>NC_057344.1:58022389-58655344 GCF_016509475.1 Prionailurus bengalensis
TGAATGGGAAAGTTACCCAGTTTAGGTAATGATAAGGGGGGGGGGCTGGAAAGCCCACTCTTCATTTTTTACCATTTCCTTCTCAACTCTTCATAGTTATGGAAAACCAAAGCCAATAAAGATAAGTAAAATTAACATGTGGGTTTGGGAGAAAAAGAAAAATGAACCGTGACCTATCTCCACTACCAAAAAATAAAATTTTAATCAATTCACTTTTAAAATCTCCTTTGCAGTAATGCAGTCTTGACTTCTTTTTTTCCTTTTGTTAAATTTATTTATTAAAAAAATTTGTTTTAATATATGAAGTTTATTGTCAAATTGGTTTCCATAAAACACCCAGTGCTCATCCCAAAAGGTGCCCTCCTCCATACCCATCACCCACCCTCCCCTCCCTCCCACTCCCCATCAACCCTCACTTTGTTCTCAGTTTTTTTATTTATTTTTTATTTTTTTAACGTTTTTTAATTTATTTTTGAGACAGAGAGAGACAGAGCATGAACGGGGGAGGGGCAGGGAGAGAGGGAGACACAGAATCAGAGACAGGCTCCAAGCAATCAGCCCAGAGCCTGACGTGGGGCTAGAACTCACGGACCGTGAGATCGTGACCTGGCTGAAGTCGGACGCTCAACAGACTGAGCCACCCAGGCGCCCCTGTTCTCAGTTTTTAAGAGTCTCTTATGCTTTGGCTCTCTTCCACTCTAACCTCTCTTTTTTTTTCCTTCTCCTCCCCCATGGGTTTCTGTTAAGTTTCTCAGGATCCACATAAGAGTGAAAACATATGGTATCTGTCTTTCTCTGTATGGCTTATTTCGCTTAGCATAGCACTCTCCATTTCCATCCATGTTGCTACAAAGGGCCATCTTTCATTCTTTCTCATTGCCACGTAGTACTCCATTGTGTATATAAACCACAATTTCTTTATCAATTCATCAGTAGATGGACATTGAGGCTCTTTCCATAATTTGGCTATTGTTGAGAGTACTGCTATAAACATTGGGGTACAAGTGCCCCATGCATCAGCACTTCTGTATCCCTTGGGTAAATTCCTAGCAGTGCTATTGCTGGGTCATAGGGTAGGTCTATTTTTAATTTTTTGAGGAACCTCCACACTGTTTTCCAGAGTGGCTGCACCAATTTGCATTCCCACCAACAGTGCAAGAGGGTTCCTGTTTCTCCACATCCTCACCACCATCTATAGTCTCCTGATTTGTTCATTTTGGCCACTCTGACTGGCGTGAGGTGATATCTGAGTGTGGTTTTGATTTGTATTTCCCTGATGAGGAGCGACGTTGAGCATCTTTTCATGTGCCTGTTGGCCATCCGGATGTCTTCTTTAGAGAAGTGTCTATTCATGTTTTCTGACCATTTCTTCACTGGGTTATTTGTTTTTCGGGTGTGGAGTTTGGGGAGCTCTTTATAGATTTTGGATACTAGCCCTTTGTCCGATATGTCATTTGCAAATATCTTTTCCCATTCCGTCAGTTGCCTTTTAGTTTTGTTGGTTGTTTCCTTTGCTGTGCAGAAGCTGTTTATCTTCATAAGGTCCCAGTAGTTCATTTTTGCTTTTAATTCCCTTGCCTTTGGGGATGTGTCGAGTAAGAGATTGCTACGGCTGAGGTCAGAGAGGTCTTTTCCTGCTTTCTCCTCTAGGGTTTTGATGGTTTCCTGTCTCACATTCAGGTCCTTTATCCATTTTGAGTTTACTTTTGTGAATGGTGTAATAAAGTGGTCTAGTTTTATTCTTCTGCATGTTGGTGTCCAGCTCTCCCAAAACCATTTGTTAAAGAGACTGTCTTTTTTCCATTGGATATTCTTTCCTGCTTTGTCAAAGATGAGTTGGCCATACGTTTGTGGGTCTAGTTCTGGGGTTTCTATTCTATTCCATTGGTCTATGTCTGTTTTTGTGCCAATACCATGCTGTCTTGATGATGACAGCTTTGTAGTAGAGGCTAAAGTCTGGGATTGTGATGCCTTCCTGCTTTGGTCTTCTTCAAAATTCCTTTGGCTATTCGGGGCCTTTTGTGGTTCCATATGAATTTTAGGATTGCTTGTTCTAGTTTCGAGAAGAATGCTGGTGCAATTTTGATTGGGATTGCATTAAATGTATAGATAGCTTTGGGTAGTATTGACATTTTGACAATATTTATTCTTCCAATCCATGAGCAGGGAATGTTTTTCCATTTCTTTATATCTTCTTCAATTTCCTTCATAAGCTTTCTATAGTTTTCAGCATACAGATCCTTTACATCTTTGGTTAGATTTATTCCTAGGTATTTTATGCTTCTTGGTGCAATTGTGAATGGGATCAGTTTCTTTGTCTTTCTGTTGCTTCATTATTAGTGTATAAGAATGCAACTGATTTCTGTACATTGATTTTGTATCCTGCAACTTTGCTAAATCCATGTATCAATTCTAGCAGACTTCTGGTGGAGTCTATCGGATTTTCCATGTATAATATCATGTCATCTGCAAAAAGTGAAAGCTTAACTTCAACTTTGCCAATGTAGATACATTTGATTTCCTTTTGTTGTCTGATTGCTGATGCTAGAACTTCCAGCACTATGTTAAACAACAGCGGTGAGAGTGGACATCCCTGTCGTGTTCCTGATCTCAGGGAAAAAGCTCTCAGTTTTTCCCCATTGAGGATGATGTTAGCTGTGGGCTTTTCATAAATGGCTTTTATGATGTTTAAGTATGTTCCTTCTATCCTGACCCTCTCGAGGGTTTTTATTAAGAAAGGGTGCTGAATTTTGTCGAAGGCCTTTTCTGCATCGATTGACAGGATCATATGGTTCTTATCTTTTCTTTTATTAATGTGATGTATCACGTTGATTGATTTGCAAATGTTGAACCAGCCCTGCATCCCAGGAATGAATCCCACTTGATCATGGTGAATAATTCTTTTTATATGCCGTTGAATTCGATTTTCTAGTATCTTACTGAGAATTTTTGCATCCATATTCATCAGGGATATTGGCCTGTAGTTCTCTTTTTTTACTGGGTCTCTGTCTGGTTTAGGAATCAAAGTAATACTGGCTTCATAGAATGAGTCTGGAAGTTTTCCTTCCCTTTCTATTTCTTGGAATAGCTTGAGAAGGATAGGTATTCTCTCTGCTTTAAACGTCTGGTAGAACTCCCCTGGGAAGCCATCTGGTCCTGGACTCTTATTTGTTGGGAGATTTTTGATGACTGATTCAATTTCTTTGCTGGTTATGGGTCTGTTCAAGCTTTCTATTTCCTCCTGATTGAGTTTTGGAAGCGTGTGGGTGTTTAGGAATTTGTCCATTTCTTCCAGGTTGTCCAGCTTGTTGGCATATAATTTTTCATAGTATTCCCTGATAATTGCTTGTATTTCTGAGGGATTGGTTGTAATCATTCCATTTTCATTCATGATTTTATCTATTTGTGTCATCTCCCTTTTCTTTTTGAGAAGCCTGGCTAGAGGTTTGTCAATTTTGTTTATTTTTTCAAAAAACAACTCTTGTTTTCGTTGATCTGCTCTACAGTTTTTTTAGATTTTATATTGTTTATTTCTGCTCTGATCTTTATTATTTCTCTTCTTCTGCTGGGTTTAGGCTGTCTTTGCTGTTCTGCTTCTAGTTCCTTTAGGTGTGCTGTTAGATTTTGTATTTGGGATTTTTCTTGTTTCTTGAGATAGGCCTGGATTGCAATATATTTTCATCTCAGGACTGCCGTCACTGCATCCCAAAGCATTTGGATTGTTGTATTTTCATTTTCGTTTGTTTCCATATATTTTTTAATTTCTTCTCTAATTACCTGGTTGACCCATTCATTCTTTAGTAGGGTGTTCTTTAACCTCCATGCTTTTGGAGGTTTTCCAGACGTTTTCCTGAGGGTGATGTCAAGCTTCATAGCATTGTGGTCTGAAAGTATGCATGGTATGATTTCAATTCTTGTATACTTATGAAGGGCTGTTTTGTGACCCACTATGTGATCTACCTTGGAGAATGTTCCATGTGCACTCGAGAAGAAAGTATATTCTGTTGCTTTGGGATGCAGAATTCTAAATATATCTGTCAAGTCCATCTGATCCAATGTCTCATTCAGGGCCCTTGTTTCTTTATTGACCGTGTGTCTAGATGTTCTATCCATTTCTGTAAGTGGAGTGTTAAAGTCCTCTGCAATTACCACATTCTTATCAATAAGGTTGCTTATGTTTGTGATTGTTTTATATATTTGGGGGCTCCTGTATTCAGCGCAAAGACACTTATAATTGTTAGCTCTTCCTGATGGATAGACCCTGTGATTATTATATAATGCCCTTCTTCATCTCTTGTTACAGCCTTTAATTTAAAGTCTAGTTTGTCTGGTATAAGTATGGCTACTCCAGCTTTCTTTTGACTTCCCGTGGCATGATAAATAGTCCTCCATCCCCTCACTCTCAATCTGAAGGTGTCCTCAAGTCTAAAATGAGTCTCTTGTAGACAGCAAATAGATGGGTTTTGTTTTTTTATCCATTCTGATACCCTATGTCTTTGGGTGGTGCATTTAGTCCATTTACATTCAGTGTTATTATAGAAAGATATGGGTTTAGAGTCATTGTGATGTCTGTAGGTTTCATGCTTGTAAGGATGTCTCTGGTGCTTTGTCTCCCAGGATCCCCCTTAGGATCTCTTGTAGGGCTGGTTTAGTGGTGATGAATTCCTTCAGTTTTTGTTTGTTTGGGAAGACCTTTATCTCTCCTTCTATTCTAAATGACAGACTTGCTGGATAAAGGATTCTCGGCTGCATATTTTTTCTGTTCATCACATTGAAGATCTCCTGCCATTCTTTTCTGGCCCGCCAAGTTTCAGTAGAGAGATTGGTCACGAGTCTTATAGGTCTCCCTTTATATGTTAGGGCACATTTATGCCTTGCTGCTTTCAGAATTTTCTCTTTATCCTTGTATTTTGCCAGTTTCACTATGATATGTCATACAGAAGATCGATTCAAGTTAAGTCTGAAGGGTGTTCTCTGTGCCTCTTGGATTTCAATGCCTTTTTCCTTCCCCAGATCCGGGAAGTTCTCAGCTATTATTTCTTCAAGTACACCTTCAGCACCTTTCCCTCTCTCTTCCTCCTCTGGAATACCAATTATGCGTAGATTATTTCTCTTTAGTACATCACTTAGGTCTCTAATTTTCCCCTCATACTCCTGGATTTTTTTCTCTCTCTTTTTCTCAGCTTCTTCTTTTTCCATAATTTTATCTTCTAGTTCACCTATTCTCTCCTCCGCCTCCTCAATCCGAGCCGTAGTTGTCTCCATTTAATTTTGCAACTCATTGATAGCATTTTTTAGCTCCTCCTGGCTGTTCCTTAGTCCTTTGATTTCTGTAGCAAGAGATTCTTTGCTGTCCTTTATACTGTTTTCAAGCCCTGCAATTAATTTTATGACTATTATTCTAAATTCACTTTCTGTTTTATTGTTTAAATCTTTTTTGATCAGATTGTTAGCTGTTGTTATTTCCTGGACATTTTTCTGATGGGGATTCTTCCATTTAGTCATTTTGGATAGTCCCTGTTGTGGTGCAGGACTGCGGGGGACTTCCCCTGTGCTGTCTTGAATAACTTGGGTTGGTGGGCGGGGCCGCAGTCAGACCTGATGTCTGCCCCCAGCCCACCGCTGGGGCCACAGTCAGACTGGTGTGTGCCTTCTCTTTCCCTCTCCTAGGGGCGGGATTCACTGTGGGGTGGCATGGCCCCTCTCGGCTACTTGCACACTGCCAGGCTTGTGGTGTTGGGGATCTGGCGTATTAGCTGGGGTGGATGGGCAAAGTGCACAGGGGCAGGAGGGGCAGGCTCAGCTCGCTTTTCCTTGGGAGATCCTCTTCGGGAGGGGCCCTGCGGCACCGGGAGGGAGTTAGACCCGCTGGAGGGATGGATCCGTAGAAGCACAGCGTTGGGTGTTTGGTTGGTGCAAGTAAGTTCCCTGGCAGGAACTGTTTCTTTTTGGGATTTTGGCTGGGGAATGGGCGAGGGAGATGACGCTGGTAAGCGCCTTTGTTCCCCGCCAAGCTGAGCTCTGTCGTCAGGGGCTCAATAACTCTCCCTCCCAGTCTTGACTTCTTTACTCAACTCCCCAACTTATATTACAGCTAGTAAGATATAGTGACAAGGTTATGTAAATAGATACATATTCAAACATCAAGGTCATTTATTTGTAAGTAGCAGTTTCAAGAATAGTTAAAACAATACAATTCAGTTGCATTTCTATACACTAACAATGAAGCATCTGAAAAAAGAAATAAAGAGAACTATCCCATTCACAATAACATCAAAAACCTTAAAATATCTAGGTATAAATTTAACCAAGGGAGTGAGAGATTGGTACAGTGAAAACTACAAGACTGTACTTGAAAGAATTAGAAGATACAAAACAAATGGAAGAAATCCTGCATTCATGGATTAGAAGAGTTCATATTGTTAAAATGTCCTTGCTACCTAAAGCTATTTAAAGATTCAACACAATCCCTAATAAAAAGCCAATGGCATTTTTCACAGAAATAGAAAAAATAAAAAAAAAACACCTAAAATTTGTGTGGAACCACAGAAGACTCCAAAATAGAGAAAGCAATTATGAGAACACACACACACAAACACATCACCCTTCCTGATTTCAAGATATATTACAAAGTCATAGTGATTAAAACAGTATGGTACTGGCATTAAAAATACAATATACTCCTAGAACAGAATAGAGAACCCAGAATAAAACTCCATATATATAATCGACTAATATTTGATAAAGGATCCTAAAGTATCCAATGGGAAAAATCTCCTTAACAAATGGTGCTGAGAAAACTGGATAACCACATGTAGAACAATGAAACTGGACCCTTGTATTACACCTCTCACAAAAATTAACTTAAAATAGATCAAAGACTTAAACATAAGACTGAAAGTTATGAAACGTAAGACTGAAACTGAAAAACAAACTCCTGGAAAAAATATATGCTGAGAAGCTTCTTCCCTTGGTGTTGGCAATGATTTTTTTAAATTTTTTAATGTTCATTTATTTTTAAGAGATGGAGAGACAGAGTGTGAGTGGGTAAGGGGCAGAGAGAGAGAAGGAGATACAGAATCCAAAGCAGGCTCCAGGTTCTGAGCTGTCAGCACAGAGCCTGATGCGGGGCTCAAACCCACCAGCCATGAGACCATGACCTGAGCCGAAGTCTGACACTTAACCTATTGAGCCACCTCATTACCCTGGCAATGATTTTTTTTAATATGACACCAGAAACACAAGTGACAGAAGAAAAAAAATCAACAAGTGTACATCATACTTAAAGACACTGGCACTGAAATTAGCAACAATATGGATAGAACTAAACTGTATTATGCTTTGCTAAATAAGTCAGAGAAAGACCAATATCATTATTTCACTCATATGTGGAATTTAAGAAAAAAACCAGATGAACATAGGAGAAGGGAAGCAAAAATAAGATAAAAACAGAGAGGGAGACAAACCATACAAGACTTAAATACAGAGAACTGAGGGCTGCTGGTGGGCTGTTGGGTGGGGGAATGAGCTAAATAGGTGATGGACTTAAGGAGGGTGTTTGTTGGGACGAGCACTGGGTGGTATATGTAAGTGATAAATCACTAAATTCAATTCTCAAAATCATCGTTACACTATACGTTGACTAACTTGGATTTAAAAAAAAAAAGACACTGGCAATGCAAAATAAACAACAAAATGAAAAGGCAACCTATGGAATGAGAGAAAATATTGGCAAAACAATCAGATAAGGACTTAATACCCAGAATAGATAAAGAACTCATACAACTCAATAGCAAACAATCATATTTTAAAAATGGGAAGAGGAACTACACTGACACTTTCCCAAAGAAGATATGCAAATGGTAAATAGGTACATTGAAACGTTACTCAATATTACTAATCATCAGGGAAATGTCAATGAAACCTACAACAAAATGCCAGCTCACCTGTGTTACAATGGCTATCATCAAGACGACAAGAGATAACAAGTGTTGTAAAAGGATTTTGACAAAAGGGAATTTTGTATACTCTTAGTGTAATTGTAAACTGGTTCAGCCATTATGGAAAACAGTATGGAGGTTCTTAAATAAAATAATAAATAAATAAAACTAACACTACCATACAATCCAGCAATCCCATTTCTGGGTATACATCCAAAGGAAATGAAAACAGGTTATCAAAGAGATATATGCACTCATATGTTTATCATGGCATTATTCACAATACCCAAGACATAAAAACAACCTGTGCCCAACAATAGATGAATGAATAAAGAAGATATAGAATAAACACACACACATTATACATACACACACATATAAACATATACATATAAACGTATATGTATAAAATATAAACATACACATACATGCATATGTGTATAAATATATACCATATCTCATTTATTCATTCATAAATATATACACACATGCATGTACACACACACAATGGAATATAACTTAGCCATGAGAAAAAAAGTATAACCTGCTATTTGAAAAAACATGGATTAAACTTGAGAACATTATGCTAAGTGACATAAATCAGAGAAAAACAAATACTCTATGATATTCTTATATGGGTAATCTAAAAAGAAACAAACTCAAAAAAACAAAGTGGAGTGGTGCTTACCAGGGACTAGGGATTGAGGGGTAGGAGAGATGATTTTAAGTGTACATAATTGCAACTAAGTAGATAAATAAGTTTTGGAGATCTGAAACACCGTACAGTTGACTATAGACAAAAAAAAACACGTATCAACATTAAATTCGTTAAGAGAATAGATCTTAATTGTTCCCACCACTAGAAGAAATTATAACTATGCAATATGACTGATAGATTAGTTAACATTACAATGGCAATCATACTTCAATATAAATATACCAAATCAATATGTAACGCCCCTTAAACTTACATAATGTTACATGCCAATTTAATTTAAATAAGTGGACATTTTCCACTTTTTAGCAGAGTACTCTTATAAAAATTAGAAGTGTTTATAAACACTTTTCTAAATGTATTAAAGAAGTGCAACCTAATATAATAATAAAAAAAAAAGAGTAAATAAGAATAAGCAATTGCTTAGTTCATTTCTGGAATAACAATTGGGAAAAAAGTTTTCATAGGCAGACCTATTCAGAGGCAACTGTGCTTCAGTTGAAAATAACTGTTGTAGAGGTGCCTGGGTGACTCAGTTGGTTGAGCATCCAGCTCTTAATTTTGGCTCAGGTCATGATCCCAGTGTCGTGGGATCAAGCCCTGTGTCAGGCTCTACACTCAGCATGGAGCCTGCTTAAGGTTTGTTCTCCCCCTCTCCCCCTCTCCCCCTCTCCCCCCCTCTGCCCCTCTCCTCCTGTGCCTCTCCCTCTCCTCTTCCTCCCCTGCCAATGCTCTCGCTCTAAAATAAAAGATAAAGTAAAATAAAATAACTATTATGTTAATACTCTTAAATGCCAGTAGAAACCAACCTGAAGGAAAGACTACCTGCTGGTAAAATGTTATTGTTCAGAATAAATTTCTGTTTTAGTTGGAAGAGTAGTTAGTTTTTTAGATAAATTATGGTTCAGTTGATTGCTCTGTGGCAAATACTGATTTAAACAATTTTTAGAAATAAATTTTCACATGAACTGAATCACTTTTAATGCCAGCTTCCATCTTCAAACAAATTAACATCACAGGATATAAATCCACAGGGGAGAAAAAAAAGGATTTATAATGAAAAATGCAATGGCACGGTCACTCTAGCAAAAGTGACAAATGTTGTTATAATTGAGGTCACAGTGATTCGTTTAAAAGTAGCTGATAAGCAGCCAACATGAGATAAACTATATACACCCAAAGCCATCATTGAATCTATTTGTTGAATGAATTTTCCACAATGATAATAATTTAACCATAATGCATCTCTTCTTGAACTCTCATTAATCCAAACATGTATTTTATATTTTCGTGTATTTTATCTCAAGTTTCCCTCTAATGGTACACATGTTAAGGTTATATCTTCTTGATAAAACTCCATCTTGGGGCACCTGGGTGGCTCAGTCGGTTAAGCATCCGACTTCTGCTCAGGGCATGATCTCGTGGTTCGTGAGTTCGAGCCCCAGGTCAGGCTTTGTGCCGACAGCTGAGAGCCTGGAGCCTGCTTCAGATTCTGTGTGTCTCTGTCTCTATGCCTCTCCTGCTCATCCTTTGTCTTTCTCTCTCTCTCAAAAGTAAACATAAAATTTAAAAAACTGAAAAAACAAACAAACAAACAAACAAAACCCTCCATCTTCCTTAAGGGCAGGACTTTGGGAGGTATCTCCTGGCAAGAAAAACAGAGTTGCAAGATCAGCCTTATAAAACTGAATATTCTGTGGAGGGGAGAGCAGAAGCAACAGCCCAATCACAGCTGTGTGTGTGGTGTAAACATGACAAGGGTCCTGAAAAATTTCTGTTTTTCTCAAGGCTTCCTACCAATCTGAGAGCAATTCACAACCCTTATGATAATTGCATTTCCTGCTTACCTAGTAAGAATTTCTGTTATTGGCAGCAAAGAACTCTGGTAGTGTAGAAATGATAAAAGAACAGAAGTGCAGGCTTTTGAGTGAGCCACTTAACAGGATTTAGGAGGTAAACTCAGAGTGGTTGTTCCTAAGCTTTGGGCCATGAAGAGCTGGGATGATTATAGGTTTATTCGATTCATGGCATTCTGAATCCAAACACCCATCAAACATTCTCAGTAGACCAGGAAAAAAGAAAAACGCTTTCACATTATAAGCCCCTATTTTTCTGGTGGAAATGCTGAATTGCTTTATGAAATAATTTACTGGGGTGCGTGGGTGGCTCAGTCAGTTGAGCATCCAACTTCAGCTCAGGCATTATCTCACAGTTCGTGGGTTCAAGCCCCACATAGGGCTCTGTGCTGGCAGCTTAGAGCCTGGAGCCCGCTTCAAGTTCTGTTTCTCCCCCTCTCTCTCTCTGCCCCTCACCCACTGAGGCTCTCTGTCTATCTTGCTCAAAAATGAATAAACATGAAAAAAAATTAAATTTTAATTTATTTACATTTACTGAATAACTCATCATCAGGGAAATGCAAATCAAACTATAATGAGATATCACCTTACACCTATCAGAATGGCTAATATCAATCAAAAACTCATGAAACAAGTGTTGGCGAGAATATGGAGAAAAAGAAACACTAGTGCAGTATAGGTAGGAATGCAAACTGGTGTAGCCACTGTGGAAAGCAGTATGGAGGTTTCTGACAAATTGAAACTAGAACTACCCTATGATCCAGTAATTGCACTACTGGCTATTTACCCAAAGAATGTATAAACACTCATTCAAAGGTTTGTCTGTATTTATAGCAGCATTATTTACAACAGCCAAATTATGGAAGCAACTTAAGTGTCCATTGACTGATAAATGGATAAAGCAGTGTGTGTGTGTGTGTGTGTGTGTGTGTGTGTGTGTGTGATAGAATATTATTTAGCCCTAAAAAAGAATTAAACCTTGGGGCGCCTGGGTGGCTCAGTTAGTTAAGTGTCTGACTTTGGCTCAGGTAATGATCTTGCAGTCCCTGAGTATGAGCCCAGAGTGGGGCTCTGTGCTGACAGCTCATAGCATCGAGCCTACTTCTGATTCTGCATCTCCCTCTCTCTCTGCCCCTCTCCTGTTCATGCTGTCTCTCTCAAAAATAAACATAAAAAAAAATGAAAACCTGCCATTGCAACAACATGGATAGAACTAGAGTATAATGCTAAGCAAAATAAGCCAGTCAGAGAAAGACAAATGCTATGTAATTTCACTTATAGGTGGAATTTAAGAAACAAATGAACAAAGGGAAAAAGAGAGAGAGAGAGAGAGAGAGAGAGAAACCAAGAAAAAAAAAGTACTGTTAACTATAGAGAACAAACTGATGATTACCAGAGGGAGGTTGGTGGGGAGAAGGGGAAAATAGCTGAAAGGTATGAAGAGACACTTATCTTGATGAGCCCTGAGTAATGTATGGAATTGTTGAATCCCTATATAGTACACCTAAAACCAATACAACACTGTATGTTAACTACACTGTAATTAAAATAAATTAAAGGAAATAAAGAGTTGCTGAACAGAAAGTTTCAATCATTCTGTATTTTCTCAGGCAAGGCATAGAAGAATGATTTTCACCTGGAAGTTTAATAAACTAACTTATCTTTTCAAAAATGGCATACACCAAAAGAGAATAGAACACTTTCAAAGCTCCCCCCACCCAATATGGAAGGATTCATTATAAGGTTATTTTCAACCTAAAAGTGAAACGTTCTGGAAATGCAAGAAACCAATGAAAACCTCCTGAATCAGCACAGGAAAATGCATTTATCAATATTAGCATGCAATTATAGAAGCCTTAGTGACAAAAGGGAGAGTGAACCATGTGAGATCTATCATAGGGATCCATGGATAAATGATCAGAACAGAAGAGGTAAACTTACAAAAATCAGTTAATCATCATTGACATTACAAAACCTTGGCTTGAAGCAACTATAGAGAGTCACCAGGTTCTTAAATAATATAACAGTCTTAATGGGAAAAAAAAATGAGGTTGAAATAGGGCCCACACCAGCCATGATCAATAAAGATAAATAGAGAATGGCACATAATTAGCCAGAAAAAGAAGATGAATGCAGGGTAATACATTTCATTTGATTAAAATGCTTATTTAGGATTTGCACAATACACTTTTTAAGGGATGAGAATTAAAGACCCAAACCACATTGTAGCCATACATATATGTTATTATATCCATTGTGTTGTGTTGGTGTATACATTATTTAACAGATCAGTATCTATTTACTTTTCATCTACACCTGGTTTCAGAGTCCAAATAGTAGCTTTTAACTAAGGAAGTCCCTTCGGATATTGATAAAGAGAAGTAACTAAACAGAACAAGTGAAAAGATTGTGTGCCCTACCCTGAGTGGACTAATTTGGTAAATATTCACCTAGCGCTTTGAACAAGGCCTTTCCTGTTTGGGCATGGCACTGTTGCATTTTTTAAATCCATTCTTCTGTCTAAAAATGTTTACTTATATGCATTAGACAAATCTCATGGCTCTATTCTTTAACAATCCATGATATGCAACTAATTACTTCTGCTTTTGCTTGTTAGAAAAACTACAGAAACTTCAAAAGTAGGTACAAATTTTCTGATTCCTAATTTCATGGAGCTTTCTTTTCTCTTTCCTTTCCTTTTAATATTAATATCACTAAAGGATGAATTCAGAACTTCAGACTCTCTAATTTGTGTTTGTAGGGTAAGCTTTTAAAATATGCTGGCTATATTAGGGCAACCTAAGTAATGAACAGACTAAAGGTAAATAGAATTATTTAATATTAGTTACCGAGGAATGCCTGGGTGGCTCAGTTGGTTAAGCATCCAAATCTTGATTTGGGCTCAGGTCATGATCTCATGGTTGCTGAGTTCGAGCCCCACATTGGGCTCTGTCTGTGCTGACAGTGTGGAGACTGCTTGGGATTCTCTGCCCCGCTCTCTCTCTCACGCCCTATCAAAAATAAACAAAAAAAATTAGTAACCAAACTGTTTAATTCCTAGTCATGTAAGTTTTTTTTAACTTTTAAGTATAGTTGACAAACAATATTTAGTAGTTTCAGGTGTACAGCACCTGATTTAACAATTCTATACATTCCACAGTGCTCACTGTAAGAGTAGTTACAATCCGTCACCATATGATGTTATTACAATATTACTGACTGTATTCCCTATGCTGTACTTTTCATCTGCATGACATTTATTTTATAACTGGAAGTTTGTACCTCAGTGCTCTTACATGTAGCAGCACAAGATTTAATCTGCCCATGAAAATAACAAAAAGTGTGAGATCAAATGATAAAAAGCATGAACATTGTCAAGAGATGGCAGTGCAGTGAGGAAGTCAGGACAGGCAACGAGTAAAGACAGACCCAGAGAGGGAAACAGAATGCCTGAAGTTGCCCTTGCACTTCTGACCATTTTCCCAATCCCAGTGAATTTTACCACAATTTTCTTACCATCGGTACTCAAAGGACCGAAAAATAAACACATCCTCTCCACCCACCTCAAAGAGAGAGGCTACTTTCTTAACATTCTTGGTAAAATGGTGAACCATTATTAAATCCTTACCTCCCAAAATGTCTACGGGTAAACTGTCAGTCTGGGAGCTTTGTGTTCAATGTAAGAAAGAAAATTTCTTGAGAAACCATACCCGTTTAACACATGTGTTTTCAAACTAATACATATTGTCTGAGTTGCCTAAAAATGTTTAAGAATTATGCTCCAGGTGTTTCTGGATTGGTAATGTAAATATTTTCTAGATAATCCACCTTCACCCCATATTTCAAGGAACTTCTACAGATCAAGCTCCAAGGAAACTATGTCTCTTATTGCCAAAAATAATTAAATACAAGGATGTGATGGTATATTTTATGCCTCACCTTGACTAGGCCACAGGATAACCAGATATTTGGTTAAACATTATTCTGGGTAGGTCTGTAACATGAGGGCATTTGGGGATGAGATTAACAGTTGACTTGGTATACTAAATAAAGCAGATTGCCCTTTTTAATGTGGGTGGCATTCAACCAATTGGTGGAAGGCCTAGATAGAAAAAATGTCTGACCCTTCCACCACCAAGGGACATTTCCCCCCTGCCTATTTGATCTGAGACACTGGTCTTTTCCTGCTTCTGTAAACATCAGTCTCCTTTGGTCTCCAGTTTGTGAGCTTTCAGCCTCAAGTTTCCACCAGTGGCTCTTCTGGTTCTCAGGCTTTTAGGCTCAAACTGGAACTATACCATCAGCTTTCCTGAGTCCCCAGCTTGCCAACTGAAGCTTGTTAAAATCAAACACAAACGGACGCCAGATTTGAAATTCCCTGAGTATACAAAGCAGTTTTGCCATACGAGCAAAAATTAATTTTGCTTATTGTACAAAACAAGTGAAACAACTTGGGCCACTTGTTAAGGTCTCTGAAAATCATGAAAAAAATTTAAACCAATCTCCAAAATGAATATGAGGTAACCAGTTGCAACCAATTCCCTGTCACTAGGAAAACTCCAATGTTATAGCCAATCACTGTGAAGAATAAATGGCCACTGCCTCCTCACTATATAAGCTACTACTTTATAACAACTTATCTCTGAGCCTCCTTCAGTGTTCAGTTTGAGTGCTAGTGGTTCACGGGCTGTTTTGTGTATGCATGTGTGTATGTACAATAAAATTTTATTGTTTCAATGATACAGTGGTTTTATATCTACTATTGATGAAATTTTGACAAGATCTTGGAACTTTTCAGCCTCCATAATTACATGAGCCAATTCTTTAAAGTTTCTCTGCACACACGCACACACACACACACACACACACACACCCTGTTTGTTGTGTGTCTAATACCAGAGGGAAACACCACAGTATCAGTGAAAGCCAACGAAAACCATAAAGAGAAAACTTAGACCCACAGAAACTTCATATCTCAAGACCAAAAGACACATAAGAATTTTACGGTATTTTAAAACATAAAAAAGCTTTGAGAAATGAATAGCAATTTCTTTTAAATAACAAAACTATACTTCTAGAAATGAAAATTTGTAATTGAAATACTGACTTCAATGTATGCTTAGAATTTTGATATATGTGTTAAAGAGTAGACTAGACATGAAGAAAAATATTAAAATATAAAACTGTAGAAACTATCATGAATGCAGATAGAAAGCAAAGAGGTAATGATATGAAAATGAATTTAAAAGTCAGGAAAATTAGAATGAAAATGTTTACCACATCTCCATTCAAAATCTCAGAATGTAAGGGTAGGGAAGATATGCAGAGGCAACATTTAAAACAGGAACAGCTGAGAATATTTTAGACTTGGTGAAGGACTCTAGTAAGTATATTTAATAAGCCCAAGAAAAATGAACCAGAGTAAATAAACTCTTCATGTAGACATATCACAGTGAAATCATAAGACAATTATGACCATCAAAAGATCTAAGAAGCCATAGAGAAAACATTGCTTTTGAAAGACTGACAATGAACTGACAGCTGACTTCTCTAAAATATCAGCAGTTGACTTTTCCTGGCCATGCTGAGAAAAAACAACTATTAATCAAGAGTTCAATATCCAGCAGAAACAGGTTTACAGAATATAAACAAAGTATAAAACATATTCAGAATAGAATGAGGAAAAGCAAGCCACCAGCTCCAAACAATGAAGGAAATGAACAAAAAGGACCTTGGTAAAGATGGGATGAATATGAAGTACATAAACAGGGATGCATTAAAATATCTTGGTAATTAAAGTAAAAACAAATGGAATGACTTCCAGTTTTCAGTTCCACATGTAAGGGGCTTCCAAACCATTACACTGTTCTATCAACAAGTAAGAAAGCCAAACAGATTGAAAAGCCAACAGTTCCTCTTGAATCTGTGAGAAGGGCAGGACACAGGGGGAAACACTGTCCCCAGGATGATAAGAGACATGCAGATAAGTAGAGGGAATCCTGGTTTACCTGAGCAGAGACTCACGAGCAGAAACTGCTGCAGGAAGCAGTGCTAGTGTGGGACAACGTGAACTGTAATTGATAAATTGCTGGAGAGCCCGTGTGAACAACCCTGAGAGATAAAAACTCCAGAGAGTCCCAGTAACAATATTTTGAGATTTACTTCCAGGAGCTTGACCAGGTTCTCACAGCAAATATTAGCAAAAATGCCTTCTTGCTTCTGACAGGGAAAAGAAGAAAGGAACCATTTTTGAAAAACAGCATAGTGCTCTTCTCCTTAAAAAGGCCAGAACTCAGGTGAAACTAGGTAACCAGAGCCTAGCCTACCGGGGCTATTATCAGAGCCAAACTGACTTGAAGAAAGGGAAATAGCCAACGCCAATCAGCTCTAGCATCTTCCACACGAGACAAGGGAAATACCCAACTCCAGCCCACTTGAGCCATTCTGTCCCAATTAAGAGGGAAGCTAAAAATGAGAAACACTTGTGAAGCTCACAGTTCAGAGGCATAAGCTCATGAAAAGACTGAGACCTAATTGTAGGGCTATAGAATACTTCACCTCCCCCCACATTTCACCACTACATCACTACGGGCCTATTTCCAACAGTTCCTTTTACTCTGTACATCATGGCTGGTGGTCAGAAAGAAAAAAAAAATTACAAGATGTACCAAAAGGGAAACAAACACAATCTGAAGAGACAGAGTAAACATCAGTACCAGACATGGCAGTGAAGATAGAATTATCAGACCGGGAATTTAAAACAACCATGATATATATGCTAAGGGCTCTAATGGATAAAGTAGACAACATGCAAGAACAGATGGGTAGTGTAAGTAGAAAGATGGAAAGCCTAAGATGGAAAGAAATGTTGGACTGGACCCAGCTGAATTAAAACCTCTGAGATTGAGGATCTATAAATAGAAACGCTAAGAAACAAAAAGCAGGGGCCCCTGGGTGGCTCAGTTGGTTAAGCATCCGGCTTTGGCTCAGGTCATGATCTCACAGTTTGTGGGTTCAAGCCCTGCTTCGGGTTGTGTGCTGACAGCCCAGAGACTGGAGCTCACTTCAGATTCTGTGTCTCCCTCTCTCTCTGCTCCTCCCCTGCTCACACTCTGTCTCTCTCTGTCTCTCAAAAATAAATAAACATTAACAAAAAAATTTAAAAAAACAAACAAAATGAAGACTGAAAATAAATGGAACAGAATATTCAAGAACTGTGGAACAACTACAAAAGGTATAGCATATACATAATAAGAACATCAAAAAGACAAGAGAAAAAGGAACAGAAGAAATATTTGAAACAATAATAACTGAGAACTTCCCAAATTATTGTCAGACACCAAACCATAATTCAGGAAGTTCAGAGCAATCAGGATAAATGGCCCCCAAAAAAGTATACCTTAGCATACCATTTTCAATTATAGAAAACTCAAAGATGAAGAAAAAAATCTTGAAAAAAGTCAGAGGAACACAAACACTTTACCTATATAGGGACAGAGATAAGAATTACATCCAACTTCTCAGAAATCATGCAAGTGAGGAGAGTGGAGTGAAATACTTTAAGTGCTGAGAGAAGGAAAAACAAACAACCAGAGTATTGTATCCTGCAAAATAATCTTTCAAAAGTTAAAGAGAAATAAAATCTCTTTCAGACAAGCAAAAATTAAGGGAATTTATTGCCAGTAGATTTGTGTTGCAAGAAAACCTTAAAAGAAGTTTTTAGAGAGAAGGAAAAGAAAACATAAAGTGAACCCTTGAACAATGTGGAGGTCGGGGTACCAACCCCGGACATACTTTAAAATCCATGTATAATTTTGACTTCCCAAAAACTTAACCACTAACAGCCCACTGTTGACAAGAAGCCTTATTATTAACATAGTCAATTAACACTAACTTTGTATGTTTTACGTATTATATATTATATTCTTATAATAAAGTAAGCTATAGAAAAGAAAATGTTATTAAGAAAGTCACAAGGAATGACAAGATTTAATTCTTTTTTGTAGTTGAGTAATATTCCATTGCATGGATAGACCTAGAAGGTATAATGCTCAGTGAAATCAGTCAGTGAAAGACAAACGCCAGATGATTTCACTCATATGTGGAATTTAAGATACATACAAATGAAAAAGAAAGAAAAGATAAAGGAGATGAACAAAAAACAGACTCTTGAATACAGAGAAAAAACTGGTGTTTGCCAAAAAGGAGGTGGGGGGGGGGGAATGAATGAAATAGGTGAAGGGGATTAAAAATAAACTTATCATGATGAGCACTGAGTAATGCATAGAATTGTTAAATCACTGTATTGTAACCCTGAAAGTAATATAACATTGTATGTTATATATACTGGAATTTAAAGAGTACTTTAAAAAAATTTAAAGAAAGAAAATTATAAGGAAAAGAAAGTACATTTATATTACTGTCCTATATTTATCAAAACAAAAAATTCTATATGTAAGTGAACCTACATAGTTCAAACCTGTGTCATTCAAGGGCCAACTATATATAAGATCAGAATAATATAGGTCAAAAATTCCAGATTTATATATAGAAAAGAAGCACACTGAAAAAGAATAAATGAAGGTAAAATAAAAACTTTTAGTTTTCCTATTCTTAATTGATATAACACAACAATGTGTTCAAAATAATAATAGCAAAAATGTATTTGACTATGTATGTATCTTTTGCATATATATGTTATGCATCCTTATATGTAAGTGAAACAAATAACAATAATACAAAGAGCAGGAGGAAACAAGATTATTTGGTTATTATAAGGTACTTATCCTACCTATGAAGTAGTTCATTGTTATTTTAAAATGGACTTGGATTACTAGTAACTGTACATTGCTAGCCCTAAGGGAACAACTATAAAAAAGATTAAAAAAAATAAAGGTGTAACTGATATGAAATGAGAGAAAATAGGATCATTTTTAATGCTCAGTTAAAACCACAAGGGCCAGGGAGTGCCTGGGTGGCTCAGTTGGTTAAGTATCCAGTTCTTGAGTTCAGCTCAGGTCATGTTCTCACTGTACATGAATTAGAGACTTTCATCCAGCTCCACACTGATAGTGCTGAGCCCACTTGAGATTCCCTCCCCCACTTGCTCTCTCTCCCTCTCTCAAAATAAATAAATAAACTTAAAAAAATTTAGAAATACAAATGATAGAAAAATAGTATAAGACAAAAAAATAGGAACAAAGAACAACAGCAACAAATAGAAACCAATAAGAAATATGGTAGATATTAATCCAACTATATAAGAGATAAAATATATTAAAAATGTATATAAAATAAAGATATATATAAATATATAAAATCAATAGCCCAAGTTTCCACCTTAGGAAACTAGAAAAAGAAGAGAAAATTAAAACCCAAATAAGCCTAAGAAAAGGACTAATAAGAATTAAAGCATCATTCAATGAAATTGAAAATAGGAAATAAATAGACAAAAATCAATAAAACCAAGCCAAATTCTTTGAAAAGATCAGTAAGATCAAAAACTTCTGGCCAGGCTAACGACAAGAGAGAAACATATTGTTATCAGAAAAGAAAGAGGAGATATCACTACAGATCCTTTGGATAATGAAAGGATAATAAAAGTGTACTATGAACAACTCTATGCCCGCAAATTTGATAACCTAGATAAAATGGACCAATTGCTTGAAAGATAATTTGCCAACACTCACACAAAAATAAACAGAATATATATATATATATATATATATATATATATGAGTATTTATTGTGTCAGTGTCTTTAATATATATGTATATATATTATGTATATATATGTATATATATTATGTAATATATATATATGTGTACATATATATTAAAGACACTGACACAATAAATCATAACCCTCCAAAGCAGAAATCACCCAGACCAGATGGGGTACCCTGGTGAATTGTAACAAACAGTTAAGGAAAAAATTATACTAATTTTCTATAATCTCTTTTAGAAGATAGAAGCAGAGACAATACTTGCTAACTCATTCTATGAGGCCAGTATCACCCTACTACCAAAAAACCAGACAAACACATTACAAGAAAAGAAAACTGCAAATGAATATCTCTCATGAACAAGGATGAAACTATCCTAAAAAGATATTAGCAAATCAAATCTGACAATGTATAAAAGGAATTACATACCATGATCCAGGGGAATTTATCCGAGGTATGCAAGGCTGGTTCAACAATTGAAAACAAATTTACGTAACCCATTATATCATCAGACTAAAACAAAAACAAAAACGAAAACAAAAACAAAAAACAAATCACACAATAATATCAATAGATTCAGAGGAAACCTTTGACAAAATCCAAAACCCATTCTGAAAAAATTCTTGGTAAACTAGGAACGGAAGGAAACTTCCTCAACTTAATAGAGAACAACTACTTTAAAAAACTACAGTTAACGTTACACTTAATGGTGAGAAACTAAAATTTTCCAGTTAGATTTGAAACAAGGTAAAGAGGTTTCCCCCACTAATCTTTTTCATCATCATACTAAAAGTGCATGGTAGTGCCATAAGACAAGAAAAAGAAACAAAAGGTGTACATATTGGGAAGAAAGAACCAACAGTCTTTATTTGCAAATGACATCATCATTAATGTAGAAAATCCAAAAGAATTGACCAAAAAAAACCCCAAACAAACAAAAAACAAACAAACAAACTGGAAAAAGGAATTATACAAAGTTTGCAGGATACAAGGTTAATATATAAAAGTCAATCACTTTCCTATATACCAGAAATAAACAAAGGGAATAAGAAATTAAAAATACAATACTATTTACATTAGCACTCCCAAAATTGTAATACTTAGGTATAAATCTAATTATATGTATAATCTGCAAGAGAAAAACTACAAAATTCTGGCTAATAAAGTCAAAGAACTAAATAGATGGGAAGATATTCCATATCATGGATAGGAAGACCCAATATTGTCAAGATGTGCATTCTTTCCAATTTTGTCTGTAGATCTAATGCAATTGAATAAAAATTCTGGCAAATTATTTTGTGGATACTAACAAACTGATTTTTAAATTTATATGGGGAGTCAAAAGACCCAGAATAACCAACACAATCCAGAAGAACAAGAGTGGAGGAATGACACTACCAGACTTCAAGATTTACTATGAAGCTTTACTTCAAGCTTCATTTACTATGAAGCTTTACTACTCAAGACAATGTGATACAATTAAAAAAAAAAAAAGACAAATCAATAGAACAGAATAGAGATCCCAGAAAAAGACCCATATAAATGAGTTCAAGTTGTCTTTGACAAATAAGCAGAGGCAATAGAGCAAAAATTGTTTTTTCAACAAATGATTCTGAAAAACTGGACATCAACATACAAAAAGAAAAAGAAGAAAAGAAAAAGAATCTAGATGCAGACTTTATACCTTTCACAGAAAATAATTTAATATGGATCACAGACCTAAATAGGAAATGTGAAACCATGAAACTCCTAGAAGATAACATACAAGCAAATCTAGATGGTCTTGGGTATGGCAATGAATATTTACATGCAACAACCAAGGCATGATCCATGAAAGAAGTAATTGATAAGCTGGGCTTCATTAAAATTAAAAATTTCTGCTCTGTGAAAGAGAATGTCAAGAGAATGAGAAGACAACCACCGACTGGGAAAAAAATATTTATATAAGATACACCTGCTAAAGGACTGTTTTCTTAAATATGCAAAAAAATGCTTAAAACTCAATAAGAAAATAAACAACTAATTAAAAAATGCTCTAAGACCCAAACAGGCAATTTACCAAAGATACACAGATGGAAAATAAGCATATGAAAAGATGCTCCAGATCACAAATCATCAGGGAAATGCAAATTAGGCAATAATGAGATACCACTACATACCTATTAGAATGGCTAAAGTCCCAAACACTGAAAACATGAAATGTTGGCAAGTATGCAGAGCAATAGGAACTCTTATTCATTGTTAGCAGGAATACCAAAAAGTGCCAACTTTGGAAGACAGTTTGGTGATTTCTTATAAAACTAAACATACCTTTAGCATATGATACAGCAATCAACTCCTGGTTATTTATCTAAAGTAGTTGAAAACTTATGTCAAAAAAAAAGCCTGCACACTAATGTTTATAGCAGTTTCTTTCTAATTTCCATAACCTGGAAGCAACCAAGACTTCCTTCAGTAGGTAAATGGATAAACAAACTGTGGCATATTCAAACAATAAAATATTATTCAGAGCTAAAAAGATTAGTTATCAAGCCAAGCAAAGACATGGAAGAACCCTAAATGCATTATTACTAAGTGAAAGGAGCCAATCCAAAAAGGCTACATACTATATGATTTGAACTGTATGACATTCTAGAAAAAACAAAACTATGGAGACAGTAAAAAGACCAATGGTTGCCAGAGATGGTAGGGAGAAACATATGAAATAGGCAGAGGAAAGAAGATGTTTAGGGCAGTAAAAATACTCTGAATGATACTATAATAATGGATACATGCCATTATCCACTTGTTCAAATCCATAGAATATACAACACCAAGAATGAACCCTAATGTAAACTATGGACTTTGTGTGATTATGATGTGTCAATATAGGTTCATCAATTATACCAAATGTACCACTCTGGTGGGGATGTGGTTAACGGGACAGGCTATGCATTTGTGGGAGCAGGGTATATATGAGAAATTTCTGTATCTTCTGCTCAAATTTTTCCTAAAAGAAAACTGTTAAAAATGTAAATTTTTTTAAAAAGGTAGATAGATGTCCTGAAAGCTAAAATGTTTTTTTCAGGTAAGATTTAAAAACATAAATCCAGCTATACTTTGCTTTAGGAGCACAGAAAGTTATACATGGATAAAGGTTGAAAGTAAAGAGTATACAGATATGTATATAGACATATATATACATACATATATAGTATACACACACACATATATGTATATGTGTGTGTGTATATATCTATATATCGATATAGAGATATAGATATATAGATATAGATTTATAGATATAGGTGGTGAATATGTAGGTATACTTATCTTAACTATAATATATGTTTTCATATACTCCTGTGAACTTATACTATATTTCACATATTGGAAAAACAATAAAATAAACCACTGAAGTAATTGCAATTGAAGATATTTTACAGATCAGACAACACTGAAGATCATTTTTATTCTTTAGAAAACATATCAAAATATGTTTAATAGCCTCTACTAGGAATTCATGAAGCATAGGAAAGCATGGAGTCAAGAAAAAATTATTATTTCCTCTTCACAGCCAATAAATCTAAACTAGAATATTTCAACCATGAGTCAGCTGAATGAACAGACAACTAGCTTGGGGAAAAAAGAATATTTTCACCCTCAGCAAGGATTCCTCACTGTTGGTTAAACGTTAACGTTTTCCCCTGCAGGGAACAAGGAAAGAGGTCAAACACTTTAGGAATAATCGAATAGTTTAACCTGTACTAAAGGGGCTTGTTAAACAGAACTTGTCTGTGGTGAGAATGTGACAGATTTTCTGGCCCTCTTCCAAAGCTGTCAGCTTATCAACCATCGCTGGCCATATAATGAACTTCTTACTTTCATCAAATGCTTGAGCAAGAGATTTTCCTTTGTCTCTTAAAAAGCAATTAAACCTGTGGCAAAATAGGTAAATAAAGTTATAATAATTAAGTTACAAATAGAATGTTGTTTTTAAATTAATATTTAAATTCACCTTTCTCATAACCAGTGGAGATGAGGATTTACAAAGATTAGCTTGTTTTACAGAGTAAACTATCATTAGAGAATAAGTCAATTATAACTTGAAGGTAAGAAACATTTTCCTGAGAGGATGAAATGTGTAACATATTGAGCTACTCCGATCCTTTGGGAAGGTAATAATGCAGTCATTTATGAAGTGCTGCAAGGCAATAGTCTGTTCCTTAGTTTGCATATATATCCAAAGCTTGTAAAGAGAGTCATAGAATTAAAAACAATAATTTCAGTGTTATTCAAATGCTTATTTTCAAAATAATTTAACCTTAATTGGTACAGAATTTAATTATCCTTAATTAATTTTATAACCAGGGAATAATTTATTTCACACCAAAATTAATACAGTTTTAAGTTACTACATTGAGTTTAGGACTATACTACAGTATTTGTGCTCAAATCTGGGCTTTAGATTTTGAATCTACTGCAATTATAATCATCTTTTGAAACTTCGCAAGATAATTTCACATTTAAGGTCAGTAACCAAAGCTGGGAACTGAGAAGTAAATGGATAAAACTATGCAAGACTCATATTTGCATTTTATTATTTATAACCTCAAAGGTATGATTCTTGACTTGTAATAAGACCACTATAAGGAAAAAGGACATGAAGTATATCAGAAGTCTTAATTCAGGGGCACCTGGGTGGCTCAGTCAGTTAAGTGTCCAGGTCTTTGTTTCAGCTCAGGTCATGATCTCACAGTTCGTGAGTTGGAGCCCCTCATCAGGCTCTGTGCTGCCAACTTGGAGCCTGCTTGGGATCCACTCTCTCCCACTCTCTCTGCCCCTCTCCTGCTCTATCTCTGTCAAAATAAACAAACAAACAAACAAATACGTATACTTTTTTAAAAAAGAAGCCTTCATCGACAGAAAAGATTATAACTGGATAAAAATCCTCTCATTGAAGCTAAATTGGTTATACTGTCAGATTTCTAATAATTTATTTTTCCACACTCTTCATCTCACCAAGAATTTTTTTCTATTATTTCACTAAATTGAAAGCGGATCCATTTGTTTATTCAACAAACACTGGAGGAACACCTACCATGTACCAGGCACTCTCCTACTTACTAGGATACCACTAGCAAAACAAAATTCCCTGACATTATAGAGATTATATTTTGGACACAGAAGACTGACCTAGTGGAGAAAAGACAGATGCTCAACAAATAAAAATGTAAAAAAAAATGTATGACTAAAATAATTTTAAATGCTATGGACAAATATATAGCTGCTGGAGTTAATGTGGCATGCTCTTTTATATACGGTGTTCAGGGAATGTCTCACTCATTGGTGATATTTAGGCAAAGGCCTGAAGGGTAGGAGACAGTGAGCCTCATAAATATAGGAGAAAAGTGGTCTATGCAAAGATAAAAGCAAGAGCAAAGGTGTTTATGGAGGAATATGTGGGCCTATTTTAAGGAACTGCAAAAAGAGGCCAGGGCAATGGAGAGAAGTAAGGAGGGAGGCAAGATGGGGGAAAATGGAAGAATATGGTTAATATAGTACTGAAAGCCCTTAGAAGGCTATGGTAATAAATGTGTGTCCTGTGTAAGATGAGAAATCATGTGAGGCAGAGAAGTGACATGATTTCAGTATTAAAGGCATCACACTAGCTATTCTGTTCAGAAGAACCCGGGTTAACTGATGGATTGTGTAAGGGTGAGAAAAAGAAAGGAAATAAGGATAATCCAGGATGAATTTAAGGAGCTAGCCTTGGGACATATTACTTTGAATTATATTTTAGACTACAAAGTGGAGATGTTCATCTGGGAATTAGATATACAACCACGAAGCTCTAAAGAGGGGTCTGGTCTAGAGATATAAATTTATCAGTTCAGAGATAAAATGCAAAGTCTTGAATCTGTGAACACCAAGTAGGAAGCTTGGGTGGAGAAAATAAGCTCTAAGTGCTAAAAATGTCAAATTTTTAACTTTCAAAATTTGGAGGTCAAGGTGATCAGTAAGACCCAGCAAAGGAGACTCAGGCAAGTGTCTTGGAGGAAGATAAAGAGGGTAATATGTGACCAGAAGCCACATTTTGAAAGTGGCTCTTGAAGAAACACTGCTGATACATGAGAAGTAAAATTTTTTCTGTTGGAAACCTTAGCAAGTTGATGTGTAGTTACACTTTCAAAAATTTTTTGACAAATACGTGTGAAAGCCTGATTTGATTATATATGAGATTTAATTCATAGAGGTGACTAAGTGATGACACAGAGAATGTCAATGTCCTTAAAAGAAGTTTTATTAGTTGTAGCTCCCTTGAGAAAGGGGCACACCACACCATATAGGGGCTCATGGGGAACACCAGAGTCAGTTGGAGGGACAGAAAGAGTGAGGGGAAAGCATAGGCCAGAGCCTACATTGGGATTTTCACAGTAAAGAATGAATGAGGCAGGGTAGGTATTATTGAGAAAACTTAGGGTTGAATAGTTTGAATAATTTTGTTGGGCTCTAGGTTATCAGGGTGGTCTTTAGTTGCCCAGTACCTGGTCCTAAGGTGATTTAAGTTAGCAGGAATATTGCCTTTGTGCGTGAGAGTTTGTTAAAAACAAAACAACAACAACAAAAACGGTGGTTGGAAATATTGGCTTTAGAATGCTCGGTTTATATACAGGCAAGTAGTTTGTTATCTCTAGGAATTAGCTAACACTGCAAAAGACAGCTCCTTCCTGGATCTCTGAATGCCCCCAAATGTCAAACCATCATAAAACACTGGAAACTTTAAAAAATGCAATTAATACAAAGCCTTAATGGAGTGAGTCTATGAGAGGAGTCATAGGAGGAGGATAACTGGAATCAAAGCACAGAAACACTTTCAGTAATAATTTTTCAGAAGGGGGGAGAGAAATGCGGCAATAGCAAGAGGAAAAAGGGAAGTCAAGCATGTGTTTTCCTTACCATGGGAGAATTTACATTCTATTTCTATGGTGATGGCAGTAATCAAGTAAAAAAGGAAGAACTTGATGATGCATGATATCCCAGGAGCAGAACTACTGACTTTGAATCGTGGATAACTTACCTATGATTACAGAAGAAGAGGCAGAAAACATATACATAGGTGCAGGTAGGTGGGTCAGTGTAAGGTGGGTAAATATGGGAATTAGAGAGAGTTTTATTCTGATTGATTCTGTGTTCTCGGTAAAATTGGAGGCAATATCATGAGCTGATAATGCACGTTGTAAAAGAAGTAGAGGTTTGAGAAAAGGTATGAAATAATTGTCTAACAGAGTAGGATAACAATTGAATCTGGGAAATGTAGTAAATTTGCCAGAATATACTATGAACCTGCTCAATGTTAGTATTTACAAAATTAAGGTGGATCATGCATATAATCTTTCTTTAGCTACATTCATTCTCATAGTCCAGGTACCAAGTTTGTGAACTAGTTGGAATTAACCAGTTTCAGGGTTTTCCAGCTGAATAAAACAAAAGAAGAGCATTATTAAGAATGTATGCAAGGAAAAGATTATGCTAATGAGCCATGAAATCTATCTGTGTAAAGAGAGTGGTAAAAACATGAGTGGCAAGAGGAACAACAAAAAATTGTATCATAGGTAGTCATGTTCTCAGGGGCTCAAAGAGTAAATATCTATAAAACACTTATCCACTATTTGTAACACATTGTTAGTACTCTTGGAGATTAAATAATCAAAGAAAACACTCCTATAATTTATGGTCTTACAATTTAGTAGGGGAAAGCAGTATCATGATGAATTCATGGAATTGCTTTTATACCACATAGTTCTGATTATAGCTAACTATGAGATATAGGGAAACATACAAGTTTATTCATTAAAAAAATAAGACATAAAGCAACTACAAAAAAGAGGTGATAAAATAGTTTGCCTAATTTAGTTATATAAATCCATTAGACCTCTTATAGAAAGTAGTTGCCTGTCACAGATTGAATAATTTTTATGCTCCTCCTCAGAGTATCACCATGAGTGAGTTGGCTATACATCTTCAGAATCTTGGTCTGATGCCTTACTTTGTATTGGATTCTCTCATACAACCACGTTTATGAAGAGCAAATGAGAGTTTAGACTGTGTCTTAATCTAGTTTGAAAATCCAGCACCTAAGATAGTGCCTAGTAAATAATAAAAAATATAAGTAGGACATGGCGCAAAGAGAGATAGATTTACATGTGGGATGTATCAACGTACTCACTTCCACCTCAATATCAACATCAATTTGAGAGGAATAGGTTAGCAGCAAGCTTCCAATCCATTTTCTCCCTTTACTAGAACATGCCCCTGGGAAAGAAAGAAGGAGGTTACCTAGCAAATCTTTTTGTAAACAAGTTTGCAGTAACACTTCTGACAAATACATTAATTTGCTACTAAGAGGGTACCTATCTACAGAAAGTTTGATCAGGATATATCTGTTCTATCTAGAATTGCTTAGGGAAAACATAACTGTAATTTGTGGGTTTATGGGGAATGGCTTTCTGGGGAATACTTTTTAATTTCTATAAACATCTACATATAAAATGGAGATGTTTCATGGCCAAAACATCTTCTTCTTATAATCATAATATATGTACATACACCACTCAAATATCTCATATGGCAAATCTGAGCCAGAGCATTTCCTATGGCTGCCCTGTAGAGCTGTCTTGTCAGCCCCTGACCTCTTCCTGCTTTTCCTATGCCTCATATTTACATATACCCTTGAAATTATGAGTACATTTTGATAGTAAGATATTTGATTATTTAAAACCTGATTTTACAATCTGATCCTTTGTGTTACTTTAATTATTCTTAACGGCATGAGACTAGACAGAATAAACAATTAGATTATATATAGGCTATGAAACCTTGAGGGTGGCCAAAATGTAGAAAATAGGAATAGAAGGAAAACAACACTGAAAATAAATCGTGATGTAGGAGGAAAACTGAAAGTTAAGATATCAAAAAAAAAAAGAAAAGAAAAGAAAAGAAAAGAAAAGAAATAAAGAACAAATGTTTCAAGAAGGAGGGAGTATTCATTTGTATGGGATGTTACTAATAGTTCAAATAAGTACAGAAGACATTGCGTGGATTTGGAAACATGGAAGTTAGTGATGTAAGTAGTTTCAATGAAGTGGCAGAGATGGAGGCCACAGGGAAATTACTTGAAGAGTGGATGGGAGCTGTGGAAATAGTACTAGGGATTTTAGGTGATTCAAGAACTGTTGCTGTGAAAGCAAGTAAAGACGGATAGTAGCTGTAAGGGAAAGTAATATAATGATTTGTTCAGATTTTACTTGTTTCTTTTTTTATCATGAAAGATATAATAAAATATTTGAAAGTTTACTGGAATTTCAAGTAAAGATGGTATTAATGACAAAAATGTGAAAAGGGATAACTCAAGGTGTATGTCTCTGAGAAGATAGGTGGGAACGGGATCCAGATCAAGAATGGAGAAATCAGCTACCAATAGGAACAGCAGCACTGGTTCCACTGAAACTGTTCTTGTAGCAGAAAACATAGGTTAAGGAGATGTTAATAGATTTCTCCTGTGGGATTGGTAAAACTGAAATAAGACATTGTCCTTGTTCTCAAAGTATTTTCATCTTAATCATCTTGGGCTGCTATAACAAAATACCCTCGACTGGATGGCTAAAATGACAGACATTTATTTCTCACAGCTCTGGAGGCTGGAGTCCACGATCAAAGTACCAGCAGTTTAACTTCCTAATGAGAACCCTCTTCTTAGCTTGCAGATGGCCATGTTCTCACCACTATTGTCATGTGGCATGGTGGAGAGAGAGCTGGCCTCTCTTCCTCTTTTCATAAGAGCAATAATCCTATCATAGGGGCCTCACCTTCAAGACTTTATTAAAACTTAATTATGTCCCAAAGGCCCCAGCTCTGAACACTATAACATTGGGGGTCAGGGCTTTCATGTAAGAATGGGGGGGTGGGGAGGGACACAAGTATTCACTCCATTTTTATGAATTTGGCCAGAAGCTATAAATACTGAAATAGCTATATAAGTGGTTATAACACCAGGGACACATAGTAAGATTATTCCATTATATAGATTAAGTTTAAGTTAAACTAAAAAGTTTGATTTAATTTTTTTAGTTATTTATATTGTTTCTTAGATTGTACAAAAAAGTTTTATGTATTTTGAAATTTCATTCAATTACATTACATATATTTACAAAAATAAAACTATTCACAATTTTAGTGTTTGTTGCTAATATAAAAAAAATTTTTATGCTCCATACATTATGGCTAAGTCTACAGATACTCAAATTTAAGTGTATTATGAACTGTTTAATATTATAAAATGTAAATACACAACTTCTGTAAATATTAACTAATTAGTGACTGCTTCTGGAATCACAAATAGGAGCATGAAAAGGAGCAAGAAAATAGAAATTCATCACTATTCTAAAGCAATACTTTATTATGGAAGAATCATGTTCATTCATATGAGAGGTAGGATTTAACAAATTAGTATTTCTTTTTACTTATCTAAGCCCTCCTGGTGCTCAAATCCTCCCTGATTTCAAAGATAAGCCCATCTCAAAGTTAGTAGTAGCATAATACACAATATATTCTAGCATTTGGGTATACTTGACTTTTGTGTACAAAGGATAAGAGATGTGAAGTATGCCCCATTTCCTGGGCCTGAAGAGTGTCACTCATGACAGCAGTTGTTTAGGGTGCATCCATGCTCAATGACAGATCTTGAGTAACAGAGGCATTTGTGTTCCTTGATAACTTCTTTTTGTGTGTGTTTGTGGTATGTGGAATTCGCTGACATGTAGATCCCAAGGCAGATGCCCTTATGCCTGGATCTGAGATCACTACTGTTGACTAGTCCACAAGCCTACCCCTAGCTAAAAGGGAGACAAGGAGATCAGTATTTCAACAGAGCACATCACTGTGCCCCACCTCCCAAAACATCGTAGTTCTGGTATGAAAGAGGAAGAGGAGAAATGAACACTAGGTAAGAAACTGTAAAGGTATAAGCTGCAAAGAGTGTAATCAAGGCAAAAGAACATCAGAGAATCTCTAGCTGCCCAAATCAATGTAACCAAAATACAAAATCTATGCTTTAAAAACTTAGCTTCAATTTGAACATATGCCTGTTCTACAGGTAGAATTTCTTACAAGTGAAGAACTTCTTGTATGTTTAGAAAAAAGAACTTAGTATATTTGATTGGTTAGAAGAAGGAACACGACGGGGCACCTGGGTGGCTCAGTTGGTTAAGCATCTGACTTCGGCTCAGGTCATGATCTCACAGTTCATGAGTTCGAGCCCCATAGTATATGGGTTCAACCCATTCAATTTAGTTATTAAAGCAAAGTATAGCTTCAGAATTCAGGAAGAACTTAGAGACATCCAAGTGAGTAATACCTGATTTATGTTAAAATCATCTTTTAGCTTGAACTATGTCACTAGTCACATGAATCCAAGTAGTCATTTAATTGTCTTGTGCCTCATTCTTTCTCATGTGAAAATTGTAATAGTTAAAACTGCCTTTGAGGTTTGTTATAGAAAAAATGAGATCATTGGCTATACTGAAAGTTATCAAGTTAGATTGTCACCAAGTAAAAATGTAGCTCAGACACAAATATGCAATTTCCCAAAAATAGACAAATCAACATTCTTAGCCTAACCTCAGCTGTGGCATAGGATTATAAATGTTCCATTAATGATCAACAATTGTAAATGTTTATTTCTAAATATAAAAATTAAATATTTTGACAAAATGTTATAAATCCAAAATTAAATAAGTAAAAATAGAGTATTCACCCAGCTATGAACTAACATTAAAGTATATCTTGATTCTTTTGCCCCACTAAAATTCAAGTTTGAGATGAAAATTCAGTGAAGCATTTTTGTAAATTCTGATAATTCTCCCATATGTTTCTGGTACAAGGGAAAGACCACTGCATAGTTTTCAGAAGAACTGGGTTAGAATCCCATGTCCAGTGCATCCCAGGTGCCGCTTGACCTCTACTTGCTTCCTGGTCCTTATCTGTAAAATGGCAATATTGGTCCTTCATCAACAGGGTTTTATTGTCAGGAGGAGTAAAAGAGAAGATGTATGCCAAAGGGGCCAGCATAATGCAGTAATATAGTCAAGTCTCAATAAATGTATTTTCTAATATACTTTGTGTTGGACTCATGTTATTTTGGTTTAGCAGTTTAGTTTTTACTTTGATACATCTGGGAATCCAATCAGGACTCCATCATCTTTTTTTTAAGTTTATTTATTTATTTTGAGAGAGTGAGTGAGTAGAGGAGGGGCAGAGAGAGAGGAATACCGAGGGAATCTCAAGCAGGCTCCACACTGCCAGCATAGAGCCCAAGGCAGGGTCAAACCCACAAACTGTGAGGTCATGACCTGAGCCAAAATCAAGAGTCAGATGCTTACTCAACTGAGCCACCCAGGTGCCCCAGTACTCTATCATCTTTTTGATTTAGGAAAAAACTGTTATGCAAGAAAAAAAATTCATGGGGGCGCTTCGGTGGCTCATTCGGTTAAGTGTCCGACTTCAGCTCAGGTCATGATCTCGTGGTTTGTGAGTTCGAGCCCCGCCTCAGGCTCTGTGCTAACAGCTCAGCCTGGAGCCTGCTTCAGATTCTGTGTCTCCTCCTATCTCTGCCCCTCCCATGCTCATACTCTGTTTTTCTCTGTCTCTCAATAATAAATGAACATTAAAACATTTAAAAAAAAATATTCATAGAGCCTTTAGATCTTTTACAATATCTAATAAGAGTGAACATTTTATTTATTTATTTATTTTTTTAAATATAATTTGTAGTCAAATTGGTTTCCATACAACATCCAGTGCTCATCCCAACAAGTGCCCTCCTCAATGCCCATCACCCACTTTCCCCTCTCCCCCACCTCCCATCAACCCTCAGTTTGTTCTCAGTCCTTATGAGTCTCTTATGGTTTGCCTCCCTACCTCTCTGTAACTTTTTTCCCCCTTACCCTCCCCCATGGTCTTCTGTTAAGTTTCTCAAGATCCACATATGAATGAAAACATATGGTATCTGTCTTTCTCTGCTTGACTTATTTCACTTAGCGTAATACCCTCCAGTTCCATCCACGTTGCTACAAATGGCCAGATTTCATTCTTTCTCATTGCCAAGTAGTATTAAGAAAATGTGGCTTATATATACAATGGGATAGTGAACATTTAAATGTTGTGCTCCATATTGTCTGAATCATTTCTTGCTAAGTCTATCGTCCCATTAAGCAATCATGTGTCTCGTCAACATGTGATTCCAGAAATAAAAAAAAGAGGGTGTTGGAGTGCCTTATCCTCCTCCCAATATTTATTGTCCCCAAGTCCCAGAAACACAGGCAACCACCTGATTTCTTCAGAGATTAGGATGTTCACTCATTACTAGACCAGAGAAGGTAAATGAGACATTAAAAGCCCCTTAACTTTCTCAGTAGAGCAAGTCTGAAGCAATGGACTCCACTCTTTTTGTACTGGTGAAAAAGCTGTCCCTTAACAAAGCTCTTCCACACTACCCCAAAGCCAAGGGAGCCCCCAAACATCCAAAAACCCACAAGAAAACCCTTTGCCAAAGCTAAGGTCATGGTTCCTTTAGTGTTCTTGGTTTTAGACTTTGGATTTTCCTATTCTGAGTCATTCCTGCCTCCAAATTTTGAAATTCTCTTTCACTTTAAGATGAAGAAAAATGTACACTTTCTCCAAGTTTTTCCTGGAGAATAATGGGTTTACTTCTTTTACCACTGTTCAGCTTGTTCTCCTTTCTCAGGTCAGTACCATAACTCCCTTAATGGGATGTCTTTGATGATTTACAAGCAGCTTCCCAGAGGGGATTGGAATGTCAGGAATATGCATAGTCAATCAAGGTCTTACCAAGGACACCAGGAATAGCAGCACCCCAGAGAATGCTCTTTCCTAGATGAGAAGGCTAATGAAGTGCTGTTGGAACACTAAAATGTCTAAGACCTCCAACTTTAGGGCTGCACACAGAAAAAATAAAGTGGGACAGTAGGTTATAAAGCCTGTTCTCCATGCTCCACTTATTCTTGGGTCAAAAATTAAAAATCAAGATCAGAAACCAAAGGCTATTTGTGGTTATTTCAAATTTATACCATTTTTATAAGAAAAGATAATTCTTTTGTAATAGGTTAATCACAGAAATTAGAGAAAGAAAAACACCAAAAGCCCAGCTGCTTGTCCCAATTACTCTTCATACTATATTATTAGCAGGGTATATGACCCATCTCATTTTAAATTATTTCAGTACCTCACCTCACCACACTTTTTAAAAAATGTTTCTCATTTTTACACCCTTGCCTTGCAGCAAAATTTCTAGTACTCCTCATTATATCTCATCTATTTCCGCACCAAGAAAATACAAACGTAAAGGAGAACTTTAAGAGAAAAGAGCAGGTCACCACATGATGATGGGAGACACGGGACAGAGTGATGAGCCAGTTTCACACCATTTCCATTTATAAAATAAATAATAACACTTAAAACACTGCATTTTTCTCTGTCCATTTCAACTCAAAATTTCTAATTGTTCTCTACTGCCTCCAGGATAAAGTTCAATTTGCTCTTCTTGGGATTCAAAGCATATTGCAAACTTGATCTTAGCTAATATTTCTAACTTCCATTCTTTAATTATAAAGAAAGTTTCCAGAAATAGCAAACCAATCTCTTGCTTTTCCTTCAAGTAGTTTTGTGGGATTCTTTTTTTTTCAAGACTGCTTTTTCTGATTACAAAATTTTCTCAATGTAAAAGAAGTTTTAAATACATACAGTGAATAATAAAACAGAAAGAGAGAGAGAAAGAAAGAAAGAAAGAAAGAAAGAAAGAAAGAAAGAAAATACTCCAAGGACACAGTCAAACTAGAGAAGTACAAACTGCCAATTAATATTGATAGAGAAATGTTTAATATGGCTAGTAGTGGAAAAAATGAAAATTATAACTCTAATAACACACTACTTTTAACATATCATATTAGTTAAAAGTTTGTAAAGAAACTTTATTTTGTAAATGTGTACAATTTCTTAACCAACATGTTATTGATAATTTACTTACATAAAAATTTTCCCTATTGTACTTTTCCCATCTCCCTGGGATACATTTCAAGAGCTGGAAATTCTGAAAGAAAAAATAGGTATATGCGATATGTAAGATTGCCTTCCAGCATGTCTGCGTGAATACTAAGCTCTCCTTAAGTCTGTCAGGCAGAGTATGTGCACTACACAAGGTTTCCTAGCCCAAAGTCCTGGGGGATAAAAGAGTAGGGAAGCTAAAATGTGGGCCATGTTTGCTTGCCAAGCCCCAGGTCCTGTTAGAAGTCTGGGTCTTCTTTCATCTTTGTTATTTTTGTTAATAACAACACACTGAGATGATCCATCTTCTACAAGTTCACTATATTGCTCCATCAAAGATGGAAACTTCATTTTCATTGACACAACTTTTTTTTTTTTTAATTTAAACTTAAGTTAACATACAGTGCAATTTGGCTTCAGGAGTAGAATTCAGTGATGTATCACTTACATACAATACCCAGCGTTCATCACAAATGCCCTCCTTAGTACCCATCACCAATCTAGCCCATCTCTCACCCACTCTTCTTCATCAACCCAGGTTTTTTTTCTATCATTAAGATTCTCTTGTGATTTTTTTCCCTCTTTTCTTCCCCCGCTTCCCATATGTTCATCTGTTGTTTCTTAAATTCCACATTTGAGTGAAATCATATGGTATTTGTCTATGACTGACTTATTTTGCTTAACATAATACACTCTAGCTCCATCCATGTCATTGCAAATGACACAATTTTATTATTTTTGATGGATGAGTAATATTCCCTTGTGTATATGTACCACTTCATCAGTTGATGGACTTTTGGGCTCTCTCCATAGTTTGGCTACTGTTGATAATGCTGCTATAAACATTGGGGTGCATGTACCCCTTTGAATCTGTATTTTTGTATCCTTTGGGTAAATACCTAATAGTGCACAATTACTGGGTCATAGGGTAGTTCTATTTTTAGTTTTTTGAGGAACTCCATATTTCACCAGTGCTTTGCTACCAACACTGCAAGAGGTTTCCCCTTTCTCCACATCCTTGCCAACACCTATTGTTTCCTGTCTTGTTAATTTTAGCCATTCTGACAGGTTGATGCAACTCCTGTCAGAGACTAGTCTATATCAGAGACCAGTATGGAGTTATTTTTGCATTCCAGTTCAATTTTATATTTTTCTTACATACAACCAGTAATCCCAACAACATGCATGTATTGAATAGTTTATTATTATTAGAAAACTGCCTTTTACTGAATTTTACCAATGGTTTGATTGAATATCATTATAACATTATCTACTAATGCAGGCCCCACATATTTTTTCCTCTTTTAAAAAAATGTTTTAGACATTTTTACACTTACTTTTACTAATAAATTTTGGAATAGTTCAGTTGGAATTTTGTTTGCAATTGTATTGTATTTATATTTATAATTTTAGAGAAAATAAAATCTTTCTACATTGTTTGCCTTCTGGGAAAAAAGATTTCCACTCATTAAATTCCCTTTTTTATGACCCTCAGTGATATCTCAGAGTTTTCTTTATATAAGTCCTGTACATTTCTTGTTAAGGTTATTTATAGATCTTTTAAAATATATTCTGTGTTTATTACTATGATCTGTTTTTTATTACATTTTCTAAGAGGCTATTGCTGGCATATAGAAAAGTTATCGATTTTTAAATAATGTTCAACAGGGCTATTCACATATTTTTTAACTATGTTAATTTTCCAGGTACTCACCTTAGAGTTTCCCAGACATACAGTTATATATCCTGCAAATACTGGCCACAGAGGTCAAGTGTCTAAATGCATTGAGTTAGGCACAGCCATAATACACCCAGAGGTCTAAACGTTCACCTTTCCTTATAAACATTTCACTTTCAACTTTTATTTCCAAAGGTTAAATAACATAGCAGTTTCACTGCAACAACAAAACTCATGTATGATTGTGCTCCTGTAATTTCGATTTATAGTAAGAACAGGTCTGGTGTAATGTAACTGCTGATAAAAGTCATTGACAAATAACTGGAGCTTGCATGGGGTATTATTTTTCAGTCTGCTCAGAGCCACTTTCATTTTTCTGAGCTCCATGTAAACAAAGGAGCAAGCTTAAGAACTGTAGGCCAAAGAGGTTTGCATACACTCAGCAACCATATTCTGAAAGCACCTTCCGACATTCAACCATCTTGAATACCTGTATAAAACATACAGTTATAAGCATTGTTACCACAATTCTGCCAATAACTTATCACTTCATGTTTACCAAACATCAGTTCTGTGGTGCCCGTGTAGGGAAGAACACATGAACGGATTATTACATTAGAAGTGGGCAGCTGTGGGCTTGCTCAGCGAGCTACTTAGCCATATTCTTCATCACACCAAGATCTTCAGAGGTCACCCGAGAAGACGGGTTAGTTAACTGGGAGCCATGATGATGAACTGCTCATCAATTCTTCAGTATCAGCTCTCCAGCTGATGTTCTAAGTGATTCTATGTACCTTGGCCTGATTTTCATCATATATAAATTATGGATTAAGGTGATGATTTTTCTGTATTTATTTTTCAGATAAAAATGTGTACCTTAGTACAGTAGAAATTCTCACTCCAATTCTGTAAATTCCCATAAATCATTGCCCATACGTTTATTTTAAAACAAGAACACATACTCATTTGTTCTCTAGGTAGCCATTAGTTTGAGCTTCTCAAGGTCAGACATGAGTGTCTAGATTTTTTTTTGTATAATATTGAACACATAATAGGTGCTTAATCTATGATTTTTGAAGGGAACAGCAAGGCAAGACAACTCAAGGCAGAAGAAAAGGAGAGATAGTCTAAAAACAGGTATACAGATTCAATAGAGGAGAAAAAGAATTTTAGGTATAATTTCTTTTCTATCTTAACCATATTTGCTTTGGGATATAAGAAATGAAAGAAAAGCATAGTTTCATGTCATGGCATTAAGCAGAAAATGTGGCTAAAACCTTTGGACAATTTCCCCTGCAGATCAGCTTGTGTATTTTCAGTGAGCAGCACAAAAGGCACATAAACATTTGAAAGAGGCCAATGACAGGTTGAGGTCTCAAAAATGTGTCCTCACAAAGAATATTTCAGTGATCTCGAAAATGAGCACACTTGCTTTTGAGCTTTTGAAAAGGGCCATTTTTTTGTCAGATAAATTACTCATTAAGGTACTAGGTCCTTCTGGGAATTTTAGGCTCTTGATCTGTCTTACAACAATTCATATCACAGACATCCAAATTTTAGCTATAGAGCTAAGAAAAAAACTGAAGAAACAAATTTGAGAGATCTGGAAATCATATCACTTGAGCTAATAAACAACCTCACTCACAGATTCATTTCATAGAAATTGCCACAAATGTGTCACATTCAAGATCAGCCTTTTTAACCGTGCTTACTTTCCCTGACATAACTAACAGTAAATATCTGAAGATGCAGATTGTGATTTAAATTTAAAAAGACACATAGACTTGATTACTAATCATGATAACTTAATAAATCTTCTGAGATAATATTTTAAGTCCTTTCTTCTTGTATAATCATCCTGGTGCTATTGTGACTGCTCATGAGTTTTCCAGGCTCCGCCAGCATTTATTTTAGTTGTCTGAACACAGTATGCTCAAAGGACAGAACAGTCATTTAAAAAACACACAGAGAGATTGAACTTAATCCAAATTTCTTCAGAGAATTACATTTGGTCTCCTTTCAGTAGAGTCTATGTGCCCTTCTCTAGGATTCATCAGCGTGTTTAAATGTCATCAGGTTTCCCACTGATCACTGTGGCTTTATGAAATTTCAATATCTATCAATGGAAAGACAATATGTTCACATTATCTGTAAAAAGGCCCTAATAAAGAGATTTGGGATCTTAAATTAGCTTCACTTACTTTTCTGCCTACACTCTTGCGTGACTATGTTCCTTCAAGCAAAAAGCAGATGTTGCTTTACAGAAATATTTTGCATAAATATATTATTTTCATCGAATAGTCAATAATTCACTTCCTCATAGCAACATTCCACCTCTGAATGATAGAACCCATCAACTTTCTGCCGATATGAATATTTTTCATAATAAGTACAGGAATAGAAACTGTCATAGATTAAATTTAAGTCTCAGGCGATTGCCACATCACTCTCAAAGACTTGTGATGTACGAATGAAGCAAAAGAATTTCCAGCATCCAAAGAGAGCAGTTTTAACAAGGTCAACATGCTTTATTGAGGAGTAAATCTGTATATATTTGAGGCATAAATCTCAAAACACAAGGTAGGCACTTTAAGAACATTTCATATCAGTCTCATGTTCCCACTAAAGTAAACTGTCTTTACATTTTTTATTTTTCTTGTATTTAGATAATAACAAACTAATCCTATAAATACCTGTATGAGGTCATATCCTATAATGCTGGGATATGAAATTGGGATGAACTCGGGCTAGAAACAAACTGAAATTGCTAGATAAAATATGAAAACATCTTAAAAGTATCAATGAGCTAACAAGATGGTAAGGAATTACTAGCTAGATCTGAGGGGCATGTTTGAATCCAGAGAAAAGCAGCAATGATGTTCCTTTTATCTTGAAGACTTTGGCATCTGGGAACTTTGAATTTTGGTTGGAGGGGGCATATAGAAAGGGGAATAGAAATCAAAATTCAGGGTCTTGTCAAGGTGGAGGGTCTAAAGGAGATTGGATATACCCTCAAGGTAAATTTGCTATGCAAGTCAATGAAATTAGCTACTCAAAAACCTCAAGATATGAAATTAACTGGATTTCAGATAGAATAAATGCTGAACATAAGCACTGAAAATCTTCCTTAAAATAGGCATTCTCAAACATGAGCAGGCAGCAGAATCACATGAGGGCTATTTAAACAGATTGCTGGGGGCGCCTGGGTGGCTTAGTCAGTTAAGCATCCAACTTCGGATCAGGTCATGATCTCACAGCTCATAAGTTTGAGCCCTGCATCAGGCTCTGTGCTGACAGTCTAGAGCCTGGAGCCTGCTTTGGGTTCTGTGTCTACCTCTATCTCTGTCCCTCCCCTGCTCATGCTCACTCGCTTTCTCTTTCTTTCTCTTCTCTTAAAAAATAAACATTAAAAAAAAATTTTTAAAAACAGATTGCTGGGCCTCAACTCCAGACTTCCTGATTCAGTAGGTCTGGGATAAGACCCAATAATTTACATTTCTAACAAAATCTCAAGTGATGTTGATGTGGCTGGTCCAGGGACCACATTTTGAAATGAATATACCTTTATCCTAGGCCTCAAATGATTATTTACACACACACACACACACACACACACACACAAGGATATTGAGGAGCATATGATAAAAGGAAAAAAAAAGCACTCAAGGAAACAGATATGATGAGTAAAAATCAAAAGCAGAGCTGAAAGATTGTAAATACTGGAATTATCATTCATAGATCATAAAACAACTATGTTTAATTTAATATCCATGGTTAAAAAAAATAAAAGCCAATCTTAAAATATCCTTAGGAAATAGGAAATTGTAAATAGTGATATCACAGATATCACACACGCACACCCACACAAACACACACACACACACACACACACAAACCCAAGTAGATATTCTGGAAATGAAAAAGAAAAGCAGCAAATAGGATTAACAACAGATTAGATGAAGCTGAAGGAAGAATTAGTGAGCTGGTCTACATGTCAGAAGGAATAATTTATACAAGAAGTCAGGAAATTATAGCCCACACGTAAATCCTGGTCCACTGTTTGTTTTGTAAATAAAGTTTTAATTGGAAAAAAAGCTATGGTCATTTATATACTCTCTATGCCTGCCAGGGTCTGAACTGGAGTAAGGAAAGCAAGAAACCAATGAGGCAAAATTTAAGGAGGCACTCACTCTTAGGTTCATGCAGGTGTCAATTCTGTATCTGCCCAACCCTGAGAATAAGTTCCTTGTTAAATTCATTTTCTTGACTCCCTCATGCTCCACACTCATTTTGGCCTTGATAGGAGGAATGAGAGGGCCTTCTGAATGGTAAATATATGGCGTTTTTTTTCTATAATACCATAATTTGTGCAATTTTCTGTATTTAAAGTTCAAAAAAATTTTTTCAAAATATTTTTAAGAAATGCCCTTCTAAATCAGGTCAAAGAAGAAATCATAAAAATTAGAAACATTTGAAGTTAACAATAATTAAAATACTACATAGCAAATCAAGTAGGATGAAGTTAAACCATTATCTTAATGGATATAGTAGAAAAGAGGAAAAGACAAATATAAGTGATCTGAGCATCAATGTTAAGGGGCAGCACACTGAGGTAGCCATTTTACTATTGAGTATACAGTTTTCAGGAAACTGTGCCCATGTGCCCAAATATACATGTACAAGAATGCATATGGCAGCATTGCTATACTATACAGATATTAAAATGACTGAACAATAGCAACAAACAAAAACACGACCAAATCTCACAAACATCATGTTGTACAAAAGAAGCAAAGGGCAAATGATATATGCCATATCACTCCATTTATATAAATTTCAAAAACAGGAAAAACTAAGGCAGAATTAAGAACTGTCTCAAGGTAAGGAGTAGGGGCCATTATCAAGAAGGTACATGAAGTAAATTTAAGGAGTAGGGGTCATTATCAAGAAGGGACATGAAGTAAATTTCTATTGTTCTTGTAATAGTATATTTCTTAATATGGGTGAAGGTAACATAGAATTTACTTTTTAATTATTCATTAAACTATCCATTTATTTTTATGTGCTTTTCTGCATGTAATTTCACATTAAATTTTTTTTTAATGTTTATTTCTTTTTGAGGAAGAGAGACAGAGCGTGAGCAGAGGAGGGGCATAGAGGGAGACATAGAATCCCAAGCAGGCTCCAGGCTCTGAGTTGTCAGCACAGAGCCCTACATGGAGCTCAAACTCATAAGCCATGGGATCATGACTTGAGCCAAAGTCAGTGGCTTAACCGACTGTGCCACCCAGGTGACCTCATGTATTTCACATTTTTAAAAAAATGTTTAAAAAAGTAAAAGGAAAAAAATCACATATGGGAATAGAATGAATAAAATAGAATTAAGATAATTCTTCCATTTTACTACAGACTTTCAAATATATCTGAAGTTGCATTTTATTATGTCATCAAATTATCTAATAATACGTTGTTTACTAAGGTTCTTGAGACACCTGTTTCTCTGAACCAAAAGAATGTATTTAGTAGTCTGTTGAATAGGTCATTTTAATAAATGTGGAAAAAAATACCTATGATTATGGAAATACAAAATGTACACAAAAGTAGAGAAAGTAGCATAATGAAAATATAAGTGCCTTTCACCCAGCTTCAACATTTATTGATACTTTACATGTCCAATTTTACTCACTTTGTTCTCTTTTTCTGAAGATGTGAAAGGAAAACCCAGATATCTTGTCATTTAATGTGTAAATATATCAGTATTCCATTATAGCAAATAAAAACAGATTATTATATTACCACCATGCCACATTATCATACCAATATGATATCATCAATTCATGTTTAATTGTTCTTGATTATCTCAACAATAATTTTTATGGTTGTTTTCTTTGAATAAGGATCTAAATAAGGTCTGCACATTTCATTTCACCATTAGGCCCTTAAGTCCTCTCTATTCTTTAGCAGCCCATCACCATTTTTTTAAATGTCATTGATCTATTAAAGAAACCTGATCATTTGCATTGTAGAATGTCCCACATTCTGGTTTTGACTGAATGTTTCCTTGCACTGTTGATGTTTTTCTTTAGCTGCCTTTTTTTTTTCTTTTTGGAAATATAAAAACTTACTTTTCAATCTTCATATGATAGTGTTCATGTGCAGAAATCAGTGTTTCTCTGTGGAGGTGTCATTCTTCTAGAGCACACATGAAAACTCAGTTAACACCTTAAAGGAAATTAAAGATCACTTTCAAAAACATTCATTCAGTTGACAATGGTAAAGTCCAAACCATCTATTTGGTGCAATAATAATTGCATTAGTATATATCTAAATCTAATTACAGAAAAGACTTAAAAATTAATGGACTTTTGAACTCATTATTTTTAAGATAATGAACACTTTCCAATTAACTATCATTCCTAAACCCCAAATCCATCTTCTCTGTGCACTCAGGAAAGTCTCATTTGCAGCACAAATCCCTTATTTTATAGAGCAGTGCTTCTCATTTGTGGACCACTTAATGTGCTTTCATTGCATTCATGGGATACCACTTCTAGATAAATTGAGAAACAGGATTATCACAAGCTTTTAAATAATAAAGTTAATAACCAGATTTTAAATTAACAATATTAAGAATATTTTGTGTCAGTGAGATGGATGATATTATTTGAAATTTTCACCAACTTATTTATATTAGGCCTAATAATGAATATCGTGAGTTATGGGTCCTGTATCCAGTTGGTTATTCATTTATTCTTTATTTCTACCAAACCAGAAGTTCTTAACTCACAAATGTATGTCACTCAAAATGAGTTTGAATTTTTTTGTATCTCTGCCTTATATTTCTAGATATTTGAATCAAACACGAAATTGCATTCAAATTTTTGGGAGACCTCACATTGAATACCATGTCCCGTGTACTAAAAGATGCTTAATTGATTCCTACAACACATTCAAAAGCTTTTGAACGATTGGGAAAGGACAGAATGGTAAATATACTTAAAATATGTGTCTATTTTTGTATTTATTTATGGAAAATAGTTCTTCATGTTCTGTGGCAACATTTAAGCCTGTTTTTAAAAATATACCACAGTGTGTCATTCGTTTTTTATCTGACAAGGGAAGAAGAATTCAAGCGCTGGAAAAGAATCACATTCTTGACAACTGAGCTATATACACCAACTTAGATTTCTTAAGAAATCCTGTTGTCTTATCATCAATATTAACTTCATGGTGTCACTAAAGTAATAAATTCAGACTATTCAAGTTATTGAACATATTTTTGAGAGATGTCACAAAGCAAAAGTACCTGGAATCAGAGAAACAGACCTTAATCTTTTATTGGTGCTGTGAATCTTTAAAGAAATCTTATCCCTCATTTGAAAAGCTCCCAGGAGCAACGTTCACCTAGACAACTAGCATATTTCAGAGGGAAAAATTGAGTCTTGTTTCACTTCTAGCCTGTATCTTTGAATAGCAACCTGAAAAGTCAGACATTCAATGGTCATGATTACCCACATTCAGAATGTTTTCTACTTACCTTACCATTAAATCCAGATTGAACATATTGTAATTATTGGCTGAATAGAAATATTTGACATTAAAATGCATACTTTTTATTTGCATATTAAAACCATACTTGTGAGAAATGTAATGATTCCTGCTTGTTTTTGAAAACAAAATCCTTTACCCAGTCATGGTTTTTTATTATTTATTTATTTTGAGAGAGAGAGAGAGAGCAGGGGAGTGACAGAGAATCCCAAGCAGGTTCCACACCGTAAGAGCAGAGCACAACACAGGGCTCAACCTCAGGAACCATGAGATCGTGACCTGAGCTGAAATCAATACTCGGTCACTTAACCCACTGAGTCATCCAGACACCCCTATCCAGTCATGGTTTAAAAGATTGTTGTGTATTTCACCATATACTAACTTGGAATGGATTTACATCGGGGCTTTCTCTACCCATTAAGCAAAATACTTACCAAAGCACAGATAATCACTCTTCCACAATGTATGCCATTGATACCTTTCAGATTTTATCTCTTTCCACTGTCTCCTTTACACATTATATTTCAGTCATACAGTTCTCTCTCTCTTGCCTGGGAAGTGCTAGCTTTTGCTTGCCACAGTCTCTTTGCATGAGCTTGTCCCTCTATTCCCACATGGATTGAGGCTGCTATCCTCTGTTTCACATGGCTCGTTCATTCTTGCCATCTAGATCTCAGTTAAAAGTGTCTCCTCAGTTGGGGCATCTGGGTTTCAGCTCGGGTTATAATCTCACAGTTCATGAGTTCAAGCCCCGGGTCAGGCTCAATGCTAACAGTACAGGGCCTGCTTGGGATTCTCTCTCTCCCTATTTCTCTGGCTCTCTCTTTCTTTCAAAATAAATAAAATAAACTTTAAAAATAAAAGTGTCTCCTCAGTAAAATCTAACCTAACATCTCCATGTATATTACCACAGTTCCAGTCACTTACCATCATATCCATCAGGAATATCAAAAATTATTTAATGATATGTAAGTATGGGCACCAATCAGAAGGGACATAGTCTTATCAAGGATAGCTGTATTGATGCATAATTGTTGGACATATAGCCTGACATCATTAAGCTCTTCTATTTTCTTCAGAGCACTTGTCACTATCTGAAATTATTCTTGACTTGGCTGTTATTTGCCTGCTCCCAACAAGAATCTAAGCTCTATGAGAGCAAAGCTTTCTTCACCACTAATAAAGTTTGGTGTACAACCACTATTAAATATGGGCTAATATGGGCCTGGTTTCTCTCTGGAGAGGACTACTTTGAATGATACCTCAAAAGTTTCAGGTTAAGTACCATTAGCAACAGCCTTACATTATCACACACAAGAAAACATTATTTTGTTACCATTTCAATGAAAACTCACTAAATTAGCCAGACAGGTTACTGACTTGCCTAGAAATGGATGGTACAAAAGTATCGATATCTTCCTGCCCTTGTTGACAGAATCGACAGAGTCAACAGGCTCTGACCAGTCCATAGACACTGTCCACTCCCACTAAGGGCCACCAGTGGGCATGAACCACATATTGATAAAAACTTCTGTGGAGCAAAGTTTGACTTCATGTCAATAAATGTCCAAGTTTCCACTAGGGTGAAATTAGGGATTTTCACAACAAGTTTTATATTTGTCGTATATGCAAGATAAAACCTTAGAAAATGGTAAGATTAATTGTTTTTAATGGCATAGAAAAGACAATAAATAAGGGTGCCTGGGTGGCTCAGTCAGTTCAGCATCTGACTTTGGCTCAGGTTATGATCTCATGGATGGTGGGTTTGAGCCCCGTGTCGGGCTCTGTGCTGACATCTCAGAGCCTGGAGCCTACTTCAGATTCTGTGTCTCCCTCGCTCTCTGCCCCTCCCCCTCTCGTTCTCTCTCCTCTCTCTTTCTTTCTTATTCTGTCTCTCCCTCTCTCTCAAAGATAAACAAACGTTCAAAAAAAACTTTTTAAAGACAATAAATACAGTCAGAAGGCTCAGCAAAATTTCTAGAAGTTTTAATAATGATTATGAGAGTTTAGATTCAAACTATACATAAGGACAGTAATCACAGACTTTACTAAATACTTATAAAGTACCAGTCTCCTGAATTTTCTTTATATGTGAAATAAGGATAAACATACCCACTCTATGTGTTGCTGTGAGGAATGATAAAATAAACTTGAAAGCTTTAGCACAATGCCTGGCAATTTAATAAATGCTCAATAAATGTTGTTATCAATAACCATTTCAGAATTTAATATATATGAAGTAAAGCTCTAACAGCTCTAGAAGTTTGTGCTCTTAGTATTCCAGGAATGTTCTAGAAGTCTTCCTACTCAAAACCTGGGTAAGAGATGTAGATCTAGTTCTGCATTATAAAGCAACAACCCTCTTTATCTTTCAGTCTCCTTTAAAGTAATAATTTTAGGAGAAGTCAGTTAAAAAGTTTATAGTGACTGTGAAAATTCTTCTTCCACACTCAGATCGCCAAACTCCAAAAATTATGAATCTAATTATTAATATATGTTATTAGTTACAAATATAACTATAGAATTATGAAGCTGAATGGGGATTCATAGTACAATCACCTAGTTTTACTGATGAGGAAAGTGTATCTCAGAGTTTACGAGTCCTCTAGCTACATTCATTCACTCCAATAATATCCATAGTATTTACTATGCCCAAATTAATCTGCCTGCTATTACAAGAAATAAAACATAAGGCATACACTGTGCTTCCAAGTAGTTCACAGTAATGAGAGGAGAAAACACATGTATCAAAATATGTTAATAGAATATATGCTATAGACTGCCATAGAAAAGAGCAAAGAAAGTGCCTTAGCAGATCAAAAAAGAGATTGCTTCTGCTTGGATGCAAGATAGGAATTTTTTTTTAATGAACTTGTCAATGAGCCTTGAATGCTGTCTCTTAGCTTTCACCATGTGTGGATGAAAACCATGATGATCCTTCTAGGTAGAAAGAGCAACAGAAGCAAAGGTAGCAGGAGAACATTAAGGGCGAACTCAGAGGTCGTAGGGCTTCCAATGTGATTCATGCACTGGATATAGAAAGAGTAAAAATCGGATAGGAGTCAGTAAATAAAGGTGACAGGCCTTGAACACCAACTAAGGGAGTTTCAACTTAATTCAGAAAGCTGAGGACACACTGCAGGTTCTTCATAAGGAGAACAGCTTTTTATAAATTGTGGTTTAGGAAGATAGATCTGTGAATGCTATGAGGAATGGTTTATACCAGGGAGAAAATAGAACTGGGCAGATGGGTTTGTTTCACTGTAATATAGGTCAGAAATACACATTTAATGTAGCATATTGACAGGGGTCATGGAAAGAAAAGGAAAGGAACAAGAAATATAATAGCAGTAGAGTTGATTCTGTGTGGCAACATATTGAATTTAGGATTGAGAATAGGGTGAGTCAAAGATAAAATGGAAGAGCCTTGAACAGAAGCAGATAACTATCTCTTTTTAAAATTTTTTTATGTTCATTTATTTTTGAGAGAGAGAACGGAGAATGAGTAGGGGAGGGACAGAGAGAGGGACACACAGAATCCGAAGCAGGCTCTAGTCTCTAGGCTGTCAGCACAGAGTCTGACACGGGGCTTGAAGCAGTGAGATCATGACCTGAACCAAAGTCAGACACTTAACTGACAGACATCCAGGTGCCCCAGAACAGAAGCAGATAAAACCAACAGCAGAAAGTACATTTCAGGAGAAAAGATGAATGGCTAGGATCTTGACCTTAAGGCTGTTGTATTGGCAATGCATTCCACTCAGGTGAGTGAAGATAAGGTTACCCAACGAAAGGGGGCAAAAGCAGATCCAGAACTTGTGAAAGAGAATGAAATTAGAAGGTCAGGTTTTGGAGTCAATGCATGGAAGTGGTAACATTTCTGGAGCAGGTTTAAAATCAAGAGAGACAGCCAGAGGAAAAGGATAATGGAAGACAGTGCCGGGGCTTATTTTCTTTAATCACTTTTTAGAGTAGAAAGAAATACTGTCAGTCAAGCATATAAACACGATGTGTTTGGGGAAGTGGAAAAGGAGAACATCGGGATCACGGGGAGGAAGCCCTTCAGGGTGAGTGGTGATGTTTGCTTCTGCTTCCCTCTCCCTACAGGTATCCCTCTTTCTCCAAAATGCTGTCTACCCTCCTTGGACTCACACCTTTCGTTGAGGCAGCGTTAGAAGAACAGAGAGAGCGCCAGAGAATGAGGAGGAAAAAAATCAATGAGATACCATACAACTGGGATTGAGTTTTCAGCTTTGAAAAATGAAATGCTCCACAGAAGTAGAGGTGGGGCATCTGGAGAGAGGAGACTGCACTTGGCCAGTATTAGATGGGGTTATACAGGAGTTGTCTTTCATGTTCTTTGAGAAACATAATTAGAGTTCAGAATTTCTTTTTTTTTAAGATTTTATTTTTAGGAAATCTCTACATCCAACGTGTGGTTCCAACTCACAACCCGGAGATCAAGAGTTGCTCTACCAGCTGAGCCAGCCAGGCACCCCCAGAATTTCTTTTCAATTACTCTGTTGCTGATCTGTGCTTATGCTATGCAACTTTGTGCTAAGGGCCATTCAAGGCCCAATTCTCATTATTCTTTCATGAAAATAAGTCTGGGTACCATGCATGGTTAGGTACTTTGCACATATATCTTATTTAATTCTGAAAACCACCCTGTAACATAAGCGTTATGATACCCACTCTACACATAAGCAGACTGTATCAAGATCAGAGGTGAGGAAAGAGGAAAGCTAATTGAATTTGCTGAGGGGACCGTTCCTGTCCAGCTTTGCTAAAGGAATTTGCAAACAATGATGAGAGAAGTCAAACTGTGAAGCGCTCTGCTTCTGAGGGTGGTAAGCAAAAGGAAGCAATAAAAGGAGTCAATGTTATGCACTGCTTGATAGGCAAAGCAGGGGCATATAATGTACTAAAGACCACTGGCTGAGACAGGAAAGACATGATCAGATCATGACACTGTTATTTCCTAATGACTGTCTCTATTTCTAGTATCTTTCAGCATCAGTTTTGGCGTATATATAATGGGGTAAACAAGAGCACCTATCTTATTGGGTGAATGCATGGTTCAAATGAGTTAGTATATGTAGAGCTCTTAGAATCTGGCATAAAGTAGCTCAATAAATTTTGGCTATTACTAATAATATAAGCATTAAGAGCTCAACATTTACCACAGAATTTTGTAAGTCCTCAATATTGCTGAAGTTTTAATGCTACAGCATACTACACACTAACTTCACACCATCTTTGTGAGTTAATATTGAACAGGAAAAGCACTTTGAACCCACTTATTCAGACACACTTAGTAAATGTTAAATTAAAAGCTTTACAAACTATGGTAAGTTACAAGCATGGTCAAAAAAAATTTTTATAGAATTACATAAATTTGAAAATGTAAAAGTAGAAAATAATTCTTAAAAGTCTGCTTGTGAGGCCTCAACTTTTGAAGATTAGGAAAGGAAGCAGGGCTTTGAGTATTAGAGATATTTCGTTACAGAATAATTCTATATTATTATTCATAATAATATTATTGGGGCTCCTGGGCGGCTCAGTCGGTTAAGCAGCTCTTTTTTTTTTATGAAATTTATTGACAAATTGGTTTCCATACAACACCCAGTGCTCATCCCAAAAGGTGCCCTCCTCAATACCCATCACCCACCCTCTCCTCCCTCCCACCCCCCATCAACCCTCAGTTTGTTCTCAGTTTTTAACAGTCTCTTATGCTTTGGCCTCTCCAATTCTAACCTCTTTTTTTTTTTTCCTTCTCCTCCCCCATGGGTTCCTGTTAAGTTTCTCAGGATCCACATAAGAGTGAAACCATATGGTATCTGTCTTTCTCTGTATGGCTTATTTCACTTAGCATCACACTCTCCAGTTCCATCCACGTTGCTACAAAAGGCCATCTTTCATTTTTTCTCATTGCCATGTAATATTCCATTGTGTATATAAACCACAATTTCTTTATCCATTCATCAGTTGATGGACATTTAGGCTCTTTCCATAATTTGGCTATTGTTGAGAGTGCTGCTATGAACATTGGGGTACAAGTGGCCCTATGCATCAGTGCTCCTGTATCCCTTGGATAAATTCCTAGCAGTGCCATTGCTGGGTAATAGGGTAGGTCTATTTTTAATTTTCTGAGGAACCTCCACACTGCTTTCCAGAGCGGCTGCACCAATTTGCATTCCCACCAACAGTGCAAGAGGGTTCCCATTTCTCCACATCCTCTCCAGCATCTATAGTCTCCTGAGTTGTTCATTTTGGCCACTCTGACTGGTGTGAGGTGATACCTGAGTGTGGTTTTGATTTGTATTTCCCTGATAAGGAGCGACGCTGAACATCTTTTCATGTGCCTGTTGGCCATCCGGATGTCTTCTTTAGAGAAGTGTCTATTCATGTTTTCTGCCCATTTCTTCACTGGGTTATTTGTTTTTCGGGTGTGGAGTTTGGTGAGCTCTTTATAGATTTTGGATAGTAGCCCTTTGTCCGATATGTCATTTGCGAATATCTTTTCCCATTCCGTTGGTTGCCTTTTAGTTTTGTTGGTTGTTTCCTTTGCTGTGCAGAAGCTTTTTATCTTCATAAGGTCCCAGTAATTCACTTTTGCTTTTAATTCCCTTGCCTTTGGGGATGTGTCGAGTAACAGATTGCTACGGCTGAGGTCAGAGAGGTCTTTTCCTGCTTTCTCCTCTAAGGTTTTGATGGTTTGCTGTCTCACATTTAGGTCCTTTATCCATTTTGAGTTTATTTTTGTGAATGGTGTGAGAAAGTGGTCTAGTTTCAACCTTCTGCATGTTGCTGTCCAGTTCTCCCAGCACCATTTGTTAAAGAGGCTGTCTTTTTTCCATTGGATGTTCTTTCCTGCTTTGTCAAAGATGAATTGCCCATACGTTTGTGGGTCTAGTTCTGGGGTTTCTATTCTATTCCATTGGTCTATGTGTCTGTTTTTGTGCCAATACCATGCTGTCTTGATGATGACAGCTTTGTAGTAGAGGCTAAAGTCTGGGATTGTGATGCCTCCTGCTTTGGTCTTCTTCTTCAAAATTCCTTTGGCTATTCGGGGCCTTTTGTGGTTCCATATGAATTTTAGGATTGCTTGTTCTAGTTTCGAGAAGAATGCTGGTGCAATTTTGATTGGGATTGCATTGAATGTGTAGATAGCTTTGGGTAGTATTGACATTTTGACAATATTTATTTTTCCAATCCATGAGCAGGGAATGTCTTTCCATTTCTTTAAATCTTCTTCAATTTCCTTCATAAGCTTTCTATAGTTTTCAGCATACAGATCCTTTACATCTTTGGTTAGATTTATTCCTAGGTATTTTATGCTTCTTGGTGCAATTGTGAATGGGATCAGTTTCTTTATTTGTCTTTCTGTTGCTTCATTGTTAGTGTATAAGAATGCAACTGATTTCTGTACATTGATTTTGTATCCTGCAACTTTGCTGAATTCCTGTATCAGTTCTAGCAGACTTTTGGTGGAGTCTATCGGATTTTCCATGTATAATATCATGTCATCTGCAAAAAGCGAAAGCTTGACTTCATCTTTGCCAATTTTGATGCCTTTGATTTCCTTTTGTTGTCTGATTGCTGATGCTAGAACTTCCAGCACTATGTTAAACAGCAGCAGTGAGAGTGGGCATCCCTGTCGTGTTCCTGATCTCAGGGAAAAAGCTCTCAGTTTTTCCCCGTTGAGGATGATGTTAGCTGTGGGCTTTTCATAAATGGCTTTTATGATCTTTAAGTATGTTCCTTCTATCCCGACTTTCTCAAGGGTTTTTATTAAGAAAGGATGCTGGATTTTGTCAAAGGCCTTTTCTGCATCGATTGACAGGATCATATGGTTCTTCTCTTTTTTTTTGTTAATGTGATGTATCACGTTGATTGATTTGCGAATGTTGAACCAGCCCTGCATCCCAGGAATGAATCCCACTTGATCATGGTGAATAATTCTTTTTATATGCCGTTGAATTCGATTTGCTAGTATCTTATTGAGAATTTTTGCATCCATATTCATCAGGGATATTGGCCTGTAGTTCTCTTTTTTTACTGGGTCTCTGTCTGGTTTAGGAATCAAAGTAATACTGGCTTCATAGAATGAGTCTGGAAGTTTTCCTTCCCTTTCTATTTCTTGGAATAGCTTGAGAAGGATAGGTATTATCTCTGCTTTAAACGTCTGGTAGAACTCCCCTGGGAAGCCATCTGGTCCTGGACTCTTATTTGTTGGGAGATTTTTGATAACCGATTCAATTTCTTCACTAGTTATGGGTCTGTTCAAGCTTTCTATTTCCTCCTGATTGAGTTTTGGAAGAGTGTGGGTGTTCAAGAATTTGTCCATTTCTTCCAGGTTGTCCAATTTGTTGGCATATAATTTTTCATAGTATTCCCTGATAATTGTTTGTATCTCTGAGGGATTGGTTGTAATAGTTCCATTTTCATTCATGATTTTATCTATTTGGGTCATCTCCCTTTTCTTTTTGAGAAGCCTGGCTACAGGTTTGTCAAGTTTGTTTATTTTTTCGAAAAACCAACTCTTGGTTTCGTTGATCTGCTCTACAGTTTTTTTAGATTCTATATTGTTTATTTCTGCTCTGATCTTTATGATTTCTCTTCTTCTGCTGGGCTTAGGCTGCCTTTGCTGTTCTGCTTCTAGTTCCTTTAGGTGTGCTGTTAGATTTTGTATTTGGGATTTTTCTTGTTTCTTGAGATAGGCCTGGATTGCAATGTATTTTCCTCTCAGGACTGCCTTTGCTGCGTCCCAAAGCGTTTGGATTGTTGTATTTTCATTTTCGTTTGTTTCCATATATTTTTTAATTTCTTCTCTAATTGCCTGGTTGACCCACTCATTTGTTAGTAGGGTGTTCTTTAACCTCCATGCTTTTGGAGGTTTTCCAGACTTTTTTCTGTGGTTGATTTCAAGCTTCATAGCATTGTGGTCTGAAAGTAAGCATGGTATAATTTCAATTCTTGTAAACTTATGAAGGGCTGTTTTGTGACCCAGTATATGATCTATCTTGGAGAATGTTCCATGTGCACTCGAGAAGAAAGTATATTCTGTTGCTTTGGGATGCATAGTTCTAAATATATCTGTCAAGTCCATCTGATCCAATGTCTCCTTCAGGGCCCTTGTTTCTTTATTGACCGTGTGTCTAGATGATCTATCCATTTCTGTAAGTGGGGTGTTAAAGTCCCCTGCAATTACCACATTCTTATCGATAAGGTTGCTTATGTTTATGAGTAATTGTTTTATATATTTGGGGGCTCCGGTATTCGGCGCATAGACATTTATAATTGTTAGCTCTTCCTGATGGATAGACCCTGTAACTATTATATAATGTCCTTCTTCATCTCTTGTTACAGCCTTTAATTTAAAGTCTAGTTTGTCTGATATAAGTATGGCTACTCCAGCTTTCTTTTGGCTTCCAGTCGCATGATAAATAGTTCTCCATCCCCTCACTCTCAATCTAAAGGTGTCCTCAGGTCTAAAATGAGTCTCTTGTAGACAGCAAATAGATGGGTCTTGTTTTTTTATCCATTCTGATACCCTATGTCTTTTGGTTGGCACATTTAATCCATTTACATTCAGTGTTATTATAGAAAGATACGGGTTTAGAGTCATTGTGATGTCTGTATGTTTTATGCTTGTAGTGATGTCTCTGGGACTTTGTCTCACAGGGTCCCCCTTAGGATCTCTTGTAGGGCTGGTTTAGTTGTGACAAATTCCTTCAGTTTTTGTTTGTTTGGGAAGACCTTTATCTCTCCTTCTAGTCTAACTGACAGACTTGCTGGATAAAGGATTCTTGGCTGCATATTTTTTCTGTCTAGCACCCTGAAAATCTCGTGCCAATTCTTTCTGGCCTGCCAAATTTCAAAAGAGAGATCAGTCACGAGTCTTATAGGTCTCCCTTTATATGTTAGAGCACGTTTACCTCTAGCTGCTTTCAGAATTTTCTCTTTATCCTTGTATTTTGCCAGTTTCACTATGATATGTCGTGCAGAAGATCGATTCAAGTTACGTCTGAAGGGAGTTCTCTGTGCCTCTTGGATTTCAATGCCTTTTTCCTTCCCCAGTTCAGGGAAGTTCTCAGCTATGATTTCTTCAAGTACCCCTTCAGCACCTTTCCCTCTCTCTTCCTCCTCTGGGATACCAATTATGCGTATATTATTTCTTTTTAGTGTATCACTTAGTTCTCTAATTTTCCCCTCATACTCCTGGATTTTTTTATCTCTCTTTTTCTCAGCTTCCTCTTTTTCCATAACTTTATCTTCTAGTTCACCTATTCTCTCCTCTGCCTCTTCATGCCGAGCCGTGTTGATTTCCATTTTGTTTTGCATTTCATTTAAAGCGTTTTTCAGCTCCTCGTGACTGTTCCTTAGTCCCTTGATCTCTGTAGCAAGAGATTCTCTGCTGTCCTGTATACTGTTTTCAAGCCCAGCGATTAATTTTATGACTATTATTCTAAATTCACTTTCTGTTATATTATTTAAATCCTTTTTGATCAGCTCATTAGCTGTTGTTATTTCCTGGAGATTCTTCTGAGGGGAATTCTTCCGCTTGGTCATTTTGGATAGTCCCTGGCGTGGTGAGGACCTGCAGGGCACTTCCCCTGTGCTGTGGTGTATATCTGGAGTTGGTGGGCGGGGCCGCAGTCAGACCTGATGTCTGCCCCCAGCCCACCGCTGGGGCCACAGTCAGACTGGTGTGTGCCTTCTCTTCCCTTCTCCTAGGGGCGGGATTCACTGTGGGGTGGTGTGGCTCCTCTGGGCTACTTGCACCCTGCCAGGCTTGTGATGCTGGGGATCTGGCATATTAGCTGGGGTGGGTAGGCAAGGTGCACGGGGGCAGGAGGGGCAGGCTTAGATCGCTTCTCCTTAGGTGATCCACTTCAGGAGGGGTCCTGTGGCAGTGGGAGGGAGTCAGATCCACTGCTGGAGGTTTGGCTCCGCAGAAGCGCAGAGTTGGGTGTTTGTGAGGAGTGAGCTAGTTCCCTGGCAGGAACTGGTTCTCTTTGGGATTTGGGCTGGGGGATGGGCGGGGGAGATGGCGCTGGCGAGCACCTTTGTTCCCCGCCAAACTGAGCTCTGTTGTCAGGGGGCTCAGCAGCTCTCCCTCCCTTTGTCCTCCAGCCTTCCTGCTTTCTGAGCAGAGCTGTTAACTTATGACCTCCAAGACGCTAAGTCGCGCTTGTTGTGGGAACACATTCCGTCAGGCCCCTCCGCTTTTGCAAGCCAGACTCGGGGGCTCTGCTTGGCCGGCGAGCTGCCCCTCCGCCCCGGCTCCCTCCCGCCAGTCCGTGGAGCGCGCACCGCCTCGCCGCCCTTCCTGCCCTCTTCCGTGGGCCTCTCGTCTGCGCTTGGCTCTGGCGACTCCGTTCTGCTAATCCTCTGGCAGTTTTCTGGGTTATTTAGGCAGGTGTAGATGGAATCTAAGTGATCAGCAGGACGTGCTGTGAGCCCAGCATCCTCCTAAGCTGCCATCTTGCCCCTCTAAGGGCAGTTTATTTTTCAAGCATCTGACTCTTGCTTTCAGCTCAGGTCAGAATTTCCACAGTGGTGAGATCGAGTCCTGTGTCAGGCTCTTCACTGGGTGTGGAGCCTGCTTGAGATTCTCTCTCTCCTCCTGCCCCTCCCTCACTTGTATTGTGCATGCACGCTCTCTAATTAATTAATTAATTAATAAGTTATTATTATTATAGAATAATAATAATCATATAGAATAGAATAATCAATATTCCGCCCTAGCCCTTCCACCCTGCTTTGACCAGGAAAGATACAAGCCTTATACAATATTTATACTATAAATATATTGGGAATAAACTTTTGATAAATCAGAGATAATTAGATTTTTGACCGAACAAAGAAACTCAAAAATATTTTGATTGCTGTTATGGAGAAATCTTGACCACAGGTAATATAAGGCACTTGAACAACTAGGCTACAAGAATAAGTCAGTAAAGCTCAATTTCTAGTCCCTACTTCTCCTTAGCAGAGAAGTATCAGTGAAAATCTAGCCTTGCTCTAATATGCAGTAATTTCTGGGTGGAGACAGAGTGAAGCAAATATATTGCATATATTATATACATGTAAATATATATGTAATAAATCTCCCATGCGCAAGTCAGAAGAACAAAAGAAGACCATATCTATTATTACTATTTATAAATCCAAAGACAGAATTATTGTACTCTTATGCTATTTTTATGTTTCTCCCCTTTTTTTCATACTCGCCAAAAGCATCTACTTCCTGAGGAAAACAAAACCAGGTAGAGAAGGAAAATATGCAAGCATAATAAAGGATATTATATGAACACAACACGTTTTAGAGGTGTTTTTGTTTTGTTTTGTTTGTTTGTTTTTGAAAAGGAGGCACCATGTTTCCATTTTTCCTTCAGACACAGATGAGAAGTACAGTATTTCAATTCCAGTTAACATTTATTGAGTGCCTATTACCATGTTCCATGCTCTGTACCCTGGAATTAGAGATACAAATGAGAAAAAATGTGCATCCTCCAAGGAACTCATACTTGACTGGGAGGAACAGCCCTTTAAATTAAGCAAAGGTGTGGCACCTGAGTGGCTCAGTTGGTTAAGCAACCGACTTTGGCTTGGGTCATGATCTTGCAGTTTGTGAGTTCGAGCCCTGCGTCGGGCTCTGTGCTGACAGGTCAGAGCCTGGAGCCTACTTCAGATTCTGTGTTTCCCCCTCTCTCTACCCCTCCCCTGCTCACGCTCTGTGTCTCTCTATCTCTCAATAATAAATAAATGTTAAAAAAATTTTAAAAATAAATAAATAATTTAAGCAAAGGAAATAATAATCTCTTTATGAAACTCCACTATGCTAGCTTTAGCTGCTAAGCACCACAGGAAGAGAGAGGACACTGCTTCTGCCTCTGCGGGAATAGGTGGGAATGTCCTGGAACAACTGACATTTCCTTGTGACTAGAGTCAAAAGTAGGATTCTTCCAGGTAGGTAAGTTGTGGAAGGAAATTCAAGAAGAAAAAATTGTGAGCAAAGTCACAGATAGGTGAAACAAAAATGAAAGGAAAATGATACGGAGACAGTGATAAATACACACGAGAATAGTTGGAAGAGGTTGTGTTCTAGATCCTTGTGTTCTCAGTAAAGAGGGAAGTAGATAGTGGAGAGGGCCCAGGTGAAGAGGGGGTGTGGAATGGGAGACTTCTGGGAAATGACAGAGGGTTGAAATGAAATAAACAAGAGGCATGACCTGTAGATATGAGTTTAGGCCTCACAAATTTTAAGTGAGCTAGGAAGCACGGTTCTGTGAATTTCTCTCCATGATGGTGGCTAGTGAAGAATGAAAATTTGCCTTTCCTGACTCCTGGAGAATGTTTTCTCCACTAAAATGCAACATTGGCTAGTGAAATGGTTCTGCAAGAGAAGCCAGACTCTTGTTTTCTCTGCTGGATGATACAGCATAGAGATAGTGTTACCAGGCACATGACTTATGAATGTACAGCAATATTGTTCTGCAAAAAGCTACCCTCTTCAGGCTCTTATCAGAATGGAAAAAACACTTAGAAAACACATATATTGAAACCAGGGGACTTTGAGCAATATGTCGTGCCTGAGTAAATTTAGTTACTTTAATAAAATAAAATTACTTTTACAAACATCACCCAGAATCACTGAAGAACAGAGCTATAGGAGCTCAAAGAAACAGTCAGTAATCCTGAATCTAAAAGTTGAAGGGCCAGCTGAGGTACACACACAAACACACACGTGTGCACAGACACACATTCACACACACATGCACGCATGCAAACATGCATATACACACATACATGCTTTGGCCCCTTCGCTAACAGGCTCTTGATATATGTTTTAAATTTTTACTACAGAAAATTTTAAACATATACAAAAGTAAAAATGGTAAAATGAACATCCTTGTACGTATTATCTAGCTTCAATAATTATAACCTCATGACCAGTCCAGGCTGATGAACTTTTAACATTTTTATATTTTCAGAGGGCTCTATAGAAATTTAAATGGTTGTGAGTTGACAACAGAATTCAAAAGAATGGAAGCTATTTCACTCTTACAAATAGTACACATTGGCTTAGCTAGGCTGTAAAATATAAAAGTAAAGTTTGCAAAAGCCTCTTTTAAATATACATAGAATTAATCATAAAGGGAGCACTGAACAATTGTATTCCGTCCTCACAAAAGACCAATAAAACTACAGGAGCTTAAAATGTCCCCAAGAGAGAATTTACATAAGCTCAAAACAATTTTTGACTACAGTATCATTTAACACTGAAATGGGATTCTATGAAAAGCTATTAATTACCATCTGTGAAGATCATTAAAAATATTAGCGACATCCCTTTATCTTTGGGGTGTGGAGATGTCACTTAAGCATCTTTCTATCCTGTCCATTTATTGTTGTATTAAGTCAAATTATACTACATAGAATTCAAGTAGTTATACTGAATTCTAAATTATTTAATCAATTTTCAAATGCAAAAGTGTGGTAATATTTCCAATTTGGTATAAGTGCAGTTAATTTGCTAAGGATTTACATGCACTGTGGTATTATGTTTTTACTGAAAAAAACAGCAATCAATAATTTCACCTGTCATCATTAATTTAACAGTTTATTAATATCTGTAGTTTTCACCTAATTATCAAAATAACTTTTGGCCCTCATTGCTTTCCCTTAGTTCTGTACAAATGAAGGGCAGATTATCCATTGCTTCCCATCTGACTCTTCAGTAGGCACTTTCTTGCTCAGGGAGAATTGGGTTGTTAGTTGTTAACTGGCTCAGAGACTCATCTGCTTTCTATCACTTTTCTCCCCTTCAAGCAACTTTCTTTGACCTCCAACCATTCTCAGATTACTACTTTATACAAATTCTTCTGATGTACAAATACGTATCCTGCCAAATCAACTCTTAGCACTTCCAGTTATTATCCAAGTAGTCCAGCTACTTGAAAATGTTTTCTTTCTCTCTTCTTCAGACATTTGGTGGATTAAAAAACTTTTCCTCACGATGTTAGTAGGGTGCTTAGTATCTACCTGCATCACGAAAAAGGGAAATCATGGGTTTTGAAGCAACGTGTAAGAAAATAGTAAGGAAAAAACAGGAGAGCCTCTAACACCTTCGAACTTCCCTTTCAAGTTATTTTCACCTTTCTTGCCGTCCTCTTAATAATTAAGCTGCTTTTCTTCAAATGGAGCATGTAAAGCACAATCGTGTTTATCCAGGTCTGGTGCTTACTAATAGCGAGACACAACGCTCGCCTAGGAGAATACAATGGTGAGCAAAACCAGATGTGGCCCCTGATTTAATGAGCCTATGGACTAGTGCAGAAAAAAGATGGTAATCACATATTTTCATTTTCATCCTAATCTTTAAAGCAGTGAGAATCCAATCAAGAGTTTTAACTGTGAATACGTGTGTGTATGTGCATGTGTGACATGTGTATGTAGAGAAGCGACATATTCAAATTTGCACTGCCAAAAGATTATACTGGTTGAGAGGTGGAGAAATATTGAAAATAATTTTTATTAATTTGTTCTTCTTTATTTTGTCACTAGCATTACGGAATATGTTCTCTTTGTTGTTTTGTATAGAGTTTTTGTCTATATATGTGCAGAATGGATTTTTATTAAGTCTAGCCTGGAAGTCTTATCAAAGCTTTACAATCGTTTGCAAGACCCAGTGACCTCCAAGTACCGAAGTTTATAAAAAGACTAGGAAAATAACCCATCACATAACCGCACCTGCTCTTACTTTAAGCTATTCCTTAGATATTTGTATATTCCTTATATTACATTATTTTTCTTCAATAATGTAGTGTTCCTGACTCCAGCATACAAAAATACATGTATTTGTTACTTTTTTGAAAATTGGTATTTAATTGATCCAAATAACTGTTGCTTCCAAAAGAATAAGCCTATTTTAAGACAAAGAGGGCCAAAACTTAGCCTATGTTTGTGTATTATACTTATGACAAAACAAAGAAATCTTTGGTAGCTATAACTAGTTATGGACATTATGAACACATATGATTATCTACTAATAAAATTGCAAAGTTGTTTCCGTAGAAACTTGGAGCTGTAAGCTTCTAGGAAAAGCAGATTATATTTTATTTATTTTATTATTTTAGGGCCCAGCAAATGGTTTAAAACAAGAATATTAATTAATGTTTGTTATTTTACTACATAAAGTACCTTTCAAAAGTCTATTTTGGTTAAAACCTCAGATTTAGTTGTATTATGCCAAACTATACAATTTTTGTTGAAAATTTTCTACTTAAAATAGATAATTTGAAATAAATTTGATGACTGTTTAGTCAAATGCTTGTAAAACAATAATGCATTTCATTTTCTTAAACCATAATTAATTTATTCAAATGCATTGAGTGAAAACAAACGAAGAGTATTAATTAAATGTTCTGACCCCATGATAGTGATACCAACCTCCCAGTTTGCCTAGGACTGAGGAGTTTCCAGATATGGACTTTCACTGCTGAAATGGGGAAAGTCTAGGCAAACTAGGATGTTGGTCACATTGCCCTACATAACAAATAAATGTCACCTGCCCTTAATGTTTAAGTGAGACCCTGTGACTGTCAATGTTTTGACTGTCTGTTATTTAATTTTGAACTTTCTGAGTGAAAATTTCACACTAAAATTATGGCCCATGGGATCCCAAATTGCATTCTTTGAGGCTGCAATCTACCAGGCTTCAATTTGATACAAAGTTACTCATTTGTTTCTCAGCTATTTACTGATAGTCACTGAAACAGTTGGATGGACTCATTGCCATCCAATTGGCTTACCAGAATGCAAGTGATACATCTATCTCTTAATTCACCAGACAAACTTTCAGTTTGGTCTGGATTTGCGGCTGAGTAGTTGTCAGCATGAAGATATCTTATCATGGAAAAAGCGAAGAAGACAAAATTTTCATACCTTCTCATACCACTCGGAAACACTAATTAAATGGAAAGACTTACTGATGCACTTGGTTCTTAAGATCGACAGTAGTAGCTGAAATGAAAAAAAAGTAATGAAAGAAATGTACTGAGGGGCGCCTGGGTGGCTCGGTCGGTTAAGCATCTGACTTCGGCTCAGGTCATGATCTCACGGTCCGTGAGTTCGAGCCCCACGTCGGGCTCTGTGCTGACAGCTCAGAGCCTGGAGCCTGCTTCAGATTCTGTGTCTCCCTCTCTCTCTGCCCCTCCCCTGTTCATGCTCTGTCTCTCTCTGTCTCAAAAATAAATAAATGTTAAAAAAAAAAGAAAGGAAATGTACTGAAACAAGATAGGACAAAAAACACAAAAGTATTTTCTAATCAATATAATAAAAGAGAAAATATCCAGCTTGATTCAACATAAGGTTTGAGCTATGTGTAGGCAGAGGAAAACATGCAATTAGGGGGAGAGAATATGGCTATATTTGGTGTATTTAGCATAGTTTTTTTTATACAGCAAGTTTATGGCTTTATAATGAAATGGGGAGTCACAATACACTGAGACAGAATCCAGTAAAGACTACTCAGACTTGAGCCATTGAAATGTTTTCTTTTTCTTTTCCTTTTTTTTTTAAAGCTGCATTTGGAATGAACTCCAGTCTTCTACAGACTTACTGATTATAATAAAACAAATAATAATTTATCTACAATGTTTTCTAGAGACAACAAACATTTGAAATGAGATTGTTCATCTTTTCCTTTTTAAAATGTGAAAATTAACTAGAACAAAGCACATGCTGTCAGTGTAATAGACTGCATGCTCAGCCTTGGAACCTTTGATCTATGAGAGCCATAGACAGAGATGACAAGGGACATGACATAGACCATCTTCTGGAATGTCACTTTGTATATGTTATTTAAAGAAAGAGTATGGTGTCTACATTTGTTGCATTTAAATGCCAGATTGGTGTTGTCAAATGTGACTGAACTTTTCAAAGAGGCAGAAGGATATTGAGGGATTTGGAAAGCTGCAAATACACAACTAGGGAACTTAATTATAAATAATACAATCTGTGTATGCAAATACCAAGGAAACTTGTGTTAAATTAAGTCACTGGAAACTTTAAAAGTTTATTCGTGTTTCTTCAATGTACTGTCCCACTGGTGTTCTTCATAGGAATATATTAAGTAAATTAAACGAGGAAATAGACTATTATTCATAATGCCCCTTCAGAGTCTTTAAACTATAAAAATGCATTATGTCACTCTAAATGGGGCCTTGTCAATATGTAAAAGGTTACATTCTGCCACAATTTAAATTCTGAAGCTCATATTCCACGTATCAAAAACAACAGAATCAGCTCCATTTAAACTGTAATTAAGTTCTTTGAAACAGAGGCTCCCGAATGGGCATCATTTGTACTCAGGAAGTTAGAAACTAAATAAAATTTTGGAGTATTTTTGAGAATCAAAGAATCAATACAAAAATCACATATGCAAAAAGTCAATCAAACACAACTAGTAAACTACCCTTAAAGGTTATTCTTTAAAAGAATCATAATTCTACTTATTCAAATAATAAGGAGTGTGGATGTTATGGAAGAAAACAAAGGATGTGGTATTTAAAATGTCAATAACATAAAATTTTGGAAAAAAAATGAAAATTCCCTTTGAAATACTTGTGGTTATATAAGAAAAATAATTTAAGTAATTACTAGTGGGTGGAAATGTAAGGAAAGCCTCACCTAACATATCTTGGATATGACCTTTGAAAAATCCCACTTTGGAGGCACCTAACCCTCAAAGAAGATGAAAATTTGGAATAGAACTTACAACCTCAGCTTCTGCTTATTTATTATGTGCTAAATTGTATCTTTATATTAATCTTAGTAGGAAAAGGCACAGAGTGAGAGTTTAGTTAAAATAGATGCTATTTTAAAATAACTTTGTAATATGTAAGAAAGTGAAGCAACAACGATTGACATGAGGACTTCTGTGCCCCTCTGTTATTCCACCCTGTGTTAAAGTCCCCTGCAATTACCACATTCTTATCAATAAGGTTTCTTATGTTTGTGAGTAATTGTTTTATATATTTGGGGGCTCCTGTATTCGGCACATAGACATTTATAATTGTTAGCTCTTCCTGATGGATAGACCCTGTGATTATTATATAATGCCCTTCTTCATCTCTTGTTACAGCCTTTAATTTAAAGTCTAGTTTGTCTGATATAAGTATGGCTACTCCAGCTTTCTTTTGGCTTCCAGTCGCATGATAAATAGTTCTCTATCCCCTCATTCTCAATCTAAAGGTGTCCTCAGGTCTAAAATGAGTCTCTTGTAGACAGCAAATAGATGGGTCTTGTTTTTTTATCCATTCTGATACCCTGTGTATTTTGGTTGATGCATTTAGTCCATTTACATTCAGTGTTATTATAGAAAGATATGGGTTTAGAGTCATTGTGATGTCCATAGGTTTCATGCTTGTAGCGATGTCTCTGATACTTTGTCTCACAGGATCCCCCTTAGGATCTCTTGTAGGGCTGGTTTAGTGGTGACGAATTCCTTCAGTTTTTGTTTGTTTGGGAAGACCTTTATCTCTCCTTCTATTCTAAATGACAGACTTGCTGGATAAAGGATTCTCGGCTGCATATTTTTTCTGTTCATCACATTGAAGATCTCCTGTCCTTCCTTTCTGGCCTGCCAAGGTTCAGTAGAGAGATCCATCACTACTAGTCTTATCGGTCTCCCTTTATATGTTAGAGCATGTTTACCTCTAGCTGCTTTCAGAATTTTCTCTTTATCCTTGTATTTTGCCAGTTTCACTATGATATGTCGTGCAGAAGATCGATTCAAGTTACGTCTGAAGGGAGTTCTCTGTGCCTCTTGGATTTCAATGCCTTTTTCCTTCCCCAGATCTGGGAAGTTCTCAGCTATTATTTCTTCAAGTACCCCTTCAGCACCTTTCCCTCTCTCTTCCTCCTCTGGAATACCAATTATGCGTAGATTATTTCTCTTTAGTGCATCACTTACGTCTCTAATTTTCCCCTCATACTCCTAGATTTTTTTATCTCTCTTTTTCTCAGCTTCCTCTTTTTCCATAATTTTATCTTCTAGTTCACCTATTCTCTCCTAAGCCTCTTCAATCCGAACCGTAGTTGTCTCCATTTTATTTTGCAACTCGTTGATAGCATTTTTTAGCTCCTCCTGGCTGTCCCTTAATCCCTTGATCTCTGTAGCAAGAGATTCTCTGCTGTCCTTTATACTGTTTTCAAGCCCTGCAATTAATTTTATGACTATTATTCTAAATTCACTTTCTGTTATATTGTTTAAATCATTTTTGATCAGTTCATTGGCTGTTGTTATTTCCTGGATGTTTTTCTGAGGGGAATTCTTCCGTTTCGTCATTTTGGATATTCCCTGGAGTGGTGCGGGACTGCGGGACACTTCCCCTGTGCTGTCTTGAATAACTTGCATTGGTGGGTGAGGCCGCAGTCAGACCTGATGTCTGCCCCCAGCCTACCGCTGGGGCCACAGTCAGACTGGTGTGTGCCTTCTCTTCCCCTCTCCTAGGGGCAGGATTCACTGTGGGGTAGCGTGGCCCATCTGGGCTACTTGCACACTGCCAGGCTTGTGGTGCTGGGGATGTGGCGTATTAGCTGGGGTGGATAGGCAAGGTGCATGGGGGCAGGAGGGGCAGGCTCAGCATCCTTTTCCTTGGGAGATCCGCTTCGGGAGGGGCCCTGTGGCACCGGGAGGGAGTCAGACCCGCCGGAGGGATGGATCTGCAGAAGCACAGCGTTGGGTGTTTGTGTGGTGCAAGCAAGTTCCCTGGCAGGAACTGGTTCCCTTTGGGATTTTGGCTGGGGGATGGGTGAGGGAGACGGCGCTGGGGAGCGCCTTTGTTCCCCGCCAAACTGAGCTCTGTTGTCTGGGGGCTCAACAACTCTTCCTCCCATTGTCCTCCAGCCCTCCTGTTCTCCGAGCAGAGCTGTTAGCTTATAACCTTCCAGATGTCAAGTCCCGCTTGCTGTCGGAACATACTCTGTCCGGCCCCTCCGCTTTTGCAAGCCAGACTCAGGGCTCTGCTTGGCCGGCGGGCTGCCCCTCCACCCCGGCTCCCTCCCTCCAGTCCGTGGAGCACTCACCACCTCGCTGCCCTTCCTACCCTCTTCAGTGGGCTTCTTATCTGCGCTTGGCTCCAGAGACTCCGTTCTGCTAGTCTTCTGGTGGTTTTCTGGGTTATTTAGGCAGTTGTAGGTGGAATCTAAGTGATCAGCAGGACCCGAGGTGAGCCCAGTGTCCTCCTACGCTGCCATCTTCCCAGGATCGCCTGTTATTCCACCCTGTGGAAAACCCCACCACCTTGGCCAATGTTGCTTAATTGCCATCATCTTCTCTGGTACATGTTTAGCAGTGTATACTTAGTAATGTATTTAACATAGGTTTTCAGTAGGTTTTACTCTCTGCTGGACACTGTCTTCAGGAAGAAGAGACATCATCTAGTAATCTCCTTTTTCAGATGAAATAGACACACACACACACACACACACACACACTTAACCCAAGACACATGGTATAAAATGGGACTTAATGATCCTTAAAATTTTTGGATTATTGTTCAACGAATCTATCTGGTCCTGCATATTTCTTTTCAGGAGTTTTTAAATTACAAATTTGGCCTCTTTAATAGCTATGGTGCTATACAAATTATCAATTTATATGTTGGTTGTGGTAGGTTTTTTTTTTGAGGGATTGGATTATTTCATTAAAATTGTGAAATTCGTGTGTGTAGTTCTGTATATTCCCTGATTATCCTATTAATGTTTTCAGGGTCTATAGTAATATCCCATATTATTCCTGAGACTGATAATTTGGGTCTTATCTTTGTCAGCCTTTCTGGAGGTTCATCGATTTTATCAATCTCCAAGAACCAGCTCTTTGTTTTGTTGATTTTCTTTAATGTTTTTTTTTCATGTCATTGCTTTCTTGTATTATCTTCATTAATTTTCTTCCTTTAAGTTAGTTCGGGTTTATTTTGCTCTTTGTTTTCTATCTTGAAGTGGGAACTTGAATTATTCATTGAAAACTTACTCTTGTCTACTGTATGCACTTAGTGCTATAAATTTCCTTCTCAACACTATCTTAAATATAACCCACAAATTTTTATCTATTTTTATTTTCATTAACTTGGTAATTCCTTTTTTACTCATGAATTATTTAGAAGTTGTTTAGTTTCCAAGTGTTTGGCGATTTTGTTACTGATCTATAGTTTGATTATGGTTGGAGAGCATGGTCTGTATCTTTTTTAAAAATTTGATAAATTTTGTTTTATGGCCCAAGATATGGTATATCTTGGTGTGCACATTCTGTGGGGCTTGAAAATAATGTGTTTTGGAGTGCCTAGTGGCTCAGTCAGTTGTGTGGGTGACTCTTGATATCAGCTCAGGTCTTGATCTCACAGGTCCTGGGATCAAGCCCCACATCAGACTCTGTGCTGAATGTGGGTCCTGCTTGGGATTTTCTCTCTCCCTCTTTCTACCTTTCCCCTGCTTGTATACATGTGTGCTTGCTCTCTCTCTCAAAAATAAATAAACTTTAACAAAAATTAAAAAGAAGAAAAGAATGTGTTTTGCTATTGTTGGTTGGAGTATTCTATAAATGTCTATTAGATTCAGTTACTTGATGTTGAGTTCTACATCCTTGCTGCTTTTCTGTTTAGTTGTTCTATCAATTGTTGAAAGAAGAGTATTAAAGTCTCCAACTATACAGGTCATGATCTCGCAGGTTCATCAGTTCAAGCCCCACATCAGGATCTGTGCTGACAGCTCAGAGCCTAGAGCCTGCTTCGAATTCTGTGTCTCCCTCTCTCTCTCTCTGCCCCTCCCCAGCTCATGCTCTGTCTCTCTCTGTCTCTCAAAAATAATAAACATTATAAAGTCTCCAACTATAAATGTGGATTTGTCTATTTCTCCTTTCAGTTATATTAGTTTTTGCTTCACATATTTTTCAGCTCTTTTTTGAAACTTACATATTAAGGATTGCTATGTTTTCTTAGCAGAGTGACTCTTTCATCATTATATGATACCATTCTTGATTGTCTTTGCTCTGGTCTACTTTATTTAATATTAATATTACTACTCTTGCTTTTTTTGATTAATGATTCATAATATATACATTTCCATCACTTTACTTTTAATCTGACTATAGTATTATAATTTAGGTCAGTTTCCTGCAGATGGCAAATAGCTGGGTCATGCTTTTTTAATCCATTCCGCTAAACTCTGTCTTTAATTGGTGCTATTAGATCATTTACATTTAATGTAATAATTGATATTTTAGCGCTTACGTCTGCCATTTTAGTTTTTGTTTAATGTCCATTCTCTATTTTGTTTTGCTTTTTTTAATGTTTATTTACTTTTTGAGAGAGAAAGAGAGAGAGAGTTCAAGCGGGGTAGGGGCAGAGAGAGAGGAAGACACAGAATCTGAAGCAGGCTCCAGGTTCTGAGCTGTCAGCACAGAGCCCAACTGGGGCTTGAACTCATGAACTGTGAGATCGTGATGTGAGCTGAAGTCAGACGCCTAACTGACTGAGTTACCCAGGTGCTGCTCCATTCTGTTTTTTTACTTCCCTTTCTTTATCTTGCCTTCCTATGAGTTACGTGTACATTTTTTAATATTTAATTTTTACTTACATAGAGTAATTTTGATTTCACCTCTGTATAGCTTTTTTTGCAGTTGCTATAGGTATTGCATTATATATATAACCTCTCACAGTCTACTGATATTGTCATTTTGCCAATCTAAGAGGAGAAAATTTACCTGTTTATGTTCTTTTACACTCCCCATATGTGAAATCATTATATTAAGTATATTTTCTAATACAAATTTAGAATCACATCAGACAGTGCTGTAATTTTTGCTTTAATCTCCAAATATAACTTTGAAAACTTAGGAGGAAAAGGAAAATCATTTTATTTACCAATATTTTTTCTTACTGTGTTCTTCCTTCTTCCCTAATGTTCCAAGGTTCCTTCTTTTATCATTTTCTTTCAATTTAGAAGACTCTCACATTAATTTAAGGGTAGTTCTGCTGACCGCAAATTCTTTCAATTTTTATTCACCTGAGAATGCCTTGATTTCTTCCTACATTTCTGAAAGGTATTTTCATTGGACATAGAATTATTGTCAGTTCTTCTCTTCCAGCACATGAAAAATGTTGTGCCACTTCCTTCTGTTCTTATGGTTTCTAATGAGAAATCCTCATTCAAAGTGTTGTTTATCTATAGGTAAGGTGTCATTTCTCTGTCACTGCTCTCAAGATTTTCTTCTATGTCTTTAGTTTTTAGGAGTTTACTATGTCTCGATGTGGAATTCTTTGGGCTTTTATTGTTTGGAGTTTACTCAGCTTCTCAAAACTATAAGTTTATATATTTTGCCAAATTAGGGGATTTTTTTAGCCATTACTTATTCAAGTGCTTGTCTAGACTTCCCTCTTTTGTTTCTCCCTGTAAAATTTCAGTAGCACAAATGTTAGGTCTTTTGTTATAGTCCTACAACACCTGAGGCTCTATACAATTTTTTTTTCAGTTTTTCTCTCTGTTGCTCAGACTAGCTAATTTCTACTGTTCTATCTTCCAGTTCTATGATTCTTTCATCTCACCCCTCCATTCTGCTATTCAGCCCATATCTTAAGTTTATATTTACTTTTATTTAAATTTTTATTTTATTTTATTTTGGGGGGAGAGAGAGAGAGAGAGAGAAAGAGACAGTGTGTGAGCCAGGGAGGGTCAGAGAAAGAGGGAGACATAGAATGCAAAGCAGGCACCAGGCTCTGAGCTGTCAGCTCGAACCCACAAATGGTGAGATCATGACCTGAGCCAAAGTCAGATGCCCAACAGACTGAGCCACTGGGTTCCCCTTAAGTTTTTGGTTTGTTTTTTTTTAATTTCTGTTAATGTATTCTTTTGGTTCTAAAATGTCCATCATTTTTTAAGTTTCTTCTATTCCTTTGCTGATACTTTCCATTTCTTTGCTGTGACTTTCCATTTGTTCATTTATTTCAAATGTGCTCATAATTGCTTGTTAAGACATTTCTTTAAAATCTTTGTCAAAGGGGCACCTGGGTAGATCAGTCAGTTAAGTGTCTGACTTTGGCTCAGGTCATAATCTCATGGTTCGTGAATTCAAGCCCTACATTAGGATCAAGGCTGACAGCGTGTAGTCTGCTTGAGATTCTCTCTCCATCTCTCTCTCTGCCCCTCCCCACTCATGTTCGCTCTCTCTTAAAATAAATAAACTTTAAAAAATATTTTTAAAAAATCTTTGTCAAAGAACTCTAAAATCCCTGTCTTGTCAGTGTAAGCATCTATTTCTTGTCTTTTTTTCCGCTCAATTTGACATCTTCCTGGTCCTTGGAATTAGTGATTATTTTTTTATTAAAACCTGGGCATTTTGGATTCTATGTTATGAGACCTTGGATCTTATTTAAACCTATTTCAATGGCTTTCTCTGATACCATCCTGGCAGATGAAAAAGAGGATACTGCCATATTACTACTAGATATGGGTAGAAGTCTCAAGTCCCTATTTGGCCTCCAATGACAGCCAAGGTAGGGGGCTCCTCATTACTCCACAGGGGTGAGAATTCCAATTACCCACTAGCACTCCATGGACAGCTCAGTGGGCTGGAGTGCTTCATTACTTCTCCCACATAGCCTCCACTGATGCCACAAAGGGGAAAGAAGCTTCCTATTGACCACTGGGAAGTACTGAAAATCCTGACTGACTTTCTACCATATCTCTTACAAAAGTACCCCAGAGAGAAGATTAAGGGCTACCTCATTACTGCCTGGTAGGGATGCCTCAAGTGGTCTTTCCAATACTGCTGTGGAAGGGGGCTGTTACTGCTTTCTGGAGCAATAAAGCCCCTGTTCCTTACTCAGCCTTCTCTGACACCACTCCAGCAGGTAGTAGAGGGTTGTCATTATGACCTTGGAATGATGGCAGTCTAGGCTACCTCACTGATTTTTACTGTCACAAGTGGGGTAGGGCCACAGTTTTTTTTCCATAAGTTTTGTCTGGAGTGTAGTGACTGTTGTCTAAACCTTTGTCTTGCAAAGCTGGCCCTTTCCTGACCCTTTGGCTAGAGAGAACAAGCTTATGTTGGGGCTTTTGCTGGATTGCCAGCTCCAAGTCTAGGATATAGGAAATAAAAAGAACACTTGGGAACTAGCCATTATATCATTCTTTATGTCCCAAGGCCCCTAGATGTTCTCTTCTCTCCACCTTTCAGTCTTCTTATGTTAGTTATATATAATGTGTGTGTGTGTGTGTATAAATATATTTATACACACACACACACACACACATATATATGTATATGTATATTTACATGTATATATAATCCAGAATATTTAGGTGTATTTAGCAGGAGGACTATAGAAAAGTGTATATCTGCTCCATTTTTTCCAGAAGTGGTCTTCTCTTTATTAGCTTTTAATGTATTAATTTCACCATTTTCCTGCATTTAAATAGATAGATGATACTTTATTATAAGAATGGGGAATAATCACATACTTCTCTGAGATTTTATTTAAACGCATCATTAAATTAAATCCTTATCACCACCTTATTCAATTAACAAAGTGAGTACTTACACTATAGCATGTTATATACAAGTTTCATGACATATTCTATGGCTTAGAAGTCAACAGTTTTAGGGGTGCCTGCGTGGCTCTGTTGGCTGAGTGTCTCACTTCAGCTCAGGTCATGATCTCATAGTTCATGAGTCCGAGCCCCTCATCAGGCTCTGTGCTGACAGCTCAGAGCCTGGAGCCTTCTCTGGATTCTGTGACTCCCTCTCTCTGCTCCTCCCCTGCTCTCTCTCTCTCTCTCTTTCTCTCTCAAAAATAAATAAACATTTAAATTTTGTTTTAAAAAAGAAGTCAACGTTTTAGGAAGGGAATGCTGTATTCAGTTATTCTTTTGGCATATTTTCCTAGACAGAGGCCCTTTCCAAAACTGTTATATGAATTTTTCTATATTTTCTGTAAGGTTTGAGTGTTGTAAAATTATATGTTATATATCAGCTTTCTTTTCAGAAAATGGGATACCCTTTCTGCCCTCTTTCTTATACAGGAGGAAAGACTGACAAATTCAAAATTGAAGTCATACATGTTATGAAAATCCATCTCAAAAAATTTATTCGGAGGTCACAAACCTCTTGTGACATAAACGGCAATATAAAGAGTGCAATTTAATAGATCTGAGACACAGAGAAATCCTTCTTCAAAGGAAGCTCAAAAATATTATAGGAAATAGACCAGATTTAATTGGCAAGTGCTTAAGGGCTGCTCTTTGAGATACTCTTTCCTTCAGATCTGATAAGAAGTGGGAGCATTTGTAAGAAACCCCTTTGAAATATAAGGTGTTAAGATTAGGTAGCAAAACTATTAAGTGGCTTCCCTTTGTCATGCCCTGCTAGCTTATAAAGAGTTGAAAGAGTGAATTTAGAAAGCAGGTGACCTGACAGAATATCCCTAAGAGTATGATCAGGACACAGCAAGAGTATACCAAAAAAAAAAAAAAAAAAAAAAGGAAAAAAGCAGTAATTGAAGAGAACAAGAGCTTCATAGAGCTGACTTGAGTGGAATGGTTCTTAGAGTGAGTATGTGCTGACAAAAAAGAGGCATTTTAAGGTGGCTTTTTGGTTTATTCTTACTTCTAAAGATGAAAGAGTGTCATATATAATAGTCAGTGACAGGGTTCCTGCAGAGGGGAGTTCTTAGTCTGACAACATGCTTGGTCCCTTTTAAACAGAATTGGAGAGCATATATGAAAATGAATTAAGGCCAGGAAACAACAAACCTGGCCAATAAGCTGCTTAAATAACTGTCCCGGAAACTAGCCAAAAACAGATTATATAAACTTTGCAAAAGGGAGTCCAGTAACAAATGTAAGATTATTTCAAGGCACAGTTCAAATCTAGTCCCCTGTACATGGAAACTGAATAATAGAAGAGACAATATGCAAGGGCATGAAAACTATTTGAAGATGTTAAATTTGCCTGACAAAATAGAAGAAAGTAGCAATAATTTCTTCTCAATGAAAAGATGCATTCTCCATTAACAAAAAGAAACAAGGAATGGATCCATTGTGCCAAGTCTAATTGATTGGAGATTTTAAGAATAGAAGCAGAGAAAAAATTCGTAGATCGTGAAACAATATTTAGACTCATAAGTATTCTATATACCATAATCATCAGTTGGAAGAGAAGTGATCTTGATTAACTATTTTTCATAAAAATGAAACACATGTTCACATGAAACAGTGTAACTATTTAAGAATTTGAGTATTATAGACTCAATGAGAATTAAATGGAATTGTTTAGGAATAATAAATAACATTAGTTTTTATCTATTTCTGGGATGGAAACAAACTACGTGAATAAAATGCAATAAACGATAAATTAGTTTTGTTTTTTCAGCCTTGAACGGGAATATACTTGTAAAGACTGCAGGTAGAATGAATTAAGGAGGGAAATAGGATAGTGCAGTGTGAGTAGAGATGTGTCAGTTCTCAAAAGCAATCCATCTGTAGGGAAATATTTTCTAAGCTGATATATCTTCGAGTGAATTCAGTACTTCTTGCATGTTTCCCTCCTCCCATTTGAGCAGCAAGTGTTGAAGTCACAACATGACATGGCATGAGCTTTGAAATTATGCAGGCCTGGGTTGAAATTCTAGATCCCCCCCCATTTGTTGTGTGAATTTAGGATTATGTCTGCTCTGAAGACTCTTCATATTTCTAATCAGTAAGATAGAGATTATATTATCAAACTTGCAAAACTACTGTTTTACTATATTATCAGGGTTCTCTAGAGAAACAAAGCCAGCAGTGTGTGTGTGTGTGTGTGTGTGTGTGTGTATGTGTATACATATACACACACATATACATATATATGCATATACATGTGTATATATTTATATATATGGTGTGTATACACACACACACATACACACACACACATATAAATTATTATCAGGAATTATCTCACACAATTATAGAGGTTAAGAAGTTCCAAGATCTGCAGTTGGCCAGCTGGAGACCCAAGAGAGCCATTGGTGTAGTTCCAGTTGGAGTCCAAAGACCTGAAAACCAGAAAACCAATGGTATTGATTCCAATCTGGTTTCAAGGGCAGAAAACCCATGTTCAAGATCAGCAGTCAGTCAAAGTTCTTTCTTACTCAGCCCTTTTGTTCTATTCAGGTGTTCAATTGATTGGATGACACCCATCCATTAGTGAGAGCAATCTGCTTTATTCACTCTACAGATTTAAATATTAATCTCATTCAGAAATACCCTCACAGGTACACACCAGAATAACATTTGACCAATTTGACCAGTGTTATCCCATGGCACATTCAAGTTGACACATAAAATTAATCATCACAATTACCAATAACATATGTAAAGGAACTAACGATGTGCTAAATATGGTACGTGCCCAATAGGTTATTAACTATAGTGTATAGTTTCCAAGCACTGAAGTACAAGCTTTCTAATGTTATCTAACATAGATTCTGGATAGTAAAGATCTCAAAAAGTTTAATTATGTGAGACACATTAATAAGAACTAGATAGAAGGAAAGGAAAAGTAGGTTTTGCAAAGTCTCTCCAAAATCAGTCTCATTGCACATTACAGTGAGATACAAAATGAATCAGAAAAATTTTATTTGAGGACTGTTATCTGCAGTTCAAGAAAATCATGGAAAATTTAACAGTGCCATATAATTTTCAAATAATAACATAAATATTTCAGGATCAATAAAAAATATTTTATCTATATATTGAATGCAATTGTAAATCTTAGTCTATATTTTTGCATATCATATTGAAAGAAAATTATCTGGGGAAGGATGGTCTTTTCCCACTGTCTCATATTATCTGCACACTCTGTATATAATATCTATTACCCAATTTACATATAGATCTAATAAAAAGGAAATGAAGCGTTCAAGACAAGTATCTTCATGAAATAATGTTAGCAAACATTTACTCAAACATCACTATGCCCTAGACATAGTTCCAAGTGGTTAAAATATTTTAACCAGTTTTTAATCTTTACAATACCACTATGAGGTAGATGATATCCTTATCCATTAAAGGTGATAAAACAGAGGCACAGAGGAAAACAACTTGCCCATTTTGCAGTGCTAGTAACTACCAGAGCTATAATTAGAACCCACACAGTCTCGCTCTTAACTACTATGACACACAACTCAAGACACTGATCCCTTAACCACTAGGATACACTGTACTTCTCAGTCCTACTAGAACTCAAATTATCAAGGGCCATATATAACACAGAATAGGAAATATTTCTCACTTTTATTAATGAATAAATATATTCTCATTAATATACTTTCACTGATACTGGCTATACATAACTACATATAATTATGTATATACAACTAGTTAATTATATAACTATTATATACATAATCTATATATGTACATATAATTATGTGTGTGTGTGTGTGTGTGTGTGTATATATATATAATCAATCTTAGACTTTGTCATGAAATAATGAACCATGTGCTATACTGAGTATATTACTGTCCTAGGGACGCTGCAAAAAAAAATACTGAAACTTAGGTGGCTTGAAATAACAAAAATGTATTCTCAGTCTGGAGGCCAGAAGTCCAAAATCAAAGTGTCAGCACAGTCATACTCCCTCTGAAGGCCCAGGAAGACCCCTTCCCCTGCCTCCTTCAGCTTACAGATGCACCAAGTGCTTTCTGACTTGTATGGCACAGTTCCAGTCTTTGCCTCCATCTCCACATGGCCTTTCTACCTATGTGGGTCCTTTTCTGTCTTTGCTAAGGACTCCAGACACTGAGTTAAACAAATTCTGCCAAAACTTTAAATGTGCATCAATATTTTGGAGAGATTGATTAATCCTATTAAAATTCACTTAAGCTTTGTTTGCTTTCATCATTGAGGAACTCCAAATTAGGAACCACTGATAGAATCCAGCCCATGTTGTAGGAGAGAATTCAGGGAAGATTCTGTCAAGAGATGAATTATGATTCTGAGGCACTGATGGGGAGGTAGACTGAGCAGGAATCAGAAATAAGGTGAGGTAATAAGGGGCTATGCTAAAAATAAAGTTAGGCTTAAATTTACACATGTTATATGTCAATAATACCTCAGTAAAGCTAGGGGAAACAAGACAGGTAGGACTAGAGGAACACAAAGTGGAGAAGAAAAATGATGATATGGATGCAGTAGGGATACTCAGGCATGGAAGTGTGAGCTGGCCTTCGATCAAGCTCTTCTGTGCTGAAAATATGATTTTGAGACATCACAACTTTAGAAAGGAATTAAAGGAATCATGGAGGACTTCTCAAGGCCATCTTCCCCAAGACATCAAAATGCCAAAGCAAAGGCAGATGCATTGTCTAGCCCTGCCTCAAGGACAACTTTCCCCTTCTGTGACCTTGAAAATAGACAATGAAGTTTCTGGATAGGAAACTCAAAACCTCCATTTCCTCAGTCAAAAGGGCATAATCAGATAAGGATCAGGCGCAACTCAAGGCACTAACATGGGAGGGATAAAAATATCCCAAAGAATATCTGGATGTCAGGTCAATAATAATAATAATAATAAAGCAAATTAATTTTTTAGCTTAATTGACATGAAAGAAAATTCAGTGTCCTTGCAAAAAGAGGTGGCTGAGCAGAAAAGCTGACTAGGTTGGTAGGATAGTTTTATTTTTATATCTCAGAGAGAGTGGGCAAAACTGCCCAAAAACAATCCTGTTTATTTGTTTATCTGTACATTACATATTCCCTATTATTCCTATTCTCCATATGCATTACTTCCCCTCTCTATAGGTTACCATTGTAAAGTGCTTAATAAAGGGGAGCCTGGTTGGCTCAGTTGGTTAAGCTCTGACTCTTGATTTTGGCTCAGGTCATGATACCATCGTTCACGGAATCGATCCCTGTGTTGGGCTTGCACTGTGTGTGTGCATGTGTGCTGTCTCTTTCTCTCAAAAACAAATAAACATTTAAAAATTAAAAAAAATAAAGTGCATAATAGGTATTGTTTTGTTTTTATGTGTTTCTGTGAAATGTATGATTTTATTTTGTAACAGTATAGATTCAATTTATTTAAATGGTGTTCTCTATCTCACTGTTAACTTTTCTCATTCAACAATTTGGTTTGGGGATCCATTCATGTTGTTATGGTGTTATCTAGTTGGATGCTTATGACTGCTACAGAGTACTTTGTGGTGGGAATCCACCAGATTTAACCCAGTCAACCAGCCAACAAATTTGCTGTGATGATCATTCTTTTGCAAGTTCTTTTATGGACCTGGAAAGTAATTGTTTAGGATACATGTCCAGGAGATGATTCGCTGTGTCTTGTGGAATGTAGACAATTAACAAAAATTGCTCCAGCTTGCTCTACAGGATGGGTGGAACTTTCTCCATTCCCACAAGTAGCAGATGAGAAGCCTACATTAACACATCCCTTCTAAACCTTGAAATCATCTAAGTTGTCTAATAAGATGTCACTTGATAACTCACAGTGATTTTAACCTGTATTTCTGTGATTAGTAATGAATTGTTAAGATTCCTCTTCTGAAAATTGCCAGTTCATAACATCTGCCCATTTTCCCACTGAGATTCTTGTTTGCTATTTGATGGAATTTGGAAGCAAGACAAAGCCACTGGGGCAAAGAAATGAAAAGAGGGACAGGATAAAGCCAGAGTATTCCTAAATGACATCAGACTTATATGGCATACAAAATCTTCAGAGTTAAGAGTTCCTCTTATACTAGTATATATTTCCTCTCTCCATAGAGAGAATGACCTTAGATAGCTTAAAATCAAATCTTCCAGAGAGTTGCATAGAGATTCTAGAGAGATTTATTAGGGGAAATAAATAAATAAATAAAATATAAAGTTGTTGTCTTCCTAAGCACAATTGGGAAGAAATGAGGTTGAGAAAAAAAAACCAAAACTGTGAGGTATATTAGCCCAGAACTGACTCCCAGCAGAGTTCAGAAAGTCTCTATCACTTGCATCAATTAAAAGTGACAGCCTCTGTTGGAAAAAAACAATGAGAAATAAAGTATAACTGATGGTTCTTCATTACTCTGGAAATGGATTAGATGCTTTAAATGATACCTTCTGCTTTTTTGCCATGATTTAACATGGCATGCAAGATCACAGAACAAAGCCCTTCTCATTTGTCTACTGTCATCTTTTAAATAGTCATGGATAGAGGTTAGTTTGGCTGCCCTATCCAGTTATTTCAAAAACTCTTTTATAAAGCTGCCAATTAAATGAGTAATTAAGAGAAGTTACTCAAACTAGTGACTATACAGTGTCCACTAACTCAAAGTAAGGAAGATGGGAGAAAATAACTATCAGGGAAGTGAGGCTCTGGTCACCATAGCCATTGTAATCACACCTGGGATATCTGGGGCCCCAGGGCTTTGAACCCAGAGGCAACTCTTAAATGATTCATTCTCTAGTAATGGCTTCTCAACAAAATGTACTGCATGTGGAGTCTGAGTCATTTTTCTTAAGTCAAAGAGATAGATTACAAATGATGGTAGAAAGGCTGTCTGAGGTAGAGGCAGTTCTTTATCAGTTTATAATACAACTTTATGAACCTATTGGATGAGTTTTAATTTCTTCCTTTCAGAGTCTTATCTAAAGAAACTATTTAACTTACGTTGGCCTTTGATAACTATACCGGGCTTTCTGTACTTGCTGACAAATACATATTCTGCCATTGTACATTCATATGAAAAATACATCATGCTTTCTTCTGAAATTGGACATAAATACAGAGAAATCTTAGTTATAAGTTGGTTTGTATTTTACAGTCCATGCAATAAAATATCAAGATCTATTATCTTTTTTAAAAACATCAGTAAGCTCCTAGTAATTAAAACATCCTATCTTAATAGCTTAATTTTCCTTGTATGCATACCCAGTGCTTCCTTTGATAAGTAAGAAGATCATATTACTGAGCTTGGAAATAAAAACACAGCTCTAAACCCACAGGATATTTTTAGGCTTATGTTTGAGGATACTGAAGACTTGTCACCATTGCTTTCTTTAGCCATTTAATTAAATTCATGCTGTATAGGTTCAAGTTTTCTATCCATTGAAGAATAGCTATATCTGTATAGAAGCTTAGAGATTCAAACAAAATAATTATACCTTATCTTAATGTGACTGATCCAGAGAATTAGAGAGGCTCATCCTCAATTTAACTTCACCTTCAATTTCCTCATCTGCAAAAGGAGGCTGATTATAGTATGGTATATACCCTATAGTGTAGCTTAAAAGGGATAATCCACCTAAAGCACTTTGAACCATGTCCAGAATATATCAAATTCTTAGTAAATATTGATGTGACTATCAGTATTACTGTGAAAGCTTCCAATAATCCTTTGACTTTACCAGGACATACTATCAATTATTCTCCCACCTTCCAACTATCTTCATCTCCATAACTCTTTCTTCCCTTTTTACCCAATATAAATTTTATGGGCAATCAGTAGAGTCACATTCTCAATTTTGTTGACCCTCTATGGCTTCATTATACCCACAACTCTTGTTAAATCTAACTTTCTGACCACTGCATGCATTCTGCACCTGTGCAACTGAATGGGGATGAAAACACACACACATGGGTGCACGTGTGTGCACACAAACACACACACTCCCCACAAGCATTCTGAGTTGTCTAAATATAAAAGTACTTTGAGCAAATCCAAATGGGCCCTTAATAGGGCCCAGAAATTCTAGCACATTTCTCAAGTCACTTCACTTTCCATGCAGCTAGACAACTTTATACCTTCCCCTGCTAAAATCTCAGTATATCCTCACCATCTTCAATCTTCAGATCTTTGCTCAAATGTCACTCTCCTAATGATGATTCCCCAATGCTATATGAGATTGTGATCCTTACCCAAGCCTCATCCATCTGTTGCCTTGCTTAATATTTGACCCAGCACTTAGCTCCTTCTAACTTGTTATATAATGGAGTTACTGAGTGGGCATATCTTTTGTCTTCCCTAATAGATCTGAGCTCCACAAGGACAGCACTTTTTTAAACAAAAATACATTTTGTATATGGATATATCACAGAGCCTAGAGCACTGCCAAGCTCATAATAGGCACCTTTAGTACATGAATGAATGAATGAATGAATCACTATAGAAAGGATATTTTCTTTAAAATGGGCAAGGAACTGAGAGCTCAAGCAGAAAGGTTCTGTTTCTTCAGTAATTAGGAGAGGCTGAGCTAAGGTTAGTAATGGGTAAAATGAATAATAACAGATTTTTCCCACTCAGGAGAAGGACTTTGGGTGATAATGGCCCAACAGAGAGAGAGATCAAGTCATGAGAGGTTTTGAAATAAATCAATGTCTTAGATGGACATACCTTGGGAATGTCCTGTAGCTCAATTAGGGAAACTGTTGTTATCTTTCTCCCGATAGTGGAGCCTGGAGAGAGAAAGGGAAATGAAGTCATCTAAGAGGCTAGATTATCAACAGTAGTGATTGAGGCAGTTAAAATTATGCAGGAAGCCTGAACCTGGAGTTTCCCAAATTTGACCTTCAGAGGATGCGGCAGAAGCAATGCAGGGAAGTATTCTCGTGATGAGTATTCTCATGATGTCTTAATTATGTAAAATAGAGCACTGGAACATAAGCATGCACCAGAAGGCCTTACATTTAACTATGACAGTACTTAATTGTGTCACAAGTATTAATTACTTTGGGCCTAAGGGTTTTGTTTTGTTTTTCAGTTTTTTTGTTTTTGTTTTTTTGTTTTTATTTCATGTTTTGTTGCTTATAAAAAGGTTTATATGAATTTAGGCACATTTGTTCTCACTTTCTTTCAACACTTCCTACATTCTTATTTTAGAAATAAGAGTTTTCAATTTTAGGCCTCTGTTTTATGCCTGGAGTCTTCTATCAAGATAAATTACAGGACCAACAAAGAAACTAAAGCTGCTTTGGATTCTATGTCTTTCTATAAACCCTCAGATCCTTCCTATAAAACCTGAATTATACCCATTTTACAAAAGTTATCACTTATCTTACAAGTGATCTATGGGACATTTAAGCTATTTCAACTATGAGTTAATTTTTAATAAACCCTTCCACAGAAAATATGAGATGAAAAAAAAACTATAATAGCTTTTTCCAATGAGAAGAATATCACATATCACATAGGTGGATAAGCTAGAAATAAAAAAAGCTAACTGTATCACTCATGGTTTTTAATAAAAGAGCTTAAAGACAAAGGCAGTCTGTGTAGCTGATACAGAAGATAAATTTACTAAATGAAATCACTTGGCTCTTGACACAAGTGAGCCAGACTCAGATGCTCTGAAGCAGAGACAATGCACAATCACTCCAAGGGGACCGTTCTGGTGAACCCTCACCTGTCTCCATGGCCCAGCGTCTATGACAATAAACCCAACCACAAGAATCTCTACCCCTGGCATTTCCAATGAAGTGTATCTGGTACCACATTTGTCAGAGGAGTAGTTCTCCCAAGCTTGGCCCCTTCTTGTCTTCATGACTTTTTATTGGTAGGACCTAAGTTACATGCCTGAGCTTGTAATGGAATCACATAGACTAAAGGACAAAAAAATAAATAAAATAAAATAACTAATGATTTCTAAGGTCTTCTCCAGATCTAAAAATCCATACATCACTAAATCACACCTTTTGTAAATATTGACACATATTCAAAATTTGGGATCCCAAATTAACTACTTTTACCACTGCATTTGACTTTTTGGGATGAAATAGCTTTTTCTCTTCCAACCTTATCATCTTACCAATGAAAAGAATATACCTTTTTTAAATTATATTTTATTTTTATTTATTTTTTAAGTGGGCTCCACACCCAGTACAGACAGAGCCCAACACGAGGCTTGGACTCATGACCCTGAGATCAAGACCTGAGCTGAGATCAAGAGTCAGATGCTTAGCCAACTGAGCCACTCAGTGCCCCTAAAATTAGCTTTTAAATGTACATGTAATATATGAATGTATTATATATATATTATATTGTATATTATAATATATATTTTATATGTATATATATTGCTGTCACCTCATCACTCAATCTTGTCCTCTTCTTCCCCATATCAATGGAGACAATAATTGCCAATCTCGTGGGTTTCTTTCTAGATTTCATTCTTAATTCTCTTAAGATCTGAGAAACTGAGCTAGTAATTAATTTTATGACTAATTAATTAGACAAGGTTTGATTTCCAATAATAACAATTTTATACCATTGTCTATATAAACTACATCTTCTTTATCCATTCATCAGTTAATGGACATTTGGGCTATCCATAATTTGGCTATTGTTGAAAGTTTTGCTATAAACATTGGGGTACATGTGCCCCTATGAATCAGCACTCCTGTATCCTTTGTTTTCATTCATATGCGAAACCTGAGACTTGACAGAAGGCAATAGGGGAACAGAAGGGGAAAAAATAGTTTCAGAGAGGGAGGCAAACCATAAGAGACCCTTAAATACAGAGAACAAACTGAGGGTAGATGGGGGGCAGGGGAGAGGGGAAAATGGGGGATAGGCATTGAGGAGAGCACTTGTTGGGATGAGCACTGGGTGTTGTATGTAAGCGATGAATCACGGGAATCTACCCTTGAAGCCAAGAGCACACTATATATACTATATGTTAGCTAACTTGACAACAAATTACATTTTAAAAATAATAATAATAGGGGCATCTGGGTGGCTCAGTCAGTTAAGCATCTGACTCTTGGTTTCTGCTCAAGTCATCATCTCATGACTTCGTGGGTTTCAACCCCACATGGGGCTCTGTGCTGGCAGCGTGGGGCCTGCTTAGGACTCTCTCTCCCTCTCTCCTTGCTCCTTCCCCACTTGCGCTGTCTCTGTCTCTTTACAAATAAATAAATAAATTTAAAATCTTAAAAAACAACAATTTTATACCAAGAGACTCCTTAAAAAGATAGATTTTCTTAAAACAAGTATTGACTAGTGAGTATTACATTTAACAAATTGTAGGAGTTTAAAAAACCACAATGTCCCACAATTTCATTTTGGCCAAAACAAAAACAAAAACAAACAAAAATAAATAAATAAATAAATAAGCAAATAAATACATTAGTTAAATTTAAAAAACTTAAAAAGAGTCTTCTGAAAATCAAGAAAACCATTATTTTGTAGAATGCTTTAACTTACCATTGTGTTTAATATCAAGTCTATATTTTCAGGCAGTCATTTCTATAATCAAAGTTTCAGATAATAAACATTATTACCAATTTCACATACTTACAGGCTATTTTAAAGATCTTCAACAAATCATGTCTACAGAAAGCACTGTCTTCATTACAGAGTGTTAGTAGAAACTATCATGTTTTACTCTTACTGCGTGTCATATTTAATAAGTTATTACCCTGAACATAGATAATAGGAATTTCAAGTGATTAATTGTGGTCTTGGATATAAATCATTTAGGAATGTATAGCAACTTGTATTCTGTGTACTAATAAAAAGTGGTGGATCTATGGTCAAACTGCTGAGTGGAGACCCCAGCTCCACCACATAAAAGCTGCGTGATCTGTGGCAAATTACTTACTCTCTGCTTCAGTTCCCTCATAGTTAATGTTTAAATGATTATGAGAGTAAGAGAACCTAAGTCATGGAACTGCTGTGAAATTAAATGAATCAATTCATGTGAAGCACCCACAACAGTCTTTGGGATATATTAAAAGCTCAAAAAGTGTCATTTATTGTTGTTGTTATTATTTCCCCATTGTTATTGTTAACACAAGAAGCTTTCTATGCATGAAAAAAATCACCTTCACAAACTCACATATATAATGAATGGAACTTGGTGTTAAATGTCTATAATTAGGTACAGTGTTCAGTGTCCAAAAGCTTACATTATAACTTCTTAAAATTTTCTGGTATGTAGTTGCAGCCTTTAAGCCAAAAATGGCTGCAATCCAAATAGTCCATGTCATTTTCTAAGAATCTTCATCACATTCCTCTTGGTTTAAGTGCCTATCCAAAACTCCAGAGCAAGAAACATCATTCTTTTAAGCATGCTGAGCACAACTTATTAAAATTAATATACTAAAAGAATGGAAATTCAATGACATGTGTTTCATAATTGGTATGCTATTGTAATAAAATACTTACAAAGTTTCCATCTCTCAAAATTTCTCAAGGACTATTATTCTAGAATGTTAGCACCAGCTCTGTAGGATGGGTCTTTCTTTTTCAAAATCTTTGATTGATGGGTCCCACTGGACAGAACAATGTCTTTCTTGTCTACCACCTTATACCCAGTGTTTGATTCAATGGCTTAAAATTATATGAGTGCAATATTATTTTTTAAGAAATAAATGAGCTCTCACTGATGTCATTGCTCACTACTTTCCCCATGTAGACTGCTCCTTTGTCTTTTAACCAGAGATTGTTGACTGCAGTGTCTGCAAAAGACAGGCCAAGTATTCAACCACACCTTTCAACTCTGCAATTACTGACTAAAATTAGAAAGGAAATCTATCCAGGGACAGCCAGTTTGAGCTGATTCTGTTTTAATCACATTTTCTATCTTAAGAAATGTAATTAGGAGAACCAGAGACTGTAAACATGAGTGGAGAGACCTACACCTGAAACATTAGGATGCCAAGGGAAGGGCTAGGGAGGAGCCATCCATCCCTACCAGCTGTGCAAAGAAGGAATCAAGAAAGCTTGTAAGAGTGAGAGAGAATGAAGCAAAGAGAGAAGCCAAGACGTGTGCATGAAAAGGGAAAGATTGTGTATTCTGGGGGAAATGAAGAGGAGTCTAGATTACTGACTTTCCAGTTCATTCCCTGAGAAATATGGATTAACTTCATTTTCTGTCCTGGAGTAGTCTTGTATTTTGATAGAGGATCAAGAGTACCAAGTTGAAATATGCTTCACACTGAATAGTTTTGATAAGACACTGGCTATCTATTTATTTTCTACTAAAATTCCATATCTACTTATCTGTCTATAAATTCCAAACAAATTCCCACATCCATTTCTGCTAGTTCTAAAACCACACTGACTTATCCTTATCGGAGACTGGGAAAAGTTGCTAAATATGTATATGTCAGTGATATCTCACTTTATATCCTCATCTGGTTCTGTTTAGGCCCACTTCATATTTTCTTCCAAGTAAAGTTCCCTTATTGACCCATTTCCTATTTCTTATGATTTCTCTTTTCTGAGCCTTTTCCTAGTTTGCCACAGTCCCCATAAATCATCAGGTGAAAGTTGAACACCTGATAAAATGAACACATTCTGCCTCTTTCAAAATGTCTTCCATTAATTTTTTTTCTAATCGGAATTCTTTCTGATATGTTATTTTCACAAGGCTTGATAATGGAGGAGGGGGTTGGGTGATCCATGCTGGTTAGAAGGGTTCCTACTTTCTAGACTGCTATTTATAAGTTCCCATATCTTGTTTATCCATAGTGACATTTGTTCACTTTCTGTTCAGTTTCTGTAACACTTCTGTAAAGCTATTTTATACTGACCTTATACTTACTCAATTTATTTTTTCTTCAATTTATTTTTTCAACTATATTCTCTTGCTTACAACATCATTCATTATATTTATAACTCTTTATTTCACTAAATTAGTCACCAACTTGGTAGTATTCTTATATTTAATGGACATAATATACATTCTCTCAACTATGTCTTTATTTAATACAACAAATGAGACAATACCACCACCAATGGTGGGTAATCAAATGAGACAGTAACCACCAATCTTGCTTACTGCACGTCAGCTACTCCCTTATGTTTAAATTATTTAGAATAGTCTATTTTGTTTTCCTGTCACTCCCTTCTGCTTTAACCTCAGAGCTCTTTGATCTAAACCATATTTCTACAATTTTTTTGACCAACATCCTGTGAGATAAAACCTTTAACCTCACTAAGATGAAATCACAGTCCGTTTTGCTCCTATTCCCTTATTTTCTAGGGTAATCACTTCCACATGGAAAAAAAAAATCCAGTTTAAGTTGGCAGAACACTTGTCAGCTTGGATGAAACACTGCCATAACATGTAATGTATTGTCCAGTTCAAAAATCTGCTTTTACCCTGTTTAGCTTCCCTTTTCCTCAAGAGACTCTCCATTTGCCCTTTTTCAGTCTTTAGGAATGACCCTCATTATCAGTAAATTCTCAGAAGTAGTGGATAGTGCTCTTCACTATCTACAATCAATTCCTTAAGGGTGCCAAGACAGCAACACGTGTATGTTGGAACATGTTTCATTTGTTAAAGCAGCCTTCACAGGGTCCCGCCTATTTAAAAATGGCCACCCATGTCAGGTAGCAACTACAACAGCCGGGCAGAATGTAGTGACCTTCTAAGCGAAGCCAAGAGTTTTAAAAGTAATTTTTTAAAAAGTTTTTTGCACGTTATCTGGCAAGAACTTCCTTTTTTCATAGTTCTTTTTAAACATCTCACTTAGCTTATCTTTGTGATTAAAGACTTTTGTATATTCCTTTATTCCTTATGTAAACTGCATCCCACTCTGTGTGCCTATGCAGCTGTTCAGAGTTGCATTAAGCCTCTGAGAGCAGAAGATGTCAAGTTTCTCTCATAAATAATGTTGAATAAGAAATCAAGGTATTTAAATGGTACACACCACCCGCTTTTCCAGATGTTACTTTTTCTTACCTCCAATAAATCTCTATTTACCATGGGCAAATATTACGTGCTACCGACTACATACTCTCACCCTGAAAGTCAGCTGTACCTTTAGAAAAATCATACAACTAGAAATGTCTTAATTATCCTAGTTAGTTGATGTCTCTGTCCTCAAATTATCATGGATTTAAATCATTGCACATATGCAAGAGGTTTGCCTCTTAAAAAGAGATTTAAAGGGAGGAGGGAACCCAATAATATCTCTTGCCAAAGTAATCTACTGAACCATTATTTATGAGTTTATGAAGTTCTTCCCAACATATGACCAAATGCTGTGGAAGCCCATTTTAAATGTATCAAAAGTGGATCCCCTAAAAATTCTGTTTTTTTTTAAAGAAAATACAATGTGCAGAATAGTGACAAAACGGAATCTGTTGTTGAAGAATGCTATCAAAGATGGCTCTTTTAACTTCAATATATTATAGTGACAAATGGCCTGCAACAAAGCAAAGGCGTGCAATTTGTCTTGTAACTATTCCCTTGCCCATTTGCTTGCCTAAACCTACATTGGGTCAGGAATAAAAAATACATAATGATTTAATTTATATCCTTACATATTTAAGATGAAGTCTAGTGAAAAGTGTAGAGTACTGACAGTATTTGTAATGAATGGCAGACAATTTCTACTTAATATATATTTTGTTCTTTAAGTTTATGTATAAATTTTTTATAACCTTTCTGGGTTAGCAATATTGATAACACACTATATACATGGGCAATTCTTTATTCATTGAAAGCATGTATCTCGGAAATCTCTGTTACAGTACATCAAAATCTTGGATATAATGTGTCTATAAGTAGATACTTTTTAAAAGAGTTTTAAATACATATTTCTCATATTTTATTACTAGAAGTCCTAAACATTTATGAGTGAAATATTTCAGAATTCAGAACAAATTGAAGGGTATCTATTAAGTATACATAAGTATGTGTGAGAATGATGATTTATAAGGTGTTTGTTTGTTTTTGCTGTAGTCTCCAATATTTCCTCAAATGGGTTGTTCTAAAATCTGGACTGAGAGGGAGGCACCAAGAAACCTAAATTTGGTACTCAACCTCAGTCATTATTCAACCTAGTTTGAATATTAGTAAAATTGATATTTTGATCACTAACCTTTGATTATCATATATAAGTTTCCAAATGTCTCTAAAAACAAGAGAGGAATAAGAGATGATTTTACCACCCTAAACCCCCCCAAATTCATGTGATTTACAATATTTGGAGATGTAACAACCAGAAGAACCAAAATCAGAAATGGCTAAAAGACAAGATGTCTAGGTGGTGCAGCATCTGACTCTTGATTTTACTTTAGGCCATGATCTCACAGTTAATGAGTTCAAGCCCCACGTTGGGCTCCGCAATGCAAAGCCTGCTTGGGATTCTCTCTTAGCACCTCCCTTCTCTCTCTCTCTCAAAAGAGAAAAAGAGGGGCGCCTGGGTGGCTCGGTCAGTTAAGCGTCCGACTTCAGCTTGGGTCACGATCTCGCGGTCCGTGAGTTCGAGCCCCGTGTCAGGCTCTGGGCTGATAGCCTGGAGCCTGCTTCCGATTCTGTGTCTCCCTCTCTCTCTGCCCCTCCCCCATTCATGCTCTCTCTCTGTCCCCAAAATAAATAAACATTAAAAAAAATTTTTTTTAAAAAGAGAAAAAGAGAGAAAGAAAGAGAGAAAGAAAGAAAGAAAGAAAGAAAAAGAGAGAGAGAGAAAGAAAGAAAGAAAAAGAAAGCAAGCTACAAGAGATGAATTCTTAGAAGTATATGGTAGGAATAGGGTGGGAGGTACAGGGACACTTTTTTATTTTATAACATTCTGTTCTTCTATTCAGTTGTTTTATCACATGCATTTCTTGCTTTAATACAAATAATGTCAAGGAAAGTGACTACATCCTGAAGGCACATGTCCAACAATATGAAAATACAAATCTATTAATACATTGTTTATTGTTTCAAGATATTAGAAACATGAAACTATGATACATCTACACAATGGAATACCATGCACCCCTATAAAAGAATCAAGATCTCTGTGACTTCACGTGGAGTAGTTTACAGGATAAATGACTAAATGAGAAAAGCTATGTGCAAAAAAAGTTCTATTATAGGCCATTATTTGTATAAGAAGAAAGGGAGAATAAGAAAATATATGTATCTGCTTACCTGGGCATAAAACAATTAGAGAGAGGACAAATCGGAAACTACTGGTAGTGGTGACCTTTCAGAGTGGGAGGGAAAAGAGTGGAAAGAATAGAGGGAATTTGTGCAGAATAACACGCTTCTGACAACAGCTTTTTATATAGTTCTTACTTTCAGAACTATGTCAATGTTTCAGATATCCAAAAAGAAAAAGAAATAAAATTGAAAGGAAGAATTCTGAAATAAAAAACAAAAACAAAGAAACTGAAGCCATATTTTAAATTAATACTATAATCACGCTAAGGGGGCAGTAGGGAGAGGGAGTGAAATAAGAGTAATCCTGGCAACTTTTAAACATATTTAGACAATATATCCACAGGATAAAGTAAGAATATGATTTCAAAGCAATGGTTAGCTCTAGTTAAGGAGGCTAATTTTTCAGACACATAGGCCAGCAATTAAAAAATGATTGTATATTCTGGCTGCAAAAAAAAAAAAAAATTGGTAAATATATTTTCAACAATTGGAGGCAAGTTCTCACTACTGGAGAAGCAAGCCGAAAATATGGATGTAGAGAACGCTCTGGTTTTTAAATGCATAGAAAATATGCATATGAACCCATGTTTTTTGAGATGGATGAATAGATATAGAAATAGGTATAGATATGTATGGATGCATTTGGATGCGTTTGCACTTTGGACTAAGAAAGTGTTGAGGAAGGTCACTGAGAAGACATGACCTCCAGTTGACCCATGAGCTATACCCAGGTGATTGGAGACTCATCACCCCCTCCCTTATCCTTGGAATGTGGGTTCTGTTTGCCTGTCTTGCTACTAGAGGCTACTCCAAGGACATAGCCTTGAGGTAGTGATGGGCTGTTGAGGACACCTACACAGTACACATAACTGAATCCAGTTAATGTCTCTGAAAAACTTTTAAGATTTGGCTGGTAGATGTGGTGATCCACTTGTCTTGCTGCCACCCAGGATGAGCTTCATATGTAATTTCTCTTTGCTTATTAAAATTGCCACCTACCAACTAGGAGTGGCCTGCCTCTTTCTTCAGTCTCTTCCTGCCCTCTGAGTACAGGGGCCAGTTTTATCTTTATGTTTTTTTTTTAAGTTTATTTATTTATTTTAAGAGAGACAGAGATAGTGTGAGGGGGGAGGGGCAGAGAGAGAGAGAGAGAAAGAGAGGGAGAGAATCCCAAGCAGGCTATGGGCTGCCAGTGCAGAGCCCAACTTGGGGCTTCAACTCAGGAAACTGAGAGATCATGACCTTAGCTGAAACCAAGAGTCAAAAGCTTAATCAACTGATCCAGCTGGGTGCCCCCAGGGGCCAGGTTTAGATTATACCCAGTAGGCTCCAAGGGGATTGTGAGCCTAAGAGTCATGACACTCTAGTAGTATATCTTGATATCATTTTTGTTGTTTTTAAATTTATTTATTTATTTTGAGAGAGAGAGAGAGCAGGGGAGGGGCAGAGAGACAATCCCAAGCAGGCTCCGCACTGTCAGTGCAGAGCCTCATGTGGGGCTCAAACCCCAAACCATGAGATCATGACCTGGGCCAAAATCAAGAGTCAGAGGCTTAACCAACTGAGCCACCCAGGCACCCCTTGATTTCTAAATATATTTGTCCACTAAATATCTTTAGAGAAATGCCTAATAGTAGAGATGGAGTAAGGAAAACATGAGGTAAATCTGGAACATCTTAATTGTGCCACAAAGTAAGGAGGCTTCAGGACTTGAGGTTCCTAGCAGACAAATATGGATTATAAGTCTTTGAATAAAATAAGGATCTTTGAGGGGCACCTTGGTGGTTCAGTCATTTAAGCATCATGATTTCAGCTCAGGTCATGATCTCATGGTTTGTGGGATCAAGCCCCACGTCAGGTCCACACTGACATGGAGCCTGCTTGGGATTCTCTCCCCCCCGCCCCCCGCCCCTCTCCTGTGTACGTGTGTGCATTCTCTCCCTCTGTTTGTCTGTCTGTCTCTCTCTCAAAATAAATATAAATAAATAAATAAATAAATAAGGAGGAGGAGGAGGAGAATCTTTGAGTCCAAACATAATTAAATAAAGGAGAACTGGGAAAGTGATCCTGTAAGTTCATAGCCAACTAATTAACATTCAAGTAATGATAAAATAAAAAAATCACTATTTGTCAAATATGACAATAAAAATTGGTTCCAAAAAGAATCCCCAGTGGCCACTAAACTAAACAGATGCTAAAAACCTAGGCAAAAATTCAAGGAGTAGTAGAATATTTTCACAGTTTCAAAGTTTCTGTCCAGACATATTATTTACAAAGGAAAAAAAATAAAATTACAATGGAGGAATCTGGCAAACACCACCTTAACCATATGACAGAGTTAACAGCACCAAAAAGGGGGCAAAAACACATCATGTGTCTCCTGGTATTATGCACTGAGAAGAACACATAGTTTCTGTGGTATTTAGCGCAAAACCTATAGCCTGAATTTAATAATGCAATAATAGTTTTAAAAATCCAAAATTAGTGAATTCTATAAAATATCTGGCATGTTTTCTTCAAAACTATAAATATTTTAAGCACAAAAAAGCCTAATCAATTTTCCCATATTAAAACATTAAAAAGATGAGACCACTAAATGTAACACATGATCTAGGATTTTCTTTTGCTATACTGGGCAATATTAGGACAAGTGAGAAAATCTAAATAAGGTCTATAGATTAGATAATAGTATAGTATCAATGTTAATTTCCTGGTTTTGGAAGTACTGATATTATATAAGAGAATGCCCTTATTTTAGAATATAGATACAGAAGAGTAAATGAACATGTTTTCTGCAACCTAACTTTCAAATATACAGAAAAAATATGTGTGCATGCATATGGGAAATCTAGGTAAAGGGAACTTTTTTTCCTTCTTTCAACTGTCTAAAAATTATATCCCAATAAAAAAGTTAAAAGAAAAAAATGGCTAACATATCTTATGGAATATAATCAGAAAACAGCTTAATTTTCTCCAGTGTTTGCATTAAATTTAATTAATCAATTAATTAATTAATTAAATTACTTTTTCATCAGGTCTAGTACTTCTCTTGTATCTAGTTCTCTTGTCTTGAAAATGTGGACAGTTCCAAGATCTTTTGCATAACTCTTACTCCTATATCTTTTCAAATTAGTAAACACAAACTCATTTCCGAAATTAGTGTGTAATCCCAGGGAAGGCCCGAGGGAGTGGTGGAGACATTTGGAACTTTGAATCAAAGCTTTTAACCTAAATCAGATACAATTTCCTCTCCCAGAGAGGCATGTTTTTACCAGATTGCCCACCATGGTGAAAGAGGACATAGTCAGCTCTCTCTCACTCACTTTTCCCAACACACACTATCTGTTTTCATCCCCTCAGGGCTGGAGCAGAGGAAGAAGGAGAACGGGAGCCAGAAAGCTTTCACTCAACTAAAGTTTTTATAAGATGGCTTCATGTGCTATGGGCTGGCAGGCATTTATGAATATTTTTATGGATCGTTTGGGACTCCACCCCATTACCAGACGTTTTTCACTTGAAATTCCCCTCAACAGGGCAAGAACGTTTGTAGCTTGCTTAATTTTTCTGCAGATTTGTGAGATCTAATAGTACATTTCCGTTCTTCATCTGCTGTGGCTTCATGGGCTTTGTCAAAGAAGACTTATTATAACCCACATACTGTACCCCATGTATAGCCTGTATCTTATCCACAAGAAGCACTGATGCATCCTTTGCTTTGACCATCTTTGGGAATATGGAATTACCCCAAAGCAACACCTCCATTTTGTTCTCATTACACAGGAAAGCTAATCAGCTTTTTCTCTTACCATACTTTTCGGACAGGAGCCAAACACAAGTTTATTTTATATTCTCAGCTTCGGGTCACACTTTACAAGTGATATTATTGAAGCTCCTTTCATTAGGCTTGAAACAAAGGTAGATATCTTCATTCTTCCCCCTGTATCAGAGATAAACACATAGCAGTCCTTAAAAAAAATCCCTTCTGGAACTTCTTTATAAAATCCCCCCCTCAACTCTTTATCACAATGTTTGTAAGGGGCTTAGGCATCATATAGTTAGCTTTTCATGATTACAATGAATGACCATAGTTCTCCTTGAGAGATGATATTTATTTTATCTTAGTTCTTCAGATACAATCTCCCCTTTATGACTCTGAAGCACATATAAATATATACATTTTCCTGAGAAATATTTGGATTTTTGGTATCTCTGGGATTTGCTTGTATGTTAATGACATAAAAATGTGATGCTCAACACACAATGTTTAAGATATTTATGTGATTATAGCACCTTTACAACTAAGCATTTCCCCCTCTTTCCCAGAAATTTCATCCTGTCCAAAAGGACCAATTTTCAAGCCATTGTTGCTCTCCCAGTCTTAAAATGTCCACACAACATGTCCGGCTGATGTCTTCTACAGAGAGTTCAATAGTCATAGCCAAGGTCATGAAATATTTCAGTACAGAATCACTTTGACATCAGGTTCAATGGGTGACTCTGCAAAGATGCCTTGGAAACTTTTAATTATAGGAAATCTCTTGGACAAATTAATTGCACTTTTAAATTAACCCCAATGCAAGTTGACTCTTACATGAGGAGAGAAGTGGTGTTTAACCCTGACAATATGAAACCTAAAAATACTGAGATAGGACTCACAGTAGCATCTGTGGAGACTAGCATTTCAGTGAAATAGCCTTTCTGTACATTGTATTAGTGATCTTAAGTAAACAAAATGCTGAAGTAATAAATACATTTTCTATTGCTTTAGAGAAGTCTATTGGTGCATAAAAATCCAAATAGTTTCTGTGTTAGACAATTGAGTCTGCAGTTACATGTTTAATAATATGGAAGATATCATTTATAAATTCAAATAAAATTATCCCTTCTTAATCCACTATTGTTTCTTTTTCTTATTGTCAAAATCAGAGGAACAGAGAAATCTAGGAAGGATAAAAGACTTATTCATGCCCTTTTGCATTCATAAGGAGCCATATCTGAATTTATAGATGTGAAATTACTGTCATTTGTTTTTTTTTTTCAAAAACAAAGCAAAAGAGATAAATAATGGAAAAAGGAATTTTACAATGCTCATTGTTCTTCAATGGATCATCTCCATCACTTTGCTTTAAACTCAAAGCTTTCTCTCCATATTTCCAGTGTCTACTTTTTTGTGTGTGTGGATATTTTTGCTTACCTCTGAGTTAATGAATAGAACAACCATTTAAAGTACATGAGCTAAAGAGTTCTGGAAACATTCAGTAATGTGTTGAAAAAGTTGTACTGATAATTAAACAGAATGGAAATAAAATTCAAGCAAGTTAAACAACAGTTAGTATTAGAGCAAGATTATTCCAATTAATCCAACTTAATTTTTAAAATATCTAAGTAATATTGTCATTTATTTTGAAGTGTTTAGAATATTGGTAACAGTTTTCATATTATTATTTCAGAAGGGACTTTTTTTTTCTTTTTGCTACCTCTCTGTTTCTCCTACATAAATTTCTTTGTAGAAACTCTTTCAGTTCTGATGCCCAAAGATGTAACATTTCTATTGAGGGGGAAAAAAAACAAAAAACACCTATGGGTACAAAACAAAAAAACACTCTAATGGATAGAGTTCCTATCCATTAAGGATTTGGCCCTATGTGCTTGCCTGGAGAAACTATTTATGCAAAAGTTTACATTTTATTTTTTTATGTTTTTTTGTTTGCTTGCTTGTTTTGAGAGAGAGAGAGAGAGAAAGAGAGAGAAAGAGAGAGAAAGAGAGAGAGAGAGAGAGGGAGAGAGAGAGAGAAGAAAGAACACAATCTGGGAGAGGCGGGGGGTGGGGGGAGAGAGAGAATCCCAAGCAGGCTCTCTGCTGTCAGCACAGAGTCAGATGCAAAGCTCAAACTCGTGGACTATGAGATCATGACCTGAACCAAAACCAAGAGTTGGACAGTTAACCAACTGAGCCACCCAGGCACCCTGAAAAAGTTTACATTTTAGAAGTCTCTGTAATATTTCTTTGAGATCATTCAAAACTGATAAAGTGATTCAAAGTCTTTTAGATTTAATACATGAAAAGGATAAAAAAGAAATCTATTGTTTGGTATACTACTTCTGTAATTAAGAGCTCTAATAAATATATATATTCAATCATTAAAGGAACACATTCTGGGATAAATAGTCAAGGCCAAATATTCCTTGTAGGAGCATAAAATGTTTGTTTTGAAAGAGACAGCAATGACAATTGACAAAGACAGCTAGCTCATGGTTATAGAATAGTTTTTATCATATATAAGTTTACTGTTTTTGATTTGAAATATGATGAAAGAAAGAGAAGATTGTTGACATTTTTACTCAATCAGAAGCTATAAAGATAATAAGTTACATAAAATTTCTTCTCAGGTGGCCTGTTTCAACTTCATAACTTTGTCATATGAATTATAGAAGGATTCAGAATTTTATGCTAACTCATCACTTAGGATGTTGTTGATTCCATCTTCCCAAAGCAAAACAGTTACATGCACAGAGAATTTTGGAAATAAGTTATATATTGTGTTAATTCAAACAATGCCGCTTCACTTTCAGAAAAGCATTTTGGAGGCACAGGAGATATTTTAGAGTTCTGCCATTAATATTTTGCATTTAAAAAATACTTCAACCTTGAACCTAAAATGTAATACCATATTTCACAAGATAACTTCTCTAAGGCATTGTTCTAACTGTAAAGTTTATGTATAATATTCCTTTTCTTTGCTACGGAAGATCTTTAAAAACTGTTCTAGCATTATATTTCCATGTTAATGGCCAACAAGCTTTCTAAGTTGAGGTATGACTAAGTTCCTTCAATGTGATATAAAAACATTCAGGTCATGTCTTTCTCCAGTATCTGATCTGCTGTATACATGTTTTACATTTCTTTTGCCCAAATGAGACTTCAGATTTTAATGATTTTTTTAACCATAGTCTCTAAAATCAGTTGTATCAAAAGTTAGACCTCAAAGCTCAAATTCACCTGTTAGAAAAGGAAGAAAATGCATGATCCACTTGCTTTAAATTTGGGCGTATTTTTTCTAGAAAGCAAGGCAAATACTTGTCTTGTTTCAAGGTCCTACATGTGTAGCTCTGCAGACTGCCTGGTCTTTTTCTTCTACAGCCACTGTGGACCCTTGTGCTAGCAAATTAACACTGCCCTTTGAGAATCATGCAACGGTTCAAAAGTTACAGTTCCTGGGGCGCCCAGGTGGCTCAGTCAGTTAAGTGTTCAACTTAGACTCAGGTCATGATCTCACGGTTCATGAGTTCAAGCCCTGTGTTGGGCTCTGTGCTGACAGTTCGAAGCCTGGAGCCTGCTTCGGATTCTGTGTCTCTCTCTGTCCCTCCCCAACTTGTGCTCTCTTTCTCTTTCAAAAATAAGTAAACATTAAAAGAAAAATTTAAGTTACAATTCCTGTCACTATATACTTATGAACAAATTGTTCTTGCAAATTTTTAGGATTTTTGTGTATTCAATACCGTTTTAAATCAATCAATCCATGGGGCGCCTGGGTGGCTCAGTCAGTTAAGGCTCTGACTTTGGCTCAGGTCATGATCTTGCACTCTGTGAGTTTGAGCCCCACATCGGGCTCTGTGCTGACAGCTCGGAGCCTGGAGCCTGCTTCGGATTCTGTGTCTCCTTCTCTCTCTGCCCCTCCACCTCTCATGCTCTCTCTCGCTGTCTCTCTCTCACTCAAAAATAAATAAACATTAAAAATTTTTCTACAAAAAATCAATCAATCCTACAGCAAAGACTAAAATTGCTCCCCAGGTATAAAGAAATGTCCAGAGCCATCAGCCAACATTCAATATTTCCATCTATATTTCTTCCACATTTCTTTCCTTTCCCTCCTTGCTAGCAGTTTGCTTAAAGGCTATTTTACATTTTCGTTTTAAATTAAATTCTACTGAAAAGGATATACCACCTATGCTTTAAATTACTTAGTTTTCCTTTTCCTTTCATCTTTTTTTAAAATACTAAGAATGATTCATGTTAATGATGTGACAGGTAGTCTGAGGACTCACCCCTAGGTTGGCTCCTGCAGGCTGGTAGAGGAGCAGATACTCACGCGAGATGCCTTCATTAAGCAAGAAGGCTTAAAATTTACTTAAAAACATAAGTCATCATGTCTACAAGCTGAACAGGATTTATTTCCCCAGGCTCAAAGCTAAGTTTATTTCACATTCTAAGTTAAAGAAATAGATTCCTATTCTCCTGATGCCAAGTTTTGAAAGGATTTAGGGAAAAGATTAAAGTTAGTCCTTATAATGGCAGACTGGATGATCTAATCCCCCGTTCCCACTGCTTCTTTGGGACACTATTTCCTCTTAGCCGCTCTGTCACAAGGTAGGAGGGCAGTCATGGAGCAGTATACATAGCCGTTCTGGGAAAATTGACAAATGCAGAAAATAAAATATGGCCATAATGTATGAAGTGAATTGAATCATAGCTCTTTTTTTTTTCTTGAATCATAGCTCTTTGAAAGACATGTTCACATCCTAACCCAGGAACCTGTGAACAGGAACTTATTTGGAAAGAGAATTTTTGCAGATAGATAAATGAAGAATGAGATCATTCTGGATTATCTGAATGGTCCCTAAATCCAATGACAAGTGTTTTTAGAAGAGACACGACAAGACCTAGACAAAAAGAGACGGGCATAGGAAGACAGAAGCCAAGATTGGAGCTATGCAGCCACAGCCAAGGGATGCCTGGAGCCGCCAGAAAGTAGAAGAGGCAAATCAGAGAAGGAAGAGTAAGTAAGGCCCTGCCAATACCTTGACATTGACTTCTGCCCTCCTGAACTCTGAGAGAATATATTTCTGTGGTTTTGTTAAGTTTATTTATTTATTCTGAGAGAGAGAAAGAGAGAGAACATGTCGGGGAGAATCAGAATCCCAAGTGGGCTCCACGCTATCAGGGAAGAACCCAATGCAGGGCTCAAATTCACAAACCGTGATCTCACGACCAGAGCTGAAATCAAGAGTCAATCCCCTAACTGATTGAGCCACCCAGGGACCCCTATATTTCTGTGTTTTAAGTCTCCAACTTTGTGATTTATTTCACTTCTCAACAATGAAGGCATGGAAGTAAGCCATAAAATAAGGATTTGGGACCTCATACTATTTTTTTTTTTCTGTACAGGAAATAGAAAGTGTTTTAGGGTGTGTGTGTGCACTCATGTCTGTGTTTAAGATAAGCAAAGATAACCAATAATTTTTTCAAAATATGCCTCAAATGTATTGTATAGTTACGGTCGGAACCAAAATTTCACCTCTTTAAACATAATTGGAGTGACACAAGTCTAGGGGATTTTCCAACCAAATTCCACTTCCACTGCTATATACAGTGATCTCTATAAATAAATGTGATGTAAAGAAAAGTGTTAAGTCTTCCTAATCAGAGGAGTACATATTACGTACTTTTAGCCATGTTCCTATTTGAACTGTCCTCTCTAATCGTTCATCTAAGCCTACATTGGTGTTTCTCAAAATAAATTAATCCCTGGGTTGGCAGGCAGGGCCAGTAGTTGTCAACATGCAGATGCGTAGGCCCATTCCCAGATACTAAAAATGTGCCTGCAGCTTCATTTTCAATTGCTATCCCAGATGCTTTTATTGCAGGTAATCATTGGACAAGAAAAGAAAAAAAATCTCCCAAAGATGTAACATAATGGCAACCACTCATTCCCTTACATTGTACCTCACTGACAAAAGAATTCAAACTTACACAGACATGTGTAGATCAGAAGAGCTATGTGCTGTGAAATACGGGAAAAATGGAGTTTTTGTTCAAAATGAAATCACAATAATTACAGTGAGATGAAGCCCTTATATTTTTTTTATCCCTGTGATTCTCCTACATGTGAGTGCCATTTATGAACTTGGCCTTGCCCCAAAAGAGAACAGTTATTCTGCAGAGTGAAAACAAAGGCACTATATTTTAAAGTTTAAAAATGGATAATACAGTATTTTTCTTCACTCCATCAACTGCTCTGTGCATCAGATTAGATAAAATCCTCCAGAAGCACCATATAGCCTGCCCTCTACTGCCCAATATTAATATTAGGGAAGGGGGTAAGAAAAGGTCCTCAGTTAATTTGAGAAATCAAAAGTAGAAGATAGTTTTTCCCAGCTTCACTGAAACACTAAGAAAGTTTCCACATCATCAGAGTGTGGATGGGAACAATAGGAAATAGATGGTTATTGATCATGGAGAGGGCTTCTGATTGCCCCATTAATGTTGTAGCAGCCCAGAAAGATGTGAGAGGCAGCCAAATCTCCCCTGTGCCTCATGCGAGACGAGAAAATTAGAAGAGAAAAGGGAGAGAGAAAGAAATAGACATAGAGACTGTGGGACATGCCTCATGGCCCTGCCAGTGTGGAAAGTAGCATGGACTGTGCAGCCCAAGGACACAGGGAAAGACAGAAGTCTCAGCCAATGCCAATGGAGGGATGGCCACATCAAAGAGCCAGGGAGATAAAATATCTATTGTTGGGATGCCTGGGTGGCTCAATCGATTAAGTGTCCAACTCTTGATCCCAGCTCAGGTCATCATGATCTCTCAGTTCGTGGGATCAAGTCCCACATTGGGCTCTGTGCAGACAGTTCAGAGCCTGCTTGGGATTCTCCCTCTCCCTCTCTCTCTGCCCCTCCCCTGCTCTCACTCTTTCTATCAAAATAAAAAATAAAATATAATAAAATAAAACATCAAAAAAACATGCCTACTAGAAATGGAGAGAAGACAGATGGGGACCTTCTTCACATGGTTTTTCTAAGATTTCTGGCAGCAGACTACATGGGAATTTGTGATGGATTCTACAAAATCCATCTAGAAAATTAGGGTTTGTTTACACATCAGGGATTTATGACTTGAGAAATTTGAGCCTACTACAAAATGTAAATGTTTATGTTATTACAATCCATTCTACATTGTCACTATAGCCACATTTCTAAGATAGTAAACTCCATTGACAGAGGTTTTATTTTCTATATCTTTATTTAATTAATCAAGAAAGAAACCACCCCACAGTCTGTGGCAGAAACAACAGAGGCATTTCCTGACATGTAGGTGCCAATGTAACGTGTCTAAATTCAAAGGTTTATTACATTGTTTACAATGTTCCTTTCCCACTAGGGAAAAGAAATGGGGGAAGCCCTAAAATGCAGAATTCAATCATAGTCTTATGAAGTTCTCATATATTTTGGGGTGAGAACCAATAAATTCTCTGAGTGTCAACTTTCTCATCTTTAAAAGAGCTAATTATATCTACCTCATAGCTTCTGCTTTGTTTTGTTTTGGAAGATAAGAAGTCAAGAGTTCCCTTTGGCTTTATATTCTCAGTCTTTAATCCAACCAAAAAATATGCTACGTAATTAGAGTGTACAGAATGGTAAGTAATGAATAAACACCAAATTATTAACCTTGTCCACATTTACAATTAATTAACTTCCTACATTTTTACAGTTGCTTCTGTTCCATCCAGAACTCTGTTCATGAACTCCATTCATAATCCTTCCTCTATCCTTAGAGACCATTCTCATGCTTTGGCTCAGTTCCCAAGCATGCAAAGCCCTGTTTCTAGATCATAGCTGTGCATGTGCCATTAATAACCTGAGATCAGATGAGTTTTCTCCTTTATTGCATCTCTCCTCAGGACCTTTCTTAAACTCATCTCATTCCAGCACATACAACTTCTTTATTTGCCCAGGAGAATAAAGACTGAGAGTATAGATCATGACTTTTCTCTTGTGTTTTCTCAAACTTGATTTTCCATCTTTTTAAATCCCTTTCTGTCTTCCTGGCAAATTTGCAGCAACAGCTTCCTACTAGCACACTCTAATTTCCAACTTCTCATGTATATTCTATACCCTCAATCAAATCTTGTTGTTTTCTAAATACTTAACTTTTATTTCTGTGTCGGGCCTCTTCTCATTTAGTCTGTATCTTCAGATCTCTAGATTTCTTATTAATAACTGTTAACTTATACAAAAATCAATGTTTCAAGACCTCTATTTTTCATTGACAAAGGTTTTGTATCAGGACCTTTGGTCTGACGCATAAAATAAAGACATAGAATAATATTTACAGCATATGGTAAAAAGTGATTAATTCTTCACACTAATTAATATGAAATTTAAATATCTCAAATCCATGTTTTGACTTAGCAAAGGAAAAAGCAGAAAAAGAATGCATTTCCCCCCTCCCTAACTTTACCATGGGGATTAGGATACTTGGCACCTATATTTCAAATCTTAAACCAGTTGTAGGTACATCATTGAAAATGCATCAATTTATAACCCAGGGGTAACAGATACAATCAATGCAAGGGGAGCAAGATGGAAGAGTATCCACATTGTTTGCATAGTCTTCAGAACAGAACCAGGCCAAATAACAGCAATAAAATCACCTCTTTCTTAGAGACACAGTACATAAGATCTTATCGACAATGTCTGGGGGCTCCTGGGTGGCTCAGTCTGTTGGGCGTCCAACTTCGGCTCAGGTCATGATCTCACGGTCCGTGAGTTCGAGCCCCACGTGGGGCTCTGTGCTGACAGCTCAGAGCCTGGAGCCTGCTTTGGATTCTGTGTCTCCCTCTCTCTCTGCCCCTCCCCCACTCATGCTCTGTCTCTCTGTCTCTGTCTCTCTCTCTCTCTGTCAAAAATAAACTTAAAAAAAAAAAAAAAACAATGTCTGTAAAGCCTAATGGCCACACAATTTCGCCCTAACATATGACCCCTTTCATCCTGATTCAAATGTGTTAACATCCCTACTTTAGGACAGAAAACTAATAGCAATACGATTACAGAAAATTGCCAAACATCGTCACCTGTGGCAAAAATGATCTAGGCCTGCTATGGACTGAATAGTATCCCCCTCAAATTTGTATGTTGAAGAATTAACCCAGTGTACCTGTATTTGAAGATAAGCCTAAAGGAGGTAATTAAGATTGAATGAGATAATAAAGGTGGGGTCATGATCCAGTGGAATTAATGTCCTTATAAGAAAAGGCAGCAGGGGAGCTTGGGTGGCTCAGTTGGCTCAGTGTCCGACTTTAGCTCAGGTCATGAACTCATGGTTCGTAAGTGTGAGCTGCATGTTGGGCTCTGTGTGGACAGCTCAGACTGGAACCTGCTTTGGGTTCTGTGTCTCCCTCTCTCCCTCGTCCTCTTCTGCTTGCACTCCGTCTCTCTCTGTCTCTCTCTCTCTTTCTCTCAAAAATAAACATTGACAAAATTAAAAAAAATAAAAATAAAGAAAAGTCTCCAAAGATCTCATGCTCTCTCCCCACACACATGCATGAAGGAAGGAACATGTGAGGACACAGTGACAAGGTGGCTGTCTGCAAGCCAGGAAGAGGGTCTTCACCAGAAATCACCCCACTAGCATCTTTATCTTGGACTTCTAGCTTCCAGAAGCGTCAAAATAAATTTCTGTTGTTTAAGCCCCCTCAACTATACTTTTTTTGTTATGGCAACCCACACGGACTAATATAGGAACTGTATGCAAACCTTTGAATTCCTTTTTCAATCACCTCTCACTCTGCTACAATAATCCCTTGTATACCTCTATACCAATTTACTATTAGACAAATATAAGGACATTTTCTCTCTCCATTACATGCACAGGATCTTAGAAAGTAGAAGAGTCACCCCATAATCTATAGAGCACAAACTGCTGACCTTCATCCTTGCAAACAGAAAAGCCTTCTTTTGAGGTTATCTACAACCAAGAAAAATGTAGAAAATATGGTAGATTTTCATCTCCAATAAACTCTGAATGGTTTAATTTAATCCTGGAGACCCTGTTCTCCTTGCTAGCAGTCAGTTTAGAAGTGGGCATGTGTCTCATTTGGGATTTAAGCAAGAAAACATAAACACTGCAAATATTTGAAACAAAGAAAATTCAGTGCAGTGAATTTTCCACACAAATGATGCAAGAGTTGAGACACCAAACAGAGGGAAGGGAAGGCAACCAACCTTCAATCACTCCTAAATTGGAAAAACAAAGAGAATGGGAAACTTAACCAGAGCCCAGCAGCCTGAACTTTCTAGATTATCTAGACTGGACCCACTGCCAGCCAGTCTGGCACATATTGGAGCAACAGAGGAGACAAGCAGTTACTGGAAATGTAGTTTGAGGGAGAGGGAGGAGGAAAAATAAATACACTTCTATCATCTTTCCATCCTTCAGTCTCCCACTAATGCCTTCCTTTGGTCAAACCCAGCCAGAAACCAGTTGTCCCAGGAGCCTGAGAAACAGCCTAAAGAGCCCAAGCCCTCCTGTGATATAGAGCAAAAAGACCAGAACTAGTAAACTTGTGACTCACTTATGACAAATGTAAGGCAGCTTCTATTGAATATCTCCTTTTTCATAGAAATGGTCACACAAGAGGAGATGACCCCCTTTTCTGCTGACCATAGTTAGTCTGTATATGATGCTGGGAGCTGCTGCAGCCAACTTATCACCATGAGAGGAGTTAGTGAAGACATGGATGATGGAGGGGAAGAGCCAGCATCCTTAATAATGTTATTTAGTCAATGAATTAATGACTCCTTAAGCTACTCTACTTTAAAATTTGTTATGTGGATGTTCTTTCTTCTTATGTAAGCCATTTGGAGTTGTTCTTCTATGTTTTCTTAAAGTCCTATGTTTTCAAAATCCTAAATGATGCTGTCTGTCTTCCAGTTATTCCCTATAGAAATTCTTGCCAAATGCCTCGAGTAGAACTTTCACAATGTAGTAATAATTAAAGCAATAAAAAAAAAGAGTAAAATCTGAAACAAAATATCAACATTAAAGTAAATAAATATTACAAGCCAGAATACATAGTCCGATGCACTGCGATAATGTGTTACATCTGCACAAGGTATACCATAGCAGACTGACAATGTCAAAAAGACTAATTTAATGGGAGTCACTGAGTCAGTAAACTAGTTGTTCTGCATGTGATTATAAACAAATGGCTTGCCTTTTTCTCTTTATTAGTCTTGAATGTTATTGCTGACAGAAGTGTCAGATGCTTTGGTGGCAAGTGGACAGCACTCTGAGAGGTGATTGGTACACTCTCTATACCCCCATGGGCCATGTAAAGAAAGGTATCCATCATGAGAAGAATGGCAGAACTTTAATTTTTGGCTTAATCTGTTTCATTCACTCCATACTGATACATGTTCTGACAAAGAGTAACTTAGTTGAGGTATTTAAGTTAGATATCAGAGATACCTAGTTGAGGTGTCAAAGATTAACATCTTGCCTATTTAAAATATTATATTCAGGGGCACCTGGGTGGCTCGGTCGGTGAAGCAACCAACTTCAGCTCAGGTCATGATCTCATGTTGCGTGGGTTCAAGCTGCAAGTGGGGCTCTGTGCTGACAGCTGAGAGCCTGGAGCCTGCTTCAGATTCTGTGTCTCCTTCTCTCTCTGCTCCTCCCCCACTCATGCTGTCTCTCAAAAATAAATATTTAACATTTTTAAATAAAAAAATATATAAATATATATTCACATTTTCAATATGAGCCTTAGAGTTTTCTTTTCAAAATAATTTTTAATGCCTATTTATTTTTAGAGAGAGAGAGCACAAGCTAGAGAGGGGCAATGAGAGAGGGAGAGAGAGTCCCAAGCAGGCCCAGCGAGCCTGATGTGGGGCTTGAACTCACAAACCATGAGATCACAACCTGAGCCGAAATCAAGAGTCAGACCCTTATCCAACTGAGCCACCCAGGGGCCCCAAGCCTTAGAGTTTTCTATATGAGGCTATCTATATTTTTAGCAAAGCCACCAGAACTGTTGTGAAGGAAAACATAATCAACCATGTTTTCTCATGAGTTACTAAATATGCCTTCAATGTGTGAGAAGATAAAATAGTTAATGGGGAAGCGAGGGTAACGTGAATTTCAAACTCGAATTTGTCCTGAAAGGGCTCTGAGATCTTGGATAAATCACTTAATCTGTATGGGGCTTAATTTTTTTTTTGGGGGGGGGAGGATAATTGTGCTACTTCTCACTCTAGATTTTTGAGAGAATTAAATTATGCAAAATATATACTTAGCACAATGCTGGGGATTTATTAAGAGCTCAAACATTGGTAGGGTTAGTTTCATCATTAGATCGTCTCCACCTAAGTTTACTTTAGGTGGCTGACCTGACCTACCTTCCTGCTCAAGTTAGAACCCACTGTTACACAACCATAGGTACCTATCACAGCACAAAAATAAATAAATACATATACATAAATACACAAATACATAATAATTATAATTTCCCCCCCATGCAACTAAAACTGAGTGAGTCTAGGGAATGCAGCTCAGGATTTTATCTCCAGAACTTAGTAGAATACCATGCTGTCACACAGTAGGCATATAATAGAATATTTGCTGAATGAATGAGTATAGCTACTCTTATCTTCCCTTTTTGTTTTGTTTTGTTTTTTTTTTTCTTTGCATTTGCCTCTGTCAATCAACTTTATATGTGGAGACTGCAAGCTGCTTGTTACTAGGCCAGAACAAGGCAATTTGGTTTGAGAAGTCACAGAATTAGAGGGAATGTGTTTTTCAACACCTTAATAGTCAAATGTAGTTAACACCTTCCCTGTTGGAATGTAGGAAATGTCTCTCTCCTTAAGACTTTCACACCTACACAAATTTTATTGGAAGTAGTTTGCATTCCCTTCCACAATATTTTCTGCCTGGAGGAAAGGCATCTGGGAACTTTAATCTTAAAATACCAACATTGCTTAAGAAGAAAACTATGGTGCGAAAGAAAGTGAAGGACTGCCTAGGAAAGAAAGATAAAAAGAAGGGTGATAGAGGACTTACAGGCATTAGTTGGACTCATGTTAGCACACGATTGGCTGAATTATAATAAGCAACGCCAAAAACTCAAAATGTGTTTATTTCACTCTAGAAGACTTTTTTTTTTTTTTTTTTTTTTTTTTTTTTTTTTTTTTTTTTTTTTGCCATTTAATTATTGTGCTCAATTCTGGGTAGGGTCACTAACTCTATTATTGCCCTATTTCACATAAAGTAGTTAAAATACATACACACACACACACAGTCGCAAAAAAAAAATGGGGAATATCTGAGAAATATTCAAAGAAGTACTATCATTCACTAAAACTTTTGTCTTGTCTTCCTCATTTGTTCATTGTGTATCTAATGAAGTGAACACCTGTGGCTTTAATAATGTTGCCTTTATTCCACATTGAGACTTTCAGTGTTCAATTCTGTTAAGAATTCCTCTTGTTTATTCTCACTGATATCTGAAAACATGAGCCTCAAGATCATGCTTCTCATCCATAGAACACAAGAAGATGCCTGCCCATGACAGTGCCTCAGGGTCTGGTACTTCCTTGCCTGGAAATCAGCCCCATGTGTTCCCCAGACGGACGGTGGCCATAAGAGAGGACTGAGGAGTCCTGTGAGACACTGGCATGCTACCTCAAGACAAACTTGTTTCACAGCAGGACTAAAGTTGTCCCCTAATTGTGACGGGCGATTTTCTAATAACCAACTCATTGCTTTATTCATCTATCCATTCTCAACTATACTTTCTCACAATCTAGGGTTTGTGTAGCTTTCTTTGTAGATGTTCTGAAATATACCAATTAATCTGAAACCTCATACCCACAAGAATTAATATCAAGTTCCCCAGATTTGCTTCTGAGACATACTTCATTTTTCCTTTTCTCTGAAAATCCAGGCATCAACCTATATCTGCACTTTGATCCATTCTACATTCTTTAGTGCTGCTAAAAAGAATTCACCCCAGATGTCCTAGAAGCACATCTTCTAAACATTCCCTGGAGAATTACAATACTAATTACAATTCCTCTTGAAATTATCTAGCTTCTTTTTTTCCCCCCAGGCTTGTAGTGATATGTTTATATAAATATCTAAAAAGAGAGTTAAAATGATGCTGTTCTTCAGTTTATGTTCTAGAAAAGAATGTGGTTTTGACTATGTATTTAGGTTTAATGCAACAACTAAAGTTGTTAATAGAATAAAACAGCACAAGAAAAAACTACAAGGAGCACATTATGGTTGAAACAATTTAGATCTGTTTTGTAATGGCTTGTTGTAGAAGGGAGGATACACAAGAGAGATCATGGGATGTCTCAGAAAGAGGGGAGTGGGGAGGCTCTTTTAAAAGGGATGAGTGGTGCTGAATGATTTTAAGAAGGACTAGGGAGGGGCACCTGGGTGGTTCAGGCAGTTAAGCCTCTGACTCTTGATTTTGGCCCAGGTCATGATCTCATGTTTGGTGGGATCCAGCCTCCATCAGGCTCTCTCTCTCTCTCTCTCTCTCTGACCCTCTTCTGCTCACATGCACACTCTCAAACATTTTTAAAAAATGGACTGGGAAATAGGGGGCTAGATTATCATAAAATGACAGTTTAAAAATTGGGTGTCTTAAGTAATCTTTGTTCAAGAGACAGAAGGAACAAAGTAAGGCTGAGGAAGTCATAGGTAAGAAAGCAGTAATCACCCAAAAGAAGAGAAATGGCTGGTCACTTTTCAGGTAGGGCGTGGCCTGTAGACAGCATTGTTTATGTAACTATGGCCACATCCTCTTAGGAACTTTTTGGATTATGTTAAGAACATCATAATCTAACTATCACCAGGGCTACAAGAGTACTCAGGGTCATATTTCCTTAGAAAATACAAAATTAAGATATACATGGCATATTGTGCTAAAAAAACTCTCATTTGAAGCTCTGTACCTATTCTGAAAATAGAAGTTGCTTTTCTGTGTCATCGTGACCCATGTGGCTCAGATCCCTTAGACAACAGTGACATGTTCCATTCTCCCAAATGTGATTTCATATAGCAAAATTTGAAATCATTTGCAATTTTAGAGACAAGTTTTCTCAGCACTACACACCTGATGTTAATAAAAGCATTTTTAATGTTTATTACCCATTCTTATATTAGATTTATGTTCTAAAGAAGAAATCATTTGTATTTTTAATCATAAGTGTTAGGAAGGAACTAGCTAAGTAAAAATGATCTCATTCTTAAAGTGGTAGGATTTACTTCATTAAATATTATAATCTTACCATACAAATAGGATTCTACTCTGATAGGGTTCCCTCCCTAAGGAATGGAAAAGAAAACAAAAAACCTCTATGCTAGAGGCATAGTGACATCCCTCACAACCTTGTAATATGAGACCACTTAATCAGACTGCATGTTAGTATGTTACCATATATGGGAGACAAAGAAGTAGAAAATGTATAAAAAAAACTATGCCACGTGGTGTTCAGGGCTCAGTTCTTCTGGTGTTAACCCAACTGAGCCATGCCAGTACAAATAAAGTTGCTTCCCGGAAACAAAAGTGTTGGTGTCACAACTCTCTGTGCAATAATCCTGCTCCATTACTTTCTCCTCTCAAAAAATCACCATTTAGTCAGCTGACTACTATTTTTACTTACAATTTTTTTAATGTTTTTGTGCAAAATTTCTATCTCTGTGGATTTTTCCTGAATGCTTAATAACATGAGAAGTATTACAAGTATTGCTCCAGGTTTGCTAATTTCATATAATATCCAACTTCATGGCTAACATATAAAAAATTATTAGTTTTCCTCTAGAAGTACTTTCATTTCTAACCTCGTATTTCATGACCTTCCCTAAACAGATGCAAGAAAAAGAAAAAGTTTCCTGCATTTTGTCAAGGTGATAAGCACCGTGTATCTTGAATTCAGTGAAGATTCATGAAGTGTCAAGTATGGGCTGAACATTGTGCAGCGTCTTAGATACCAAAATAAATAAGACCCAGTAGCCTGCCTCTCTTTCATGGTGTTTATCCTAAGACAAAATTAGATTTCTAAATTGAGCAAAAACCAATATTTTATAATTGAGTATTAGACTTTTATAAAGCAAATTATGTAGGGGGCCCTAAGAGTACTTATCAGTCTATTAATGTAAAGGCAAAACCCTAGATCTTTGCCTGTGCAGAAGAATGTTCTACAGTAGATATTTAGGTTACGTGACAAGATGCTGAGATCAATTCAATCAACAAGGCTTTAAAATACTCTTATCTTAGTTGGGGCGCCTGGGTGGCTCAGTCAGTTAAGCATTGGTTGTGATATCACAGTTGTGACATTGAGCCCATGTTGGATTCCATGCTGGACCTTCAGATTCTCTCTCTCCCTTTCTCTCTCTCCCCCTCCCCCCCCCCCTCTCTCTCTCTCTCTCTCAAAAATTAATAATAAACATTTTTTTAGATAAAATAAAATACTTTTGTCTTAGAAATCACAGGACCAGGGCTCCTGGTTGGCTCAGCTTGTAGAGTATGGGTCTCGAGGTTGTAAATCCGAGCCCCCACACTGGGTGTAGGGATTACTTAAAAATAAAATATTTTTAAAAAAGAAAGAAATCACAGGATCATTAATCTTTGTGGCATCATTGAATATTATCCTTCCTGGATTAACTAGGTGATACTCATAACAATAGGTTCTTTTTTTTTTTTTACAAGGAAAACATAAGTATGAATTATTGCTTTCCAAAAAAAAGAATGCATGTTATAGATTATAGAAGGAATTATCTTCTGTTACAAATGCAGCTAGAGACTTCTGTGGAACATGGCAGAATAGGAAGATCTCAAGCTTACCTCGTCCTCCGGATCCATCTAGATAACACCAATATCAGTGTAAATAACCCAGAAAATGACCCAAAGGGCAGACTTTCCACAGACTTTTCATGGAAGTGAAGCCACATCAAAGAGAGTTGGAAGGGCAGGGTGCCTGTGTGGCTCAGTTAGTTGAGTGTATGATTCTGGATTTTGGCTCAGGTCATGATCCCACAGTTGTGAGATCCAAGTCCTGCCTCTGGCTTCACGCTGAGCATGGAGCCTGCTTAATAGTCTCCCTTTCTTCCTCTGCCCCTCTCCCCTACTCTCTCTGTCTCACTCTCTCTCTCTCTAAAATAAAAAAAAAAAAATAGGGGTGGGAAGAGCAGAGATGTGGTCTGCACTCAACAGAAATGTGACAGGGGTGTACTGAGGGCATGGAGAGAAGAGAGAAACAGACTCCCACACCAAGCATCCCAGAGACAGGGAACCCACAAAAGGAAGACAAATCCCCATAACATTTGGTTTTGGAAACCAGAGGGGCCTAATTTCATGAGTTCTTATCATCAGTGAGGCTTAACATGTGGAATTTTAAAAGGTAGCAAGCTTGGATATGAGAGACCTAGGAGGGCAAGAGGAATCTGAATACCCACCCTTAAAGAGCACAACAAACAGCCCCTGGGACATACAATTAAAAATTGGGCACAAGACATAAACAGACATTTCCCCAAAGAAGACATCCAGATGGCCAACAGACACATGAAAAGATGATCAATATCACTCATCAATAGGGAAATGCAAACCAAAACCACACAGAGATATCACCTCACACCTGTCAGAATGGCTAGAATCAAAAACACAAGAAACAACAGGTGTTGGTAAGAATATGGAGAAAAAGGAATCCTCTCGCTCTGTTGGTGGGAATGCAAACTTGTGCAACCACTGTGGAAGACAGTATGGAGGTTCCTCCAAAAATTAAAAATAAAACTACCGCATGATCCAGTAATTCTACTACTAGGCATTTACCCAAAGAATACAAAAACTACTAATTTGAAGAGATATATGCATCCCTATGTTTATTGCAGCATTTTTTTTCAACGTTTTTTTATTTATTTTGGGACAGAGAGAGAGAGAGAGCATGAACGGGGGAGGGGCAGAGAGAGAGGGAGACACAGAATCTGAAACAGGCTCCAGGCTCCGAGCCATCAGCCCAGAGCCTGACGCGGGGCTCGAACTCACGGACCTCGAGATCGTGACCTGGCTGAAGTCGGACGCTTAACCGACTGCGCCACCCAGGCGCCCCAATTGCAGCATTTTTTACAATAGTCAAGATATGGAAGCAACCCAAGTGCCCATCAATTGATGAATGGATAAAGAAGATGTGATATATATAGATAGATAGGAAGTAGATATATAGTAGATATATATAGATATAGGAAGTAGATATATAGATATATATTCTTATATATATATATAGGAAGTATATATATAGTATTTATATATATGTATATATACTATGTATGTATAAATACTATATATATAAATACTACTCAGCCATAAAAGACAATGATATCTTGCCATTTACAACAACATGGATGGATTTAGAGTATAATAATACTAAGTGAAATAAGTCAGAGAAAGACAAATACCATATGATTTCTGTCATATGTGGGAATTAAGAAACAAATGAACAAAGCAAAAAGAGACAAACCAAAATCAGACTCTTAACTACAGAAAACAAACTGATTGTAACCAGAGGGGAGGTAGATGAGGGATGGGTAAAATAGGTGATGGGGATTAAGGAGTGCACTTCTGATGAGTACTGGGTGTTGTATGGAAGTGTTGAACCACTATATTGTACACTTGAAACTAATATAACACTGCATGTTAACTATACTAGAATTTTTTTGAAAATGTAAAAAGTACACTTATCATGATCAAAATTAAAATAAAATAAAATAAAATAAAATAAAATAAGGGCACCTGGGTGGCTCAGTTGATTAAGCATCAAATTCTTGATATCAGCCCAGGTCCCCTCTCAGTTGTGAGATCGAGCCCAGTTTTGGGTTCCTCACTGGGTGTGAAGCCTGCTTGGGATTCTCTCCCTACCTCTCTCTCTGTGCCTCCCCTGCTCACACACTCTTTTTCTCTCAAAATAAATAAAAATTTTTAAAAATATGTGTTTAAAACAAATAAAATAATAAATGTACCTAGGGAAGAAAGAGTAATTTAGGTTTTGTAAGTATTCTTTTCCAACATATCATTGATCAGCATTTATTAAACAATATTAATTATTGACAGAACATATTTAAACATTAACTCACCATGATGCTAAGATATATGGCAGAGAGGAAGGAAACTAACATTTATTTACAAATTTGTTAACTTGGGGGAAAAATGATAAATCTTTTTTTCCCTTTCTTCCCTTTATAAAAGGACTTTTACCCATAATGCATTTGTCCTTGAAAATATTTTTTTTCCAACAGCAAAACCCCCATATCAACACCTAACTTTAAAGAGAAAGATGCTCAACAAATACAGTATAATTATAGCCATTACTCATTTGGGGATGTTTTTGACCCTTGTTTTACTGACTCTATATTTCACTTCTCACATCTGGTATCTTTATGTTCACTAATACAATCACTCAGTCAGCTATGAGGCTAAATTTCACCTCTAAATGTTGTATCTTATCTCTGCTTTCAGGTATCCTAAATCAGATTATTTGTGGACATGTTCAAGTCAGTGGCGGGAGGTACACCCCTCTGATTCTAGTTTATTGGAGTTTCATCTATATCCAAAACCCAGTCACTTGTCAACACTTTTCTTGTCCCCCAACCCCCGGTCTAAACCACCATTAACTATTGTTGGATTGTGGCAACAGTTTCCTAATGTTGAAAACTTAAGTTGGATTATGTCTCTTCCCTAATCAAAATCCCACCATCATTCCCCAGTTTACTTAGAATAAAATTCACTTTGGCCAACTAGCTCTAGTTTTGGCCAACTAGCTCTGACTCTTCCTACTTCTCTGATTGCCTCTACATTTTCTCTTTCTCAGTCACTCTCCTCCATCCACACTGGCCACTGCCCTGTTCCTTCACCAGGCCAGACAAATTCCTTCCTTAGAACCACTGCCCTAGTTGTTCCTTCTGCCCAGACATTCCTCCTCCTGATGTGTGCTTGCTCAGTCCAGCCTGTCTTTTCTCCAATCTCACTTCTCAATGAAGCCTACCTTAACCCTCCAGGTAGTTCCTGAGTCATACCTGTGTTAATCAGCATACAGTTGCATTTTGTTCAGCATTCATTCAGCCTGGGAATATTCTACTTTTACTTGGGGAATTTTAGAGTGTTTGCATTTTTTATACTTATTGATATATTTGTGATAATATATATGATATTGCTATTTGTTTCCAATTTGACATACTGTAAAGGTTAATTACGTTAATTTTATGTGCCAACTTCACTAGGTCACAGGATGTCTAGATATCTGGTTAAGCATTATTTCTAAGTGTCTGTGAGAGTGTTTCTGGAAGAAGTTAGCAGTTAAATTGGTGGACTTGGTAAAGCCAACTGCCCTTTGCAATGTGGATGGGCATCATTCAATCCACTGAGAACCTGAAAAGAAGAGAAAGGAGAAGGACAATTTGAATTATCTCCCTGCCTGACTGCTGGAGCTGAGACATCACTCTTCTCTTGCACTTTGACTAGTACTTACACCATTGGCATTTCTTGTTCCCAGGCCTTTGGACTTGGACTAGAATTTACATTACCAGCTTTACTGGGTTTCCAGCTTCCAGATGGGAGATCCTGGAGCTTCTCAGCCTCCATAATCATGAGAGCCAATTTCTTACAGTAAATCTAATTTCATACACTCCATTGGTTCTGTTTCTCTGGAGAACCCTGACTAATATAAACACATTCTATGTTCTTTTTTCTTTCCAAACATCTTCTGGATTTATCACATAGTTTTGGTAATTGCATATTAGCTTTATCAAATTGCTACTTACTCATTTGTATACTATCACTTTACCCAAGAGATTTGGGATTTAATAAGTCCTTGACTTAATATAGTAGAAAGAAAATTATCTTTAACATTTAGATTTTAACTCCATTTGCCCCAATCCCACCTTTTGTGTTACACCGTCATATATGTTTTAAATTCCATAAGATATTACTGTTGCAATTTTTGAACAGTCACTATTCATCCATAATTAACTGCATATATGTCATTTCTATTGTTCTTCATCCTATATGCATTTCCTAATTTTTTCATTAGGAATCATTTTTCCTAAGGCTTTTAACATTTATTTTAATTCAAGTCGGTAAAAAAATCCTCTAATTTTCTGTTTTTCTCAAAATGTGATTATTTGGGTTTCTATTTCATTTGCTTCTAGTTCACCTTCTGTAAAAAAAAAAAATTTCTGTCAGGCACTACTACAATTATATTCTTAGATCAAAATTTTCATTTTTGTTTCCTGTTCTAAAACTTTTCTATTTGTTTGTTTATTTCCAGTATACTTAACATACACTGTTATATTAGTTTCAGTTGTACAATATAGTGACCCAACAATTTCTTACATTACTCAGTGCTCATCATGACAAGTGTCTTCTTAACCCCGTTGCCTATTTCATTCATCCCCTCTCACTCATCTCCCTTCTGGTAACCAGTGGCTGCACCACCTTGCATTCCCACCAACAGAGCAAGACGATTCCTTTTTCTCCACATCCTCACCAATACTGTTGTTGCTTCTTGTGTTTTTGATTCTAGCCATTCTGACAGGTATAAGATGATATCCCTGTGTGGTTTTGGTTTGCCTTCCCTGATGAGTGATATTGAACATCTTTTCATGTGTCTGTTGGCCATCTGGAGGTCTTCTTTGGAGAAAAGTCTATTCCTGTCTTCTGCCCATGTTTTATTGAATTTTTTGGTTTTTGGTGGCTGAATTGTAGAAGTTCTTTAGATATTTTGGACGTTAACCCTTTATCAGATATATCATTTGCAGTGCCTTCTCCCACTCAGTAGGTTGTCTTTTAATTTTATTGATAGTTTTTCTTGCTATGCAGAGGCCTTTTATTTTCATGTAGTCCTAATAGTTTATTTTTTTGTTTCCCTTGCCTGAGGAGACATATCTACAAAAATGTTGCTATGGCCAGTGTCAGAGAAGTTACTGCCTGTGCTCTCTTCTAGGATTTTTTATCGTTTTAGGTCTCACAATTAGGTCTTTAATCTACTTTGAGTATATTTTTGTGTATAGTGTAAGAAAATGGTCCAGTTTCATTCTTTTGCATGTAGCTGTTCAATTTTCCCAATACCATTAATTAATTAAAGAGACTCTTTTTCCCATTGCATATGCTTGCCTCCTTTGTTGAGGATTAATAGACTATATTTTTGAAAAAATAAAATTTTCTGTAGGTGTAGAGTTCAAGGTTGGTAACTCCATGCTGCCTAGCAATTTAAATGCATCATTCCATTATCATCTGGTTTTTATCATATTTACAAAAATTTTTTATGTTTACTTATTTTTGAGAGAGAGAGAGAGAGAGAGAGAGAGAGAGAGAGAAAGATCAGGAGAAGAGCAGAGAGAGAGGGAGACACAGAATTTGAAGAAGGCTCCAGGCTCTGAGCTGTCAGCACAGAGCCCAGCACAGGGCTTGAACCCACAATGATGAGATCATGCCTGAGCCTGTCATGCACTTAACCTACTGAACCACCCAGGTGCCCTGCTTTTTATCATTTTTTTTTTGAAAGGTCTGTTTTCTCTTTGTCTTTGTTTTCCAGCACTTTTATTATGCTGTGTTTTGGTATGACTCTCTTTCAATTTATCTTGATTGGGGTTCACATAGTTTCTTGAATATGTATGTTGTCTTTCATCAGTTTTGGAATACTCTCAGCCATTATTCTTTCCATTTATTACCTCTTTCACATTCTCTCTCTCTTCCCCAACTCCTATTATACACATTGAACATTTGATTTTATCCCACCCATCTCTTTAGCATTTCTTCTGTTTTAAAATCTGTTTTTTCTCTGAAATCCAGTTTGGATTTCTTTTCTATTCAACCTCTCTTCCAATTTACTAATTTTTTCATCATCTGCATGTAAAACGATGCTAAGCAGTTGCTTGTTTGAATTACTGTATTTTTTATTTTTAAAATATCTACATAATATTTTCTCTAGATTCCAAATTTCTGGCGAAATTATCTTCTCACCTATTTTCTATATTTTTCCTCTGTTTTTTTTTCAACGTTTATTTTTTGTGGGGACAGAGAGAGACAGAGCATGAACGGGGAAGGGGCAGAGAGAGAGGGAGACACAGAATCGGAAACAGGCTCCAGGCTCTGAGCCATCAGCCCAGAGCCTGACGCGGGGCTCGAACTCATGGACCGCGAGATCGTGACCTGGCTGAAGTCGGACACTTAACCGACTGCGCCACCCAGGTCCCTATATTTTTCCTCTATTTTTAATACACTTACCATATATATTTCAAAGTATTTTTCTGTCCATTTCAATACCTGGTACACCTATAGGACATTTCTGCTGTTTGCTCTTAGTTTTAGATTTTTGTCATAGGATTCAATCTTTTGACCCACCTAAAATATTTTTATCAAATACCAGATATTGCATATAAAAATATAGAAACTCAGGGTGGTGCTACATTTCTGTCACTATTAAAGTTTTCTTATAGCTAAAAATTATTCTTTCCCCTTTTAATATCATGCTGTCATTATTTGGTACAAAGTTGAATGTTTTTGCATTGTTTTGCAACTATTACTAAACTTTGTATTTAAGAGACAACTCAACCTAAACCCATTATTTTTGAGAAAAAAAATGCAGATATGAAGCAGAAAAAAATCCATCTCACTTTTCAAACAGCTTAAAAACATACTTAACATGATATGATGGTAAATCTTCAAACCTGATAAAGAGCTGCTTTTATTCTGATATTATTCAATGGCCATGTGCACAGCATCAGTGAAGAGACAGATAAAGATAAGGTGCTTTCTTTTCTTTTATGTTTAGAGGGAATTTTGTGAGAAGTGGTGAAAAATTATAGAAAAAAACATATTTGACAATTAGATCTAACTGTACCAGCTTTGAAATACACCTCTGAAGTTTTAGTTTCTTACTTTCTTCCACAAAATAAATAATGTCTTTCCCACAGTATTGTCATGAGAATCAAATATTATTATTGTGCCTGACACAGAGTAGAGGAAAAATTCTTGATTATAATTAGGAAACTTGTTTTTTGTTTTGACTAGCTAGTCTTCAAAGAAAATCCTAAAAATGGGCCATTCTATAGCTCTAAACAGAGCCATGAAACTTCCACCAATGCTATAGGAGAAAAAGTGAGAGATCAAAAGTAAGAAGACACTCCAGAGCAAAGTCTTATTATTTGAAAATTACTAACAGTCTATTATAGATGCACATATCCTGCAATCGATTCTAGAAAATAGAACAGCTTCTTAACTGTATCTTTAGTTTCTTTCAAGTACTTCATAAATTGACTTTTCCATTCCCCTTCTTTGCCTCCAGAACTTTCTTGAAACCAAGACTGTCACTCCAGGCTTACTACAGAATAATTTAAATCCTTACCTAATATATTTTTCCATAAACATTTCACATGGTCTATTTTTTCCTACACACACTTATTACTAGTAACTGTAATGTAATGTAACATAGCACCAAAATTATTAGACACTCAAAGAAAGATTAAAAGTCATTAATGGTAGCCATCTATCCCTGATCTTTCTTGAAATATAAAGTTAAGACTGATGATACTTAACTTCCTTCACCAACTGGGAGACCATCTTGATCAATTCATCAACTTGATGGACTGTGGGGTTAAACAGTTCAAAGAGCATCCAGTTATATCAGATGAAAATCTTGCTCCAAAAACAGGAAAATCAAATCACATCATCTCTTCTCATTAACAACCTTGAAAATCTGACATAGTTTATCTTAATGTTCTGCCATTATTGCCAAGTTCTAAGAAGAAGCTCTACTATACTGAAGAGAAAAATTCATTCTGGACCCTGGAGGCCACTCAGACACACACCCAAAAAAGAAGTGGGACTGTTATTAGTCTCTCTGATAATTACAATCAGGACCATAAAGATTTGGGGTTAAAAAAGCCCTTATCAACAAGATGGAAATTGTTTGATTTGTATGCTTGACAAAGAGTGAGAAAAAATTAATTAGGCCCTAATTGACCTGTCTTCTTCATGGTTGTTGTAGAACAGAAACAACAATTTATTCAGTAATGACCCAACTACTTCGACCACTGCTGCTATTACAGGTCAGTCACACGTCTGCAGCTAGCTCATCTAACTCCTCTCAAACACTAATGAATAGACAAATAGAATCATTGAATTTCATTCAGTAAGTACCCTTTTGGCCTAGAATTTGCAGCACTGATAAGTTAATATACAAGTGTGATGAGGTACCAATTTTATGTGATGGAACTGAAGACAAATTAAAGCAGACTTCCTGCTGCTCATGCATTTTCAAGAATTATTTATAAAGAAGTAAATGACTATCAGTTCTCTTGTATTATGTTTCCTCATTAATGGAATGATTCAGCTGTTAGTACCAGACACATTCTGAGGGCCAGTGTTTCATTAAAATAAAATTCAGCAGCAGCCTCATCTCATGTATGTTCTACAAATTAAGATACCTGCCCCCATTTCACTTCATTAGCATCTACATCATCACCAAATTATACTATCGTGGATGTTCTCTGATATGCTTATCAATAATATATTGTCTTGGAAGACATTAGTGATTTTACCTTTTAAAATAATTTTTAGTAAGTCTTAACATATAGGTTCTTGGATGCTATATCATACCTACATCATGTCTACTTCGTTAAGTAAGAGTTGATGTTTAAATGCCCAGATAATTCACCAAGAATATAAATGAAGCTATTTGGTACAGTAGAGATAAAGTGTCTTTTTAACAATTCCTTGCTTTAAAAAATTCATATTAGCTGCATAAAATATTATAGAAAATCTTATTATATATGCTGATTGTCCTCACAGATTATCCAAATATCCCAGGATACAAAATTTCAGCACCCAAACTTATTTCCCTAGAATGATTATCATACTCCAAAGTGGCCAAAAAATACTTCTCAGATGATTAACAAGATATTGAGTTGAAAAATATGTTGATCATATTAATTAATGAATATCTAACAGGTAATCTCATTAAATTTTAGTGCATTAAAATAACTCATAAGTTGGCAAGTAGTCTTGGCAAGTATTCTTGGCATGTTTGTGGAAATTTATTAAAGCAGCCATAGAATTCTCTTGAGCTGTATTTAGGAGTCAGTCTCATTTTCTCACTCAAGTGCTCTCATCTGATTCAACCTACAAAATAAATAGTTCTGAGACTAAAAATAAAGCAAGCCAGGAGAGCTCAGGACAATAGGGGCCGTGAGACAGCTGCTTGCACTTTTTAAAAGTAGATTGCCCTTCCTCCTCAATGTTTGGAAACCCATTGTTTCAGGTGTGTCATAACCAGTAAGTAGTGGTGGAAGGGGAAAAGATAATGAGAGAAGGGGAGGATAAGAGACCAGGCTTCATGCTTAAAAATTGTCTTCTGAGGAACTTTGCCATGGTTACTCCCATACAGAAGTGCCCAGAAATAAAGAGACCAGAGGTTCACTGGTTTTTGTTTTTGTTTTTTGAGGAAATCGCAGGGTAAAAACAATCCTAAGCACAGTTGTGAAAAACCTGTGCCTATCCAAACTTCAAAACAATCTCTTGGACCCTAAACATTATCAGAGAGAAAGAGAACTGGAAAAGCTTACCAATGTCCATTTCACCTGTTTCCATGAAGAGTAAGTCACAGGAAGAGCCTTCCCAAAGGGCAAGGAGGGGAATGAAAAGGGGAGTTTTTCCCATAAAACAGAACTAGGAGGAGCTAGTCCAGATAACTCAGGAAGTAAGCCCCTGCCTTCCTAGTTACCCTGAAGACTCCTCACAGAAATTAGAGACAAGTCTGGGCTCCATAGAACTGGAAAGTTACTTAGAAGACAATGGAGTGCAAAGAGATGCAACATTAGAAAGATATAACTAAGAGAAGTGTAACTTTCTTCCTTTGCTTTGAATATCCCCTTCTCCGTCAGTTATTACCAAAGCCAAATTTTGGAAAACAGTTGATTGTAGGAACCAGAAATTACTTTTACGTAGTAAACAACAAGGAAGAAGGAAGACATTGCTAAAGGGTCTTGGCTGGGAAAACTCTTGCTAAGCAGTTGTTTATGTGAAAAAGTTCATGTATAAACCAGTCACTATCTTTAAACCTTTAAAAAATACTAATCCAGGGGCACCTGGGTGGCTCTGTCTGTTAAGTATCCAACTTAGGCTCAGGTCATGATCTCACGGTTCATGGGTTAGAGCCCCACATCTGGCTCTGTGCTGGCAACTCAGAGCCTGGAGATGCTTCGGATTCTGTGTCTGTCTCTGTCTCTGCCCCTCCCTTGCTCACACTCTATCTCTCTCTCTCTCTCAAAAGTAAACAAATATTTAAAAAATTTAAAAAAAACTAATCCATATACAAAATATTGCTTTGGAAACACTAAATGCAGTCCATGTACAAGATAATTTTTTTTAATTTAAGATCTCAAATAAAATTCAAATAGTGGGAGACTATAATCTTGGTTAAAAATGATTACCTATAACCTATATATAAGCATACTGTGAATTAATCACACAAACACTACACTTGCTCCTTATATGAATTAGTAGCAAAAAAGTTATTTCCCTTTTTCTTTTAATACTGTTTATTAAAAGACTTTATAAATTCAAGCCAATGACTTAGTAATCACAGAGCAAACTGAAAAGTAAAATTTTTAATTACATCAGAAAGATATTTATGGTTAAATTATGCTCCTAGAGCATCAAGCCTTATTCCATCTACCAAGTATTTTCTCTTACATCCCAAAAGCCATGAAATTTGATGCTTTGGTTCCAGAAAATATCTATTAAAATTTCAATCTGTCATGTTTTCCTTTTTCTGTAGAAATCAGGTGTTTTAAAATGCATGTTCTTTGACCTGCATTTCATTACACCAATACAATCTTGACCTAATTAAATTTCATTTTCAAAGTTCTTAATTTTATGAATTGAAAAAAGTGCTTGAGCTATAGGAAAACTTTTCGTTCTTTCAGAAGATGGCGACCTCATATATTACTTCTAGGTTATTTCTATTTCTCTCCTGTCATTGGTACAAGTGGGGCAACCTCACCTGTTCTGATTTAATGATATTCAGGAATAAGTCAAAAACCCCTTAAGGAAAGCATTTTCTGATCCATTTTATTTATTTCTTCTGATATTTGTAACACCATCTATAGCTTCTGTTTTTAGAGACACCTAATGATTAAGATTGGACAATTTGCATACAATTAAAGCCAATGAAAAATTACAGGTGGATATAATTATAGGTGAATAGAATTATTCACTCAGCAATGGGTACTTAACTATAAGGATGAAACACTGCACATTTTTAATTGCAGTCAATAAAAATACTTTTAGGTGGGCCTAAAGCTAAAATACAATATTAAGAAAGATTTCAAGTAAGAATATTTAAATTCAAAACAAGCAAGTGATATATTTATGTGAGAACTAAGACCTCATATTCCTTCATTCTTTCACTGTATTTTCCTTTTTCTCAAGAGCCTCATTGAGCTTAATTGACAAACAGTACACAGAATATACTAAAAGTGTACAATTTGATAAATTTGGAATATGTGCATATCTATAAAAAAACTATCAACACAATCAAGATAATGAACATTACCACCCTGAAAAGTTCTTCCTGCTACTTTGTAATTCCTCCACCCTGCTCCTCCACTCCTGTCTCCAGGAAACCATCGATATATATTTTTCCATCACTTTAGAATATTTAAAGTTTATCATTTTGTATAAATGGAATCATAAATATGTTTTCCTATTTAGGTGTCCTTTTAATCATCAAACTATTTTGATACTCATCCATGTTGTAGTATGTATCAGTGATTATCTTTATTGGTAGGTAGTATTATTTTTTTTTCAACGTTTATTTATTTTTGGGACAGAGAGACACAGAGCATGAACGGGGGAGGGGCAGAGAGAGAGGGAGACACAGAATCGGAAACAGGCTCCGAGCCATCAGCCCAGAGCCTGATGCGGGGCTCGAACTCACGGACCGCAAGATCGTGACCTGGCTGAAGTCGGACGCTTAACCGACTGCGCCACCCAGGCGCCCCGGTAGGTAGTATTATTGAATAGATACACCACAGAGTTTATCCATTCACCTGTTGATGAATATTTAGGTTGTTATCAATTCTTACCACAATTGTTTTCACAATTAATACTCTTTTGAATGTTCCTGTGTAGAGTGTTATGTAGTATATAGTAGTTTCCATATATCACTGGATTCCATTTGCCAGTATTTTGTTAAGGATATCTATGTCTATAATCACAAAGGCTGGTAGTCTGTAGTTTCTGAGTCATTACTTGGGGGGGGGGGGGTTCTATTGTTAGGTGCATATATTTTAATAATTTTTATATCGTTGTGATGGAGTGATTCCTTCAGCATTATCAAATTTCCTTCATTTATCAACTTGTCAATCACCAAATTGTCTCCAGTCACAATTTTTATGTCAAAGTATTTTTTCTCTCATATCAGTGTAACTACTCCAGTTCATTTCTGGTTGTTTGCATTCTATATCTTTTAACATTCCTTTCCTTTCAACCTATTTGTGTGTTTGAATCTAAAGTATGTATATGAGTTTCCTAGGACTGCCATAAAAAGTACCATAAATTTGTTGGCTTAAAACAACAGAAACTCACCCTCTTACAGTTCTGGACAGTATAAGTTCAAATCAAGGTTTGGGTATAGCCATCTCTCTGACTATTCTGGAGGTTGGGGTATCCTTCCTTGCCTCATTTTAGCTTCTAGCATTTCTTAGCTATCTGTTCATTCCTTGGCTTGTAAATGGATCACTCCCATCTCTGCCTCTGTATTAACAAAGCCATTTTCTTCCTGCATACCTTCACATTGTCTTCCCTCTGTGCATGTCTTTATCCACATATCCTTCTTGTAAGGACACCAGTTATATTTTATTAGGGATGTGCCCTACTCCAATATGATCTCATTTTAACTTATTAATCTGCAATGACCCTATTTCCAAATAAGGTCACATTCTGGGATACCATCTTTTAGCAGGACACAATTCAGTTAATATCAGCCTGCCCTCAGCACCCCTTCAAAATCCATGACCTTCTCACAAACAAAATAAATTCACCCATCCCAACATCCCTGCAAGTCTTAACCTATTTCAGCATTAATTCCAAGTCCAAAATCTCACCTTCTAAATCATCATAATCAGGTATAGGTGAGACTGAGTATGATCCATCCTGGGGCAAAATTCCTCTCCAGTGGTGGATTTGCATAATCTAGAAAACAAGCTATGTACTTCCAAAATACAATAGTGAGACAAACATAAATAGATATTCCAAAAGGGAGAAATCGGAGGGAAAAAGGAGTCATGGGTCCCTACAAGCCAAGGCTTAGTGGGGCATGATCCATTAGATTACAAGGTCTAACAATAATCCTTTGTGGTTGGATATTCTGCCCCCTCCCCACCAAACGCAGCCCTGCTCTCTAGGACCAACAGACAGCAGTTCCACTGCCTCAGCCCACTGGGCAGCATCTCCGATCTCTCAGTCCAAGGAATTCCTGTCAGCCCAGGCCTCTGTATCCATGTCTCTGCCCTCAGAGTCAACCTTCCTTTCTTTTACCCCATCGCTGTCCTTTGCAATCCAGGCTGGCAGTTTTTCTGTTATACAATTCTCAAAATCCTTTCCATCTTCCATTGATGTGAAAGGATCCATACCATTAGAAACAAGTGTTTCCCAAGATCCTTCTTGGATAATGACATCTCTATTCCTGATTTCTGGTTGAATAGACCTGTAAATCAAACTCCTAATCTCTTTAGCAAATACATGTCTGCCACAGCTTTGGCCCAATTTCTAAAACATGCTATCTAGATAGGCTGAGAATTTTCTGAATTATCAAGTACTGATTCATTTTTGCTTAATAATTCCTTCTTCAATTTATCTCTTTCTGCTTGCATTTTACTCTAAGAATCAAGGAGGAATCAGGCTGCAACTTCTACACTTTGCCTAGAAATCTCAGTTAAATATCTAAGTTCATTGCTTACAAGTTCTATTTTCCTGCCAACAGCAAACCATAATTCACCCAAGTCCTCTGTGACTTTATAACAAAGTTCATGTTCCCTCCAGTGTCCAATAATATGTCCCTTGTTTCCATCAGAGACCTCACCAGAAGCACATTTACCATTCATATTTCTCACAACATTCTGTTCATGATGATAAATGTATTCTCTAACATGTTAGAAATCGTTCACTACTGTTCTCCCTTCTTCTTTCTGAGTCCTCACCACAACTGCCTTTAATGTCCATACTTCTCAAGACAATATAGTCTTGAGACTATAGAGACTCATTTTCTAGTACCAGAATATGCATTAAGCCTATATATATAATTTTTTTTTCAATTTCTTGCCTCCCTGAATAAAAATACAGGTTCTATAAAAGCAAGAAGTTGGTTAGTATTATTATATGCTTGTATCCCAGTACCAAGATTCCAGAACAGCTTAGCATATTAGTACCCAATAAATAAATGTATGAACAAATAAACAAACAAGCACAAAGCACAAGAAGAATGTTTCCCCAAAGTCGTTAACTTGGAAAGTGAGAGGGGCTGAATTTCCTGAGTTCTTGCAACCAGCAGGACTTAAAGCCTGGAGTTTTAAAGGTCAGTGGCTTCGCTGGTATAGAGCCCAGAGGTTGCTGCCTGCTCCTGGAGAGAAGGCAGGCAAATAACCCCACAGGAAGACAGTATGGAAACATCTAAAAAGCTCCTGAGGCACACAGTGGGGAGATTATTTGCTCATCTCAGAGAACATCCTCAGAAGGCAGTATTCATGGAGACATTTCTCCGGGAACAGGGGAGCTGATCAGTGCCATTTCCTTCCCCCTTCCCTCAGCATAAACACAGAGCCACTGGAAGGAGGCAGTTCAGACCTGACACTGGCTGACGAATGTGCTTATACCAAGTCCAGCCCTGGTGCTCTGGTGAGACAACACTTCTCAGTCAAACTTGCCTCACTTCCAGCTATGGCAGGTACTTTCCCTGGAAGACAAGCACAAGCCCCTGCCCACACTACTTTTCCTGACCACAAAGTTTTGCAGGGCCTCAGTTCTGGTAGAGTTGGAGTCAGGCCTCATTTCACAAACAGACCAAAACACACCTAGTTAAAATATTTCACATTCAAGCCAGGGACCAAAAACTGCCCACTTCAGGCAAGGAGAGTCTTTGCAGACAACTGGCCTGAAGATAAAAGCAGCCAAAACACAACAGCACAATGCATGCAGCACATGCTGGAGACACTCCCTGAAGTGCCAGGCCCTGAGCATTACATGACCTTTTCTTCATAAGGCCATTATTTTCAGGAGCAGAAGACATAAGTGTCTTTTCTAACACAGAGAACAAGGTAGAGACTTAGACAAAATGCCAAGATAGAGGAATTTATCCAAATGAAAGAACAAGATAAGGCCATGACCAGAGATCTGTGTGAAACAGGTATAAGTAACATGCCTGATGGAGAATTAAAAGCAACAATCATAAGGATATTCACTGGGTTTGAGAGAGAATAGAAGATATCAGTGAAACCCTTACAACAGAAATAAGAGTTAAAAAAAAAAAGTAAAACAGAGATGAAGTATACAATAAATAAGATTGGCAGCAGCCTTCATGCAATGAAAAGCAGGGTAGAAGAAGCAGAGGAACAAATTAGTGACCTAGAAGACAAAATAATGGAAAATAATGAAGCTGACAAAGGAGAGAGAAAAATTATGCAACACGAGAATAGCTTCAGGGAACTCAGTGACTCCATCAAATGTAATAATATTCATATTATAGGAGGCCCAGAAGAAGAAGAGAGAGGAAAGGGGGCAGTAATAATATTTCAAGAAATAATAGCAGAAAACTTCCCTAATCTGGGGAAGGAAACAGATATCCAGATCCAGGAGGCACAGAAAACTCCCATCAAAATCAACAAAAGCAGCCAACACAAAGACATATTATAATTAAATTTGCAAAATATAGGGATAAAGAAAAAATCTTAAAAGCAACAAGACAAAAGACATCCCTAACTTACAAGGGGAGCCCCATCAGTCTACCTGCAGATCTTTCAACAGAAACTTGGCAGGCCAGAAGGGAGTAGCATGATATATTCAAAGTGCTGAATGGGGGAAACCTGCAGCCAAGAATACACTATCCAGCAAGGCTATCATTCAGAATACAAGGAGACATAAAAAGTTTTCCAGACAAACAAAAACTAAAGGATTTCATGATCACTAACTCAGCCCTAAAAGAAATATCATAGGGGAATCTTTGAGTGCAAAGGAGAGATCAAAAGTGACAAAGAAAAGAAAGGATCAGAGAAAATCTCCAGAAACAACAGAAGAAGTAATAAAATAGTACTAAATTCATATCAATAGTTACTTTGAATGTAAATACAAATGTATACAAATGTATACAAGTATATACGGAATGTAAATACATTCTGACATAGAGTGTCAGAATGGATAAAAAACAAAAACAAACAAACAAAAGAACAAGATCCTGGGATATGCTGCTCACAAGAGACTCATTTTAGACCTAAAGATACCTGCAGGTTGAAAGTGAGGGGGCGGAGAAACATTTGTCATGCAAATAGATGTCAAAAGAAAGTCATGGTAGCAATATTTATATCAGACAAAACTAGACTTTTTTGTTCTTGTATTGTTTTTATCCTGCTTTGGTACCAGGGTAATATTGGCCTTATGGAATGATTTTGAATGTGTTTCCTCTATTCCATTATTTGTAAGATTTTGATAAAAGTTGTCATTAACTTTTTTTTTTTTAATTTTGATAGAATTCATCAATGAAACAATGAGGTCTTGGGCTTTTCTGTGTTGGATTTTTGATTCCTAACTCAACTTCCATTCTTGTTACTGGACTAAGAAGATTTCCTATTTCTTGGATTCAAGATCCATGATTCAATTTTGCTAACTTGTGACTTTTGGAAGAATTATCTTTTTCTCTAAGTTATCTCATTTGTTAATTTATAATTGTTTGTAATAATCTGTTATCACACTATGTATTTCTGTGGTTATAGGTCATATTGTTTTCTCTTCCATTTCTTGTTTTGGTTTTTGAGTCTTCTTTCTTTTTTTCTTCTAAGTTAATGTAGTTAAAGCATTGCCAATTTTGTTGTTTTTTTAAACTGGCCATTATTCAGGGATGTACACTCTTGCCACTGTTATTCAACATAGTATTGGAAGTCTTAGCCTCTGCAATCAGGAAGAAATAAAAGGTATCCAAATTGGCCAGGAGGAGGTCAAACTTTCACTCTTCGCAGATTACATGACACACTATATGGAAAACCCAAAATATTCCACCAAAAACTGCCTAGATTGATTCATGAATTCAGAAAAGTTGCAGGATATGAAATAAACGCACAGAAATTGGTTGCATTCTTATACATCAACAATGAAGCGACAGAAAGATAAATCAAGGAATCAATCCCATTTACAGTTGCACCAAAAACCATAAAATACCTAGGAATAAATCTAACCAGGGGCGCCTGGGTGGCGCAGTCGGTTAAGCGTCCGACTTCAGCCAGGTCACGATCTCGCGGTCCGGGAGTTCGAGCCCCGCGTCAGGCTCTGGGCTGATGGCTCGGAGCCTGGAGTCTGCTTCCGATTCTGTGTCTCCCTCTCTCTCTGCCCCTCCCCCGTTCATGCTCTGTCTCTCTCTGTCCCCAAAAAAATAAATAAACGTTGAAAAAAAATTTAAAAAAAAATCTAACCAAAGAGGTGAAAAATCTATACACTGAAAACTATAGAAAGCTTATGAAAGAAATTGAAGAAGACACCAAAAAAAAAAATGGAAAAAGATTCCATGCTTCTGGATAGGAAGAACAAATACTGTTAAAATGTAGATATTACCCAAAGCAATCTACATATTCAATGCAATCCCTATCAAAGTAGCACCAGCATTCTTCACAGACCTAGAACAAATAATCCTAAAATTTGTATGGAACCAGGAAAACCCCGAATAGCCAAAGCAATCTTGAAAAAGAAAACCAAAGCAGGAGGCGTCACAATCCCAGACTTCAAGCTATACTACAAAGCTGTAATCATCAACACAGTATGGTACTGGCACAAGAACAGACACTCAGATCAATGGAACAGAATAGAGAACTAAGAAAAAGACCCAGAAACATATGGCTAACTAATCTTTGACAAAGCAGGAAAGAATATCCAATGGAATAAAGACAGTCTCTTCAGCAAGTGGTGCTGGGAAAACTGGACAGGGACATGTAGAAGAATGAACCTGGACCACTTTTTTACACCATACACAAAAAATAAACTCAAAATGGATGAAAGGCCTCAATGTAAGACAGGAAGCCATCAAAATCCTCAAGGAGGGAGCAGGCAAAAACCTCTTTGATCTTGGCCGCAGCAACTTCTTACTCAACAAGTCTCTGGAGGCAAGGGAAACAAAAGCAAAATGAACTACTGGGACCTCATCAAAATAAAAAGCTTCCGCACAGTGAAGGAAACAATCAGCAAAACTAAAAGGCAACCGACAGAATGGGAGAAAATATTTGCAAATGATATATCAGATAAAGGGTTAGTATCCAAAATATATAAAGAATTTATCAACACCCAAAAAACAAACAATCCAGTGAAGAAATGGGCAAAAGACATGAATAGACACTTCTCCAAAGAAGACATCCAGATGGCCAACCGACACATGAAAAAATGCTCAACTTCACTCATCATCAGGGAAATACAAATCAAAAACACAATGAGATGCCACCTCACACCTGTCAGAATGGCTAACACTAACAACTCAGACAAGAGATGTTGGTGAAGATGCAGAGAAAGAGGATCTCTTTTGCATTGTTGGTGGGAATGCAAGCTGGTGCAGCCACTCTGGAAAACAGTATGGAGGTTCCTCAAAAAATTAAAAGTAAAACTACCCTACAACCCAGCAATTGCAATATTGGGCATTTATCCAAGGGATACAGGTATGCTGTTTTGAAGGGGCACATGCATCCCCATGTTTATAGCAGCACTATCAATAATAGCCAAAGTATTGAAAGAGCCCAAATGTCCATCGATGGGTGAATGGGTAAAGAAGAAGTAGTGTACATATATACAATGGAGCATTACTCGACAATCAAAAAGAATGAAATCTTGCCATTTGCAACAACATGGATGGAACTGGAGGGTATTATGCTAAGTGAAATTAGAGAAAGACAAAAATCATATGACTTCACTTATATGAGGACTTTAGGAGACAAAACAGATGAACATAAGGGAAGGGAAACAAAAATAACATAAAAACAGGGAGGGGACAAAACAGAAGAGACTCATAAATATTGAGTCTTGAGACTCATAAATATTGAGGGTTACTGGAGGGGTTGTGGGAGGGGGATGGGCTAAATGGGTAAGGGGCACTAAGGAATCTACTCCTGAAATCATTGTTACACTATATGCTAACTAATTTGGATGTAAATTTTAAAAATTTTTAAATAAAATTTAAAAAAAACAAAAAAAAAAAGTCATTACTTTCAATGTTTTGCTATTGTTTATTCTGGCCTCTGTTTTATTTATTTCAGATTTTTCTTTGTTATTTTCTTCTTATACTAAATTTCAACTAAGTTTTGTCTTTTTCTAGTTCCCTGTGGTATAATGTTATTTGTTTAAAGTTTTTAAAAAATTTTTTATGTTTATTTATTTTTGACAGACACAGAGTGTGAGCTGAGGAGGGGCAGAGAGAGAGGGAAGCAAAGAATCCAAAGCAGGTTACAGGCTCTGAACTGTCAGCACAGAGACGGTCACAGCACTCCAACCCATGAACCACGAGATCATGACCTGAGCTGAAGTTGGTTGCTTAACCTACTGAGCCACCCACGTGCCCTGAACCTTTTTTTTTTATATAATGCAAGCATTTATAGCATAAATTTCACTCTAATGTCTGCTTTTGCTGTATCCCATAGGTTTTAGAATATTATGTTTTCATTTTCTTTTGTTTTCAGTCATATTTCGATTTATATTTGATTTCTTATTTGGCCTATTGCTTGCGCAGTAATGTGTTCTTTAATATTTTCATCTTAAATATTTAATATTCACATTGTAGACTTCCAGCTTTGTTTCATTGTTGATCTTTAGTTTTGTACCATTGTAGCTGGAAAATATACTTGGTATTATATGATTCTGGTCTTCTTAAATTTATGTTTGTTATAGCTCTTTTTATGTGATTTAATCAGGGGATTCTGTGTGTACGTGAAGAAAATGTGTATTCTATATTTCTTGGATGGAATGCTTTTTATATATCTTTTAGGATCATGTATTCTGAAATAGACTTCAAGTGAAAAATGTTCTTGTTGACAAAAAATTTAAAAAAACAAAACAAACAAACACAAAAACCCCCAAAAAGCACACACACAAAAAACAAAGTTGGGTATCCTTTCCCTATAACCATTGAACATTTGGGAGGCTTGGGAACAGTGAAAAATGTGGTCACTTTTAGTGCAAATCGTTTTTGCCTTTCAAAGTTTATATATATATATATATATATATATATACACATATATATATACATATATATATATTTATATATTTATATATTTATATATACTATTCCCCCACAAAAGGTGGTGCCATTTCTGGAGATAAGTCAGTTTCCGAAAATGAATTGAGTTTTCTATGCTGAAAGCATAAAAGGTATCACTCTAAATAATGGCAAAACATCTGGTCAACTCAACAAGAAAGTAACCAGTTCAGGGGCACCTGGGTGGCTCAGTAGGTTAAGCATCTGACTTCGGCTCAGGTCATGATCTCACAGTCCATGAGTTCGAGCCCCGCAACGGGCTCTGTGCTGACAGCTCAGAGCCTGGAGCCTGCTTCAGATTCTGTGTTTCCCTCTCTCTCTGACCCTCCCCTGTTCATGCTCTGTCTCTCTCTGTATCAAAAATAAGTAAACATTTTAAAAATTTTTAATTAAAAAAAGAAAGTAACCAATTCATTCAAAATAATTTTTCTGATATTGTCCAGAGCAGGTAAGTCCATTTTCTATTTCAAATTCTATCATTATTTACAAAATTGGCACCACAAAGAAGATCCATTCCAAATCATCAATTGAAATACTACTATAATTTTTCAATATTGATTTTTCTAAGTTTTCTGATTGAAAGTCTGGGGGGAAAATAAGGTGAGAAGGCTACAGATAAGTAAAACATGTTGATTCTTTGCCAAGAGCCAAATGTAATAGATTTAGTAGCAGTGTATTTACTTGCCTCCCTTTACCAGGTTAACTAACAGCAACACTAGGTTCAAACTGTTTTCTTAGAAGATGATTACGTTTTACTGTGATCAGTAAGTCAATTTTCTTTTAGTCGTATTTATTCTTTAAGCAAATTAGCATAGCTTAAAAATATCCCTTTATGAAACTTGATAGAATCAGAACAAAATGAAAAATATAGTGACATAGTATACTAATAAAATTTTAATAGCAACATAAAAATGATACTTAGGAAAATGTAACATAAATCTTTAAGCAGGGTATAATTACACAGATTAGGATAGACTGGAATATCATTTAAATGAATGGTCAGAAGGAAATTTTAATATCAAGTGTTAAAAATTAAAATTAAGTAAAAAAGTTTAAAATTATCTTTAAAAGGCCTCTAGCAATCTGGAATATATGGACCAAAATCCCTTAGCTTTTCTCATTTAGCTAAATAAATCAAGAAAATGAAAGTATTAGGAGCTGATGTGTCCTAAAAATGTAAATGTTAAAGAAAAAAAAAACCTTGCCTTCTCATTTTCATCTACAACACATGTAAAATTGAATATAGCAGGCAAGAGAACCTCAACACAGAATCCAAAAAACCCATGAATTTTAGCAAAAGTGTTTGCTGACCTCTGAAATTTACTAAATTTAGGTAAAGATGGACAAGACATTATTCAACTTAACTTTCATAATTATCTTTGGAGGTGGAACTATCCTGCTCTTATGTAACCTATATTTTTATCTGGGGAGATGCTATAGGGATATGGAAATTGAGCGAGGAAGGAGTGAAGTAGATTCAACTAGTTAATGGAAGAGCTGGGCTTCCAAGTGATGAAACCTGACTCCAAAATCTTGGCATACAACGATAACACGATAACACGGCACTGAGCAGGAAAGCTAAGCAACAGTCTTTGACTTGGTGAGTTCAAAGTTTACAGATTAGCTTCTGCATATTGAATGTTTCCTTGAAAGCAGCGCAAGAGGTCAATTAGGAGACAGCCAGTGTCACGGTGACATTTTAGCAGGGAACATGAAGAAGTGCTTTGTCACCAACAGGTTCACCCAAACTGACAAGTTAAAGAAAAGATTGTTTCTAGAAATTCCTTAAATGTTCCTGTTGCTTTAATCCTTTAAAGCAAAACAAACAAAACCCAAAATAAACAAACAAAAACAACAACATCAATAAATCCTGTATATCAGAAAAAAGTTTTAAAAATGGACTATTATTGTAAGGGGGAAAAAAAAAAACCTAGGTGAATTGATTTCAGTGGATTATGTGACTATTCAGCATGTGTCTGATATCAGCTGGGCTTTCAGCATCAGTATTACCACCCTTGATCCTAACTCTCTAGATGTTTCATCCGTGTTAACACTAATATTATGTTAATGTCGATACTGTTAATATTAGCATTGTGTTAACATTGACACTATTTACTAACATGATTTATAGTACAGTGAAATTTGAATAGTATTTTCTTAAGTAAACATCCTTCAAATACAAAAAAAATTATATTAGCAATGAAATGCCATATGCAAATAGTATTTTTCCTTTGCTGGTTTTTTTAAGGCAATTGCATTCTGTTGTAGAATTAAAAGAAATGGGATAGAAGACACTCTTGATAAATAGTAAGCATATATAGTAAGTAAACTAGCAGCATATGCAATTTAAGTGAAGCTCATAGACTATGTCAAGAGACTGAGCAAACAAGTAAGTAATGAGCCATAGGAAGAATCTATCAGACATGTTAAATGTACGTAAATTAGTAACTTATGAAACATGTTAAAGGTAGACCACATAAACAGAAAGTATAGTGGAACAAACAAAAATATTACATATAAATAGGCAAGAATGAAAAGACCAAGTTATGATCAGGCCAACTCTAGTCTGACAGCTGTTAACTCTGATTGGTCATTCCGAGGAGGTGCCCGTTCTAGCCCCATGTATGTCTTGACCAGACCCAAAAATAAAACCCTTGGCTATTCAACAGTCTAAGTTGTGCCTGGCATTGAGGCCTCTGCTTTTCCCTCACAGGCAAGTTTAGGTCACTGGCTCAGGACACCTTCCATTCATGGGCCTCATTGTTTAAACTTCCACTCTGGTGTCTGTAACCACACCATCAGCCAGGAAGGCTACATAGGGCAGAGAAAGAAAGAAGACTGAATACTGCATACTCCAAGAGTCAGGCTTCTACTGGCTTGTAGCCTATCCTAAGTGTTAACCTATTCAATTTCTTTGTCCTTGCTTTTATTTTTCAAATTTTTATTTTCAACCTTCTATATAATTTCCATTCTTTTCATTGCTATAAAAGTACTAAAGTAGTGAAAAATTTGAAGACATTTTAAGATTTAATAAACAGTGCCATTCAAGCAATTTTATATTGTCTGTGAAATTTCCTTTCTGTGATCTCAAATTACTTGCTGGGTAGTATCCTTTGAGGCTAAAAATTCATCAAGGAAACTTCCTATATGATCCAAAATTTCTTTAATAAAATTAAAATGGCTTGCTGCATATCGATAAAAAAATTGACACATTTGAAAAATGTGAGAAAAAAGATACAAAACTCCTAGTTTAATTGTCCAAATAGAGTAGAATCTCAAAGCTATTTAAACAATTTGAAGAAAGAACATAATACCAATATCACAAACTCTCAAATGTGTAAGTTTTAGGGAAAAAAGAGAAGACAATAAAAAACATAAAGAAAGCATTATAGGTCAAAAATATATTTTAAAATTATCTTTCTTTCTTGCAACTTTCAAAACTTCCTAACTTGCATTTTTAAGTGTTTGTGTAAAAATCTGAAAGTTCCCAACAATGGCAATAAAATTTGTCTAAATGTGGTTTTATAAGTGAGCAGTCATTTAGAAGCAAGCTCCATTGAACTGATGCTGCTCTTCCATACTTGCACCCTGGAATCAGGTTGAAAACAAAGGCTCTTTAATTTATTTATGTAACATCACGCAACCAGATGTCCATCAGCTGGTATCAATATAAATTCTAGCGGGAAATCTTATTCTATCTCATGCCTGACCCTTCTTCCAAATCGCTCATATTTAATCACTGGCTTCCCTAACAATAGTTGACTTTGGGTTAAGAAATTACCTCAATAAAAATGTCAACTTTCTTGGTAATTTGCCTTTGCTAAGCCTGGATAGGTACAAAAATCTTATCATGAACTTTCCTTCTTAATATGAAGTTTACCTGAAGTTGGGAACTTTATCAGATACTTTCTCACCTTGACAGTTTGGACAACACCCATGTAAGGAAACAAATGATAAGGGTTGAAAGAAAGGAAAGAAGGGAAGGACACATTATGGGAAAATTTTAATAAGTGTGCTGAGCATAGAAAATCCAGAACCCAACCAAGTTAACTAACTAAGCATAACCCAACCTGTAATACCTTTGTGTAGATGTCTGGTCCCTTCCTATAAGTGGTTTCTACTTCCTTGGCAGCAGGACATGAATTAATGCAGAGCAAGTCCTTTCTAGCCCTCCTCCTGTGTTACAGCAGCCCCTCCACCCACCATTTCTGGTTCCCAAATACCAAACCACATTCTAGCTTCAAAGTTTCAATGAAGGTAGTGGGAAAACCTCAGAGAAACAGAAAAAGTTAAGTAATATTGCCAAGTTAGAAAACAAAGCTAAATTTTTATGGTTTTATGTTTACAGAAGCAAAATACATTTCCACGTAAAAGATCTCTTCTAATGAATAGAGAACAGGTAAACACCTTAAAGAGCTACCTCAATCCAATAAGGAGTTTGTATTCAAGAAGCAAGAGCAAATGCAGCCTGCGAATAGACATGAGAGGAAGCTATGAAAATTCGCTGGATATAAAGAAGACTCCCAACCGTCCAATGAGCAAGTTTTAAGAAGACTACCAAAACTACTTGATCGCCAAAAAAAAAAAAAACCAAAAACAAAAACACAGTATGAGAGGTTATCACTTTATTTATTATTTTTTTTAATCTTTATTATTTTTGAGAGGGAGAGAGAGACAAGCAGAGCATGATCAGGGGAGGGGCTGAGAGAGAGGGAGACACAGAATCCGAAGCTGGCTCCAGGCTCTGAGCTGTCAGCACAGAGCCCAGCACAGGGCTCAAACTCACGGACTGTGAGATCATGACCTGAGCTGAAGTCGGATGGTTAACTGACTGAGCCACCCAGGCGCCCCATGAGAGGTTATCACTTTAAAAAAAAAGTTTGCACAGTTTTTCCTCATTCCTTCATTAATTCACTAAAACCCACTTATTAACTTATTAAATTCATTCATATATTTATTAAATGTTTACTGAGCTCTAATTACATTCCAGGTTTACTGCTAGGCCCAGGAGACTCATTGGGAATATTGTTCTCACACTCAGGAATCTACGTACCTCAAATTTGTGCTTCACTTGTCCACAGATTTTCCCTTCATGTTTTTTTTTTCAGTGTTCAATTGGAATTTTTCTCTATACTATAGTGAATGCTGTACAATAAAATCTTAGGGAGCAGTAACAAAAGCACTATAAGAAATATGAAATGTCATGAGTGATGGAATTCTTTACATTGTTGACCAAAGGAGAAAATTATGTTTGTCCAGTGTAGAGTGATACTTCTCGAACTTTAATGTGTTTAATGATCCCCTGGACACCTTGCTGAATTTCTCATTCTAACTTAGTAGGACTTGATTGGGCTCAAGACTGTATTTCTAACAAGTCCCAAGGTGAAGCTGAGATTGCTGGTCCATGGACCACACTTCTGGTAGGAAGGTTGTAGTCTATGGCATTTTGTATCTTTTGCTAAAACTGCCAGTTGATGTTGAGCATGCCCATAATCCTGTATTAGTGCATACTAACCTAGTCTCCAAATATATCTATTCAACAAAATCCTATTATCACTTTCCATGAACCATGCACTCTATACTTTGCCAGACTGTGGCGAATACAGAAATAAGCATTTCATCCAGCTCTTTGTATTGAGGAAATCAGAGCCCAGCAATGGGACTGGAAGTACAAACAAATAGCTGTATTAAAGTATCATTGTTACAGGGTCTAAAAGTATTATTTTACTGTTCATACCCTGGTCCCTTCTGATCCCTTTTTAAGAATTTCTGAATTTCCTAGGTTTGCATGCTCAGTAGCTAGACTTTGTTACCCTGATCAAAATAGTAGGCATAGAAAAAGAACAAGAGAAGGTAGATTCATATACATCATAAAGAATTAATCCTATGTAAACAATTAATAGGCGATAGAGTTCTAACATGCACTGAAGATCAGAGATATTTAACAAGGCGGCAGTCAATGAAAAGTGATTCTAGTGGAGCAGTTATGTTAGGAGAAAAAAAAACATTAAAAAATAGAAAAATTTGAGTTAAAAAGAATGTAGATAGATCAAGAGCAAAATTGACACTGTTAAATACTCAATAATGCGATTCTCACATTCATATCCCCTTAAGCAATTTATATGTGGACTTAGATGGATTTCAAGAGTTTTTCCAGTTTATATGTTCACATTTTGAAGCTGACAGCACATTTTACCCCAATCACACAATGAAACCACTGAAACTGGTACTGTCCTTCAGTTCAGGCTTTCAGGATGGCTATTCTTTTTTCTTTTTATTCTTTTTATTCTTTTTTCTCTTTCATTTATTTACTATCCATCTAAAATTGTCAGCTGCAATCAGATCTCCTCAGCCTGTTTTAAGATGTATTTTTCAAACATAAATGTATTCATTTTGAATCCTCCCTCACAAAAAAATAGTTATTCTGATTTTTGAATAAATTTACAGTCATTTTAAGTATCATTCACCAATTTGAAACTCCTTAATTACACTCAATATTTAGAACCAAATATAGCAATGCTTGTGAGGATTTGTAAAACAGATGCATGATTTTCCTTGATTCAGAGCAAAGCTCACTACAAAACAACCTGATTTTTAAATGAGGCTTTACCTTTCCATATCTCTAGAAATCTCCAAGCTGTGGCCCTGAAGACACAATGCAGCAAGAAGAAATAGGACGATTTTGTTCTGCCACTACATGCTCAAGCACAGTGATGAGGTTGGGGGTGGGGGTTCTCTGAACTTACATGGACTACCAACTTCATGTTCTTTGCTAACATGGAAGAGTGTACAACCTCTGCTGTGGCACTCCTATACCATGGCAAGTATACAAAAACATTTCATAGTGCTGTCTTGTGTCCAGCAGTTTCTCCTGCATTGTCCTAGGCTGCATAACCACATCTTTCTACTTTTAAATATTCATTGGAGGGGAGGGGTGCATTTTTAAGCCTCAGGAGCCAGAGAATATAGTCATCTGAAGCATCTTATTGTTCTCTGTTATATAAATCTTGGCAGTATGGTACAGAGGGGAAAAAAATACAATTTAAGTTTAAAATGTGTTGTCATTTCTAATCATGTGACGCCAAATTTCAGTTTTCTCGCTTAGTCTGTGTCTAAAGCAACTCTAGACCAATGCTTCCCAAACTTTAACGTGCATAGATACCACCTGGAAATCATTTTGAGTGCATATTCTGTTTCAGTGTCAAGTGGCCAAGATTCTACATTTCTTGCAAGATCCCAGATAATGTCAATACTGCGGGTCTGAATAACACCCTCTATGTAACAGGATGTGAAACACTCATGTATAACTGTAGTTCTTTCAGGAAGCTATGAACTTTCTCATGAAATGACAATTATAGGGGAAACTTCAGATGTTACTATCAATTACCCTCAGAGATGAGTCAAGATGAAGATTGATATTGAGATTTTCAACAGCCAAAGAAAGGATTTAGGACTATAATGGCTTGTGATCAACCCTTGTAGATCTGATAGGATCCACCAGAGATTACGGTAGTGAGAAAGTAAGAGAATGATCTGGGTCTTTGTCACAGAAAAGTCATCATGGAGAGTTAATTTTGGGAGCCACTGCCAACAGAGAAGCTGCTACTGCTGCCAGAAGCAGCCCTATGAAGGAAAGTTTCTGAGAACCACATATGGGAAGCCACCAAAGAGATCAACCGGTAGGAAAAACACTTACAGTGTTGTTTGGGAAGGCCTGGTTTTTCAGAAGTATTGGCCTCATCTTATTGTATGTTACCCTTGAGAACCAAGAGGCCTCTGGGCATCTCAAAGCAGAGTGAGGAGTGCTGGTCTTCCATTAGAGGGCTAACTGACAGGACACCAGAATTTTCTTCTGTCAAACACTTGATGGAATTAGAAGCCCAGAAATTTCATATACCAATGGGAGTGCTTAAACCAATAATAGAGGATCCCAAAAAATCCCCAGCCTTTAGATTTTCAGTTGTAGAACACAGCCCAGTCCACGATGGTGACATCTAGCGCTACCTAAACTCTATGTAGCCACCTGACTCTACCTCGGTTATTTCACTGTTCACTTACTGAGCTGCTTCTTTAGTTGAAACTACATATTTAGATTCTGATCTTGTTTGGGGGACCTACTCGTTCACCCATCCCTGTTGCCCATCTTCCTCAGAATCATAGACTACTATCTATGAGTCATCAGCAGATTGCACTGCTGGCACACTGTGAACCTATTGCTAAATTAGCAACATAAATCTTATTTAAAGTATTCCCGAACTCTGAGCCCATGGGAAACCTGCTTGTCAACTCTGCCCTAAAGAATTATTGTCCTTGTATGATTACCTTCTCTAGTTTGCCAGTTAGTCATCTATTTTAGCAATCCTATGCTAATGCCAGTATGTTGGGACTTATTCACAACCTTTTTGAGAGACGCTTTATCAAAAGTATTGCTAAAATCAAGATAAATTATGCCTTTTCATAAATTAACTTAGTTACTTCATCAAAAAATTCAGATTAGCCTGACATAATTTATTTTTAGAGAATCCAGGCTAACACCTGCTCAACAACCCAGATAATTGATTTCATTATTTTAGAAGAGATTTAACAGAGTAGCTCAGTTCTGAGGAAAAATTCAAATAATTGACCAATCACCTTCTCTCATGAGTCCACAAAAAACACAGAAAATACTAGTTATTAATTGTATGCAAGAATAGAGTTTTGAATTATTTCCTAATTGCTATCTTTAGTAAACTTCAGATGATAGTACACATCTCAATTACTTTGAATATAGTGAAAATTTTTTACTGTCCCATCAAGAGGTAAGTGAATCTAAGAGAAGAATCACTGTTTCTATATGTCTGCATGTCACTCATCATATTAGAACTAGTGGGCTATTTTGTGAAATATTTTCAATTCCTGGGTCTTGAGAGAGTGAATATAGAGGGCAGAGCTGGAATTATTTATGAGTCAATTTGCATATGTTTCTGAGAGGCTGAAATTATGGCTGCACTGTGAATTTAAAATCAGAAAGAAAGGGAAAGAACCATATGATCCTGTCAATAGATGCAGAAAAAAGCATTTGACAAAATACAGCATCCTTTTTTTTAATAAAAACCTCAAGAAAGTCATGATAGAAGGAACATACCTCAACATCATAAAAGCCGTATATGAAAAGCCCATAGATAATATCATCCTCAATGGGGAAAATCTGAGAGCTTTCCCCCTGAGATCAGAAAACAGCAAGGATGTCCACTCACACCACTGTTGTTTAATATAATGTTGGAAGGCCTAGCCTCAGCTATCAAAAAACAAAATGAAATAAAAGGCATCCAAATTGGCAAAGAAGAAGTCAAACTTTCACTTTTTGCAGATATCATGATACTCTACATGGAAAACCCAAAAGACTCCACAAAAAAAGCTGCTAGAACTGATACGTGAATTCAGCAAAGTTGCAGGATACAAAAACAATCTACCAAAATCAGTTGCATTTCTATACACCAATAATGAAGCAACAGAAAAAGAAATCAAGAAATCGATCCCATTTACAATTGCACCAAGAACCATAAAATATTAGTAATAAACCTAGCAAAAGACATGAAAGATTTGTATGCTAAAAACTATAGAAAACTTATGCAGGAAATTGAAGAAGACACAAAGAAATGGAAAAATATCCCATGCTCATGGATTACAAGAACAAATATTGTTAAAATGTTAATACTACCCAAAGCAACCTAAACATTCAACACAATTATGGAACCACAAAATAACTCAAATAGCCAAAGTTATGTTGAAAAAGAAAACCAAGCAAGATGCATCACATACCCAGACTTTAGCCTGTATTATAAAGCTGTAATAATCGAGACAGTATGGTATTGGCACAAGAACAGACATACAGACCAATGGAATATAACAGAGAACCCTGATTTGGACCCACAAATGTATGGCCAAATAATCTTTGACAAAGCAGGAAAGAGTATCCAATGGGAAAAAGACAGTCTTTTTAACAAATGGTGCTGGGAGAAATGGACAGCAACATGCAGAAGAATGAAACTAGACCACTTTTTTATACCATACACAAAAATAAACTCAAAATGGATAAAAGCCCAAGAAACCATCAAAACCCTAGAGGAGAAAGCAGGCAACAACCTCTTTGATCTCAGCTGCAGCAATTTCTTGCACAACACATCTCCAAAGGCAAGGGAAATAAGAGCAAAAATGAACTATTGGGACCTCATCAAGATAAAAAGCTTCTGCACTGCAAAGGAAACAATCAACAAAACTAAAAGACAACCGATGGAATGGGAGAAGATAATTGCAAATGACATATCAGATAAAGGCTTAATATATGAAAATCTATAAAGAACTTACCAAACTCAACACCCAAAAAAACAAATAATCCAGTGAAGAAATGGGCAGAAGACATGAATAGACATTTTTCCAAAGAAGACATCCAGATGGCCAACAGACACATGAAAAGATGCTCAACGTCACTCATCATCAGGGAAATATAAATCAAAATCACGATGAGATACCACCTCACACAAGTCAGAGTGGCTAAAATTAACAACTCAGGGAACAGCACATCCTGGCAAGGATGTGGAGGAATGGGAACCCTCTTGCACTGTTGGTGGGAATGCAAACTGGTGCAGCCACTCTGGACAACAGTGTGGAGGTGCCTCAAAAAATTAAGACTAGAACTACCCTACGACCCAACAATAGTACCACTAAGAATTTATCCAAAGGATACAGGAGTGCTGATTCATAGGGACACATGTACCCGAATGTTTATAGCACCACTTTTAACAATAGCCAAATTATGGAAAGAGCCCAAATGTCTGTCAACTGATGAATGGATAAAGAAGATGTGGTTTATGTATACAATGGAATACTACTTGGCAATGAGAAAGAATGAAACCCTTCTATTTGCGACAACATGGATGGAACTGGAGGGTATTATGCTAAGTGAAATAAGTCAGTCAGAGAAAGACAGATATCATATGTTTTCACTCATATGTGGAACTTGAAAAACTTAACAGAAGACCAAAGGGGAAGGGAAGGCGAAAAAAATAGTTTCAATCAGAGAGGGAGACAAACCCTTAGAAACTCTTGAATGCAGAGAACAAATTGAGGGTTGATGGGGGGAAGGGGGAAAATGGGTGATGGGCATTGAAGGGGGCACTTGTTGGGATGAGCAATGGGTATTATATGTAAGCGATGAATCACGGGAACCTACCCCCAAAACCAAGAGCACACTGTATACACTGTATGTTAGCTAACTTGACAATAAATTTAAATAAATAATAAAATAAAATAAAACAATCAGAACTCTCAGTTGCAGGTGACAGAAATGTATGCCACTTTAGTTAGAAGGAGATGTTCTTGGCTAGGGTGCTGAAGTGTAAGAAGAGCCCGAGTGGACTCAACAACCTACAGATGACTAGAACCGCCAGAATGAGAAATACAAACACTAGCGGGATCTTCTCTTGTCTGATAACTTGTTTGCATTTCTCTCTAAAATCAGCTGCACTGTCTCATCCACACAGCTATAGACATGATCCCTTGCACCTCACAGACTCACATTAGCAGCTTCACTACAACTAAGACAGCAATTTGCTACTGTTTCCAGCTTTTACAAAAATGGAGGTTGTTATTGGGTCTAGTTTGAATCAAGATTCAATTGGGTCTAGTTTGAATTATCTCTAAGCCAATGAGTGGTAATTGTAGGGAAGGATTTCTAGAAAACTTGGGAACCAGGAGCTTTCAGCAAGTTCTCCCCATATTAGAAGCTTAACCATATTCAGTAATTCTCAGGTAAACATTTCACCTGCCTCTCACCTTCTGCACAAAAAAGTTATCAGTAAAATAAACTATAAATAATTTCCATAGTCCATATCAAGAATAAACATGTTTAGGGTGGCCCAGTCAGTTGAGCATCTGACTGTTGATATGGCTCAGCTAATGATTTCATGGTTTGTGACTTTGCACTGGCAGCACAGAGCCTGCTTGGAATTCTGTCTTCATCTCTCTCTGTGTCCCTCTGCACCCATTTTCTCTCTCTCTCTCTCTCTCTGCCTCAAAATAAATCAATAAAAACTTTTTTAAAGAATAAACATGTTTAGACTCGTTCATGATAAAATGAAGATTTAAAAACACACATTTAAAATGGTTTCATTTCCCAGATTCAGATTACATTTATAACAAATTAGCAAATTAACTCTCAATTTGAGATGGCAAAAAGAGCACAAATCTCACTGAAATGAGACAACAAAAATAAATTTGGAATAATATTAAAAGAGTGAAGAAAGTCAAAGTCTGCATCATCAGGATTAAAGCCATTTCACAAATCTCCAAAGGCTAGAAGGTTGGTGGGATAGTTTTACCAGATGGAAACACACCTGAGAAAGCAAGCGACAGACGAGTACATACCCTGGGAGGGTTGTGGGCTGGAGGAGAAGTCCATCTAATGTAGCCTCTGACAAAGATACTCCAGGCTAGAACTCACTGACTAGAAATGAAGCTTGGAGTTAAAGCAAAGCCTGAAACAGGTGGCTTACTTGAAGATCTCTAATCTGAACACCTGATTCCTCTTTCTCACCCCTAATGCTGAGTGCAAACAACAGATTTTAACTACAAGCAAAACATCAGACAGCTCATCCCTAATAAATTGAACATATAAGCTGGGAAGACTGAGGATTTCTCGTGAGGAGGGTGGTACAGCAGTATAAAATCCTCCTGATGCTTGCATTTGAGAAACCAGTGGCTTGATAATCCTGATCACCCTGTTGATCTAGCAATTTAAGAATAACACTACAGGAAGAGACTACAAGAGGCCTTAGAACAAACGTATATGGTTTACTCAAGTGTAAACAGGTGTGTGAGCAATAAAGGATGGCTAGACGTAGGAGGAAAGCCATAAAAATGAAATAACTAGAGAGTTTTTTTTTTAATTCTAAAGTAGAGGTAATTCGAGAGAGAGAACCTTTTAAGTAAAATTCTACTCTGTGTATTCAATAGGTGTAAGAGGATATTTAATTCATAAAATAAAAATCAAATATTATCAGAAGTAATAGGCAGAGAACAGGTAACAAGTACTAAAAGTTGAAAAATATGCTTATGTGGGGCACCTGGGTGGCTCAGTGAGTTAGGGATCTGACTTTGGCTCAGGTCTTGACCTCACGGTTCATGGGTTTGAGTCCCGTGTTGGGCTCTATGCTGACAGCTCAAAGCCTGAAGCCTGCTTCAGATTCTGTGCCTCCCTCTCTCTCTGTCCCTTCTCAGCTCATGCTGCCTCTGTGCCTCTCAAAAATTAATAAACGTTAAAAAAAAGTTTTTTTAATATGCTTATGAAATGAAATAGTCAATAACCTCTCTAATAAATAGTCAATAAACTTTTAAAAATCTTCTGGAATATAGAAAACCAAAACCAAACATATGAAAACTATGAACTGCATCATTTTGCATAGTAAAAATTGATATGAGCTATTTATTAATTTTTAACATTCATAGCCAATATATAAATACAACACGAAGGGGGCGCCTGGGTGGCGCAGTCGGTTAAGCCTCCGACTTCAGCCAGGTCACGATCTCGCGGTCCGCGAGTTCGAGCCCCGCGTCGGGCTCTGGGCTGATGGCTCAGAGCCTGGAGCCTGTTTCCGATTCTGTGTCTCCCTCTCTCTCTGCCCCTCCCCCGTTCATGCTCTGTCTCTCTCTGTCCCCCAAAAAATAAATAAACGTTGAAATAAAAAATTAAAAATAAATAAATAAATACAACATGAAGACTTAACTTACAATTTATGGAATATAGATGCTGACAACCTTGACAATGTAAAAAGGAAAAGGAAGTAAAATTACAGCTGTCAGAAAAATGAGTATGAAATATGGAGGGAAGAATAATGTGAAAATCGTCTTATATAAAATGATATCACTTGATTAAAATGATAGAAGCAAGAAATACAGAAATATTGTATGTTTACAGTTATAAAAGTAAACCAGAAAAGAATTAAAATGATAAATACAAGGATCAAGAACATAGAGAAGAAGGATGTGGAGCCAAGAAGATATGAACTGAATTCCCATCTTTCAGAATAGGAAACCATTAGACAGTGTTTAAGGTGATTAAGTTCAGAAATGATGGCATAAACATATTATCTAGAGTTATTAAGGTAGTCACCAAAAAGCTGAAAACAGAAGTGGTAGAAAATATTTGCCTCTGAGGAGTGGGAATGAGATTAGGAAGCATAAGGCAGGAGACTAGTCCTTTTTATCAAAAACCACTCATGCTATACTAATGGGTGTTTTGCCATGTGCCCATATTATTCTGATTTAAAATAATTACAGGTAAATATTGTCCACTCAGATTATACATAAAGTCAATTAACTTTATGGAAGTTCAGCTTTAAATGCATTCAAGTGTTCAGTTCCGTAGCAAATTCATTTAGAGTGTGGAATCAAGAAGCAATAATTTAAGCAACCTTTAAGAAAGCAATAGAAAAATAGAGAAATGTCAACAATCTATGGGGGAGGTAACATATCATAATTTGCAAAAATAGAGTAATAAGATTTGTGAATTCTGGATACCTAGAAACACCCAGGAATACATTATTATTTATAATCCTAGGGCATTTCCAAAGGAGGAGGTCTGTCACTAAATACCTGATAACTACAAGGCAGACAATACTTGAGAAAACAAGATCCAGGAAAAGACAGAATGAGGCAGATTTGAGACATAAACATGGGACTACAACTCACAGAATATTATTATGGAGATATGCATGTGAGTCAGGCAACCCTGCACATAGGCCCTCTAATATTGGTTAGTGCACTACCCCTTCTCCGTTTACTGGTAACAAACTCCTCCTTTTGGCTGACTCCATCTCCAGCCACATGTGTAAGTACTAATTAGGGATCAGCCTGTAAGATGGAAACTTCCTTTATCACAGTATTGGTCTTTATACCAATAGACCTCCATTAGAATTACACTCCAGGTTCTCCTTGCCACCTAATTCACTCCTCCTGATGGGAAAGAGGGTGCCACTTACCTGAGTGGTCAAATCCAGAGGAAGAATTAGGACATGGGTGGCCCTGACCCCTTCCTATCACATTGTGCATCAGAATTTGCCTGCTTGCAGAGAATGTGTGTATAGCCCTGCTCTCTTTAGTGAGCTAACGTGGTCCCACCGCCACCAGAAACTCCCCTGGTTTTCCACACTGCCTGACTGGAGGGAAAGTTCTGCCTAATTCTGGAGGAAACTATTGGAAGGGCCATTGTTGTGAAATACTCCAGCTACATTGTCCAATAGCTCTGTTTGTAATAAATCTTCCATTTAAGGAGAGAAAGGATCAATATATCAGTTATGCAAATACCAACCGGAGGAGAACTGACTTGGTAGCAAGGTATGTCAAAAGGCTTTGGGATTTTAGTTGACCAAATATACACCAGCAGCTACAGACAAAATAACATTAGTTATATGGTATCAAAATCCCTCTTCTAGGAATATAATCTACAAAAAAAAAATGATAGAAACACGGTAATGAAGCTGGGGTACAACACTGTTTGCAGCAGAAAAAAATGTTGCCCTAACATTAAAGGAAAACAATATTGATCTGAAAATAATCACAAAAAGAAAAACTTTCACTTATTCAGTGGTTTTTAACTGAATCTCACAGAGCCCTGGGGTTCCTTGGTGCTGCCTCAGGATGCACGCAGACAGCCAGGAGGGAGAACACAAGAAGCCATGGTCCCAAGACCTCCATGCAGCTTCCCAGTCAGACTGTTTAGTAACAGATTGCATTTGAAAAAGGCATAGCTTGTCTTTTTTATTATAGGTTTGCATGATCTGGCTCCTGACTCTGCCTGAATTCACCTTCTGTTTCACTCTGCTCACTAATACTACCCTTTGAATTTGAATTCCTTCCCTCCTTCTTGCTTCCTTCATTCCTTCCGTCCTTCCCTCCTTCCTTCCATCCATCCTTCCTTCCTTTCTCTCAGCAAGTGTTAAAACAGTTATCTCGGACAAAATAAAATCAATTCTAAAAATAATTATTAAATGCACATTAAAATAGTTAAGTTGAGGGGCACCTGGGTAGCTCAGTCGGTTAAGTGTCTTAGGTTCAGGTCATGATCTCGCATGAGCCCCACATCAGGCTCTGTGCTGGAGTCTGCTTCAGATTCTGTGTCTCCCTCTCTCTCAGGCTCTCCCCTGCTCACACTCTGTCTCTCTCTCAAAAATAAATAGACATTAATTTTTTTTAACGTTAGTATTTAGTTCCTCTCTAACTCATTTTGAGCATTCTCTTCTCAAAACCATTCAAGGCCACCATATTGCTTCTTTGTTACCAGGGTACCTTTTCTCCAGAGTCCCAATAGAACTCACATTTTGTGATTCCACTGTTGGCTTAACCACAGAAAATTAGTAGTACTTTGTCTTATTGCCTCAGTGCTATTCTCATTAGCACACTTAAGCTAAATTATTGATAATATGATTTTTAAATGCACCCAAATAATATCATCATATTAAGAGCTAACTCTACTGTCTTGATCATGCAAATCTAGAATTTTAAGGAGTCCTTGGGAAGGAGAGATTTGTAGACAAAGAAGTTTGGTTACTTTTCATATTATATCAATATGGGTGGTTGCCTAGTATTGTAATGCATTTCCCCTTTCCTACCCAGAAAGAAAACCACTGAAAAGCTGCGATGATACTGAGCTAGTTTGTGAAGAGCACCATAATATGCTTATTTCACAAATATTATATCCCATTTTTTTTACCAAGAAGGAAGCCTTTTATTAATGAAATAGGTAATAACTTCTAGCATCTAATTGGGTCTAGTTTAATCCTTTTTCATACCCCATAGCATGGCAAGTCTGAGGTAAATAGCAAGCTTGGGTTAATAAAACTGCTTTAGGAGAAAAAGGAATGTAAAACTTCAAAGCAATAAAGTGTTCCAATTGATACTTCTTCTACTGCAGACACCTCAAGGAACTTTTGAATTGAAGTCCTTTCGGGGAAAAAAAAATTTCAGAACTCTGACCTTGTGAATATACTACTTGCCTTTGATAAAGAAAGAAAAGAATATTTTATTACCATGCTCTCATCCTTCACTTATATCTTTCTGGTGAGGAGGTGAGCGGGGAGGAAGCAGAGGCAGCAGACTGAAAAAGCCATCCACAGAACAAAGAGAAAATGCGACTTTAGATAAGTTCACAGAAATGGAGGAAGCTGTCAGTATGACGGTTTCTGGCACTCTGTGACCAGAAGAGAGGGAAGAGCACTGAGAGAATGGGGGCAGGGAGGAGGCTGAAACTGAGCACACACAGCTTGGATCCCTTCTCCTGGCGCCCTGACCTTGTGAGTGCTGGAGAATACTCTAGATGCAGGCTGCCTGCAAATGTGAGTAAGCTGGAGTGGCACTTGTACTCTTCACGCACACTTCAGCCTAAAAAAAAAGGGAAACACTTCAGCTGTGATGAATGCATGTCTGAATTTAGCTTGCCTTACACACAAATCAATTAAGGCAGGTTTAGTGACTCCGGGGACGTTTCAGATTTCTGCTGCATAATCAGAAAATATTAATAGCATTTTGAAAAAAAAAGTTATGAAATAAATGTACTCATGGGGGTTTGTATGTTGAATTGATGTGAGCTAATGAAATGATAGGCTTAAAGGGATATTTTGAAGAGAGATGATAGCCTTGAATTGTAATAAAGTTTTTATTTCTTAGGTAATAATCAACATTGTAAAGACTTTCTTTTTAAAATTCATTGCTTGCAGAATGTTTCACATACATGTGGATGAAGACAGAGTAAAAGTAGTGACATGTAAGTATAGTTCCATGGCAGTATAAGCTAACCGTTCTAAATTTATGGTTAAATTAAAATGTGTACTTAAATCTCATTCCAATGTCTAAAATTAGAGCATGTCAACAATTCCTTCTTTTAAAAGCAAAAACATGTATGTATTTTTAAATATATAATCCAGGGGCACCTGCGTGGCTCAGTTGGTTGAGCAACCCACTCTCGATTGCAGCTCATGTCATGATCTCAGGGTCATGGGATCAAGCCCCATGTTGGGCTCCATGCTGAGCTTGGAGCCTGCTTAAGAGTCTCTCTCTCCCTCTGCCCCTCTCCCCCATTCACGTGCTCTCTCTGTAAAAATAAAATAAATCCTTAAAAAAAATAACAATAATAAAAATATAATCTAGGCGGCATTGCTCATTCAAAGAATATGATCATCTCTATACAGTTTTTATCTATAGGAAAATATATGTGCCCTTCAAGGTCAGCTCTTCTCTCCTAAAAGAAAGTGCGGAGGGAGTGAGGGTACAGGAGAGAAAGAAAGGTGCTTTCAAGTATGGGTGCTCTTGAAGGATCCTTTAGATGTATCATAGCAGAGATCCTTAGTCCAAATAAGTTTTTAAGTGTAAATTATGTTTTTATTTGTAATAAATAAACATGAAATCTAATTTTTACAAATGTTCCAAACCAGGTGAAAAAATTGCAAGATAGGAAGGATTTTCTTTTAAGAAATTAGTGAAATGCCGCATGTGTTTCAGTACAGCAACAATTCCCAGCTTGAATTACTTACATTCTTTTGAGCAATAATTTATAGATTCAGGGGAAAATATTTAGTGCCTACTATATCCAGGCACAGTCCTAAACATTTAGGAAACAACAATGACTGAAACATAAACATCCCTGCCCTCACGGGAGCTTAGTTTCCAGCAGGGGAACAGGAAATAAAAAATAACTACCATAAATGAGTACATCACATAGCGTGTAGAAGGTGATAAGTACTATGGAAATACATAGAGCGAGTAAGATCAGTTATCAGAATGGGAAGGCATTTTGCAATTTTAGAGAGGACTTCCACTGTAGACATCATTTCAAAAGTGATAGTTGAGCAACAACAGGAAGTGAGCGAAAAGAGGGGGAGGGGGAAAGCCACAGTTTGAAAAGTCGGGTCTTAAATGGGAAGAAAATCATTCATTGTAATCACAGTTGTGAAGATAGAGTGTGTAGTTGCAGATGCTATTTGGTGACAGATGTGATGGTGGCAATCTGTGGAGCATCCTTAACATCTGGTTGCTTTAATCTCAGTGAAATAGGGAATGAAGTAATTGGCTGAAAAAAAACACGGGGAAGGAAAGTCAAGAGTTTGAGGAGCAAGAAGGGATGCAATATCTGTCTCGGAGAGGGGACAAATGCATGGCCTAGGGAGATTGTCAGGTAGCAGAAAGTTCCATTGGGTCTCACCACGGCATACCCAACATGTCTGTGCGGTCTTCAGCAGCCACCACCTGCAGCATGAGTGCTGGTACAAAGGAGACAGGGCTATGATTTTGCCAACGGAGTGTGATGAAACAATGGACTTCGGGGGTGAATGAAAAGAACTAATTTAGATAGATTACTAAGGAATTTATGTTCACTGAGAAGAGAGAACATGACAGGGTTACAGAGCAACAGAAAGCTGTGTGGTCGAAGGATTGAGATCTTGGTGGAGCCAAAGGACTGCCAGAGCCAGAATAGTTGTGGGAGTTACTTTTAAACTCAGGCAGTGGAGGCGAGATGGGGCTGGATAAAATTTAGACAGTGGAGGGAATGCAGTCCTTGGCAACGACAAGGTCCATGATACATGGCCATGGGAGTGCATGACTTCAGAAGATAAGACAAGAACAAAAATAAGTGAAGAGGCACTGAAGTAACTAAGAGGCCAGATTTTTTGAGAGATCATCCACATGTATTTCCAGGTATTTCCAGAATTAACACGGAAATTGTATTGCAGAGGACAGTGATCCAGGAATTAAAGTGTAAGGAAATGAGAGAGAATGACTCTGGGACCAGCAAATGACAGCCACAGTTAGGGATGGTGGATGATAAATTTCAAGGACAAGAAATCCAATGCTGAGAGTTTCAGGGAGGAGGGAGAGAGTGGTCTAGAAGCAGGAATGTAAAACAATAAGGTACCTACCCCACCTTTAGAACCAGGCTGGGAGGAGAAGGGCTAGAGTAGCTGCAGCGGAAGGACTCCTCTTGTTGGATGCTGGGCTGGGTCTGACTCGCAGTTAAAATAAATATTTTTCATACTACAAACTTTATCCTGCCTAAGGGGCCAGATATGGTACATACAAATTGAGGCCCCTAGAAAAAACAAGTTTCAATTCAACAACTTTTTCTTCTCTCTCTCCATGAGCCACAGTGTTAGAAATTCTTCCACAGTGGCCTTAGGAAACCACCTAGCATTAAATGCTGATGGCCAGAGAAAAATCATAGTCATTGGGAGGATACACCCATAGTCACAACCTAAAAGAGCACTCTCCCCTGTTCCATACAAGCCTCATCATGCTGTGCTGCATATATATGTAGACATAAATTTCTCAGAGAATACCAACGGAACACATCGACACTAATAAAAGTTAGCCATCAAAGTTCAAAAGTGTTTCAGGAAGCATATCAGAAATGGGCAAAAATAAAGTTCCCCCAGACTTATATGGGCCTTGCACAAGACAAATCACCTTTCAGGAGCAGAAGTTTTATTTTTTCATATGGCAGAGAACAATCAGGACCTCTCTGCCATTTTTTTAGAATTGGAACTTATTTATTTATTCCAAATTGCACGATCTTATGTAATATTTATGCTACTTTCAGTTTTCTTTACATATGAAGAAAGGTTTAAATATCTCTCTTTAATTTCACTTCACTGATTAGTTAAATGAATACAAAAGTAATGAGAGACAGTCAAGAAATAAATACAATATTCATGTTGGAGAAGGCTGATTAAAATGTTGACAGTTTCTATAAAAACAATATTTTTTCCATAGCTTCTTTTTGCTCATACAAGTGTATCTCCATAACAAAGAAAAAATAAAGTTGCCATGCCTCCCAGTAAAATGATAAATTTCTCAGTATCTTCATAGCCTTAAGAGATTATCTTCCAGTAGCTCTACAATAAAAAATCCAATTCTACTTTCCTTTTAATGTCCCTACCACTTACTTAATACTCAATAAGGTAACTCCAGCTTATACAGTAACTAGATAGGTTTTTTACATTTCTGAAATGCTGAGCAACTTTCTTTAATCGAGTTACTATTATATATGAATTGATAATGAGATGATAGTAAGGATTTGTTCTAGAACTTCAACAGAGGTTCTCCCCTGTTAGCATTTGATTTTTTTAAAATATCTTCTTCTGTACCCTCCTTTTGCCATAATTTCAAAGCAGCTTTATTATATGCTTAAATATAAATAAATAAATAAATAAATAAATAACAACTTCACTTTTGAATTCCCAGTTTTTTATTCAAAACAATCACAATTGGTTTTATCTTGCTATTTGAGTTAATCTCCAGATTTTTACTATACCGCTTAGAAGAGTTCCACATCTCTAATCTTGAACCCTGAACTTACATTTTGCAGATAAAACTTTATCTCTGCAACTCTCTCACAAGTAAGCTTTGTCCTCATTGAGACTGGAATTCTCAAGTTGGCAGAGTAGAGACACATTCAGCTCTTCTCTCTTATATTTTCTTCATGCGCATTTGATTTTTAACACCCGTTTCTATCAAATAAAAAAAAACACACTACTTTTTAATAGTCAGTGAATCACTATGATCAAATGAAAGATAAAGACCCACTCATAAACAATGAATAAGAGGTTTCCCATATATTATTCTTCTTAAATCATGACTTATCCCTAGAGTTACATATATAGAAATAGAAAAAACATCTTGATGGAAAACCAGTGTGAGAAATTGCTTAGTTTCTATTGAGCCAACTGAATTCAGTTTCAGCTTAAAATCTGTATAAGTTCTTGTGCCTTAATCATTAAAGCATTATTTTATTTTATTTTTATTTTTTTTAGAGAGAAAGCACGTTTGAGTGGGAGAGAGTGGGAGAGGGAGAGGGAGAAAGACAGAGAGACAGAGAGAGAGGGAGAATCTTAAGCAGGCTCCACATTTGAGCACAGAGCCTGACCCAGGGCTCGATCCCATGACCCTGGGATCATGACCTGAGCCTAAATCAAAAGTCAGACGCTCAACTGACTAAGCCACTCAGGTTCCCCTAAAGCATTAATCATTTGAACAGTTCTTTGTAACAAAATAATATTTATGTGATTATGAAACTCTATCAACATATTTGAAAAATATCTATAGAACAGTTGAATAGATATAGAACCAAGATATTTGTTCTACTACACTAGTAGAAAAAACAATATGCTTATGATCTTTCCACATGAATACTGCTCATAATAAATAAGCCGAGCCCCAGTTTGCACATCTGTAAGCAAAATAAGAAGTATCTCTTTCTCACAGAATAATTGTGAGGATCAAATGAAATAATGCTCATAAAATGCATAGCAAATTGTGTTGTACATATATTAATCAAATTAAACATTAGCTACATTAACCACAATTAAATGTTAACTATTATTTCTACCTATATTATTACGAATGTGTCTTCCCAGTCCTAGCTTGCAAGATTGTTACAACTTAATACCTGCGTGTGTTCCTCAGTATTCCATGGTATTCCTTGTCTACCTTAGTCCAGAGATAACTACCACTTCCTTGTCTTTGTTCGTGCTGTTTGTTGATCTAAAATATTCTTCCTCACCCTGATCATTCCTATTTATGCCCATTCTTCTAGATCAACTCTTTCTATCTCTGTTAGTTGTTTATCACTGCACAAGGAACTATTACCCCAAAACCTGGTGGCTTGAAAGAACATTCATTGTCTTGTTAGTTTCTGAAGTTCCAGAATTCAGACATGGCTTATCTGGGTCCACTGCTTCAGGTTATCTTACAGGCTGCAATTAAGGGTTACTGGAGCTGTATCTCCTCTTGAGGCTCAAGCCGGTAAGGTTTCACATCCAGGGTCTCTCTGTGGTTGTTCACGGTATCCAGTTCCTCACAGGGCTGTTGATTTGACAGCTTAACCTCTTCAGTGTTTGTTGGTCAGATGCCACTCAGTTCTTTGACACCATGAGCATCTCTAAAATGGCAGTTGTTTGTTTTTAATCCAACTGCACAAGCTGAGAAAAAATAGACAATGTCAGGATCAAAGTCAGTCTTTTGTAATCTAAATAAAATAAAAATCTAAATAAAATAAAAAATAGACAATGTCAAGATCAAAGTCAGTCTTTTGTAATCTAAATAAACCGGTAAAATTTCATTACTTTGTCTTATGTTAGTTGCAAGCCACTAGTCCCGGCTCACACTCAGCAGAAGGGTGTGGCGACTAGGAAGTGGGCATGATGGAGGACCATCTGTCAAAGCTGTCTACTGTGTCATTTCACTTCCAACTACTTCCAACTACTCAGCTACTATAAAAGTTTATGAAAATAATTAGGGAATTCATGATTAATTCCCAATGTCCAAATTCTAATCTTAACGGATCTTGTCCCCTTAGAACTCTAAAAGCACTAAGAGCTAGATTCAGTTTTTTTTAATTCTTCATAAAAAAATTCATGTTTTTTTGAGTTTCAAGCTCTACTGACTGAGCTAGTGGGGCATTGCATGTTGGGTTTGTTTGGTTGTTTTTTCATCAATATGATAACTTGTCATGTGTTTCTATATCTCTGAGAGAGCTTAGGAAAAATGGTATATTAAATAAATATTAGTTGAAAGAACAAATATTTCTCACTGATAAACAATCTAGATGATGGAATCCTAATATACTCCTATGACAGATACTTATATCTCTGTAAAGAGAAAAAGATATTTCTTTTTAATATAAAAATGCTACATTAAACTTGCTAATGCAAAAGCAGACTGGCCTATATTCCCTGGTCTTTGCAACACAATATGTTTTCCATTAAAACAAAACTATGTGACTTTGGGGCACCTGTGTGGCTCAGTTGTTTAAGTGTCCAGCTTCAGCTGAGGTCATGATCTCACAGTTTGTGAGTTCGAGCCCCGCATCAGGTTCTATGCTAACAGCTCGGAGCCTGGACCCTGCTTCGAATTCTGTGTCTCCTTTTCTCTCTGCCCTTCCCCCTCTCACACTCTGTCTCTGTCTCTGTCTCTGTCTCCTTCTCTCTCTCAAAAATGAGTGAAAACATTAAAAAATTAAAAACAAAACTGTGTGACTTCAGCTATATTATATATTATATATAATTTTATATATTATATGTATATATTATATTGTCATTGTTGAAAGAACAAGAGAACAAGGAAGATAAATGACTTTTAAAGATTTTAGAATTATTTTGTGATAATAAGAATGTAGATCTTCCTACAATTTTCCTTTTGTATTTACAGAAAAGAAAATTTAAATAAATCACCTTTAAACAGTATAAAAACCATGTATAATATATGTCACCTATAAGGATTATTTCTTCCAGATGATAAAAAAAAGATTAGCATAAATTACCACAGAGATTTTCCCTCTAAAACATTAATCTCCTATAAACATAGCTTTAAATAAACCTACAAATTAAAAGAAATTAGTCTTAAATTAAGGCTAAAATCTTTTTTATTTTAAATAGCCTAATGACTTACTTTTCTTCTAATAAGCAGATTTGGCAACTAATACAAAAATCAGATGGATTGCTTCATATGAATCTAGGCTGGACCGTGTAATTGGAATTTGACTGATTAGAGAAGTAAAATCAATAAAATCCCTTGAGCCATACATATAGACATATTAGGTTTTCAAAACTTTACCCTATTCATTTCTGATGACATTTATACTGGGATTAAGTAATCCACTTTAAATTCCTTTTATGTTGCTAAAAATTGGAATAGTGCTGTCAAACTCTTAATTAGTTCAGATGAATTCATGTAATTCCAAGGATGTTAGAGAATTATTATAATCTAAAAATATTTAGCAATAAAAGAGACTCTTATTAAAAAGAAAAAATCAAAGCATTATTTGTCCTTTTTCTCAAGCCCAATGAAAATAAGAAAAGAAAAACATATATAAGGGTAGGGACCACCCTCAATTAAACACAAAATATACATCCCTCAAGCTGATATATTGTCCTCAAACCTCAAGTAAAATTAAAGTTTCATTAAAGTAATTTTTTTTTAATTTTTTTTCAACGTTTTTTATTTATTTTTGGGACAGAGAGAGACAGAGCATGAACGGGGGAGGGGCAGAGAGAGAGGGAGACACAGAATCGGAAACAGGCTCCAGGCTCCGAGCCATCAGCCCAGAGCCTGATGCGGGGCTCGAACTCACGGACCGTGAGATCGTGACCTGGCTGAAGTCGGACGCTTAACGACTGCGCCACCCAGGCGCCCCTCATTAAAGTAATTTTTAAGAAACAATGAAACTCTCAGAAGAAAAGAGGGGTGAATATCTTTGTGTCCTTGGAATGGGCAAAGATTTCTCAAAAAACACTAATAACCTAACTATAAAGAAAAATTTGATAAATGAACCACTCTAAAATCAAAGTGCTCTTTTCATCAAAAGTTACATTGTGATTTCCATGTCTATTTTCAGCAATGAAAAGCAGAAAAAAAAAAACTGTCACTACTCAAACAAGAACAAGCTGAGTAACTACAAATTCATTTTTCAAACCCATTTGAGATCTGAGAATCCAAAGAAACATGCATTTAAACTTAAATTTGCTATAAGCTGAGGACAGGGAAAATATTAGAGAAAATCTTTCAGCAACCCCACTCAATACTAGGGAGAGGAAACATCTGGCTGAGAGAGAGGCAGATGAGCTGAGAGATACACCATCTATGAAACAGACATTATGTCTGTAGAAGTCTTAGGGTAAAGCAGTAGGCAATAAAACCCTCAGGCACTCTAGTCCCACACAGAGAAGGTCCTCATCCTAACTTCATATTATTTGAATCCAATGGTGAACAATCTATCTAAAGTGACCAGAAAATCCAGCCCCATATTGGCTACAAATTTAACTGAACTCCCCACACTAATACTCTTGACAAAAGGGGAATGCTCACTTCTGAGCATAAATATCATTTACTTCAGTCTCCACTGATCTTTAATATATGGTGGAGAATAAAATATTATGAGTCATACCAAGCAAGAAAATACAACGAATCAACAAGAGAATTATAGCACCAGACTGAGTCTTTAAAACTGCAATGATAAATATGTTAAAGAATCTATTGTAAATGTGGACAATATGAATGAATAAATGTAAATTCTCAAAGAGAAATGAAAACAATGTAATAAAGCCCAATGGAAATGGCAAAATTAAAAAATATAATATCAGAGATGAAGAAACATTTCAATAAGTTTATCAGCAGTTTGGCACATTACAGAAAAAAGATCAGTTAATTTACACTGGGTTAGTAGAAGTTATCCATGCTGAAATACAATGAGCAAAGAATACTAGGAAAAAGAAGATAATAAAACATACAATATCTGTGGGAAAATATCAAATAAACTATCAAGTGTATAACTGGAGTCAAAAAGAGAAGAGTTTAAAAATAAGACAAAAGAAACTTTTGAAAACATAATGGCCAAGGATTTTCCAAAATTGATGAAATACATCAAACCATACATCAAAATTCAGTAAAATATTAAGCAGAAGAAATAAATTAACCTAGGACCATCATAGTCAAAATGATGAACTCCAAAGATAAAGAGAAAATTTTTAAGTCAATCAGAAAACAAAAGGTATATTACATTGTCACACACTACAACACAGATACAAAAATGACAGGTGACATCTCAACAGAAACAATGGAGGCCAGGAGAAAATGACACAATTTCTTTATATTACTGAAAGAAAAATATTGTCAACCTAGATTCTATAATTAGTAAATTTCCTTTCAAAATAGAAGAAAATGAGAAGATTTTCAGATTAATAACTTTTAAAAATGATTTTTGTCACTTAAATAATTATAAAGAATGTTTGTATTGATGTCTGTAAAATATGATGTCCATATTTATCTTGGGGCCATTACTCTGTAATGACTTCATTGTATCAGGAAAATCTTTTCACTTTTATACAAACCTGAGTTCTGCAGCATTTTCCACTGATAAAGTAAGATTCTGGAGAATGAATAAATTTTTTCCAATGTCCCCAAAAAAGGTTGCACTAAAGAACAATAGAGAATCATGAAGAATGAGGGCATTTAATTGACTCAAGTTTTATTCCCTTGACTTTACAATAACTATACTATCATTGTTTATTTTGAATCTACTATTTAAATTCAGAAATACATAACTCCACAGGATTTAGAAACATGAACTACATCTGAAGCGAGTCAACAATCACAGACTATTAAAACTTACGGTTAAAATAAATATATATATAGTTGATTCCAGTTTTAGGAGCCTATTCTATAACTAGGGATTCTCTAAATTGAATCTATGTAGAATACAATGTTAATTAAGGGATTAGTAATAAAAATGTGCTCATCTGACTGTTTAGCCACAGAAATTCTTTAGAAATTAGGCTAGAACATTTTTTCTAACATTTTTTTAAACAACTTAGACAAATGTTGATAGAATTTTCATTCATTGCTTGATAGTACTCTAGGAATTTGAATCAGTCAATATAATTCATCATGTTAATAGTCTGAAGGGAAAATCAATTTTATTATTTCAATAGATACTGAAAAAGCACTTAACAAAATTCAGAACCCACTTGTAATACACTCTCAGAAAACAGGGAAATGAAGGAAACTTCCTCAACCTGAAAACAGCCATCTACAAAAACCTATCAGTAACACCAAATGTTAATGGTAAAGACAGGATTTTTCCCCCTGGAATTACAAACAAGAAAGTCTAGTTCTTACCCCTTCAATTCAACTTACTGGGAGTTCTAGATAGTGGAATAAGGTAAGAAAAAGAACTGTAAGTTATAGAGAGTGGAAAGGCGGAAATAAAAGTATATTATTTACAAATGACATGATCACCTTTACAGAAATCCTAAAAATCTACAAAAAAAAAAGTAGATATAACTAATAATAAGATTTAGCAAGTTCGTAAAAACTAAAAAAATCTTGAATAACAAACACGGCCTGATTACAGGGTTTCTAATAAAGCTACAGTGATTAATACCGTGTGGTATTGATATAAGGATAGACATGCAGATCAACAAAAGACAACACAGGGATCAGCAAACCGTGGCTCATGGGCTGAATGTGGCATGCTGCCTTTTTTATAAATGAAATTTTATTGGAACACAGCAAAGTCCATTTGTTTACATATTATCTACGTGCAGAGTTAAGTAATCGTAACAGAAACTGAATGGTCTGAAAAGTCTAAAATTCTTACTATCTGTCCTTTTACAGAATAAGTTTGCCAATAGCTGCAATAAAGTGTTCATAAACATACTCACATATATATAGTCAAATGATTTTTGACAAAGATGCAAAGACAATTCAATGGGGAAGTGATATTATTTAAACAAATGGTCTTAGAATGTTTGTATAACCATATGTAGAAAAAAATAAATCTTGACACTTACTTCATCATATTATTTCGAAATTTCTTTGAAATTGATTGAAATTGATCATAGGTCTAAATGAAAAAAACTAAAGGCATAAATTTCTAAGAGAAAGCAGTAGATACTGTTTGTGACTCTGGGTTATTTCTCTCATAAAAGACACACACACACACACAATCATGACATAAGTAATTAATAAATTAGACCTGGTCAAAATTAGAGATTTTTGCCTCTAAAATATACTCATGAGAGATTAAAAAGGCAAGCAAAGATTGGAAAAAATACTTGAAAGATACATATATGATAACTTGTATTCAGAAACGATAAATAATTCTTATAACTCAATAATAAAAAAAGAAACAATTCAGTTTAAAAAGATAAAAATATTTAAAGGCACTTCACCAAAAATTAATTAAAGGTCAAACACATAAAAGGATGCTTGGTATCATTAGTTATCAGGGCAAGTCAAAGTAAAAGTACAATGAAATTCTATCATATATGTACCAACCCAACAAAATGTCCAAAATTAAAGACACTGTACTAAGTGTTGACAAGAATGTGGGACAACTGGAACACTCCCACATTGCTATTGAGAGACAAAATGGCAGTCTCTTTGGAAAAGAGTATAGGAAATTCTAACAAGATTGAGCACATATTTACTTTATGACCCAGTAATCCTACCCCCAGGTATTTCCTCAAGACAAATGAAAACATACACATACAAAGTCTCCTATGTGAATGTCCCTATAAGCTTTACCCTCGGTGACATCTTAAATGTCCACTAACAAGTAAATAAACAACAAGTGTCATGACCATTCCACGGGATAGTGTTCAGCAATAACAAAATAATAAGCTATTAGCACCTAGACAACATGGCTAGATCTCAAAAACATCACAGTAACTGGAAGAAGCCAAACATAAAGGAATACATATTGTATGATTTAATTTATATAAAATTTTAGAAAAACATGAATCAAATAAAGTAAACAAAGTATATATCAGTGGTTGCCTGGTTCTTGGAGCTAGGGTGATGGGGAAAGATTGATGGGGATGGAATACACACGGGTACTTTTTATGTTACTGACGTGAGCTGTATTTTGGTTACAGTAATGAGCTACACAGAAATACATAAACTTGTTAAAACACATCAAATATATACTCAAAATGAGGGAATTTTATTGTATGTAACTATATCTCAATAAAGATGATTTTTAAAAAACACCTGAAAAGCAATGAAATAAAGAATACTTCTCCTAATAAGAACCAGTGATACTTTTGTTTCCTTTTTTCTTAAAACACGGGGGAACACGAAAACTAGCTAAGTAGAAGGGAACTCTAGTATCTTCTTGGTTTCTTTTAGAATAATTTGACATAGAGAAAGAACACACATTGGAGGGAAGATGGCGGCGTAGGAGGACTCTGGGCTTACCGCACGTCCTGCTGATCACTTAGATTCCACCTACACCTGCCTAAATAACCCAGAAAACCGCCAGAGGATTAGCAGAATGGAGTCGCCGGAGCCAAGCGCAGACGAGAGGCCCACGGAAGAGGGTAGGAAGGGTGGCGAGGCGGTGCACACTCCACAGACTGGTGGGAGGGAGCCGGGGCAGAGGGGCGGCTCGCCGGCCAAGCAGAGTCCCCGAGTCTGGCTGGCAAAAGCAGAGGGGCCTGGCGGACTGTGTTCCGACAGCAAGCGCGACTTAGCGTTTGGGAGGTCATAAGTTAACAGCTCTGCTCGGAAAGCGGGAAGGCTGGAGGACAAAGGGAGGGAGAGCTGCTGAGCCCCCTGACAACAGAGCTCAGTTTGGTGGGGAACAAAGGCGCTCGCCAGCGCCATCTCCCCCGCCCATCCCCCAGCCAAAATCCCAAAGAGAACCCGTTCCTGCCAGGGAACTTGCTCACTCCCCGCAAACACCCAACTCTGTGCTTCTGCAGAGCCAACCATCCGGCAGCGGATCTGACTCCCTCCTGCTGCCACAGGGCCCCTCCTGAAGTGGATAACCTAAGGAGAAGTGAGCTAAGCCTGCCCCTCCTGCCCCTGTGCACCTTGCCTACCCACCCCAGCTAATAAGCCAGATCCCCAGCATCACAAGCCTGGCAGTGTGCAAGTAGCCCAGACGGGCCACGCCACCCCACAGTGAATCCCACCCCTAGGAGAGGGGAAGAGAAGGCACACACCAGTCTGACTGTGGCCCCAGCGGTGGGCTGGGGGCAGACATCAGGTCGGACTGCGGCCCCGCCCACCGACTCCAGTTATACACCACAGCACAGGGGAAGTGTACCGCAGTCCCGCACCACTCCAGGGACTATCCAAAATGACCAAGCGGAAGAACTCCCCTCAGAAGAATCTCCAGGAAATAACAACAGCTAATGAGCTGATCAAAAAGGATTTAAATAATATAACAGAAAGTGAATTTAGAATAATAGTCATAAAATTAATTGCTGGGCTTGAAAACAGTATACAGGACAGCAGAGAATCTCTTGCTACAGAGATCAAGGGACTAAGGAACAGTCACTAGGAGCTGAAAAACGCTTTAAATGAAATGCAAAACAAAATGGAAACCACCACGGCTCGGATTGAAGAGGCAGAGGAGAGAATAGGTGAACTAGAAGATAAACTTATGGAAAAAAAGGAAGCTGAGAGAAAGAGAGATAAAAAAATCCAGGAGTATGAGGGGAAAATTAGAGAACTAAGTGATACACTAGAAAGAAATAATATACGCATAATTGGTATCCCAGAGGAGGAAGAGAGAGGGAAAGGTGCTGAAGGGATACTTGAAGAAATCATAGCTGAGAACTTCCCTGAACTGGGGAAGGAAAAAGGCATTGAAATCCAAGAGGCACAGAGAACTCCCTTCAGACGTAACTTGAATCGATCTGCACGACATATCGTAGTGAAACTGGCAAAATACAAGGATAAAGAGAAACTTCTGAAAGCAGCAAGGGGTAAACGTGCCCTCACATATAAAGGGAGACCTATAAGACTCGTGACTGATCTCTCTTTTGAAACTTGGCAGGCCAGAAAGAATTGGCACGAGATTTTCAGTGTGCTAGACGGAAAAAATATGCAGCCGAGAATCCTTTATCCAGCAAGTCTGTCATTTAGAATAGAAGGAGAGATAAAGGTCTTCCCAAACAAACAAAAACTGAAGGAATTTGTCACCACTAAACCAGCCCTACAAGAGATCCTAAGGGGGACCCAGTGAGACAAAGTCCCAGAGACATCACTACAAGCATAAAACATACAGACATCACAATGACTCTAAACCCGTATCTTTCTATAATAACACTGAATGTAAATGGATTAAATGCGCCAACCAAAAGACATAGGGTATCAGAATGGATAAAAAAAAAAAGACCCATCTATTTGCTGTCTACAAGAGACTCATTTTAGACCTGAGGACAACTTTGGATTGAGAGTGAGGGGATGGAGAACTATTTATCATGCGACTGGAAGCCAAAAGAAAGCTGGAGTAGCCATACTTATATCAGACAAACGAGACTTTAAATTAAAAGCTGTAACAAGAGATGAAGTAGGACATTATATAATAGTTACAGGGTCTATCCATCAGGAAGAGCTAACAATTATAAATGTCTATGCGCCGAATACCGGAGCCCCCAAATATATAAAACAATTACTCATAAACATAAGCAACCTTATCGATAAGAATGTGGTAATTGCAGGGGACTTTAACACTCCACTTACAGAAATGGATAGATCATCTAGACACATGGTCAATAAAGAAACAAGGGCCCTGAATGAGACATTGGATCAGATGGACTTGACAGATATATTTAGAACTCTGCATCCCAAAGCAACAGAATATACTTTCTTCTCGAGTGCACATGGAACATTCTCCAAGAGAGATCATATACTGGGACACAAAACAGCCCTTCATAAGTTTACAAGAATTGAAATTATACCATGCATAGTTTCAGACCACAATGCTATGAAGCTTGAAATCAACCACAGAAAAAAGTCTGGAAAACCTCCAAAAGCATGGAGGTTAAAGAACACCCTACTAATGAATGAGTGGGTCAACCAGGCAATTAGAGAAGAAATTAAAAAATATATGGAAACAAACAAAAATGAAAATACAACAATCCAAATGCTTTGGGACTCAGCGAAGGCAGTCCTGAGAGGAAAATACATTGCAATCCAGGCCTATCTCAAGAAACAAGAAAAATCCCAAATACAAAATCTAACAGCACACCTAAAGGAACTAGAAGCAGAACAGCAAAGGCAGCCTAAGCCCAGCAGAAGAAGAGAAATAATAAAGATCAGAGCAGAAATAAACAATATAGAAACTAAAAAAACTGTAGAGCAGATCAACGAAACCAAGAGTTGGTTTTTTGAAAAAATAAACAAAATTGACAAACCTCTAGCCAGGCTTCTCAAAAAGAAAAGGGAGATGACCCAAATATATAAAATCATGAATGAAAATGGAATTATTACAACCAATCCCTCAGAGATACAAACAATTATCAGGGAATACTATGAAAACTTATATGCCAACAAATTGGACAACCTGGAAGAAATGGACAAATTCCTGAACACCCACACTCCTCCAAAACTCAATCAGGAGGAAATAGAAAGCTTGAACAGACCCATAACCAGCGAAGAAATTGAATCGGTTATCAAAAATCTCCCAACAAATAAGAGTCCAGGACCAGATGGCTTCCCAGGGGAGTTCTACCAGACGTTTAAAGCAGAGATAATACCTATCCTTCTCAAGCTATTCCAAGAAATAGAAAGGGAAGGAAAACTTCCAGACTCATTCTATGAAGCCAGTATTACTTTGATTCCTAACCCAGACAGAGACCCAGTAAAAAAAGAGAACTACAGGCCAATATCCCTGATGAATATGGATGCAAAAATTCTCAATAAGATACTAGCAAATCGAATTCAACGGCATATAAAAAGAATTATTCACCATGATCAAGTGGGATTCATTCCTGGGATGCAGGGCTGGTTCAACATTCGCAAATCAATCAACGTGATACATCACATTAACAAAAAAAGAGAGAAGAACCATATGATCCTGTCAATCGATGCAGAAAAGGCCTTCGACAAAATCCAGCACCCTTTCTTAATAAAAACCCTTGAGAAAGTCGGGATAGAAGGAACATACTTAAAGATCATAAAAGCCATTTATGAAAAGCCCACAGATAACATCATCCTCAACGGGGAAAAACTGAAAGCTTTTTCCCTGAGATCAGGAACACGACAAGGATGCCCACTCTCACCGCTGCTGTTTAACATAGTGCTGGAAGTTCTAGCATCAGCAATCAGACAACAAAAGGAAATCAAACGCATCAAAATTGGCAAGGATGAAGTCAAGCTTTCGCTTTTTGCAGATGACATGATATTATACATGGAAAATCCGATAGACTCCACCAAAAGTCTGCTAGAACTGATACAGGAATTCAGCAAAGTTGCAGGATACAAAATCAATGTACAGAAATCAGTTGCATTCTTATACACTAACAATGAAGCAACAGAAAGACAAATAAAGAAACTGATCCCATTCACAATTGCACCAAGAAGCATAAAATACCTAGGAATAAATCTAACCAAAGATGTAAAGGATCTGTATGCTGAAAACTATAGAAAGCTTATGAAGGAAATTGAAGAAGATTTAAAGAAATGGAAAGACATTCCCTGCTCATGGATTGGAAAAATAAATATTGTCAAAATGTCAATACTACCCAAAGCTATCTACACATTCAATGCAATCCCAATCAAAATTGCACCAGCATTCTTCTCGAAACTAGAACAAGCAATCCTAAAATTCATATGGAACCACAAAAGGCCCCGAATAGCCAAAGGAATTTTGAAGAAGAAGACCAAAGCAGGAGGCATCACAATCCCAGACTTTAGCCTCTACTACAAAGCTGTCATCATCAAGACAGCATGGTATTGGCACAAAAACAGACACATAGACCAATGGAATAGAATAGAAACCCCAGAACTAGACCCACAAACGTATGGCCAACTCATCTTTGACAAAGCAGGAAAGAACATCCAATGGAAAAAAGACAGCCTCTTTAACAAATGGTGCTGGGACAACTGGACAGCAACATGCAGAAGGTTGAAACTAGACCACTTTCTCACACCATTCACAAAAATAAACTCAAAATGGATAAAGGACCTAAATGTGAGACAGGAAACCATCAAAACCTTAGAGGAGAAAGCAGGAAAAGACCTCTCTGACCTCAGCCGTAGCAATCTCTTACTCGACACATCCCCAAAGGCAAGGGAATTAAAAGCAAAAGTGAATTACTGGGACCTTATGAAGATAAAAAGCTTCTGCACAGCAAAGGAAACAACCAACAAAACTAAAAGGCAACCAACGGAATGGGAAAAGATATTTGCAAATGACATATCGGACAAAGGGCTAGGATCCAAAATCTATAAAGAGCTCACCAAACTCCACACCCGAAAAACAAATAACCCAGTGAAGAAATGGGCAGAAAACATGAATAGACACTTCTCTAAAGAAGACATCCGGATGGCCAACAGGCACATGAAAAGATGTTCAGCGTCGCTCCTTATCAGGGAAATACAAATCAAAACCACACTCAGGTATCACCTCACGCCAGTCAGAGTGGCCAAAATGAACAAATCAGGAGACTATAGATGCTGGAGAGGATGTGGAGAAACGGGAACCCTCTTGCACTGTTGGTGGGAATGCAAATTGGTGCAGCCGCTCTGGAAAGCAGTGTGGAGGTTCCTCAGAAAATTAAAAAGAGACCTACCCTATGACCCAGCAATAGCACTGCTAGGAATTTATCCAAGGGATACAGGAGTACTGATGCATGGAGCACTTGTACCCCAATGATCATAGCAGCACTCTCAACAATAGCCAAATATGGAAAGAGCCTAAATGTCCATCAACTGATGAATGGATAAAGAAATTGTGGTTTATATACACAATGGAATACTACATGGCAATGAGAAAAAATGAAATATGGCCTTTTGTAGCAACGTGGATGGAACTGGAGAGTGTGATGCTAAGTGAAATAAGCCATACAGAGAAAGACAGATACCATATGGTCTCACTCTTATGTGGATCCTGAGAAACTTAACAGGAACCCATGGGGGAGGGGGAAAAAGAAAAAAAAAAGAGGTTAGAGTGGGAGAGAGCCAAAGCATAAGAGACTGTTAAAAACTGAGAACAAACTGAGGGTTGATGGGGGGTGGGAGGGAGGAGAGGGTGGGTGATGGGTATTGAGGAGGGCACCTTTTGGGATGAGCACTGGGTGTTGTATGGAAACCAATTTGACAATAAACTTCATATATTAAAAAAAAGAATATTTGACATATTATTATGGTGGTGATATTGGCTAACTTTAATTGAGAGTGTGCTCATTGCCAGGCACTCGCCACATCCTATACTGGGGGAAAAAATTTCAGACCACCCCCCAGACACACACACATTATCTCTACCTGTTTTACATACAAGAAAACTAAGGTTCGAAAAAACATATTTTACTAGCCAAAGGGGAGACCCTGACATTAAATGCTAGAAAGAGGATTTGATCATTTGATCTCAGGTTTGTCTAACTCCAAATCATATTCTTTATACTATATTGGCTCAGGGATGCCAGCATAGGTCATGAGCTGGTATACTGACCGGTAAAACTCTTGGTGAACATTAACTTTTTATTACAGTAAAGTTCTAGTTTGTTTCTTTAAACATTGTGCAACTTATCAGTAGCTTTTAGTGTATAATTTCTCATCAAATTTCAAAATTAACCTATTTTTATAATCATTGTACCATATCTATAAAGGTAGGAGATATGTCTAGGTGTGCTCTAAGCTCTAAACTTTGAAGTTGGTTCTTTTAAATGCCATTATCAACCTAGAAGAACTATAAAAGAGTGGGTTTTTTTAATGATTATTTATTTGAGAGGAGAGAGAGAGCACAATTGGGGAAGGGACAGAGAGAGAAGGAGAGAGAATTCTAAGCAGGCTCTTCTACGCTCAGCCCAGAGCCCGACATGGGGCTTGATCCCATGATTGTGAGATCATGACCTGAGCTGAAATCAAGAGTCAGGTACTTAACTGACTAAGCCACCCAGGTGCCCCAAAGAGTGTTTTAATACATGTCAGTTTACTGTGTCCCCTGTATGATGAAACCATCTAGGTTGATGAACCCTCCCCATATCACTTTAAAATAAGGAGAAATCATTTTTAGCCAACCTTATTCTGAAGCTTGTTATAGATTTTATAATCACTGCTAATTATTTTACACAAAAATAGAGGAGAAATTATTGCCACTGATTCAAGGAGTATTAACTGGGCTTTTAATGGGATGTCATTTTGCATAAATCAGTTACAGTTTGTTGACATTAGCAAATAATATAACATTTTGTAGTCAGCTTTTATGGTCAGTTCAGGATCTTCACTTTAACATAGTACTTTGGGTACAATTTGACTTCTTTTCTCCACACGCTTTTTGTGCACTATTCATTTCCAATTAGTTCTTAATTGGGCAGTATTCTTCAGGTGTTTTTTATTCTTTTTCTTTTTTGCCCTTAATTGAGATAAGTTGCCTTCTTGGGCTTGAGCATTCTCACTTGCCACATGCTTTTGCACTCACGTCAATTTATATTTTAATTAGTATTTGAGAGGGTTTTTTTTTTTGGCCTAAATTTATAGGAAGATTTGACAATAAGATGATGACGAATACTTTATATGAGAACAAAGTGAAATAAGTTACCAGAAATTAAGCCCAAGCAAAGCAGGACCTGTTAGAAATGAGGCAGAGAATTGTACATTTGTAAGACTGCTATTAAATCACTATCTCAGATAAGAGATATCTGGGGCATAAAATAGATATATCAGAGTCTTCCTGGCTCTCTTTTGAGGAGCTCTAAGTTCCTAATGATTAACAGTGAGGAAAGATAACGAGTTGGTATATCTCAGTAATTACTTAATTCAACATTTGACACATTTCTACTAAAATGAAGACTGTTTCAAATGCTGGCGACACAGCATTAAATAAAACAAAAAAAGTTCTTGCTCTTAGGAATTTATGTTTAAGAGTAGAAGTCAGTAATAAATAAACACATGCACAAATATATATCTACTATTGTGGAGAATAAGCTTATAAATTTCCTGGGTTCATGCCAATGGGTTAATAAGGCATAAAGAAGTACAAAGCCATAAGATGCTCACACCCAAGTTTCGGTAAACAAGATTAGGTAAATAAGTATACAGAAGGCAGGGCAGAAACCCCAGTATAGAGAGGGAGGGCCAAAGGCCCCAATATAGGACATAGGTATATGAAATAACCAAGATTAGGTATTCAGGCCAGAAGCGCCCCCCAATTTAGTACTACAGCAGAAAGCTGTTTTCACAGGAGGGAAGGACCAAGTTAGGTAAACAGGTAAATAGGGCTATAGACTGCTGCACTGCACTGTGGGTGAAGCAGCCCAGAGCAGGAGATGATTAACCAAAGAAAGGTGCCTTGGTAACCCTGAGCTCTCATGTCCTTTCTGTCTCACCCCCTAGGCTAGCTAAGAGAAACAGAGGTGGTGTCTCATGTTCTTTGTAAACAACCTTCTACCTGGCTACCCGGAGTCAGGATTTTGTTTTGTATTAACCCAATTCCCTAAACCCCAAATATCTTCAAGACCCCCTTTCCCTCACATCCATGAGTTAATGTTCACAGATTTATTGTCTCTTTGTGCACGTCCACCACCATGTTTGTAAGCCTGCTGATTCTAATAAAAATGGGGCAAGGACCCTTATTCATGGCTCTTGTCATTTCCCAGACAGCCATCTCTCACTTTTAATCCTGCATCCCACTCTCTTGCTAGACAAGAGAGAACTCTAGACCCAGAGTCTATGACATACTATGCTAAGTGCTCTGAAGAAAAGTATAACATGGAAAACGAGAAGTCATTCTGAGGAGAGACGTGGACAAAACACAGTAAGCACAGGAAGGGTGGAGAAAGGTGAAGCTGGACCCATAACCAGGGATCAGATCATGTTTGCTTCGAAAGACATGGGAAGGATTTTGGATTTTGTCCTAAGTCAGATGGAAAACTATTGATTGAGAGCAAATGAGTAGATTTCCTCTTCACTCCATTATACTTCACCTGTAAGTCTGTTTACATAAAGGCTATGTCTGAAACAAATTGATAGGCCTAAGCTAATCATGCTTACATTTTGGTTCTAAAGCTAAGTGAATGGTATCTTTTGCATCTCAAGTACATATCTGGCTAGATTTATTATATTCCTTGCCATATTAAATTATAATTAAGTTGGCATGTCTGTCTTTCTGCTAGATTATGAGCTACCTGAGCATAAAACCTTTAAATAATGCATTCCAGAACTCAGCAGAGGGCTTGGACATGTTTTTGAAATTGATGGGAAGCCTTTGCCAAGATCCTTTGTCCCTCCCCAGGGCAACATGCCGGGCTTTTCTTTCACAATCTCTGCAGAAGGCCCTCCTGGCTGTCCAACGGAACTCATCTGGCCTTTTGCATGCTCCCCACGAAAACTGAACCAAACAACTCAAAGCGAAGTGAGACCCTCCAGGCTCAGGGATATTATCTATGCCTTATTTTGTTAATTCAAAGGGAAATAAGAGAATCATCCGACTGCCTATGATGGTGGTGTTTTCTAAAACAGGTCTCTCATTTACTTCTCAATAAACAAGCCGATCTCAAAAACCTATTATTGAAAGTGAAAGATGTCATTTATAGATATCAAATTAGATTAATTGACCTTTTCCAAAACACTAAAAGGCTGTTGTTTTTCTCACATTCAAATTTCTTAAATGTCAGACAAAAGCAAATGCCAAATGTGAAAAATTAAAAATAGTAGGGAAACATACGCTATTTATAATTCTTAAAGAACAAGTACTGTCTTTTATCAACTTGCTATGTGGTTAAAACCTCAGAAAATCATTTGTCATAGTTTTAAACACATGACACTATTTTATTTTTTAACATTTGTTAAATTCATTTATTTTATATTCTATATATGCATATATCCCTGTTACCTTATTTCATGTTTAATTATTGTCTTTTCATTTAACCCACTGAGAAATACAAAGGATCTATAGTTAATAATTTTAAAAATGTGTGAAGGAAAATTCATCCCCAGAGCCTCCAGAAAGGAATACAGGTCTGCCATCAACTTGATTTTATTTTTGAGAAACTTTAAGCAGAGGATTCAGTTGAGCTATGCTGTACCCAGACTTCTGATTTTTCAGAAGTATAAGATTAAAAAAAATTATATATATTTATATATATATATATATACACATATATATACATATATTTACCATGAGAAGACAAAGGAGAACAAACATGCTTTTGTAAGTAATATAAAGAATATATTTTCTTACCATCTGACTATAAACATATACTTAAAATTAAAAAATAAACTCCCTTGTGTATTATGTACTTAAATACCATATATTCAATTATATTTCCTTGATTATTCATCTCAAGTCCTTCTAAGCTTTTAAGTTATTAATTCAATCATGCAAAATGCTAGTTGAGATTATCGTCTGTGCCTTCTGCCACATACTGGGGAAAATAAACTTGAAGAGGTGAGTGAAATCTTATATCCCAGACTTTCAAATTACACAGAAATTATGTTTGAAAAATGTGTTGCTATTTTTCTCAAAATGGTAATGCTCATGATACAATTTGCAACTCAGAATATTCACCCCACTATATATAATTTAGCGTTTAAACACTGAATAATAGAAAATTTACAGGATTGATTAACTTTTTTCCTTACTGGAGTTAGGTGCCAAAGATCCATAAAATAATCCTTAACTTTTCAGGTACAAGAATAATGCTTTCTAAAAATATCCTTTTTTTGTTGAAATGAATATATCATTGTTAAAATGTCATGTTTTATATGTCCTACTTAGAAATTTTTATATACTGCAAATTCACTAAGATTTTCTCCTATGTTTTCTTCTAAAAAGTTTATAGTTTTATTGCTTACATAGGTCTTTGATCCATTTCAAATCAATTTGTATATATATAATATAAAGGTAAGTGATCATATTGTTTCACATAGATGTTCAATTTTTCCAGCACCTCTTGTGGGAAAAAAAAAAAAAAAACTATCATTTTCTCCTTGACTTACCAGGACACCTTTGCTGAAAAGCAACTGGCAATATATTTGGTCCATTTTTGTAATTTTCATTCTGTTCCATTGATCCTTTATGTACAGTCTTGTCTTGATTAATGTAGCTTTAAAAAAAATCTTGAGGGGCGCCTGGGTGGCGCAGTCGGTTAAGCGTCCGACTTCAGCCAGGTCACGATCTCGCGGTCCGTGAGTTGGAGCCCCGCGTCAGGCTCTGGGCTGATGGCTCAGAGCCTGGAGCCTGTTTCCGATTCTGTGTCTCCCTCTCTGTCTGCCTCTCCCCTGTTCATGCTCTGTCTCTCTCTGTCCCAAAAATAAATAAATGTTGAAAAAAAAATTAAAAAAAAATCTTGAAATCTGGTAATTTAATTCCCTTTGTTCTTCTTTATCAAGCTATTTTGGTTATTCCATGCCTTTTTTGTTTCTGTATAATCTTAAAAAAAGCTAATTTATATAGGGAAAAAAAAAAGATGGATGGTATTTTTATTTTTTTTTAATTTTTTATTTTACTTTGGAGAGAGAGAGAATGAGCAGGGGAGAGGGGCAGAAGGAAAGAGAATCTTAAGCAGGTTCCACACTCAACACAGAGCCCCATGCAGGCTGGATCCCATAACCCTGGGACCACGACCTGAGTCAAAATCAAGAGTCAGATGTGGAATAGACTGAGCCACCCAGGCACCCAAGACTGATGGGATTTTTATCTGGGTTGCACTTAACTATAGATTGACTTTGGTATAATCAACTTCTTAATACTATTGGGTTTCCTCATCTATCAGCATGGTATATATCTATTTATTTAGGCCTTCTTTAATATATCTTAGCATTGATTTGTAGTTGTCAAAGTCTTACACATATTTTGTTAAATTTACCCCTAAGAATTTCATATTTTTAATACAAGTGTAAATGGTATTGTTGTCGATTGACTTTTCTTTTAATTTGGAATTAAGAAGAAAATTTTACCCACAGAGTTCTCATGCTGCAGAACAAGAACAACCCCAGACTCACTACTAGAACTTTTCTGTGTATCCACAGAGGCAATAAAGCACATAGACACAACATTATCCTACAGAACTCTCCCAACGTTTCTCTCTCAGACTCCTACCTTGGTGACTGTCTACACTTGGCGTCTTGAATTTCTTTGCAAGGTCCTGCAACTTGCCCCCTTTTTCTGTGTTTCAGGAAGATTGGTTAGTGGCTCTTTATCTGATCTTCTGACCCTCTTTATTCATTATTCATTATCCTTTCTGTGAAAGCCCTTATAAATTTTAAAACAACTCAAAACAATCTTAACCATGTGATCAAAATTAGTGTCACCATTAATGGGACAAATGACATCATATGGATTCTTATATAGTGCACTGAGGTGGATAGAAGAACATTTCTAATGTATTCCTACCAAAAATGCATAATCTGAATCTAATCATGAGAAAAAATTCAACAAGCCCCAATTGAGGTACATTTTACAAATAACTGACCTCTGATATTAAAAATATATCACAGGGGCACCTGGATGGCTCAATCAGTTAAACATCCACCTCTTGGTTTTGGCTCAGGTCATAATCTCATGGTTTTATGACTTCAAGCTCCACATCAGGCCCTGCACTGGCAGCACAGAGCCTGCCTGGGATTCTCTCTCCTCTCTTCCTGCCTCTCCCCCACTGGCACTCTCTGTCTCTCTCAAAATAAATAAACTTAAAAAAAATGCATCACAGTTATGAAACATAAAGAGAAGTTAATAAAGTGTTCCAAAGTAAACTAGAAACATCATAATTACATGTAATGTGTGCTCATGAATTAGACATTGAATAAAGGAAAAAGCCTCTTTCTATAATAGAGGGCATTAGTTGAACACTTAACAAATTTTATTTACCTATAAATTTAAGAATTGTTTCAAGGTTAATTTCCTAATTTTGATTACTGTAAAGTTCTAATATAAGAGAGTGCCATTGTTTTTAAACAATGCACAATGAAGTCTTTAGAGAAAAAAAAGGACATCTTGTCTGCAACTTTCAAATATTTCAAAAGAAAAAGTAATGCAAATGTGGTAAAATGTTAACATTTGGGGAATCTAAGTGAAGGGCATTTGAGAACTCTTTGTGCTATTTTTATAAATTTTCTGTGAGTCTGAAAATTTTTTCAAAAAAAAATTTAAAGAGACCTCTGGACCAGGATTGCAATGAGCATATGCTTTTATCTCCTCTTCCTGAGCTACGTTTAGAATGTAAGGAAAATATATATATAGGAAGGAATGAAGGAAGGAAGAAAAGAGGAAAAAACATGAATATATAACAAGTTACAGACACACCTTTGCTTAGGAAGCTTTTTGAGGCTCTAGAAGAAATAAACCAAGGAAGAGGAAATGGAAACAGTGTACCCAATACAGAAGGGCAGTCACAGGGAATATCCTGCCCAGTTTGAAATAGGGAAGATGAAGAGATTGAAGGTAAGGTACTATAAGACACAAAGAATACAAACAAGTGAGAAGTTGAATAAAAATAGCCATCTGACCAAAGTCAAGAATACTTTATTTTTAATGTAAGTAAACCACAAGTTCCATAAAAACAAGAATTTTCACAAATATAATTATCCAAATATGAGATAAATAGTCCAAATAAGAGAAAGTCAGCGGAATTTAAGTAACAAATTAACTATAGAAAAAGATAGAATAAAGCTGAAGAATATTAAGATATGGCAAGAAAGCATATATTTCTTTATCCACCCAAAATTTTAAATACAAAGCACGATCCAACACTTCAGCAAAAAAATAGTAAGCAGACCAACATACAAGAAACACATGCAATAAAGAAACAGACCTCATATATAACATTTTAATTGGAGTTATTCACAAACATCTATGAAAATAATATGAAGACATTCATGAGAATTTTGACTATAGGAAAGTAGATACCTTTGTGTGAGGGACAAAAATAGATGTGTTAGGGTGATTACAAAAGTGTCTTTAATTTTTTGGTGATATTGAGAACTTTGGCTGGTTTATGGGGATCCCTTGTTCTGCTTGGCTATTCTGATTTTTATTATGTGTAATATTTCATAATAATTTTTACAGAATAAAATTGTCAAAACCTAAAAGAAGACATTTGTGTGTCTTTGTTGGTCTCCATTTCCCAACAAATATAAAAGCTATTGTTAAAGAGGAAGTAGTCTCCCTGGACTGAAAGATACTTGACCCATGCAGGTTGTATGTTGGAAAGACTTGCTTTCCTTGATAATGACACTGACACTAAATAAGAACTTGATTTGCTGATTTATCAAGTTAAAGCAAGGTGCTAATAAGACTAAATTTAACCATAGTCTGCTCTATATTTCATGAATCAGACTTTTTCCATTTGTGATATCTTTCCAAGGACACTTGAGTCCAATTTTATTATGACAGCTATATCCTTGATGTATCTTCTAACCTCCATCATTAACAGAATTTCTTAGGTGTGAGAACAATCCTTTTTTTAGGAGATAGTGTTAGTTAATAAAATATGTGCAGATAAATTTATACCCTAAGTGGGAATGACATTATGTATCTGTTTTTCCCTTTACATTTTTTGTTCCTCAAAATGTCAGAAAAAGCCACAAGAGCATTTTTGTGTTGACTGTTTTCCATTATCAATCTCACTTTTGCAAAAGACTAAGCAAATCATAAAGAGCTCCTGACAATTATAAAAATGGACATAACACAGAATTTCATTTATGCCCCCAGCAAAGTTTTGCTATCATTTATTTTTTCAATTTTGTTTTAATATTTACATTTATTTTTGAGACAGAGAGAGACAGAGCATGAGCGAGGGAGGGGCAGAGAGAGAGGGAGACACAGATTCCGAAGCAGGCTCCAGGTTCTGAGCTGTCAGCAGACAGGTGCCCCAGTTTTGATGTCATTTAAATAGCAAACTGGCAAGACAGCAACCATTGTGAAACCCTCAGCCCCTAGGTTAGGTTCCAAGTCTCCAATGGGAATTTTAAGAATAGAATTGAGTATTCCTGTCAATTTTCCACTGAGCACTGTGGTCCTGAGTGCTTCCCTCTTTGTTACTGAACTTGTAAGAATTATATCTAAGATAAAATAAAGGAAAAAATTTAAAAAGTATTGAAAATTATTGGAAAGAAAATGTAACACATTTCTATATGGTCAGATCAACATAGACAGGAAAATATGTCCCCTCCAAGTGTGGGTATTTTTTTTTCTTTCTTTTATATGAATCAACTTATGAACTGAAGTTTAATTGAAATTGAGTTTATTGCCACTTGGTAAAAGCCATTCTGTCTCAGAATGAATGTATTTTCAAGAGAAAAGATATCCTCTGTTTTTTATTCAATTTGCAATAATGTAAGAGAAAGGCCCTGTCTTGCATTTTTGCATATTTAAGTGCCAAGATCTAATCAAGCTTTACTTTATTTGGGGGGAAAATATCTTAGTATAATTTGGTATACACAATCTTGCCTTGACAAGTTGTAGATCTCTTAATGTGCTGTGAACATCAATCTAAATTTGTAACTCTTGAGAACTAAAATTAAATACTAGAGGACAATTCAGTAAAAACATTTCAATACCTAAATAATGAATCTTAATTTTCTAGGTTATTTAAAGTTTATATTTAAAGATGTAAAGAAAGTGTACCCATACTCAGTTGGCTAGAGAATAAGGGTCTGGACAGATATTACCAGAAAACTTTATGTGGAGACAAAGGCTTAATGAATTTTATTCTTTTTGATCCTTTTTATTTCTTTTCTTCCTCATATAAATCTTCAGGTCAACTGGAGAATCTGTAGTGACAAAAAGGTCAATGTTTCATGCATGGACAAAAGGTCAGTTGATCCTTTCCCTTCATCCCATTTAACCATAAAAAACATAGTTTTTTAGGCAAGTAATTTAAAAGTTTCTTTATTTTTCTTTGTTTGAATTAAGCTTAAATCAGGCTCTACTTTAAATGCTTTTGAATTTCAGATCTAGTTTTGGTTTAAATTGAGCCCTACCTTAAATCATCGACTTTTGAATTTTACATTTCATTTGGTTTCAATACATTAAGTATCCCTTCTGAATTGTAAATTAAGCAAGTGGAAAAACTCAGATTTTCAAGGGGACAACACGATAGTAAACAGTAGTCATGAAAAAGCCAGTTGTGCAAACACTGTAGAGTGTTTGAAGGCTGCTAAGGCCCAGAAAAGGTCTTTCCCAGGATACCTTTCTTTAATTAAAGGGTAATTCTTTTGGAACTTATTCTTACAAATTAGAAATAATTTCCAGTTGAGAAATCTTTAACTTTAATTTTAAATTTAAAGTAGGTGAAATTCTATGTTAAAATCAAGGAAGTTTAATTTAAAATTTAGATAATTCTCCTAATCTAAAAATGTCCTTTTAAGAAACTGAATTAAGAATAGTATCCTTATGGGGAGCCTAGGTGGCTCAGTCGGTTGAGCATCGGACTCTTGATTTCAGCTCAGGTCATGATCTTGTGGTTCATGACATCGAGTCCTAGGTGGAGCTCTGTGCTGACAGCAGGGAGCCTGTTTGAGATTCTCTCTCTCCCTCTCTCTCTCTCTGCCCCTCCCCTGCTTGCATACTCTCTCTTTCCCTCAAAATAAATAAACATTAAAAAAGAAGAATTACTACAGATTACAAAAGAGATTACAGTAAAAACATTTTCATTTTTCTAAGAATTTGGATATTTGTACAAAAGAATCAATGAAAGAAAGTGTTCTGGTGTCAGAGTAGTTTAGATTTGTTTTGTTTTGTAGTCATCATCAGTAATAATTACTAAAATTACTAAAGATGTGTCTACAACTAAATTAAGTAGTAATATAAATAATTAGTAGTTTGTTTAAATTAATTTCTTTAGAAGTCAAATGATATTTGTGGCATTTTATTGAATTTTGAGTACTTACACTAATAATAATTTTTGTATATTTCTAGATGTTTAAATATTTAAAAGTTTAAATCCAGACATTAGTATGTATGTAGATGGCAGTTATATCTGCAATTCTAACTAACAATATACAAAAGTTTTAAAATTTTACACAAGTCTGAAAGTTTGTTTATATCCATCATTTTACTATTTAGTAATCATATGTGCTATCTAAACACAGTGTTATCTTCCCTAATGGAGGTCTCAGGAAATTTAAGGACTTTCATTGGAATCACACTAACCAGGGTATTTAAATAAATTCATATACCATGAATTTTATTTTAAGTTCTTAGATTAAAATAAAAATAGATATGAACACATAATTCCAGTACACAATTCACATTATCTGACTGTAAAGCAACAGTTTCTTTTAAGGTCTATTAATAACAATAATAATGATAATAAATGGTAAAATAATTTATTGAGAGTATTACATACTCAAATATTCATATGTTTAAAATCTAGAATATTATTTAAAATTGCAAATTAAACATTTAATTTGTCATATATAAATATAAATAATTCATTACATATATATATAAAGAGACACAGCCAAAAGCCAATATGTAACTTAAAATGGAATACTAAAATATATTCAAATATTCCAAAAGACAGAAAGATGGAAAAGAGAAACAAGAGAACAGACAGAACAGAAAATAAATAGTAAAATTGGTTAATTATAGACCTAAATCCACCATATCAATAATTATATCAGAAAGCAGAGATTGACAGAATATATATATGTGTGTGTGCGTGCATATATATATATATGTGTGTGTGTGTGTATGTATACATATATGTATGTGTGTGTATATACATATATATATATATATATATACATATATATATGATGCTAGTACAGGCTGCCTTTGAGAGATGCAGTTAAAAATATAAAGACAAGTAGTTGGGGAAAAAAAACACAAATAGCAAAAAAATATGCAATGAAATAGTAAGCATAAGAAAGCTGGAGTAGATATTTTAATAGCTGGTAAAATAGAACTCAAGACAAAAAGTATTAACAAAAATAAAGGGGACATTTCACAATGATAAAGGACCAATTAATTAGGAAAGCATAACAATTATCAGTGTATATCTACTTTAAAGAAATTGTAATGTATTTAAAAATTAAGCTTCATGAAACTTTAAAGAATATAATTAAGATTTAATTTGGCAGGATAATATGTACATATGTAACTTTACATAAAATCAGCAAGAAATCCTCTCTTTCTCTCTTAAAAAAATTTTTTTTTAAAGTGGGGTGTGCCTGGGTGACTCATTCAGTTAAGCATTCAACTCTTAGATTTTGGCTGAGGTCCTGATCTTGCAGTTGTGGGATCAAGCCCTGCATCAGGCTCCACATTCGATATGGAACTACTTAAGATTCTCTCTCACCCTCTCCCTCTCCCTCTGCCTCTCCCCTGCTTCTTTGTGTGTACACATGTGTGCACTCTCTCAAAAAAAATCAAAGAAAATTTTTAAAAATACATTAGGAAAAAAATCATGTATCATGATATGATGTGATAATTATATGATGAAATCATATATGACAGAGAATGAAGAAGCTGGTAACTGAAGAGGAAAGACTATTTTAAAGGTTTCTAATGTAGAAGAGATGAGAAAGGACAAAAAGTTAAATCAGATATATCCAAACTTTATTTTAACAACATATGAACAGTTACATATTTGCTTAATCCTTAAACCTGGGACAAATTGGCTATGGTACTCCAAATTTACAATTAAACATCTAGAAGGTGACTTTTTAATGTATGTAGAATATAATAACAATAATAGTATCTTATAATAATCTGTTTAAGATAAATTAGGTGTATTCTATTAAGTATGTTTGTGACTAAAATCATATCATTTCTGGTGAACCAGAATGTGAATGAATAAAATCCTTCCACATGGGTTTAAAAATAAACTGCTTATGCCTTTCATCTTTCTCTGAGTAGACTAGAAAAAAACAGACATCTCCTAAATCCCAGCAATTAGAAGCCTCCACAAAATAAAAACGTTCCATTGAAACACTATTACACAACATGATACATCACATTAATAAAAGAAAAGATAAGAACCATATGATCCTGTCAATCGATGCAGAAAAGGCCTTTGACAAAATCCAGCACCCTTTCTTAATAAAAACCCTTGAGAAAGTCGGTATAGAAGTAACATATTTAAACATCATAAAAGCCATTTATGATAAGCCCACATCTAACATCATCCTCAATGGGGAAAAACTGAGAGTTTTTCCCTGAGATCAGGAACAAGACAGGGATGCCCACTCTCACCGCTGTTGTTTAACATAGTGCTGGAAGTTCTAGCATCAGCAATCAGACAACAAAAGGAAATCAAAGGCTTCAAAATTGGCAAAGATGAAAGCAAGCTTTCGCTTTTTGCAGGTGACATGATATTATACATGGAAAATCTGATAGACTCCACCAAAAGTCTGCTGGAACTGATACATGAATTCAGCAAAGTTGCAGGATACAAAATCAATGTACAGAAATCAGTTGCATTCTTATACACTAACAGTGAAGCAACAGAAAGACAAATAAAGAAACTGATCCCATTCACAATTGCACCAAGAAGCATAAAATACCTAGGAATAAATCTAACCAAAGATGTAAAGGATCTGTATGCTGAAAACTATAGAAAGCTTATGAAGGTGATTGAAGAAGATTTAAAGAAATGGAAAGACATTCCCTGCTCATGGATTGGAAGAATAAATATTGTCAAAATGTCAATACTACCCAAAGCTATCTACACATTCAATGCAATCCCAATCAAAATTGCACGAGCATTCTTCTCGAAGCTAGAACAAGCAATCCTAAAATTCATATGGAACCACAAAAGGCCCCGAATAGCCAAAGGAATTTTGAAGAAGAAGACCAAAGCAGGAGGCATCACAATCCCAGACTTTAGCCTCTACTACAAAGCTGTCATCATCAAGACAGCATGGTATTGGCACAAAAACAGACACATAGACCAATGGAATAGAATAGAAACCCCAGAACTAGACCCACAAACGTATGGCCAACTCATCTTTGACAAAGCAGGAAAGAACATCCAATGGAAAAAAGACAGTCTCTTTAACAAATGGTGCTGGGAGAACTGGACAGCAACATGCAGAAGGTTGAAACTAGACCACTTTCTTACACCATTCACAAAAATAAACTCAAAATGGATAAAGGACCTGAATGTGAGACAGGAAACCATCAAAACCCTAGAGGAGAAAGCAGGAAAAGACCTCTCTGACCTCAGCTGTAGCAATGTCTTACTCAACACATCCCCAAAGGTAAGGGAATAAAAGCAAAAATTAATTACTTGGACCTTATGAAGATAAAAAGCTTCTGCACAGCAAAGGAAACAACCAACAAAACTAAAAGGCAACCAATGGAATGGGAAAAGATATTTGCAAATGACATATCGGACAAAGGGCTAGTATCCAAAATCTATAAAGAGCTCCCCAAACTCCACACCTGAAAAACAAATAACCCAGTGAAGAAATGGACAGAAAACATGAATAGACACTTCTCTAAAGAAGACATCCAGATGGCCAACAGGCACATGAAAAGATGCTCAACGTCGCTCCTCATCAGGGAAATACAAATCAAAACCACACTCAGATATCACCTCACGCCAGTAGAGTGGCCAAAATGAACAAATCAGGAGACTATAGATGCTGGAAAGGATATGGAGAAACGGGAACCCTGTTGCACTGTTGGTGGGAATGCAAACTGGTGCAGCCACTCTGGAAAACAGTGTGGAGGTTCCTCAGAAAATTAAAAATAGACCTACCCTATGACCCAGCAATAGCACTGCTAGGAATGTACCCAAGGGATACAGGAGTACTGATGCATGGAGCACTTGTACCCCAATGTTTATAGCAGCACTCTCAACAATAGCCAAATTATGGAAAGAGCCTAAATGTCCATCCACTGATGAATGGATAAAGAAATTGTGGATTATATACACAATGGAGTACTACATGGCAATGAGAAAGAACGGAATATGGCCCTTTGTAGCAACGTGGATGGAACTGGAGAGTGTGATGCTAAGTGAAATAAGCCATACAGAGAAAGACAGATACCATATGGTTTCACTCTTATGTGGATCCTGAGAAACTTAACAGAAACCCATGGGGGAGGGGAAGGGAAAAAAAAAAAGAGGTTAGAGTGGGAGAGAGCCAAAGCATAAGAGACTGTTAAAAACTGAGAACAAACTGAGGGTTGATGGGGGGTGGGAGGGAGGGGAGGGTGGGGGATGGGTATTGAGGAGGCACCTTTTGGGATGAGCACTGGGTGTTGTATGGAAACCAATTTGACAATAAATTTCATATATTGAAAAAAAAAAGAAACACTATTACACATCATATAAACTTTTTATAAAAATCAATATAAAAATATGACAAGTATTTTATATAATAACGAATCAAACATTATTTCATATGACATTAGCAGCACGTTATTACTGAGATATATTCAAAGGATGGTCATCAAACGACTATAGTGTTATTTACTCAATAAATTATATCGTTAGCTCAAGAAATAGAATCCTTTTGCATCAACTTTAATATTATTTTGTTAACTCATAAATGAATAATTATTTCAGTTCTCTTAGAAATTATTTCCAACAAAAAAAATTGTATAGAGGAACAAATCACCAGTGAAAAAGAGATTCTATTATAATTTTTTAAAAAGTTACATATTTTCAATAAGCAAAATAATATTAGAGCTAAAATGAAAATGTAACTATAATATTTGAAATTTTTTTAACATACAATTTCTAGTTTTACTAATGGTGTAACCTAAAAATATTGTTGCCCCAGCTCTGTGAGTCTAACATGGACACTGGTGAACAGAATTTTATCTTTCAAATTGTTTTCTCTATTGAAAGAAACCAGAGTTTTTCTGAGGACAGGAAGTTTTGGAGCATAAGTCTAGGATATACTACTGTGTGGGTATTGCAGGGGTTCTGTGTTAATGCTAAATAACACAAGATCCAACATAAAAGGGTAACTACTGGCCAAACTGTGACCATTTAAGCATCTATGTGAAATAGGTATTGTAATTAATTACACTCTAAAGACTTTTGTATCCATGCTCTTACTATACATTTTTAAATTATTAGTAATATAATTACTTATTAATTATTAGTAGTATAATTACTTAAGGATTGCTAGTGATATATTCAAGTTGTTTTCATCAGCTAAAATATCTTCTTGTGTTTAGTTATAGGTTTATTTTTAGAGCTGATTAAATCATTTATGTACCAAGCCTAACACAACTAGTATTAGAAAAAGACTTAGAACAACCTTAGCTATCTACAGAAATGAAGATACTATTTTTATCTGTGTAACTACAAAGAATTTCTATGTCAACTTATAGGTTCAATGAAGAAATTTTGAAAAATAAAGCATGCCAGGGAGCCTGGGTGGCTCAGTTGGTTAAGTTTCCAATTCTTGATTTAGGCTCAGGTCATGATCTTAGCGTTGTGAGATCAAGCCCCATATCAGGCTCCAGCTGGGCCTCTCCCTCTACCTCTCCCTCTGCTCCTCCACCATTCACACTCACTCATGCTATCCCTCTCAAAAATACAATACAATACAATACAATACAATACAATACAATACAATACAAGCATCCCAAATTTTGTACAGAAACATTACTTAAATGTCCATATACTCTGCTTATTACCACTTTTAAATATGTGTTACATACACAATGTTAATGGGGAAACCAAAAGGCAATCCATCTATGCGAAGTTAGGTATAAAAGGATTCTTTAGTACTACATAGATATACTATAATAGTACAAAGCATGAACCATAATTGTCAAGTTATTGCAGTCACAGATATGAAATGCCTTACCACTTTGTGCAAATGAACGATGTGGTTATCTACTGCCTAGAAATTTAATTCTTTCAAAAAATTCATCAGAAAGACATCACAGAAACCACATATGAGCTCCTACTCCGTACTACTCCAGTGACGAGATGTCAGGGTCTCCAGCCTTGAATATGTGCTTTCCACTGTGAGGAGACATCTGCCCTGGACATATAAGAGCTTTTAATGTGTCAATTACATTTAGAAAACAGATTTGTGTATATATTGTGAGCCTACAATTTACCTTGTAAAGAGTCAATTAGTATTAACCCTCACAAATGAACCTGAACTGTTTGCCTTGCAAACAAAATTTTAGAACTACAAACTATACTTTAAAAACAACTTAAAATATAGGTAACCTCCCTTACGCTAAATTTGATATCTACCAGATAATAGCTTCAAATCATTATCATACCAATCACACTATTGCCATATTTTTACTCCTGAGTATTCTCACATAAGTAAAGATAAATATTTTGCCCTGTCAGAGGGAACAAACCTGACAGAAATGGAAAAGGCAGGATCAGCTTTCAAAAAAAAAAAAAAAGCTTCAAAAGATGTTGTGTAGTTACTGTTATTACTTAATGGCTTCTCAAAAAGAGTCTGACTCCATTTTGATGTTTGACTTCTGACAGCTTTCAAGTTCCACTATTCCCATTTATCTTTCTGTTCCAAATTTGGGTAAACTGATAAGAAAGATTATCATGCTATTCTTTAGCACTGGTGGAAAGTTCAAACCACACAAGTAACCAGCCTCTATACAAATCCTTGCTCTAGCTCCACCTCTTACATACCACACAACCCCAGGCCAGTCTCCTCTACCTGCCTTCTTGAACCATTTTTGGACCTGCTTGGAAACATTCTCTGCCCTTCCAGAAAGCCTCATTCCATGATCAATAAACCTTTCATAACATGTGTGGCATCACCAGTCTCTACCTCCAAAACCAGATTTTGAAGGTAACCATATTGACTCCATACCCTTGATTGAGTTCATTTTCTACATGATTCCAATGAAGAAACAGTGCTTTCAATGAGAAAGCCACTGCTCATACATTCCAAATTATTTAGGGTTTATTCAAGACTTATTAAGAAAATTAATACATTTATACAAGATAAATGGGACAGAGGGAGTTTTAAAAAGCAACAAAGGGGAAAAGGATTGAATTTAATGATGTGTTGAGAAATTATATACCTGAATATGTCTTTTACTCTCAAATTTCATTGATAATTTGACTATATAATTCTAAATTGGAATTATTTCTCTTTCAGGATTTGAGACCATCAGTATATTCCTTCTAACTTCTAGTATTGTTCTTCATAAGGTTTTAGCTAACTTTTTCAGTACGGGATTAAATAGTAAACATTATTCTTTGCAGGTCATAATTTGTCAGAACTACTCAACTGTCATTGTAAAACAAAAGTAGCCATAGACAGTAAGCCCATGGGCCATAGTTTCCTAATCCCTGATCTAAATCAGAAATCTGAAGTCATTCTGATTTTTATCATTTGTATAAAAAGTTGCATTCCTTTTGGAAATTTGTCTTCAAGTTTCTTATCTGTTTTAATTCTCTAAAATGTTATAATTAAGTGCCCTGGTGTGGATATGTTCTTACTTATTGTCTTGGATTTTTGGTGAGCCCTTCCAATCTGGAAACTCATGTCATTCAGTTCTGGAAATTATTCTTGGATTATGTCTTTGATGACGTCGTTTCCCCTATTTGCTCTTTTCTCTCTGTCTTGGACTCTTAGTATTCATATATTGGAATCTCTCTTATATTTTACATTTCTTTGTAATTTTCCATTATATGCCACTTGATATTTATTGATTTCTTCAACTTTAACTTTCAGTCCTTCCATCAAATCTTTTCATTTCTATTTCTACTTAATTTTTAATTTAATAATTCTAATTTTTTCTTCTTTAGCAAATGACTAGAAGATGCGTTCCAATATAAAGAGGAAATTAACGAAGGAAAATAACAACTCAATGCCTAAAACTGGGGGAAGAAAGGAAGTAAAAATGTAACAATGATATATGGTGGCAAATAGCAGAAGAATTAACTATAGAAGTGACACAGCAAAAATAAAAAAATATATGTGTGTGTGTGTGTGTGTGTTAACTACTCTTGTGGTGAGCAGAGTATAGCATAACTCGTGGAGATGTTGACTCACTATGATGTACAACTGAAAGTAATGTAACATTATATGTCAACTATACTCAAATTAAAAAGAAAATTAAAAAGAAGTGATGTAGCATCATGACTGTGTGAGTTGTTCTTTTTTTTCCCCTCCCTTTTTATTAACACCAATTGGTCATTCACAACCAAAGACAAGTGCCACTGCACATTATACAAGAATGCCCAGGAGATTTCTAACAACCTGTGTTTGGAAAGTAGGTGGATAGGACCTAGTCTACCCCACCCCCACTTGCCACAACTGGGAAAAAAGTAAAATTGAAGTGTGCAAAACAAGATGAACTTGCAAGGGCGATAGAGAATTTGTGGAGGTCCAGCCAACCTGATGGGAGAACCTGATGGCAGGCATTGGAGTAGGATAGAGGAGAATTTGGAGGCAGAAGAGAAGGAAGAGTATAAGAAGTCAGCCTTCCTCCCCACGTGACATTGTAACATGCTGAGCTCTTGCTGCATTGACAAGGACAACCTCCTTCACAGAGTAGGTGGAAAGTGAAAGCAGTGAATTACTGACTGCCTGTCTGAGTAAGTTGGAGGAACCAGTTTCTCTCTAGTGGCAGGAATTTTTGATGGGGTACATTCACAGGAAGGAGAAAAAAGGGAAAGAGACAGACAAGAATAACAAAGAGAATTCAAGACAGTCTTGCTGTCTGCTTTAGTATTTCAGCAGTAGGTCCATGTATCAGCCTCTTGGAGTACCCCCACCCAATGATCCCCCTACTGACCATGGGCACCCACAAAGCTCCTGGTGCTTTTCCCACTCTACTCTCAGCTTTTCCCACTCTACTCTCAGCTTTTTCTACACCAGCTTTCTTTACAGAGCTTCCAGAGTGCAAGCCTAGAGCCAGACCAGTTAAAGAGAAACCACAAACTTGATCTATGGCACCATTTTCTAGAAAACGAACAAATAAAAATCCTTCTAATTGACAGTATTGAACTGTGAAGATCAAAGTAAGAAATTAAGAGAGGTATGTGCTGCTTCAAAGGCAACACCAGAGGCATACATCACCAAATACCATGAAGAATCACTGTAACATAGTATCACAAGAAGAAAATTATAATTCTCCAGCAACCAAACCCAAAGGCACAAAATATTGAGAACTCGGTGATAAAGAATTCAAAATAGCTGGTATGAAGAGATTCAACAAGTTACAAGAAAACACAGAAAGCAATTTGATAAACTCAGGAATAAAATTGTGGAACAAGAGTTCCTTACCAAAGAGAATGAAATTTTAAAAAAGAACTGAGGGGACGCCTGGGTGGCGCAGTCGGTTAAGCGTCCGACTTCAGCCAGGTCACGATCTCGCGGTCCGTGAGTTCGAGCCCCGCGTCAGGCTCTGGGCTGATAGCTCAGAGCCTGGAACCTGTTCCCTATTCTGTGTCTCCCTCTCTCTCTGCCCCTCCCCCGTTCATGCTCTGTCTCTCTCTGTCCCAAAAATAAATAAACATTGAAAAAAAAATTTTTTTAAATAAAAAATAAAAAAGAACTGAGAAATTCTGGAGCCAAAGAACTCAATAAATGAGATGAGGAATACATTCAAGAGCTTTGGAAATAGAACAGATCAGATTGAAGAAATAATTGGTGATTTAAAGGACAGAAATTCATAAATGACTCAGAAGAGAAGAAAGAACTAAGATTTTTAAGAAGTGAAGAAAACATATGGTAGCTATCAAATATAATGAAAAATACAAATAAAAAAATATAATTGGTCTACCAGAAGGAGAAGAAAGAGAGAAGGGAGCAAAGAGTGTATTTAGAAAAATAATAGCTGAGAACTTCTCTAATTTGGGGAAGGAATTAGACAAGACCAAGAAGCTAATCGAACACCTTATTATCTCTTTTTCTTCTTTTTAAATTTTTATTTAAGTTATAATTAGTTAAAATACAGTGTAATATTGGTTTCAGGAGTAGAATTCATTGATTCATCACTTACATATAACAGCCAGTACTCCTTATAGCAAGTTCCCTCCTTAATACCCATCACTTATCTAGCCCATCCCCCACCCCCCTCCTTCCATATAGAACAACCTTCTATTTGTTCTCTATCAGTAACAGTCTCTTATAGCTTGTTTCCCTCCCTCTTTTTTCACCCTTCCCATATTTTCATGTTTTGTTTCATAAAATTCCACATATGAGGAATACCCTCTTATACCAATGCAAAATGACCTTCTCCAAGACACATTGTAATAAAATTGTCAAAAATTAATGATAAAGGATCTTAAAGGCAGCCAAGGAAAAAAAAGAAAGCAACCCACAAAGGAATCTCCATTATGTAGTCTGCTGATTTCTCAGCAGAAACTCTACAGATGAGAAGAGAATGAAATGACATGTTCAAAATGCTGAAGATACCCACCAACACTGCTGGTAGGAAAGCAAATGGGTGCAGACACTCTGGAAAACAGTGTAAAGATGGGGGTTCCTCAAAAAGTTAAAAATAGAACTACCCTAGGGGCACCTGGGTGGTTCAGTTGGTTAAGCATACAACTTTAGCTCAGGTCATGATCTCATAGCTCGTGGGTTCAAGCCCCACTTTGGGCTCTGTGCTGGCAGCTCAGAGCCTGGAGCCTGCTTTGGATTCTGTGTCTCCCTCTCTCTCTGCCCCTCCCCTACTCGTGCTCGCTCGCTCTCTCTCTCTCAGATATAAACATTGAAAAAATTTTTTTAAATAAAAATACCATAAAATCCAGCAATTGCACTACACGGTATTTACCCAAAAGAAGCAAAAATACAAATTCAAAAGGATACATGCACCCCAATGTTTGTAACAGCATTGTTAACAATAGCCAAATTATGGAGAGAGCTCAAATGTCCATCAGCTGTTGATAGAATAAAGAACTTGTGGAATATTACATAATGGAATATTATACAGCCATAAAACGAATAAAATCTTGCCATTTGCAACAACATGGATGGAGCTAGAGAGCATTATGCTAAGCAAAATAGGTCAGAAAAAGACAAATACCATACGATTTCACTCATATGTGGAATTTAAGAAAAAAATGAACATGGTGGGAAAAACAGAGAGGCAAAGTAAGAAACAGAATCTTAACTATAGAAAACAAACTGATGGTTACCAGAGGGGAGTGGGCAGGGGAATAAGTTAAATAGCTGATGGAGATTACAGGGGGCACTTGTTGTGATGAGCACTTAGTATTGTATGTATTGAATAACTAAATTCTACACCTGAAACTAATATTACCAGGTATGTTAGCTACCTGGAATTTAAATAAAAACTTTTTTTAATGCTAAAAGATATACACACCTAACATCAGAGCACCAAAACATATTAGGCAAATATTGACAGATCTAAGAGGAGAAATAGACAATAATACAGCAAAAGTAGAAGATCTCAATACCCTGCTGTCAGCAATGAACAGATCATCCCATTAGAAAATCAACAAGGAAACATTAGAATAAACCATACAGCAGAAAAAATGGACTTAGAGATATACAGAATATGCCATCTAGCAACAGCAGAATACACATTCTTCTCAAGTGCACATAGAACATGTTCCAGGATAGATCATATGATGGCCCATAACACAAATCTCAGAAAATTTAAGAAGACTGAAATCATGTGAACTATGTTTTCTGACCACAATGGTATGAAACTAGAATACAATAAAAGGAAAGTTGAGAAACCTGAAAATATGTACAAACTAAACAAAACACTTTAGAGCAACCAATGGGACAAAAAAAGAAGTCAAAGGAAAATAAAAAACAATCTCAAAACAAATGAAAATGGAAACATAACATATCAAATCTTATGGGATGCAGAAAAATCAGTCTGAGAGAAAAGTTTATACCAATATATATATATTGGTATATATATATATATATATATATATATATATATATATATGTATGTATATATATATATATATATATATATATATAAAATTAAAAGATCTCAAATAGATGACCTAAATTTATGCCTCAAGGAACTAGAAAAAGAAGAACAAATTAAACCCAAAGTTAGCAGAAAAAAGGAAATAATAAATATCAGGGTAGAAACAAATGAAAGAGACCAAAAAAAAAAAAATACAAAGGATCAACTAAACTAAAAGCTGTCTCTACAAAAAGATAAACAAAATTTATATACAGTTAGCTAGACTAAGAAAATAAGAGTGAAGACTCAAATCAATAAAATTAAAAATTAAAAAGGAGAGGCTACAACTGATACTACAGAAATATATATAACCATAAGAGTTTATTATGAACAATCATATGCCAACAAATTAGCTAATCTAGAAGAAATGGATAAATTTCTAAAAACACACAACCAACCAAGACTGAATGAGGAAGAAATGAAAACACTGAAAGGACCAATAACTGGCAAAGAGATTAAACCAGTAATAAAAAATCTCCCAACACAGAAATCCCCAGGACCAGATAACTTTGCTGGCAAATCCACCAAAGCATTCAAAGAATTGATTACAATCCTTTTCAAACTCTTTCAAGCAATTGAAGAGGAAAGAATATTCCAGATTTATTCTATAAGGCCAGCATTACTCAGAAACCAAACCCAGATAAGGATACCACAAGAAAAGAAAAAATAGATCAATATCACTAATAAATATAGGTGTAAAAATTAACAACAAAATATTAGCAAACCAAATTCAAGAATACATAAAAAGAATTATACACCTGATTAAGTGGGATGTATCCCCACAATGCAAGGATATTTCAACACAAATCAATAAATGTAATACTTCATATTAATAAAATGAAATACAAAAATCACATGATCATCTTAATAGATGCAGAAAAAGCATTTGACAAAATTCAACATCCTTTGGTGATAAAAATTCTTGGCAAATTGGATATAGAAGGAATGTACCTCAATATAACAAAGGCCACATATAACAAACCCACAGCTAACCTTATACTCAATCGAGAAAAATTGAAAGCTTTTCCTCTAAAATCAGGAAAAATACAGGATAGCCACTCTCACCACTCTTATTCAATACAATACTGGAAGTCCTAGCTAGCAGGATTGGACAAGACAACGAAACCAAAAGCATCCAAATCGGGAAGGAAAAAGTAAAATTGTTCTTATTTGCAGATGATTGATTAGATGAACTAATCAATGATTTCAATAAAGTTGCAGGACATAATATCAACATACAGAAATCAGTTGCATTTCTATACACTAAGGATGAAACATCTGAAAAAGGAATAAAGAAAACTATCCCATTCACAATAGCACCAAAAACAATAATTTATTTAGGGATAAATTTAACAAGAAAACGAAAGATCTATACAAGAAAAACTATAACACTTTACTTAAAGAAACCAAAAAAGACACAAATGGAAAGACATCACATGTTCATAAATCAGAAGAATTAATATTGGTAACATGTCCATATAAACCAAAGCCATCTATAGACATCTATAGATTTAAAGCAATCCCCATCAAAATACTAATGGCATTCTTCACAGAAATAGAAAAAACAATCCTAAACCCTGTATGGAACCACAAAAGATCCCAAAGACCAAGAAATCCTGAGGAAAAAGAACAAAGCTGAAGGTATCATACCTCATGATTTCAAATTATATCACAAAGCTATAGTAATAAAAACAGTATGGTACTGGCACAAAAATAGACATATAAACCAATGGAAAAGAATAGAGAGCTTAGAATTAACCTCTGCTTATATGATCAACTAATATTTGAGACGTGAGCTAACAGTACTCAATAGGGAAAGTATAGTCTCTTCAATAAACAGTACTGAGAAAACTGGATAAACACAGGCAGAGCAATGAAATTATCCTTACACCATTCCCAAAAATTAACTCAAAATGGATCAGAGTCTTAAACATAGACATGATACTATAAAACTCATAGAAGTAAACATAGGGAAGAAGTTCCTCAACATTGGTATTGACAATGATTTTTTTAGGTATGATCCCAAGAGTACACACACACACACACAAATCAAAAACAAGTGAAACTGCATCAAACCAAAAAAAGCTTTTACACAGAGGCAATTAACAAAATTAAAAGGCAACCTACAGAACAGGAGAAAATTTTTGCAAACCATATATTATCATCAGTTAAAATCTAAAACATATAAAAGCTCATTAAACTCAATAACAAAAAAATCTGATTAAAAATGTGTATAAGAGGGCTGCCTGGGTGTCTCTGGCTAAATGTCGGACCCTTGATCTCAGCTCAGGTCTTGATCTTGGGGGTTGTGAGTTCAAGCCCTGCATTGGGTTTGGTACTGGATGTGAAGCCTACTTAAAAAAAAATAAATGGGCAGAAGAACCAAACAGACATTTTTCCAAAGACATCCAAATGGCCAACAGGTACATGAAATAATGTTCAACATCATTAATCATGAGGGAAATGCAGATTAAAACTACAGTGAGTTATAACTTCACACCTGTTAGGATATTATCAAGAGACAAGACATAACAAGGATTAGCGAGGATATGGGGGAAAAGAGAACATTTGTGCACTATTGGTGGGAATGTACACTGGCATAGCCACCATGGAAGAGTATTAAGGTTCCTCAAAAAATTAAAAATAAAGCTACCATATAATCCAGCAATTATACTTCTGGGTATTTATCCAAAGAAAATGAGAACACTAACTCAAGAAAATATATACATAGCCATATTCAATGCAGCATTATTTATAACAGCCAAAATATAGAAACAAACTAAATGTCCATTAATAGATAAATGGATAAAGAAGATGTGAGATATATAGAGATAGATAGATAGATAGATAGATAGATAGATAGATAGATAATCATAGATATGCCAGGACATGTAGCATGGGAAGATATATATAATATATATTCTATATGTATGTGTGTGTGTGTGTGTGTGTGTGTGTGTGTGTGTATGATGTATTTTTTTTTCAGTCATGAGAAAGGAACACATCTTACCATTTGTGACAACATTGGTGGTCTTTGATCACATAATGCTAAGTGAGATAAGTCAGACAGAGAAAGACAAGTACTGTATAATATCACTCATATGTGGAATTTTAAAAAGCCAAACTTGTAAAAACAGGGAATAAAATGGTGGTTACTGGGAGACTGGGTGTGGGGACACAGGACAGATATTATTTTTTTTAATAATTAGCTATGAAAATAATGGGGGGCACTCGGTTAAACATCCAACTTCAGCTCAGGTCATGATCTCACAGTTCCTTGAGTTCAAGCCCTGTTTAGCACTCTGTGCTCACAGCTCAGAGCCTGGAGCCTGCTTTGAAATCTTCTCTCTCTCTCTCTCTCTCTCTCTCTCTCTCTCTATCTCTCTGCCCCTCCGCATTCATGCCCCCATGCGCGCATGCGCTTTCTCTCTCTCTCTCTCTCTCTCTCTCTCTCGCTCGCTCTCTCTGTCTCAAAAATAAACACTAAAAAGTTTTTGAAAGAAAATAATGGAAAATTATTACATCTGAAGAGAAGGTTAGAGGAAGTTTTATGCAAAGTATTGCAACATTTCATTACAAGTTTTATAAAACTATTAGACTTTTAAAAATAAGCATGGGTAAAATTTTGACAAAATAAAAACTAAATTAAAAAGCCATTATTTAAACAAAACTTCTCTTTTTAAAAAATAGAAAGTGTTGAAGAAGAAACAGAGTCCACAAACAGCCAACCTATATATGGTCAACTGAATTTTAACAAAGATGGCAAGATAATTCAAAGAAGAAGCAAAATCATTTCAACAAACTGGGCTTAAACTAGATATTCATGAAGGAAAAAAATGAACTTGAACCTTACCTCATGCTGTACATAAAATTTAAGTTGCAAAGGATCAAAATCTTAAATGTAAAATCTAAACTTATAAAATTTGCAAAAAAAATACATAGAAGAAAATCTTTGCAATATTTAAGTAAGCAAAGATTTATTTATAAAAGACACACAAAACACAAAAGACACAAAAATGCACAACCTCACTTTGAGCTAATAGTAAAACTAAAATTAAACAAAGAATCTTGTTAACATAAATAATCAAATTAAATGGAGACCTCAGAAAGGCAAAATGTAAGTATGCTCTATTGTCCCAAATGGCAAAACTCATTAATTCTTTCTATTCATGGCAAGTACTTGATCTCTTTCGTCTAAAGATAACCTTTAATTTGTAAGTTTGAAATAATTTCAAAGAGGTATGAAACAAATTTTTGTAAGAAAACTGGGTTAGTTCATGGAATATGTGCTTAGTGGGTAAATAACGTCACTCATTGTTTTTTCCTTTTTTTGTTCTCCAAAATACTTCTGAAAAAAAACAATAATTTTGGAGGGATAAAATGACTCTATGATTACTATTTCCCTTCACAAAGTTACTAAAGCAATTTGTGGTGAATTTACTGAAAAAATATTAATTGCTTCTGGTAATTTTCAAACGTAGAAGTTTCTTTATGTTGTCACATAGCTATATTTAAAGTCATGAGCCTATATGAGATCATCCAAGGAACCACCCTTTGAAGCCATCCTTTGTAAGTCAGGTAGAGGAGAGGACAGGAAAAAAAAGGCTGAGAAACAGCATACAGAAGAGAGAAAAATAGGAAAGTGTGGCATTATGGAACTCTAGATGAATAAAATATTTACAAAGGAGAGAAGAAACTGGATTTAATGCTCTTGAGAATCTAAGTTAATGACTGAGATATGGCAAGATGTTGTTTGTGGGTAGCCTTGACAAAGAGGAATTTCAATAAAGTAATGGAGACTGAATCTTATTTGGACATTGTTTTAAAAAGAGAACAGAGAGTGTGAAGATAATTTGGGGTAGAGAAAATTAATGAATAGCTTTGCTAAGAAAAGCATTGAAATGGGGGTGTCTGGGTAGCTTAGTCAGTTAAGCGTTTGACTCTTGACTTTGGCTCAGGTCATGATCTCACAGTTTAGTGTGGAGCCTGCTTGGGATTCTCTCTCTCTCCCTCTCTCTCTCTGCCCGTCCCCTGCTATCTCTGTATTTCTCTCTCTCAAATAAATAAACTTAAAAATAAAAAGGAAAGAAAAGCATTGAAATGTGATAACAGAAAGATATGGGGTTTGGGATTCTTTTTTATGATAAGTGGTACGGGAGTGTTTGTACACCAATAAAATTTTTCCAGTAAAGAGCAAGAAACTTAGATCACCAGATGAAGGGGATATGAGCACATGTGAAGGGGTCAACATTTTACAGGAATAAAAACAAAGATTATGGGTACGCACACAGATATGCCAGGACACGTAGCAGTGGGAAGATAGGAAAGAACCTATAGAAACTGCTTGTGTTTTCTCAGAAAAGCATGAGGAAAATGTTATCAGCTGATCTTAAAGTGGTGGGTTGGAAATTTGAGAAGAAAGGTGTAAAATGTTCATCTTTAGAGAGTGAGAACACAAATTTACTAAGGAGATATAGTAGCATTTCCAGGCAGTGTCAATTGTTTATTTGAAGTTTGAGGTCACTGAAGTTGAAACAAATCAACTTGGTTGTCAATTTTCTCTAGCATTGCTCAACTGCTTGGATATGGAGCATTGTTGTTAGAAATTAGGTTCATACAGGGTTCTGGCTTTGAGAAAAATTTTGACAGTAGTAAAGAAAACCAAGTTTGAAAGTAGTTTTTAAGGGCATGAACACATGATGGGTATGGTATCTAAGCTGCAAACAGGAAAGATGAATAAAAATGAAGCACTGAAGAACAAAAAGTGGAAGTAGCAATTGACCGAGAAGCCTCAATTCGTCAAACAATTGTTGAATTGAGAGTACTGCAAAATGTGGGAGAGAATAAGATGCTTAAATTTGGGAATTTGGAATGTGGTACCTTCCACGTCTAAGATTCCATTACTGAGGTAGAAGAAAGTTTATTATGGACAAAAGGGTCAAGAATATGGGATGCCAAAAGTGTTCAATGAATCATTCATATAAATTTTTAAATTTCCAAAAATGATAAGAAAGTACTGGTGGGAAAGGAGTCCATATTAAAGTTATCATTGAGGGTAAGTGGGAGGGAGAGCACTAACAAGTTGAACTAGGTAATGTGGGCTAAGAGCATAAGCTTCAAAAGTAGTTGTGATTTTGTTAAAGAGGAAAGGGGGAAAGTGGTTTGGAAACAGCACTGAAGAGCGAAGAAGATATTTACCTCAACATTAGGTCCTGTGGCACATGAAAAACAGGATATAAAACATCTTTCACTTGAGACGGCTGTTGGAGAAGTCATGTCCTCAAGAGGAACAGTCAAATTTCATCTAGATGAAAAAAGTTGAGGGGTACCTGCGTGGCTCAGTTGGTTGAGCATCCAACTCTTGAATTCAGGTCAGGCCATGATCCCAGGTTCATGGGATGGAGCCCCATGTCCTCGGGCTCCGTGGTGAGCATGGAGCCTACTTAACAGTCTCTCTCTCTCTCTCTCTCTCTCTCTCTCTCTCTCTCTCTCTCTCAGGACACCTAGGTGGCTCAGTCAGTTGAGCATCCAACTTCTGCTCAGGTCATAGTCTCAGGGTTCATGGGTTCGAGCCCCGCATCAGGCTCTGTACTGACAGCTCAGAGTCTGGAGGCTGCTTCAGATTCTGTGTCTCCCTCTCTCTCTGCCCCTTCCCCGGATGTGCTCACTCTCTCTGTCTCTCTCTCTCTCTGTGTCTCTCTCTCTGTCTCTCTCTCTCAAAAATAAATAAATAAATATTTAAAAAACATATTCTCCCTCTCTCTCTTCCCCCCTCTGCCCCTCCCCTGTTCTCTCTTTCTCTCTCTCTCTCTCTTGAATTACAAAAAAAGAAAGAAAAAAGTTGAGAAGCTGAGGTTATAGGTTATAGTTGAGATTTTAGGTTGTACAGTTTACTCATGTTATAAAACTTCAAATCGAGAGGGCATAATGGAGGGCAGTGAAGAGTTGGGCATTAGAAATATGAAGAGCATTGTGAGGCTAAGTATCTAGGTTATGATGGAAGAAGTAGAAGATGAAGACTTCTGGTAGCGACTGAGGTGAACAGTCTCTTAGGGAGAGCTGAGCAAACAGTTCAAGAAGCCCTCCAGAACTGCACTGCCCAGTGTGGTAGTCACTAACTACATGTGGCTATTTAAATTAAACTCAATTAAAATGAAATAAAATTGAAAACTCATTTTCTCAAACTAGCCACAGTCGAGTGCTGGCTATCATACTGGCCATTGGACAGATGTGGAACATTTCTATCATAGTAGAAAATCCTACTGGACAGTGTTTCTATAGAGTATTCAGTCAGAAACTGTAAGTCACTGGAATACTTCTACAGCTTTGGCTGGAATGTCCAGCTAAGGAAAGGCTATATAATGGGAACTAATAACACAGTACGTGTCTTGAGGTAGCTGATGTACCAGGAACATTGATGGGTTAGTAGACACATTACTTAGTGACTCAATAGGAAATAATAGAAGCAAACTTACTAAACTTTAGTGTCTAGTGCAGTGTGAGAACATAGTGAGAGCAAAATCATAGTCTTAATATATATATCAAAACACCCATAAATATTTTCCCAGGAAGTGTTATTCAGGCATATTAAATCAAGAATCCCCTACATGTATAGTCCTGTTTCCTCCATTTGTCATCATATTTAATTTACTCATTGTGAACTGGCATATAAAACACATCTAGTTTTTCTCCACAATATAATAGTCTCAAAAACTGCTATTTTCCATGTAGAAGAAAAACATGTTACCACAATGCTCTCATGAATTTATATATTTAACAATTAAGAGGAGAGCTAAATCACTATCATAGCCCAGAAAGTAATTTAATATAAAATGAGAATAGAGCAAAGGTTAGTACTGTGGCACAAGCTTGTATGGGATTGTGTAATAGGTTCAACTTTCCCAACAACAAGTAAATTGAATCTTGTGGCCCCAAATCATTCAAATTCCATGTAGGGCAAAATAATATATGCCAAATAATTCAATGGCTCATACATACAAATTACTAACCTTAAACTTGTTTGAGTTTATTTGTGCTGACACCACACAGAAGTGAGGGACGAACAGGAAGAAGGTAATAAAAGAAAAAAATGAAGCAACTGAAATATGATACAATGAGACTCAAATGTACACTGAGACAATAAAAATTTAAGTTTTGAATACCTCTTTTTTTAACAGAAAACTTTACATTTTATATTTTAGTACCATGCATATTAATTCTTTGTGTATTTCATGATAGTTATTTCAAAGATAATGAATATTCCCACGGCACAGTAGGCCCATATTCTTCAGAGTCCCATGGTTTCCCCAGATGCAAGTCAGTAAGGATTACTGATTATGACTATAATTCCTTTCAGAGAAAAAAACTTTTATTAATAGTCCATACTATTAGATCATACTAAATAGATCATTTTCCAGCAGATTTTAATTTAAATCCATGATTTCTCAATTCCCACCTTGCCAATGTTAATTGAAAGAAAGACAGAGATGGAGAAATACTACGAGGCTTAAGGCATCCATCATTATGTAATAAGATTAGTCCCCAAATGTCTATGTGGTCCCACCATGCTCACCTTCAGTCTTCATGCCTAGGACCAAGCAGATTTCAGTGGATTTTACCACCATTAGCCAAGGGACCTCCTTCCCTCTTTCTTTCTGGGTTTATCAACTCTCAAACTTATTTTTCTGACAGCAAAATGAGAAGAACCCATGGGAAACTACCAAGAAGAGGCTTGGCAATCTATATGTAATGTTTGAGGCTTCTGACTAGAGCCAACAGGCCTTGCAGAGGATGGACTCAACCTTGTTCAGTTAATCTGGGCCTATTCTTAGAAACAAGTCCTCAGCAGCTTTTTTTCTTTTCTCCAAGACTGGTAAATCTACAGGTAAAGATGTCAGTATCAGATGAGAACTTGAAATGTCAATCAAATTCTAAGAAGCTTTCTTCATCAAGAATCTGTGAGTCTTTTTTTTTTTTCCATCAAATATGTCATAGAAAACGTACTACACAATGTATCTACTCTACTGGGACTTGTACCAAGGAGCGAAGGGGGCAGAGTGGCAGTGTGATAGGAATAATCATATTTCCTCACCCAGGATACCTAGTGGAGAATAGAGTAGACAAAGGCCAGACTTGAGTCAAGAAGATCTGTTAAGAGGTTGTTTTACAGTCTTCTTAAGACAAGTGGTAATTTGGATTAGAGTAGAGATAAAGATGGAAAATAGTAGTTAGATTGGGAGATATTTAGGAGCTAAACTGAGAGCACTTGATGAAGGGTTAGACACAGAGACCATAGTGAATAACAGCATCATATCCTAGTTTTTCATATAACAAATAATTATTTAATATTTACTACATGTTGAACATTATTCTAGGTGTTAGGAATATAGCAGTAAATAAAAAAAGAAAGACAAAAAACTACCTTGCCATCATGAAGCTCACAACAGGATGCTTTTCTGAATAAGAATTATTTGGGAAAATGCTCAGTGACTTTACACCAATTTCAGGATGTGTAGACTGTGAGTGGCAAACTTGGGTGCCTATAGATTGCAAACTCAGATGTTAAATGGATGTAAAGAATTCATTTTTATGAGGATGAGGACAACAGTACTAGTACAGAGGTAAATGACAGTGACACTTAGCCTCAATACCAAGGACCAATGGGATGGGGTAGGAACCACTGAAAATTGCTTATATTCAGCCAAATAATCCATGTGGGCATGCAGGTCAGTGTCTAAAAAAGAAGAATCCAATAATCCATATATATATATGGATATATATATATGGATATATATATATGGATATATGTATATATATATATATATATATATATATATAATCTACTAACTTAATAGTTTGATGTTGGCAATCAATTAATAGTAGACATTTTCAAAGCAAGGTATGATCCAACACTGTGCAAGCCAAACAAATATCTGCTAGCCCACAACAGGCACATGGGCTCCCTAGTTTCCAAAGTCTGTCTAGAAGTCCTGGAAGGGAATTAGATTTTTCCAGGGCTAAATGGAAATCATCATATATAAATGGTGAAGAATTAGCATGCTCATATCTAGCAGCATATTTATATGCTGAATAAATATTTAAAAGTATCACCAAGACTCAGCCTCCATTCAGTGACTGATGAACCAAATGTTTGGAGATATGAGGAGATGCTAATTAATTTAATCATCATAACTGTATGTGGAAAACCTTTGAACATGATTTTCATCTCTTTAAGCCGTAAGAGCTCTTTGTATATGCTGGTGGTGTCTTTTCTTTACCCTTCAAAGTGTTTTTTTCTTTGCCATTGTAAACACTTCAAAGAGAGACTAGAAGTTATATCCAGTTTTGCTGGCCAAACACTAGTTTAAAAATAGACAAAGGATTTGAATAGACATTGCACCAAAGAAGATGAAAAGATGCTCAATTTCATTAGTCATTAGGGAAATACAACTTAAAATCACAAAATAACTTATCACATCCACTAGAATGGCTATAATTTAAAAAAAAAACAGACAAGAATAAATGTTCCCAATAATGTATAGAAATTGAAATCCCCATACATTTCTAGTAGAAACATAAAATGATACAACCACTCGTAGGACTGAATTGTATCCCCTCAAAATTCATATGTTGAAGCCCTAAACCCCAGGACCTCAAAATGCAACTATATTTGGAAGCATGACCTTTAAAGCAATGATTAAGTGAAAATGAGACTGTTGGGAGGGGGACCTAATCCAGTATGATTGGTGTCAATAAAAAGAAGAAATTCAGACACACAGAGAAATACCAGGAACACACACACACACACAGAAAAGTCCATGTGAGGACACAGCAAGAAGGCACAATCTGCAAGCCAAGGAAAGAGATGTTAAAGGAAACCAATTCCGCCAGCACCTTGATCTTAGACTTCCAGCCTCCACAACTGAGAGAAAACAAATTTCTGTTGTTTAAGCTACCTAGTCTGTAGCATTTTGTTATGGCACCATAGCAAACTAGTACAGCAACTTTGGAAAATAATTTGGAAGCTAATCAAAATGATAAATGGAAATTTACTACATGACCCAGGAATTCTCTTCCTAAGGTATCTACTCAATAGAATTGAAAGCATGTATCTAAAAAAAAAAAAAAAAACTTGCACCCAACATTTCTTAGCAGCATAATTCATAATAGCCAAAAATTGGAAATAATCTAAATGTCTACCAATTGATGAATTGATAAATATGATATATCCATACAACAGGATGCTATTTGGAAATAGAAAGCAATGAAGGACTGATACAAGCCAAGGTATAGATAAAACTCTCAAAAGCATTCCTCAGTAAAAGAAGTAAAAGAAGTCTGACACAGAGACCATATATTGTATGACTCTATTTATATAAAATGTTCAGAAAAGACAAATCCATAGAGATAGAAAGTAGATCACGAGTTGCCTGGAGTAAAGGCAAAGGGCAAATACAAGAGCATGAGAGATTTTATTGGCTGATGGAAATATTTGGAAAACTGATTTACATGATGGGCAAACATCACACGATCAGTTTACTAAAATTACTGAATTCTACACTTGTGTTTGTCAATGATAAAGCTATAAAACATTATAACTTATTTTAAAAGTTATAAAGTCATGCCTCAATAAACTTATGTTTTTAAAGTGCCTTAATAAAGTTATTTTTTAAAATATTGTTTCCAGAATGAAAAAATGAAAAGAGAGGCAAACAGCTTGTAGGGAACAAAACTAAAGATCACTCGTGTGAGAATTTCAAATAAAAAGAAAAATTATTAGCGGTTGGCGGGGAATTAATTGAGGAAAAACTATGTTTAATTGCTTTAAGGCTAAAGAGTAGCATTTTTTTAAATGTCCCAAGATAAGTGAAAGATGTAGTTTGTGACACCAAGCCTCTTTCCTCTGTGTAACTTCTAAAGAATCAAAAATAAAATTTGAAAAGATAGATTTTGAGTTGTATTTGACCAGCAGAACTGAATATATCTCTCCTAATCTATTTCTAGAAAAATTAGGGAGAAATTCTGAAAAAATAATAAATTATTGGGGCTCAGTCAGTTAAGCGTCCAACTCTTGATTTCACCTCAGATCATGATCTCATGGTTTGTTAGTTCAAGCCCTGTGTCAGGCTCTGCACTGACAGCACAGAGTCTGCTTGGAATTCTCTCTCCCTCTCTCCCCCTCTCTCTCTCTAATTAAACACAAACATTTTTTTAAAAACTAATAAATTACTACATGTCTATATCTGTCATCAGCTGCAGTACCCTATGGCAGAGTTTGTAATTTTCTCCAGACATCTCTTTATTCTGAAATAGCATTATCCTTTGCAGCTAAATGTGGCCATTAGGCTAATTTCTGGCTAATGAAACATTAGTAGATACATTCTATGCAGCTTCTAAGAGCCTTCCTTAAAGGAAATCTGGTACATATCCTTTTCTTTCTTCTTCCTTTTCTCCAACCTTCTTAAAATGCAAATGCCACCATCTTGGACCATGAGGGAAATTGTGACACCCTAGGAATGGTAGAATAGAGAGCTGGAAAGAGCATGGCCTTATGGAGCAGCCCTTGTTCACGTACCTGCAGACTTTTACATGAGAGAAAGAATTTTCATTCTTGGTTAAATTAAACCGAAACACACTTTTATGTTCCATAACTGAGCTCATTCTGCTGTAGCATAGGCTCTCGGAGGGTTACTCAGAGAGACTTCTGGGTCTGCCATTTAAAAATAAGTCTGTCTTCTTAGGAGAAATTCAGTCTCTATAGGGGAGATGCTCAGTTTTCATGGCTCCTTCCTCACTCCCTTTTCATTCTCCCAAAATGACATCTCCTCCAAAAGCAAATAATTGTCTTCATAGAAATGGAATAAGGGGGCTCTGTTCTATGTGCTTCCTTCTGGATTCTGGGTGTCCTTTGGGTCACTGTGTTTACACTCATGGTCTCCCCCAATATCGAGATGTCTATCCACCACTATTACTTGTTGAGTGCAAACACTGCCATTGCACCTCCGTGTTCTCTTTGTCCTAACCCCAGGCCTCTGCCAGTCCCTCAGGACTCTGTCCACCTCTGTTCCTTGTGAGGCTCCTGGATTTCCTGAACACTCTTCATAGGCATGGAAAATCAGCAACTTTCATTTATTACAGACCTCCTCCATCCACTGATACTATTCTGCCTGGTGATGCATTATCAAATGTGCAGTGAGTAAGCCGACTGCCATCCCAGATGTTCTCAATTCTCCCTCAACACATGAGGGTTTCTACTGATCATAACCTAGGCAGGTGTTTTCAAAATGCATCTGCCCCACTTAGGTTACAGCAAATTGCTCTGACCTCCTGGCCTTCCTCTGTTTTTCCAGCATTCATCCTCTCAGAGGACTTCTCTGACTTCTTGCTAGTCACTTTCTCATGCCCAGAATGTAAAGTAAAGCTCTTTAGTCTGATTCTAGCACGAACTCTCTTGATATATTAAGGGAGAAATTGTAATTGAGATACAACTTTTTTCTCTCTTTACGAAGTCTAACTCTCAAGACTATTGTCCTAAATCAGCGCTGAGATATAGACTGATGGCTGGCTTCTCACAACCTCTCTGTTTCAGGTGGTATCTGTCCTCTCCTTCCCTGGGAGGCAATAAGCCTTCTTGGTGGTTTAATAATTTCACACCATTAGATTCATTTACAATTGAATCGCAGGCCAACGGATACACATCTATGTGGAAATGAAGGAGACAGAATCCCAAGAAGCAAGATACTAGAAAAATCCAAATTGAGAGGTTTGAGATATTGCAGACAACTCTACTCAGAAGCTACCTGAATTGTGCTCAGAATCTTGGGCACATCTTTAATTCATTTGCTCTTTCACTTGGTATTTGTAATCATGGATGTTTTATCACAGGCTCCAAGCTTGGTACTAAATAAAGAAAAAAGTCCTCTGACAGCTGCACAAGGAGCTTAATTAGGAACCTCTTTAAGTTTACTTTAAAATGCATAATTGATGTAGAAACGTGTGAAGCAAATAGCACCCCCTTAACATCTCCACAATATTTTCAAAGTTGCTGATTGTCACATTTGTTTCATATCGTTTAGAAGATGTCATTTTCTCACTCCTTTTTATCTTAATCCAGGGCCACGTTTTGGTTTAATAATTCATTAGCAGCTCTTTGGAACTTATTGCCTGCTGAGTTTACTGAAGACTGATTAGCAATTTTATCATTTCTAAGTTTTTGTATATATTTTCATAAGTGTCACCTCCTGCTGATTCTAATACTTTCTTATTTGAAACATCTTTTTTCTCATTTTTTCTGCTTTGCTGCTGTGCATCTATCAATCATTTCTGTCCCCCTAGAGTACACATCACTGAAGTCTGAGATCCTGTTGGTCATTCCACATCATTGCGCAAACCTGTTTTCATATTTCATATTTATATTTCAGATGAGCTTTATTCTGTCTTTTATCCAACAATCACCAATCCAAATCAGGTATGCACACAGTTACATAAGGCATAGTTGGGCAAAACGTGAGCACCAGAGTAAAACCTACCTGGAATTTGAAGTTTGCCTCTATCACTTTCTATATGATTAACTGTAAACCAATTTTTTTTCATTTAACTTTTCTAAATTTCAATATATTTGTCTGAAAAATTGTAACACTAACTCTTCTTAGTGTTATTATCACAAAGAGGTGAGACTATACCTGTAAAATATACAATAATATCCCTGAAAAATAATGGATATTGTATTAAAATATTATTTATTTTTACTCTTCCTTTTTCTTCTCACTCTGTTTTAACCAAGCTAACATTAACAAACTCTTCTTCACTGGTTTCATTATAACATACATGGCTATTGAGACCCTGAAATAGTTCTCACTTTAAGCCCTAGGTATTCCCAATTTTGTTGGGCCATATCAATCTTGTTTCTGTTACATTGAGAGAATTTTATTTTTTAAAAAGAACTGCTTAATAAGGATGCTTCATGGCTCAGTTGGTTAAGTGATCAACTCTAGATTTTGGCTCAGGTTACGATCTCACTGTTCGTGGGATTCAGCCCCACATCAGGCTCTACGTTGATAACTGACAGCAAGGATTCCTCTTGGGATTCTCTCTCTCTCTCTCTCTCTCTCTCTCTCTCTCTGCCCCTCCCCTGCTTGCATGCACACTTCCTCTCTCTCTCAAAATAAATAAATAAATAAGCATTTAAAAAATGAGAACTCCTTGGGGTGCCTGGGTAGCTCGTTCAGTTAAGTATCAGCTCTTGGTTTCAGCTCAGGTCATGATCTCAGGGTTCATGAATTTGAGCCCCACATCGGGCTCTGTGCTGACATCGAGGAGCCTACTTGAGATTCTCAGTCTCCCTCTCACTGCTCCTCCCTCCCTCTCTCTCTGTCTCTCTTAAAATAAATAAGTAAACATTGAAGGAAAACAAAAGAACTACTTAATAAAGCTAATGCTGATCTCTCCAAAGCTCTCTAAATTGCCATTTGCTCACTCATTACTCCACTAACATCTAAAAAGCAAAGAAAGAATGGGCAGTATTGACACATGTAAATCAGAACTCTTTGCAAAAGTATAGATAAACTATGCATTTTAATTGGAAGATCATTTATAAAAAATTTATAAACCTAGGGGCGCCTGGGTGGCTCGTCGGTTAAGCGTCTGACTTTGGCTCAGGTCATGATCTCACAGTCTGTGGGTTCGAGCCCCGCATAGGGCTCTGTGCTGACAGCTCAGAGCCTGGAGCCTGCTTCTGATTCTGTCTCCCTCTCTCTCTGGCCCTCCCCTGCTCATGTTCTGTCTCTCTCTGTCACAAAAATAAACAAAAACATTAAAAAAAATTTTTTTTTAAATTTATGAACCTAGACTAACCCCACCACAATTGAACATTTGCATTTAACTGCTCTAATCTGATAGGATTTTGCACTATAGCTAATCAGAAAACTGATCATTTAAATCAGAAGATGTCAATCACACTTGTTTCTAGAGATTTCTGGTTGTTAGTACAGTGCTGCATAGTCCAGCTTTTGTTGTAATATTGATGTGCCATTTTTAAATTGTGAAAACCACCCTTTAGGATTTTCTGGCTTTTCCTAATAAATGCACTACATGTCCATTTTTGCAAATTTAGAAAATTCAGGGAAATAACAAGAAGAAAGCAAAAACAAACAAACAAACAAACACCAAAAAACGGCTTGATGTCTTTTGCACTCAGATGTATTTCTGTTAAGGGCAAAGCTGGCCTTAGAAACTTCGTATTTTGGTTTGTGTGGGAGTTATAGCCATTCTTATTTAATGACCTCACCTCCTTATTTCTCAACTTACTCTCAAAGAGTGGCTTGCTCCCAAGGAAGAGTTCTGTGAGAGCACATATAAGAGAACAATGGTAAGAAATACTTACCTTGGGGGAAGTGCGTGTTTCCTGGGCCCATGCAGAGGAGGAGCTCAGGACAAGACAATCCCCCTCAGAAGCAGGATGACTGTCTCAGAGATACATGCTAACATGCCTATTTCAATGAAACAATAAAGTCAGACTTCCTCTGACGGAAATTATGTCTGATTTGTCAGATCTTTTGATGATGAGAAATGTGTTCAGAATATAGATCATCCAATAAATCTATTCCATAAGCTAAATGACCTACATATGCAGCTCCAATTGTTTTGAAAAAACACATGGAAAATATAATAAGGCAAAAGCATCTTGGTCAAAATGTCTTTCTGCAAACTACATTTACATGACAATACTTTTCTCAGTCTTTTCTGGATACAACAGGTTAAACGTGGTGTCTCCAAATGAATAAAATCTATCATGTATACACATTTGATATGTCTTGACAAAGACATTGTTATACTCAGAAACTGAGAAAATAAATGGCAGTAGTACTGGGTAGCAAATACTTTTGTAAGTCGGGTGGTTTGCAATTATTTGCCTTCAAGAATATTTAAGGGAGGCTTAATCAAGTTGCTAGCTAATAGATCATTCATTAAAAAATTTTTTTGATTACCCTAAATTGGTTGCAAAGAAATAGGATAATCTTTAAACAGAATAATGTACAAATTACTCTGTGTGTATATGTGCATGTGTTTACATTATAAATTGCATTTCTGATAAGTTTTTTGTTTAATAATAATTTATCAAATTTTAATATATTTATGCTTTGATCCATTATGTAAATAAATGATGGCTATGATAGAATATTTTAACATCTAGAGTCTAATGATCAAAAATAAAACATTGAAAAATTCACACCTGTATATATGTATATGCATATAGTATATATGAATAATAGTATAAATAGATGAGATTATATGTACATTATGCATATATGTAAATTAAATTATGTATATATGTACAGAACTCAATATACATATAAAACATATATGTAATACATTATTATGCTTAGAATTTTTTTATTGATTACCCAATTTTTTTGCAACCAATATGTGATAATCAATAGCACATTTAATCAAAGCAATATATTAGTGTGAAGAAATTTTTGAAGGAAAAGAAATGAAACCATAATTTCAAGGAGAAAAAGGAACAAGGCAAAATTTCTGATTTAAAAAATGAGCTTATTGGGACACCTGGGTGGCTCATTCAGTTAAGTGTCTGACTTCAGCTTGCATCATGATCTCATGATTCATGAGTTCAAGCCCCATGTCAGGCTTTCTGCTGTCAGCACAGAGCCCTCTTCAGACCCTCTGTATCTCTCTCTCTCTGCCCCTACCCCACTCATGCATGGGCTCTCTCTTCCTCTCTCTCAAAATAAACACTTTTTTAAAATGAGTTTCTCTATGTATTTTTTAAATGAAAGATGATGGGTCATCAAATCACTATGACATTTATATTCCATTGGTACATTTAAAGAATGTCAGTTTTATTTTAAATTGTAAAAAAGCACTGTAAATTACATTCCTTAGAATTATTTTAAAGCATGATTAGAACTTTTAGATATCACCATTAAAATATATAAGAGCATACAAAACTTCAAAATTCTGTTGCAGGATAAATAAACACAAATCTTGAAGTCTATTGCTATAGCATACTCCCCAATATTTATAATAAACAGGGCAACCTGGTGGTTTTCTAGAGATCACATTTCATTCTAAACAAATATTTTTGTTAGCATCTAAGTCCTAATCATTACACTAGGCCCTAACAATGCAACAGAGGTAGAGCGTTTTCTAAAGGGCTGTAATTCTAGCAGGGTAAATACAAGTAAAATAGAAAAATTTAACAGCAAGAACAAGTCCTACAAGAGGGACATATTTAGGATCCTGTAGAAATGTTTCCTGTGGGAGAGAGGAAGCTTCTTAGATAAGCTTACCTCTAACCTGATTCCTGAAGAACAAGTCAAGTTTATCCAGGTGAAGTGAGGAGAAAGTAAAAAATGAGATTCCCAAAAGAAGATACTGCATATGCAAAAAAAAAAAAAAAAATGGCAAAAAAAGAAGTAAATAGAGGAAGTATGAAAGGAAAGAAGAGATGAAGGAAGAAAAGAGGGAGAGAAGGAGGAAAGGAAGGAAAGAAAGGAGGAAGAAGATAGTCATTGAGGGAGAATGAAAGAGGGAGGAATGGCATTTATATAAAAAAAATTTTCACAAAGAATATTAAAAGTTATTATCATTTTATACATGAAAATATAAATAGATGAGGTCACAACAGAATGAGAACACACAATCTGTGACACCTATTCCCACATTTCAGAGGTAGGACCTAGGATGATGATGCAGAACAGTGAGAGGAGCTGGTCAAAGAAACAATTTTGCACGTGTAGCCCCAAGTCACTTCAAAAGTATAAAAGAATCGAGGTTAAAGAGGTTCACTGTCTTAGCCTTGCTGCCATAAAAGATGAACCCAAAATTTTAGCGACTTACAAAAAAAGCCAGTGTGTATTGGTAGGAGTTCTCTTTCATCGAAAGACTCTAAGATTCAGGTTTCTTCCATCTTGGGCAATCAACACCTTAGCAGAAGGCCTTCAGGTGACCACCATAAGAGAAGAGAGATAAATGAGTAACTTGAAGCTTTTAGGGAACAGTCATGGGAGGGTCTAAAGGAATTTCAGTCAACATTCCAAGGCTTGAACCCAGATACACAACTTTAATCCAGTTGTAAGGAAGACTGGGAAATGTATTCTTCCTACGTCCTCAGAAACAGGAAAACAAAGCTGGATTTTCCCATGAATGGGCTTCAGGAAGGCCCATCAGAGAGCTTAATATGTGTCTCCTAGAATTACAGGAATGAATGAGACTACAGCCTGAGTTTCCTCAGGCCCAAAAAGGAAGAAGAGAGATGCAGCTAAAAACCAATCTCCTCATGATGGAAATAACAAAAAGAGAAGTCAACTATGAGGTAAGTATTTTTCCCTAGCATGGAACAAATGCATGAGCTTCCTGGGGACACATACACTCCATGGAAGATAAGCAAGTTAGAGAAATTTTGAAGAGAATCTTGATGGTGATGCTTGCCAGTAAGAGGTTAGTTAGTGTCCCAAGATGGCAGCCAAACAAATATCACATATGATAGATTACTTTAATACGTGTGGGCTTGAGGGGCTCCTGTGTAGCTCAGTCAGTTAAGCGTCTGACTCTTGATTTCAGCTCAGGTTATGATCTCACAGTTCATGGGTGTGAGCTCTGTGTCGGGCTAGGCAGTGACAGTGTAGAGCCTGCTTGGGGTCCTCTCCCTGTCTCTCCACCCCTCCCCCATGCATTCTCTCTCTCTCTCTCCCCCTTTCTCTCTCTTTCTATCTTCACCACCCCCCCACCACCAAAAAAAATAAATAAATAAAGTTAAAAAAAAAAGGTATGGGCTTGAAAAGTCAAGAGTAACCTTAAATGTTATTTAGGACTGGAAAAAAGTAGCCCCATTGCACAGGTTTGCAAAAACTATAAAGGAACACGGTGAAATTGCTTTATAATTGTACTCTGTTGATTTTTGCTCTTGAACATAAGCATCACATTGATATCAACTATTGTTTTGTTCTCCATATTTTGGGGCTTTAAACAAATCTGAGACAGAAAGATTGATTCAGTATAATATTTTATGATATCAACCACCTGCAGGAGATATCCAGCTTGCTGTAAATCCCATCCTTAAAAACAGATATTGCTTTTTCATACATCTTAAAATTCCTGTTAAAAGGATAGATTTTTAAATACAGATATTCATAACTTTCCCACAGCATGACTATCCTAACTTTTATATCATGTGCTTTAATATTTCCTTACACTGTTGAAGTAATCTTGCTCTATACTTGAAACAGTATGCTGCAAACAAGGGGAAAAAATACCACAGGCTAGCAAAAGGGCTAGGGGCCCAGTCCCTTCCTTTGTTTCTGTTTTCGTGGAGTCTTCTCTTGTTCATGAAGTGACTCGGGGGTTGGGCTGGTCTTTCCTTCCCAGGGTCCCAGCATTTCTGTAATCTCAGCGGTAAAACCAGGACCACAAACAGAACAAGAAAGAAGACAACTAAAAAAACTGGCAAATACTGAGACTGTATTTTTAGGGTCACAGCTAGGAAGTTAGAGAGACAGACAGATAAGATCGTAAATAAATTGAAGTCCCAATGAACAAAGTCTTCAGTCAGGAACACAGGCTTCATAGGGGGACACAGAGACACAGCAAAGAAATGGGACAAGTAATAGATATTAGGAAAAAGGAGGCAGGTAAGAGTCCAGGGGTTTGTGTGCTTGTTTGTTTCCACATAAACCAGGTTGGCTAATCTGACTAGCAGATTAGCAAGCTGAGACAGGAACACAAGCAGATGTAAGAGTACAGTGATGAGGTCAGACACCAGGAAACAATGAAAACAAAGAATACGAAATGCATCATCGGAGGAACTGAAATCTAAAGCCAAAGAGCTAGGTGAAAGATGAGAAATTGGAATTGCACCTGGAATTATATTAGAACTGTGTTCAGAAGAAAGGTGTTAACGATTGTTTGTACCCCATTCCTCCTCAAGACCGACCCCAGTCCCCAGGAAAGCATGATTTAAAGAAACTTCCAGGTGCCTGGGTGGCTCAGTCGGTTAAACGGCCGACTTCGGCTCAGGTCATGATCTCGCGGTCCGTGAGTTCGAGCCCCGCGTTGGGCTCTGTGCTGACAGCTCAGAGCCTGGAGCCTGTTTCAGATTCTGCGTCTCCCTCTCTCTGACCCTCCCCCATTCATGCTCTGTCTCTCTCTGTGTCAAAAATAAATAAACGTTAAAAAAAATAAAATAAAATAAAATAAAATAAAGAAACTTCAAGCCCCCTGTGAGGCAAAGGCTCCCAGGTTGGGTAGTCTTTGCAGAAGTCTCAGCTAAATGGTGGAGAAATTCAAGCAACAATGAAGTTCCAGACAACCAGAAAAGATTCTGAAAAGAATAAATTCTGATTTTTTGTTAGTCAAAAAATCATACCAAACTGTTTGCCTTTTCCCCCTCTAGAGGAACAAATGTTATTTTCTCTTCGTGTGTCAAAATATCTTTACAGAGCAATTATATAATAAAAGATTGGAGACAACTTCACAAACGTTAAATTCTATAACATTATTCAGAATCTTATAGCATTGGTTTCAGACACCCCCAGCCCTGAGCAGCAGAATGATTTAAGAATTAAGGCATGCCCACTGTGAGATGTATCATCGATTATATGAGTCAGGTTTCTGAAAGTTAACTCTCTGCCTTTGACTCCAGAGTTGCAGCTCATCCTTGCTGCTAGAGAAGATAATATTTTGGAAGATAAGATGGCAGCAACCTCAGATACGGCAAAATTCATTTTCTAAAAGCCACATCTCTCGTAGATAGGTGAAGCAAAAGCCAGACAGGAAGGTTAGAAGGTGAGATTCTTTACACTTGCTTCTCTATTCCACCACATTTCTGAACTTGGTGTTCGGTCACTGTGCAATGTGATCAAGGATACACTCAGACTCAGAGAATATGTATTCACTTTCCCTTTGGAAATTGGATCCTGCGTGTCTCTCATTACCATGTCACTGACACTACTGGCAGAAGAAAGGGTCAGCTCCTCTTGGCTAAGATATCACATAATGTCTCAGTGCATTGTAGCTGGGATGAGTGGGGGCAGTGAATGGACTTTGTGTTCCATTCCACCACCACCCCCGAGAAAGGAGGGTTTTCAAAGGGAAGTACTTTAAAGAAAGTGCCAATTATAGTCTAAGGCTGGGATTATATGAGAGTCAGATTAGAGAAAGGATTCATCTGGTGGCAAGAAATATGAGGGGCAGCTCTCCCAGGGAGGAGGATGATTAATGTCAATGGATAACAAGACTACCAACAGGTCAGAATCCACAGAGGAAATAAGATTCTCAGCTGCAAAAGTGCTCAAAGAACTGAACAAAGGAGGAGATGAGCTGAGAATGCTGAATGACAGGGAAATTATCCAAAAAAGATCTGTGTAAGGAGAATCCAAGTTTTACTTCTATACTCAAAACACTCCTTGTAGTGTTGCCTCTGAAAAAGGCCAAGAGGGGCCTCAGACTAATGATGGTGGTCAAAAGGAATGTTAATATAATCTTGAGCTATTTCTTGAAAGAAGAATATGTCTGTGTATAACTGGTAAAGTAAAAATAAAAAATAACATTGAAAGAACTAGTTAAAGGATGTTGCCAAATTGTTTTGAGTAGTTCAAAACTACACAAGATAGCCTGTTTTTTCTTAGTGGTTTTGAAAAAAGAATTTATTAATATCTTTTGACAAAAGGTCTGATGTTTTTTGAGTTCTGCAGCTCTCCCTAAGGGTCTTTGAGGGTCTTAAAGCGTCACCGTGGATTTAGGGGAAGCAGAGACAAGACGATTAAAGAGATCTCTGGGAACAATCTTGACACCTGACAGCTTCACCTTTGCTTTAATACTAAAAGGACAATGAGAAGGCTCCAAGAAAATATGGAACTTTATAGAACCCTACCAACAGGGGAGCTGGATCAATGCAGTTTATATCTATTTAAGAGGAAGGGCATGGTATGAAAGACTCAACTGTTTAACCAAATAGTGTTTTTTATTACAGGTTTCCGGCAGCCCAGGTAGACAAAGAATTCTATAACTATTTTGTCTCTGAAGTGCCAAAGTGTTTGTGCTTAAGTTCATCTGTGGACATGGTTCCCAATCAGGCTGAGAGTCTCAGATGATCTTAAGATAGTATGTGATTTAAGATGCCTGCATATCAGGTGGCTGTATACACAGATCTCTGAGCCAGAAATATACGTTTCTTGACTCCCAGGACCCGCACACCTTCAGCCTTCCCTAATATGTGAGTCAGATGAGGCTGAAGTCTATGGCAATAACAACTCCAAACTATCAAAAGTAGGTGCTTTGGTCCGGAAAGTATAAATATCACCTCAAATAGTTTATCAGCCCAAACTAGTTATATGGCCCTACTCAACCACAGAGGGCAGAAAGTCCAGTCTTCCTAGCAGCTAGAAGATAGGAGTCAGTGAGCAAAAACCACTAACTACCACACCGAATGAGTTAATCTCAGCTAATTCCAAAGAGCTTACCTGGTATTAGAGAGAGGCCTTTTAAGGATGCTAACAAGCCTCTGAAGGGGAATACGAAACCTCTTGATTGTTCCACTAGATGACCACCAGTTTGTTATTGCTTAAAAACAAAAAAACATACATTACAGTGAGGCACTATATGGCAAAACAAAAATATTTGAAATAGCATAAAGTTCTTTGATAGCCAAGATCAAAATATAGGTGCAGGATACTGAATATGTTTCCATTTGTATATAAAAAGAACAAATGGCAAGCACATAATTGAGCATCCATGAGTAAACTGTCTCTGGGAAGATACATGAGAAGCTGGGAAGCCTGATTACCTCTGGGAAAGGGAAGGAGAAGTTGGGGAAGGGGGGGAATGGATTTGGGAGGAAGACAACTGTAGGCCCTTTCATAACTTTTGAAAATTGTGCTGTGGCTATAGCACCTTAGCAATAAATAAAACTTTTTTTTAAGTTATAGATAAGAATTTCTACACCCAAGGGTAATTTGACTCAGGAATTCTTAAGAAAAGAGGAGGTATTCTTAAGACAGGAATAAAAATTTCAAGATAGCATGTTAGGCAAAAAGGTATTGGTCTTAGTCTCTCAGCTAACAAATCAGAATCAAGAATATGCAATGTAGCTTCAATTGCCACATTTAGATCGGAAGCTCATAAATTGTCACTTGTCACATAAATTGTACACGTACCATATTCCCAAGTTCTCCCATGTAGCCAGCTTATTGAAGAGTCTTAACTCAGTGAGTTACAAATGTGTAATGATTTTGCTTGTTTACAATCATTAACCATGCTCTGTTGAACTTCCGTTTCTCATCCCCCTTAATGGCATCCTAAATAAGTCCTAAAGCTTCTCATTCACGTGTAGTTAGTAAAAGCTCCAACACAATTAATTACAGTTTAACACTTCATTATATCAACATTATATTTGATTTAATTTCCATCCTCTCCCCCTCTCCAGCATTACCCTGAGTTTAGCACAAAGGACTTGGAGGGGTGGGTGCCAAGGGTTGGATCATTTTTTACATTGTTCTTCTGCCAACAAAGTAGTCTAGATCCCTCCTTCTAGAGCCTTTCAGTCTTCATGAAGGATTCTCCCTTCTGCCCCTTCTCTTGGTGTGCTGGATAATCTCTGTCCCTCCAGATCCACTCTCAGGTTCTCTGCTCTGGGCCCCCAGGAGGCTGACCTTTATATAATGCTTCAGCAGGGCTCTTTTGTTTGCTGGCTCCTGGTTGGATTGGGCCAAAGAGTGACACTGGTAGGAGATCAGAGGTTGGAGAAAGGTATTGAGGTATTTATTTCTTTGACATCTCCTCCTTGCTGGGCTCCAAATTGCCAGTGACTGTGGCCCTCTTCAAAAGGCCACAGGTCCTGGAAGGCTGCCCTCCTTTCTGGCTACAACTGTGGGTTCTACTAACCATGTCCTCTCTTTGCCCCTCTGGGGTGGTGGTGATTCCCACTATGGTCATGTCTAGGATACTTCATGACACCTTGTTGGCTCCCCTTGATACTATTCACCTTTGTAAGTTGTCCCTTCAATAATCTCTCTTCAATTGCCTTACTTGAATGTACCATCTGTTTACTGCCGGGATGTTGAATGGGAAAGGGACCAGCCAAAATGAAGGGACGGAAGGTCCCACCCAGCATCCCTCTGTGCTGAAGACTCATAATCTGAACAATGTCCTTCTTTGACCCTGTGCCTCCCCCTAAATTGTGTGCTTATTAAGAAGAGCATGGAGGCTTGTGATAAAGAAAGCAGGGCCCATTTTAAAACCCCATTATAAGCCTACAGGGAGTTTCACATTTTAAATGCAAGCAGCTTTCTTTAGAAAGTAGATCACTTTGTACTTCTTTGTCCTTAATTCAGCAATTTTCAATTCTGGGGCAACAGAAAATAGTCCATTCAACACGTTGAAAGATCCACATTTATCAGTTTACAGTAAAAACCCAAGATAAAAACAAATTATTATAAATTGAACTAATCTGCCAGGACTGCATAGATCTGTAAGTTTGGATCCTCACTATCTTGAATAATAAACAGTTAATGGATACTTGAGGATTTACCTTTATCTGTCTCATTACCTTCCCAAGAAAATAGCAACTTATTCATACAGAATTCTAGCATTTGTTCTCTGAAGCCTTTTATTGTGTTTTTAACACACATCCAATGTCAAAACAGTACTCCCAGGACACTAATACAGAGATTCATCTAATGGCATATTTAACAAAATAGCTGCTTTGAGAAAGAACAAGAGCATGATCCTTTAGAGGCATTGTGCTGTGTGTTTCATTTAGTTGTAATAAAACACTACCTGAGAGCCATCTCCAGCTAACCTTATGCTTTATTTGCATTTTTTTAGCTTATTAAATGTGAAGGCATTCAGAGGTTGAGTGAAATTGCCAGCAAACTGTATTTCATGTTGAAGATCAGCAGGGGCCTTTTGGAGGGCTTCAATTTTTCTCTGAGTGTCAGGAAATCAAATTATTGCATCCAGCTGCAAGCTGTTTTGATTGAACTGAAAGTCTGATTTAATTTGGTACAAATGGCAAATTACTCCTCTATTTATCCTTGAACTACATGTACCCACAAAGTACTATATTTCAGGATGTTCTTAAAAGTTTACAGTGGAAGTGTGATTTTGAAAGTTTCCCTCCCCATGCCTGGACCGATATAAAATTCCAATATATGTTGAAGGTCCCAGCAAAGACAACATATATTTCTGCACTCCCTGTTGTCATGCTGTTTACAAAATATGTATATTGATTCAGTGGATATACGCATATTGTGAAAGATACATGAAGATTCTTTCGAAAATGGAAAAAAGCCTGGAGTTTATTTGTTAATACCACTTACAGGGATTGTAAGATTATGGTATACTCTGAGCAATTCTATTGAAAATGCTAAGCAGTGCTAAGAAAGAAAATCTTTAGAGTATGCCCTTTAAAGGGTAGTATTTTTAAAAGGAAGCAAAACAAGTGTTTGGTTTTGTTAAATCTTCTTGTACAGCACAACTTTCAAGAATCACTTCGTAGAGGAACACATGTAAAAGAAACCAAAAAACCTAAAAATTATTGTATTATTTCAAGGCTACACTTCAGAACCCATTCACAATATCTGAGGTTTCCCACTCAGAAAAAAATACAGCTTCAAAAACACACAGGTTAAGATATTTCAAGGTGGACCAAAGCAAATGTTTATGTGGAAACAGTAATATTCATTATGAAGTAAGAATAGTATAAAATGAACTGCTAGATGGTGTTCTTTTAATATTTAAATAAGAAAAGTGAATGGGTTACATTTAGTCACATTTAAGGGCAACAATGATAATAAATTTTTCCCCATCGCTCTTTAAATTTTGTCCATTTAGCACAGTCATAAATATATTCAGAAATATAAAACCATATAAAACCATGTCTAGGCAGACAGCAAGTCACAATACAATCTTTAAGTCATGAGACTTCCTGTAACGTTTTCCTTTCTGATACCAAGTATGCTTCTGTGCTTTTTCCACTGGGCAATTTCCTTATCTTCCCTTTCTTCTTTTCAAATCATGTACATCTTCAACTCAGCTACTGTGTTTATTCAGGTGCCATCCCTGTGCATAATGCTTACTTGATCTTAACAAATTGAAAATTTTAGATTAGATTCCTTATCTGAGCCAAGAATCACACAATACTATACACTTTTTACTATGCCTGTACCTTACCATCCAATTACATTATGAGGGTAAGAGCCAAACATTCTTTGCTTTTCACTCCCTCCCCAAATCTGTGATACTATCACACTTCATAAATGCCTACTGCATGAGAGTGGGTATGAGCTCTGTGATGTCTTCACAACCTTTTGTGTGTGTGTGTGCAATACCGAATTCAACAAATAAAACTTTTTTAAAAAATAAAAAGTATTTTGTTTATGTTCCAGAATCGTGTGTTCACATTTGGAAATTATCCTATAATATATCTTCTTATGCTGTGTTTTAAAACATAAAATACAAAAAGTGATTTAAAATAAGATTATTCCCTTGGGGCGCCTGGGTGGCGCAATCGGTTAAGCGTCCGACTTCAGCCAGGTCACGATCTTGCGGTCCGGGAGTTCGAGCCCCGCGTCAGGCTCTGGGCTGATGGCTCAGAGCCTGGAGCCTGCTTCCGGTTCTGTGTCTCCCTCTCTCTCTGCCCCTCCCCCGTTCATGCTCTGTCTCTCTCTGTCCCAAAAATAAATAAACGTTGAAAAAAATAAATAAATAAAATAAAATAAAATAAAATAAAATAAAATAAAATAAGATTATTCCCTAGAAAATACAGTTATCTTATTTGTATAATACAGAATATATTATGTAATATAGAAATATGATGTCCGAAGATTTGTATTCTATCGAGCCACACTATAGTCTTTCTTTTACTTTATTTATTTTCAAACCTTATAATTTTTAAAGGACTCCTGGGAAAATAATGGGAATTACTAAGGCCAGCAATTCCTACTGAATATAGCATTTAATAATAATATGGTTACTACTCTGATATCTAAGAAAAGAATTAGATATGATTTTCTGTTAAGGGAATTTCAGGCTAATACATGCTAATAAATGCTGAACTGAACTTATTAAGATAAAATGTTCTTGTAAATCAAATGATAGTCATTTTCTTAAAAAATGATGATAGCAGGTGTTCCAATCTGAACCATTCATTTGCAGCATGATTTAAAATTAGCAAATGTCAACATGATGGAGGGTTCGTTTCCGAAAATACAGATTACACAGACCATGTTCAATGCATGCATTGAAGCATAAATAATAATCCTTCATGGTGCTTTTTGGTTTGCAGTATGCTTTCACATACATTAAGTTATTTGCTGCTTATTACAACTTCGTAACATTGGAAACAAGAATATTTTTATTATCCCCATTTTTCAAATGGGGAAATCAGGGTTCAGAAAGATTTAATGACTTACCCAAGGTCACATAATTTATACATTGTAGACGATAGAGCAGAATTAAAAAGCAAGTCTTTTGACAAACAGTTCTATACTTATTTCAAAATATCATGAAAAATCTCCACCATTTTGAATGTCTACACAGAATAATGGATCTTAAATGCAGACAATAGGGCAGACTTCATGTCTCCTGCATTGGAAGACACCCAGCATATGAAGTAGAGGCAGTGTAGAGAAAAAGATAATCCACACTATTTTCTATTCACTTCTCCTTCATTGTTTTCTCAATGATTGATATTTTTTAATTAAAAAAAATACATTTGGCCTGACTATGCATTCTAATTTTATTCTTCTAATTGTATTCTCTTGATTAATATTTTCATATACCTAGTTTTGTCAAAAGTGAATTCAAATATAGGAAAATCTGGATCAGTCTTATACCAGATACAAAAAAAAAAAAAAAAAAAGAAGAAGAAGAAGAAAGAAAGAAACTCCATTAAAAGCATAAATGAAAAGAACTGAAGGTGCGTAGTGGCTTTTTACTGTGGTTCAATGTATAATGGCCCACTTTGACAGATAAATGGCCAATATTTCACAAAATTGTCTATTTTCTCAGTGAAGCAAGATATCTCTTCTTTGCACATGGCTCAGGAATTACAAATCTGTTCTGATTGCTGGTAATGTTATAGACTGGATGATTAAAAGAACATTTGAATGATAATGCTTTTCCTTGTTGTAAACCGAAAAAGGAAGGAGAAAAATACACCCATGACTCAAGCCCTAAGTTTCTTTTCAGGAAATAGAGGTAACGTCAGACCGATGATTTTGGTATGAACAGCAGGAGATAAAATACAGGATTTAAAATGAATGATCACCTGTCACCCAAATAAGAGTCCAATCTAAAGTAGCTGGGCCTCCAACCCTACAGAGACCCTACAGAGTCTTCAGTGTAGACTGCCCAACGTGCAGCAAAGCTGGAAGGTCCAGAGGCACCAACATCAACTGTTTGTAATAATTTGAAATTTAGTATTTGAGAAACAGCATTGAAACAAATCATGTGAAAACTCAGAACACTTAGGATTTCTTATAAATTTTATGAGTTTACTTTGATTTTGTTTTAAGTTATAAATTAAGTGTTTGGGGCAACATAATATTTTCAGGGCTTGTTGAGAACTCTGTAGGTCTCATCCAAACCATGCTTTTATTAACCTGCTGCATTTTTTGTCTTGAAGTGGAAACACTCTCTAATGAAAAAGGCCATCCATAAGTCAGGGCCAAAACCTTAGCAAGTAAAAGAATGGGACTCACAAATAGAAGTCCAGTTCCTTATGTGTCACATTTCTGCAAAACAGGAATCAAGAGATGAAGGTGGCCAAGATGTCTTTACCATTTCCCTTGGCTCGACTAAAATTTAGACAGCCTTCTTCTTCCTGTCTCAAAGCCTCTGACCTCCTTTTTCTCATAGAATTTGTTTTTAAAAATGTGTCATGGGGCGCCTGGGTGGCGCAGTTGGTTAAGCGTCCGACTTCAGCCAGGTCACGATCTCGCGGTCCGTGAGTTCGAGCCCCGCATCGGGCTCTGGGCTGATGGCTCAGAGCCTGGAGCCTGTTTCTGATTCTGTGTCTCCCTCTCTCTGCCCCTCCCCTGTTCATGCTCTGTCTCTCTCTGTCCCAAAAATAAAATAAAACGTTGAAAAAAAAATTAAAAAAAAAATGTGTCATTATAAATTCCTTCTCTATCCTCTTGAGGTGTAAACTTTTTAAGAAGCCTGCTGCCAGGGTGCCTGGTACCTGGGTGGCTCTGTTGGTTAAGCAGCTGACTCGATTTCAGCTCAGGTCATGATTTCAAGTTTCCTGGGATCCAGCCCTGAACCAAACTCCCTGCTCAGGATTCTCTCTCTTCCTCAGACTCTGCCCCTCCCCTGAATTCTCTCTCTCTCTCTCTCTCTCTCTCTCTCTCTCTCTCTCTCTCTCTCTCTCTCTGTGTGTGTGTGTGTGTGTGTGTGTGTCTCCTCTTTCTCTCTCTCATATAAATAAACATGAAAAAAATAAAATAAAATAAAAACCTCCTGCCAGTTTTACTTCCCAAGAATGTCTTTCTCAAGGACCTAGGGGCTATTCCTTGGAAATGTAATCATCAAGAAAGTTAGCACTCCTGCCACCCAGGCTCGCTTCCTAACTTCCAGTGGTGCCAATTAGCAAACACAGCCCAGTCACAGAGAAACACATTTAGGAATAACAATGTGTCCAACATATCCCATCCATGAACCTCTCTCCTACCATTCTCCAGTACTTTTCAACTAGCTCAACCCAGCCCTTAAAACACCTCCCAAGTTTTGTTTCGGCAGTTGGGTGGGTAAAAGGATTTGGAAAATATTGAGAAATGTTGAAGCTGGGTAAGTGGTAGGTACATAAGGTTTTGGGGTTTTTTTTCTTTATATAAGCAGTTTTAGGTTAACAGAAAGTACTCTCAAATACTCTCTCTACCCATATCCCAGATTCCCTGATTGTTAACTTCTTATGTTAGGTAGTACATTTGTTACAATCGACAAGCCTATGTTGATACATTATCAAGTAAAGTCCTTGGTTTACATTAGGGTTCACTCTGTTTTGTGTCATTTTGACACATGCATAATGTCAAGATAATGGCATGTATCCACCATTACAGATCATACAGAATTGTCTTGCTACCTTAAAACCCACCATGTTCCACCTATTCATCCCTCTCCTTTCCATCAGTCTGCCTGACGACCACTGACTTTTTTTAAAAAAATTAACGTTTATTTATTTTTGAGAGAGAGAGAAAGAGACAGCAGGAGCCGGGGAGGGGCAGAGAGAGGAAGTCACAGAATCCGAAGCAGGCTCCAGGCTCTGAGCTGTCAGCACAGAGCCCAATGCAGGGCTGGAATCCATGAACTGAGAGATCATAACCTGAACCAAAGTCAGACATTTAACCAACTGAGCCTCCCAGGTTCCCTGATAACTGATTTGTTTTTGTTTTGTTTTTGTTTTTTTTTTACTGTGTCTAATTTTGCCTTTTCCAGAATGTCATTTAATTGGAATCATACACTATGCAGCCTTTTCAGACTATCTCATTCACTCAGCATTATGCATCTAGGTTTCTCCCAGGTCTTTTTGTGGGTTGATAGCTCATATCTTTGCACTGCTGAATAATATTCCATTGTCTGGATATAACACAGTTTATAATTTCACCTACTGAAGGACAATAAGTGCTTCTGGTTTGGGGCAATTATGAACAATTGCATGCTAGTTTTGTGTAACATAAGTTTTCAAGTCAATTGGGTCAATATCTAGAAGCGTAATTGCTTGATCGCATGGTAAGACCATGTGCCTTTTAAGAGGCTGCCAAGCTGTCTTCCAAACTGGCTGCCTCATTTTGTGTTCCTACCAGCAGTGAGTTAGAGTTCCTATTGCCCTGCTTCCTTGTATGCTCTGGGTTGATAAAATAAAGAAAATATTCAACTTTCAATGGGCTTGCTCGTGGGCTCTCAGGGATGCCATACTCTAACCTGAAACAGAATCAGCAAAACCTTGAAACGTGCTCAATTTCTGCCCCCAGCACATATTGTGCATCTGTTTTGTTTATAAATAACAGAAAAGCCAGCATCCCAGGCAAAGATAAGAGAAAAAACAAAACAAAACAAACAAACAAACAAACAAAACCTCCCTGCTTCCCATAAGATTAAGGTCATATAGCCCTGTATGTACTAAAAGCTTAAGATAAGGTCTATAGCTATCTGAAATGTCTCTTGTCTAATGATTTGTAACTTTTTATGTAAAAAAAAAAGTGTATAACCCAACACCAAATGTTCCTTCCCTAGACCATTTTCCTATTTTAAAGATTGTGTAGCCCAGGCAGCTGTCCTAACTTGGGCTTGAATAGAACTTTGTTCCTTTTTCTTTAAATTTTTTTTTTAAAAAGCTTTGTTCATTTGTGTCAAGAAGGTATTGTCTGTTTTTTTGGATTTTAGCCATTGTGATAGATATAAAGTGGTATCTCTATTTTTTTTTCATTTCAATTCCCTAATGATAAATGATTTTGAAAATCTTTTCATAGGATCATTTGCCTTATGTATCTATATGCTGAGGTATCCAGATTGTTTGCCCATATTTTAATTGAGCTGTTTGTTTTCTTATGGTTAAGTGTTAAGAGTTCTGGGAATCTTTTAGGGTGCCTGGGTGGCTCCGTCGGTTGAGCGTCCGACTTTGGCTCAGGTCATGATCTCACGGTTTGTGGGTTTGAGCCCTGCGTCGGGCTCTGTGCTGACGGCTCAGAGCCTGGAGCCTGCTTCGGATTCTGTGTCTCCTTCTCTCTCAGCCCCTCCCCAACTTGTGCTCTGTCTCTCTCTGTCTCTCAAAAATAAATAAATGTAAAAAAAAATTTTTTTTAAAGAGTTCTGGGAATCTTTTAGATATAAGTCCTTTAACAGACATGTGTTTTGCAAATACTTTCTTCCAATCTCTATCTTATCTTTTCATTCTCTTAATAGTGTCTTTTCAGAACAGAAGTTTTTAATTTTAGTAAAGTTCAGCTTATCATCTTTTTCTTTCCTGGATTGTGCTTTTACTGTTGTATCTAGAAACTTATCATCAAACTCTAAGCTATCTAGATTTTTCTGTTTTCTTCCAAAAATTTTATAACTTTGCATTTTATGCTTAGATCTATGCTCCATCTTAACTTGATTTTGGTAAAATGTTTAAGGTCTATGGCTATATTTAACTTTTTGGGTACAGAAATCCAATTATTCCTGCACCATTTGTTTAAAAGTCTATCTTCTGTCCATTGACTTGCCTTTGCTCCTCTTAAAACACTGACTATATGTGTATGGGGGTTATATTTCTGGGCTTTCTTTTTTCTTTCATTGATCTATAAATCTATTCTTTAACAAATACCATGTTGTTTTGAATACAGTAGCTTTATAATACTTCTTCAAGTCAAGTAGTATCACTCCAACAATGTTTTTCTTTCATAGTGTTTTGACTTTTTGGAGTTTTTTGCCCCCCCATACAAGCTTGACAGTATTGAGTCTTCCAGTCAATGAACATGGAACTATTCCTCCATTTATTGATATTTTCTTTGATTTCTTTTATAATTTTCCACATGTAGATTTTGTACCTAGATTTACCATACCTATTTCTGTGTGTGTGTGTGTGTGTGTGTGTGTGTGTGTGTGTGTGTGTATGTTATTGTGAATGGTATGGTGTATTTACTTTCAAATTCCATTTGTTTACTGCTGTATAAAAGAAAGCAACTGGCTGTGTCTATTAACCTTGTATCCTATGACATTGCTACAATCAGTTTTTGATTCCAGGATTTTTTTTTTCTGTTGATTCTTGGAGATTTTCTACTTAGACAATCATGTCATCTGCAAACAAATACAATTTTATTTCTTCCTTAAAAACCTGTATACCTTTCATTTCCTTTTCTTATGTTATTGCCTTACTAGCACTTCTAGTACAGTGCTGAGTATGAGTGGTAAGAGGGAAAATTTTTGCCTAATGATTTTACTGGGAAAACTGTTCAATTTTTCACCATTAAATATGTTAGCTGTAAATTTTTTGTAGATGTTATTTATCAAGTTGAGGACATTCTCTAAATGTAAACTTTTAAATATGCATCATTGTTCAAGGATATCATGAATATTGTCTTTTGGACTCTATGGTCTATATATCATATATATGGTAAAATGGTAATATCGAAAACAGGGTACTTTCAAATGTATTTAGGTTGTTTCCTGGACAACTATCCAGTATGAAAAAAAAATTTAACTTGCTACTATTTATTTTCATTTCTAAAATAACTACTTTTATATATTATTTATATTTTAAGGCAAGAACTTAAAAACTAAAAGTAACAACCAAAGTAACTACTTAGTGCATAAAACACAGCCATTGTTTCTTGATTCAGAGTGTGAATTTATAATAGAGAAGCAGTAAAATCTGGGGCTGTCATGTATCAAAAATATAAATAACAAATTAATTTCTAGGTACAAATGCAACTTTAGAAACCAAATATCTTGGAGTGACTGGGTGGCTCAGCTGGTTATGTGTCTGACTTTGGCTTAGGTCATGGTCTCACAGTTTGTGAGTTTGAGCCCTGAGTTGGACTCTGTATTGACACCTCAGAGCCCAGAGCCAGCTTCAGATTCTGTGTCTCCCTCTCTCTGTTCCTCCCCTGCTCCCATTCTCTCTCTCTCTCTCTCTCCCTCTCTCAAAAATAAATAAACATTAAAAAAAATTTTAAACAACCCACATAACCATATCTGTTGGTGACATAAGGCATGAAACTAGATTCTAGAACCAGTACGCATTTCCTAAGAAATCCCTTTTTTGAGGAGTTAACACTCCTGATTCTCTATAGTGTCACATATGTTTAAGGTGTACAAATAGCTTTCTGCTTGAAGAATCCTGGCACTAAATTTGTACTAAACCAGAAGGAACTTAATTTTTATCACTAGGAAAATTTTTTATTTTCAAGTATATTTAATAAGAATAAACACATCTCTTAACTAAGGAATAGGGAAAAACATTAAATGAGTATGGATAGGGCACCTGGGTGGCTCAGTTAAGCATACAACTCTTGGTATCAGCTCAGGTCATGATCTTACAATTTGCGAGTTCAAGCCCCACACTGGGCTTCAGGCTGTCAGTGCACAGCCTGCTTGGGATTCTCTTTCTCTCTCTCTCTCTGGCCCTCCCCTTGTATTCCCCTTCTCCCTCAAAATAAATAAATAAATGTTAAAAAAAATTAAGTGGGTATGGAAAAATAGAATAATCTGGGTTAAGGCAACTTCCAGACTTGCAGAGGTACTATAGTGCATTGTCAAAATCTTTATTCTTTACAATTTTCAAAGGAACCAAGCAAATAATCAAAATGTCCTATCCGGACATGCAAGTATGATCAGTATAAAACATCATAAGTTTGTTCATAGAACTAAAATTAAGACCAAATTATATTTAACCGAGGCCAAAGCAGTCAATGCTCTGAAGGATTAACAAAGTCCAGATTTTAAAATCCCTGGATTAAATGGACTAATGATGAAGATCCTTTGAATCCAGACTTGAAAAAAATTGAGATACCACTTCTCAAAAATTTGCAATGTATAGTGTCTTCTTGTTTGTGGAGTTAAATGGGAGAAGGGCAGAAAAGATGGAGACATGACAAGTGGCATAGGACAAAGAGTCAGATGGAAAGAGCTATACCTGATGGGTGACCAGTGAGGACACAGTTTTCCATGTGGGAACCAACTCATGAATTGAACAGTCCTACAAAGCTAGTCTGTTCTTTGCTCTCTTTTCAGAAAGAATTGCTGTAAAACACTTCAACAGCATTCATCCTTTCCTTTCCTTTCCTTTCCTTTCCTTTCCTTTCCTTTCCTTTCTTCCCTTTCCCCTTCCCCTTCCCCTTTCCCTTCCCCTTCCCCTTCCCCTTCCCCTTCCCCTTCCCCTTCCCCTTCCCTTCCCTTTCCTTTCCTCAGATCTCCAGGGTATGACTCCATATAGCCTTTCTTGGTAGCTAGCATGTAGCCTAAGCCTTCACCTCTGTGACGTTGTATAAGACACCTTATCAGTCATGTGGTTTTTAACATTAAAAGGATGCACATGACATTTTCAAAAGGTGAAAAGAAACAAAATGTGACTCACTAAAAAGAGAATTATATGTGCCCTTCAAAGTGAACATGGGTATAAATTAGAATATTATGTCTTCTAGCACCTCATGACACTGAGAGCAAATAAAACTTTAAAAGAGTCACAAGCCTTTTTCTATTACATTCATGTAATAAAGAAGTAAAAAAATCATTCTGATGTTTAAATATCAGATACCTGAAATGTTTTAATGGACTTTAATCAATTCCAGAATGGTACTTACTTGTGAAAAAGAATGTGAGTCTCCTTTTGAAGCAAAATACAATAAACAGAACAAAAAGATTCTTTTATGCTGTTGTTTCATTGATGGCTTTTACACAGCCCACAAACTCTTTATAATGAACTATCAATAAAGTTCAGCTTCTAAATGTCTCCCAGCATGGGGATGGATGCTGAGCTATGTATGGGACCTGAAAAAAAAATTGATCAGATCTTGAGTTTCAAGGCAGGCTGTGTGGTAACCCTAGCTCGTAGGCTGCTGATCAGTCTGAAAGAGGATTTATTTGTATACTTCTGAATCTCTTACTGGCTATAAACAATGTCTGTGAATCTAGGACTCTCCATGCCTCACAGGAAAATACACCACCATGGATTCTGTCTTACTAGTTTCCTGCATCAAGGGATCTTACCTGCTTCTCTTGATCATGAGTACATCCTTGCTTGAGTCTTTTTTGTTTCTAAATACCATGTAAACACCACCCTGCTTAGCTATACTCCAGATCTATTTGATTATTAAGTATGACTGGAATAAATTTCCAGAATTCAACAGTATTTTCCCTCTGTCAGATTTTAACCACCACTTTAGGCCTACTCTCGGGAGGAGATAATTTCTAATTTGTCTATGGATTGCAAGAGTACTGGTTTTCAATGTTACTCTGTAAAACTCACCACTAGCGTTTGATAAACATGCAGATCCCAGGCTCCACAGTTACAGATCCAGTTTGATAGATCTGGAATGGACTCCAGGAAACTAGAAGCTGAACAAACTACTACAGGAGATTTGTAAACCATTTGGAGAAACATTGGGCAGTCCCTTAGGATACATGACTCACTTAGAAGATGTTTTGTAAATGCTTGCAGGTGAATGAGTATTAAAATACCTATTATAACCATTTATCATTGCTCTCAGAAATTATTAAACAAGTAGGAAAGGCCAGTTTGCCATAAATATTTTTAAACAACTAGTTATTTAGCTAAACACTGACCTTTTTGCAATTCTACAATCCAAATATATATGAATTATTTTAAAAGTAAATACATTTAATATCCACGAGCCTAAACAATGCCTCAAAGATTTAATGTAGTCAGTTCAATGTATGCAGAAGAACAATCACCAATAACAGGTTAAACATAACGAGCATGGGAACCACAAAAGACCCCAAATAGCCAAAGCAATCTTCATAAAGAAGAACAAAACTGGAAGTATCACAATTTCAGATTTTAAGTTATGCTACAAAGTACAGTAGTAATCAAAGCAGGCTGGTACTGGCACAAAAAAATAAACCCACACTTATATGGTCAATCAATCTATGATAAAAGGAGCAAGAATATACAATGAGGATAAGAAAGTCTCTTCAATAAATGGTGCTGGTAAAACTGGACAGCTACATGCAAAAGAATAAAACTGGAATGCTTTCTTACACCATATAAAAAATAAACTCAAAATGTTTTAAAGACCTAAATGTGAGATCTGAAAGCACAAAAATCCTAGAATAAAACACAGGAAGTAATTTCTTTGACATTGACCATAGAAATATTTTTCTATATGTATCTCCTCTAGCAAGAGAGGTGGGGGGGAGGTGGATGAAATAGACAAAGGGGATTAAGAGGTATAATCTTCCAGTTACAAAATAAACAAGTCATGGAGATGAAAAGTACAGCATAGAGAATACAATCAATAAGATTGAAATAACATCATTTGGTGATAGATGGTGACTACACTTCTCATGTTGAGGACTGATTAATGTATAGAATTGTTGAATCATTATGTTGTACACCTAAAGCTTATATAACACTGTATGTTAGTTATGCTTCAATAAAAAATAATATAAACAAGTAAACAGAATAATGAAAATGGAGGGAAGAAGTGCATAGAATATTTTTAGATTTCTTCAAACAACATGAACTGCTTTACAAGACCAATATAATCCAAATTCTAATCTAAGTGTGACAAAATTTGTGTGGGCATAAATAATTACTTTATAGAAAAACTGAGAAAAAATTGAGTGGAACTTATGGGAGAGAAAACTAATTTTTATTTCTTAAAGAAGCAACTTGAAATTTGGAACATTCTCTTCTCTTGCTCTTATAATACATTTGCATAATATCTCTTTCTAAATCATGGTTCCTAATACTTGCAAAAAGCAAAACTGCACTAAAATATTTTAGTTCTCCTAACAGAAGAATTATTTCTACTCAAGACAACCTCCTCAGTAGCACATACATTGTACACAGGATGAAAATTATTCCCTGGACCTCCTCCCCATGAGAGTGACCAAAAGCATATGAAAAGCTTATGTAATTCACCTCTGGAGCATTACTCTGGGATTCAGATAGCAAGTGATGCTGTGCTGTTCCAAGGGTCTCGCAGTATACACCAATATAGAGACCAGCATAATCAACTATAATGCATATCATTCACTTAACTGACCTTCACTAAATCAAATGACTAGATTAGTCCATGCTCTCTAGTCTTCTCATGAACTTAAGCAAGTGCTGTCCACAACATGCTGCATCTTGTAACTAGAAGCATAATCTTTATATTCTTGTGCATTCATGCTCCCGTCTACTGAACCGAATAGTTGCCAGGAGTCAATTTTATTTGTTCCCAAACTTCTTCAGGCTAGTTTTACTTTACATTATAAGTATATAGATTAAATATTATGTAAACTGATGAAATGAGGGTGTGAAAAGAAAATGGATTCTAAGAAAATGAATTTAAATGTTTTGGTTAATGCTTTTGTTAAAGATGAGTCACTAAAAATAATACAGTCTCATTTGAGGACAAGGTAGTGTGCAAGTTGGAAAAAAGTCGCACAATTTCAGAAGGATTCTGCACTCAGCCTGTCTGGCAACTATATACACTTCTCCCCTCACTTTAAGAAAAGGGAAACTGGGAATGGAGGACAAAAAAACTATTCTTTTTCCTACATAGGAAAAAGAATCCAGAAATCCAGTCAGTAAACTTATATCCAGAAAAAAAGGCCATGCTGCAACCCAAACAGGTTGGTCAAGGACTTAATTTATATGTTCTAAGTTAACATAATATGTTTGACACATGCATCATTTTGTATTATTCTATGAATTTCATAACACAGGTCAATAGTCTGTTTTGATTTGCCACATGAAGTGACTCTCCTAAGTAACTGACCAGCTACCAATGTTGATTAGGTCACAGAAAAGAAATCATACATCAACAACAACCAAAATCTCTCTAGGGCCAAGATTGCAAACTAATAGTGTAGCCTCCAGGAAAAATTCAGCCTGAGTGGGTGTGTAGTTTTCCCTGTCAAATTCTAGGGGAAAGAATATTGGTTATTTCACATAAAAATTCAAATCTCCATCTCACCTTGAAAAATTAGATCAGGCAACAGTAGACTTGAAATCCCATGCCGCAGCCAGAGGCACTGCTAAGAAGCAGCTGACTCCTTTGGAAAAGACAACAGCTCTCTAGTTAGATTGAGCCTTCACCTCTCCAACCTGCCCAGTTCATTCTTTTATCTGATCTACCTGGTTTCCACAGTCATTCACAGTTACTGACCATGTTTTCTAAGGCATTGCTTCTGACAAAGAAGCATTTCTGATTTGCCTAAGCTATTCAGCAAGAAAAAAACACCCTCCTTCTCAAATATGTAAGTTTATGCAATACATTTTTCTCAAGCACCTAACACTATGAAGAAATGCAAAAATACATATTCATACACACAGAATATAACACCTGTCCTTTTAGAAGCTTAAAATATAATTAAAACAAATAAAAAAAGAAACACATACAATACATAAAAATATACCAGATACTTACGTTTTCGACTGTTGGAAATTTACAGACTGGAGCAGACAATTTAGCACTTAATTCTATATTTCCTTGCTATTTCAACGATACTAAAAGCCCCTTGAAGAAACCACATAATAAAGTACTTTTGAAATTTCCACAGCCCCACTATCTAACATAATATTTAACAAATTTAGTAGCATGAAAGAGTTAAGAGATCACTGATATTTGCTAGTTTTTCGAAATAATAAGAAAAGCAATGTCTGAGATGTGAGGTCACTTTGTATTGAAAGTAGATGTCATGATGTGTTTTATGAATAGCAAAAAAAAATTCACTTGGTGTGAATGAAGTGTTAGTTCTGTTCAATATTTGGGGAAATGTGTGTGAAAAGGTAGCAAATGACAGATTATGATAGGCTTTGAGTGCTACACTAAAGGATTTGGATTTTATCTTGTATATAATAGGGAATGACTGAAAGTTTTAGAAACATAGTGATGACATGAATGTAGGTACTTAGAGAAATACATCTGCCAACAGTATGCAGTATTAGTCTAATTGGGGAAAGAATATAAATAAGGAGATTAATTAAAAGGCAGTAGAAAGAGTGCCTGAATTAGAACAAGGCCTGAGGAGGAATGGTTTTTGATGTTGTTGTTTAATTATTTGAGAGGCACTTGAATGTAAAATTGGCAGGGCTCGGTAACATTGAGTTTAGGTAATGAGGAGAAAAAAAACCCTCAAAGACAATTAATAGATAAGGTTTCAGAGGTTTCAAACTAGTGTCATTATGGACAAAAGGTACTTGAAAAGAGTTACTTTGGGGGGGGGGGGGGCAATGGTGAAATCAATTTTGAAGAATGAGGTCCTGTTAAAAATAGAAAGTTAACATGGGGCGCCTGGGTGGCGCAGTCGGTTAAGCGTCCGACTTCAGCCAGGTCACGATCTCGCGGTCCGTGAGTTCGAGCCCCGCGTCGGGCTCTGGGCTGATGGCTCAGAGCCTGGAGCCTGTTTCCGATTCTGTGTCTCCCTCTCTCTCTGCCCCTCCCCCGTTCATGCTCTGTCTCTCTCTGTCCCAAAAATAAATAAACGTTGAAAAAAAAAATTTAAAAAAAATAGAAAGTTAACAGAACCCAGGAGCAAATAACCATATGATGACATAATTAACTATTACAAACACCAGTGAATGAAATTCCTAAAATCCCAGAAATAAGAAGTTAAAGAATGTAATAAGTTAACTATGGGTACATACATTTCAGTGGCAGAACTAAAATTGAATTAGAGACTTGAGATCTACCATGATTTTTCAAAATATAAGCTTGAATGGGATTTTTCAGAAAGTTCGTGAGCTGATTTTAGTTACTTTTGAAGAACTTCTGAAAGTTGACTTTCAGAGTCAACTTCCAAGACAGAGTCAATAAAATCCGATAATTACAACCTCCATTGTTATTTTCATTCCAATAAAGATTGGCCACAGCAAATGGGATTGACAAAATCAGTTGAGATACTGTAAAAATGAATTAAACTCCAGACAATCTCTGGTAAGAATTTCAGAATCTGAAGACTTTTACCTGTAGTTGAATCAAAAATTATATTGAGGGGTGCCTGGATGGCTCAGTTAGGTAAGTGTCTGACTTCGGCTCAGGTCATGATCTCGTGATTCGTGATTTCAAGCCCCACCTCGGGCTCTGTGCTGACAGCTCAGAGCCTGGAGCCTGCTTCAAATTCTGTGTGTGTCTCTCTCTGCCCTTCCCCTGCTTGTGCTCTGTCTCTCAAAAATGAATAGACATGAAAAAAAATATTTTAATTATATTGAAGACTCCTTGGAGTAGGTAGGAGTCAGGTTACCTACCACACAAATTTAATGTTGAGATTGGAAAGAGTAGAATAAAATGTGTAGCTTAGATCCTCAGGACCTAAAGCTCATCATTTATGAATTACTCAATCAAACATGTCTCTATTAACAAAATCAGTATTGCCTGAAAAGCGTATATTTATGCCTTCAGTATTATATCCTCTTAAATGTAGACTGCAATGTCTACCTTATCTACACCAGAGATTAGAGATAAAACAGATTACCAGAAACAGGTCTCTAGAGGTTACAATGATTATAAACCAGGATGAGATATCTATCCTATTAAAATCCCTGCCCAAACTATCTGAAATAAAAGAACTAACTTTTTAAAATAGGCTTTTTTAGACCAGTTTTAGATTCATAGCAAAATTGAGCAGAAGATACAGAGATTTCCCATATATACCTTGTTCCCACAAATACATACTCCCCCCCACTATTAACATCCCCCACCAGAATGATCCAGTTTTTCCAATCGATGAACCTACACTGACACATCATTATCACTCAAAGCCTATTGTTGACATTAGGGTTCACTTGATGTTGTACATTCTGTGGGTTTGAACAAATGTATAATGACATGTATCTACCATTATAGTATCTTGCATAGTTTCACTACCCTAAAAACCCTCTGTGTGTCATCTGTTCTAACATACTTTTTTTCAAGAGAATTCTTATGAGAACCAGAAGATTGTAAGTGTTCAATAGTACTTCTTTTTTTCCTCATCTGTTAAGACTTCCTAGTATTGTTGGGTTCTATGGATTTCATGGAGCATGGTCAGCTTGCCTTCTGTCCCCCTTCGTCTCCAAAGCCACCTAAATTGAAAGGTTTCTCAGGAGGCAAGTAAAGGTTTGAAATACACATCATACACTACTCAATGGGATCTGAAGTGGTTACCACATTAAAAGCCCAAAGTAGACTAACATGAAATTCTAATAAATAATGCTAAAGCATATAAAATTAATACATAAACCTGTTAAAACCAAGGGCAAATAGATTTTCAATTTGATATTACTCAATATTTTTATGAGTAGAGGTTGGCATTTGGTCATCGGGGAAACAATAATTGCTTTGACGTACATATTGTTTTAAATATAATTGTGTCAATTAATGAGGTTTTAGTGCACTGACATGTAAATTAATTTAAAATATGCACCTGATTCTGGCCTTCATGGATAACTCTATGTAACTAAATCCTGCTTGAATTTCATGCATTTAGGGGTAGATTTATGGTAACATAGCCAACTCTTTGTCCTCTGTGCCATTCACTGAGGCATAAAATGTGTATCTCCTGTTTCAACATAAGAAATATCTCATGCTTGGTCTTGGACTCCTGCTATGGAGCTTAAAAAAAAAAGAAAGAAATAGCTCATGCAAACAAAGCACAGTCTTCTCAGTTGTGCAGTTCAGTCGCTTTTTGAGACTGTTTCAGAACATTCAAAATGAGTGTCAGAAACAGAAGGAACACAAGGAATGTGCTTGCAGTGGCTTTGTGACTTCTGTGACTAAGTCTACAAATCAGCGTAACTCAGCTGATCTCAATGTCTGAGACACATTGGGTTATCACCTGACTGAGGTGGAGGGAGGGGAAAGACATCTAATTGGTAGAGGCTAGGGATGCTGATAAGCATCCTACAATGCACAGGACAGTTCAAGGAAAAAAAGAATTGTCCAACCCCAAATGTCAACAATGCTGAGGTTCAGGAACCCTGTGTAAGTTCTCAAAGACCCTCCTGGATTCTTTCTATAGGCAGCAGTCAGTGCTCCACAAAGCAAGATGCACAATGTGCTTCTCCGTCCCATGAAATAGGCCTGCCTGTTATCGCACAAATAAACGAGATGCATGCAGTAGGTGCTTCTCCTGTTCTAAGTTTGGGATAAAATGTAATTCACATTAAAGATATTGCAGTCTCATCCAATAAAAGTTCCCTTTATGAAAGTCTGAAAGCAGAGCTTCTTATTTTGCTACGTTTTTTACTGCTCACAAGAAGAGAAATCTATGTAAGGGTATGTCTTACAATAACCCAAGAGGTTTCATTTCTACCTTGCCAGCCAGGCCAAACGACACCTTGTTCTCAGTATGTCACGTCTCTCAGTTATGATGACCAGCGTGAAGTTCACATGCACTGACAGAAAAATCCATCTTTCTCAAGGGAAAATTTCTTTGAGGTAATCATTTCAATTTGTGTTTTTGCCTTAAATGAAAGAGCCTATCTTATTTTTAATAACTATCAATATCGGCAATATTATAGCAGTATTATAAGAAGTGTAGATGTGAATTATTATCATCACTTTCCCTGTCTCCTCATTCTCCCTTCCATTATATGATGGTTTAGGGTCAGACTTTAGAATATAAAAAACTTGGCATAGAAATTGCTCTCTGGCACCTTCTACCTATGCAATCTTGGCCAAGACAATTCTCAAAACTAAGTTTCTCATACACAAAATGAGAATAATAATAGTAACTATCCCATGGGTCACTAGAAGTGTGCAGTGGGATAATGTATATAATAGTCTCAATATAATGCCAGTGATGAAAAAGCTATAAAAAATGTTAACTGATACTATTGTGATTACTATTATTTTTGCTGTGTTGTAAGAAGAATCAAAGTTTAAGTTTGAATAGCAATCTGAGGACTTGCTATTTGTAGCTATGCCCACAGTGGACACCAAACTCCCTGCTGTCCAGGACTATCTCTTTTATCCCAATTTCTAGCAAAATGCCTGACACACAGCCAGGTCTCTCCAAATTCAAATGACCAGAAGAATAAGCACCTACAAGCTAAGATCAAGAAAACTTAAGAAATATTCACCTTATACTGAAAGAAACATTTTAGGAACATTTCTGTTCATTAACATAACAAAATATTTTAATAAAATCTCATTTCTAGAAAATGTCTAGGAAATGGAAAATGTCTGGATAATCAGATATTCCACGAGGAGTGTACTCTTAAGCCATCCTATCTCTAACATGCATGTTGTTTGTGTATATAGTCACACATACATATTCCATATAGTATATACTATTAGAGTATAAAATAAATTTTCTGACACTTAAAATTCATTTAAGATCTTTATTCTAAGAGCTCTCTGAGAAGTCATTTTACTGTTTCATGCAGGGCAGCAACATGGTAAGAATGCATTTTACAAGAATCACTATTGCTACACTGTGGAAGATGCACTATGGTTAACAAGACAAAGAATAGAACTAGTCAGAAGGCAATTTTTGGTATCCAAGAAAAAAGATGATGGTGGTCAGGACAAGGTTAAGATTAGGAGACAGGATATACTTTGAAAGTCAATTAATTGACTAGCAGTAGGGGTGGGAGATAGATCTGGAGCTTAGACAAGGGTGGAAGAACTGAAGGAAAGAGAGTAGCCAAGGGAGACAGTGGGGCTTTGGCGAAGCAATAGTGTGGATAGTGGTATCACTTCCTCTGAGCAGTAAGGGTGTGGGGGAGAATCAAGGCTCCTCATTACATTAGTCAATTGCTAATGATCCCCTCAGCCTAAAAATTCTGATTCTAATTTCTTCTCCCAAGAAGAAAAGCTGGATACTGTTGGTTTCTTTCACTTGGTGAAGCCTCTCTCTCTCTCTCTCTCTCTCTCTCTCTCTCTCTCTCTCTCTCTCTCTCTGTTTAAATTTTTTTTGTTTTATTCCCTCTTGCCTCTTCTGCTTCTAGTTAGAGAGCTAAAGGTTCCCAAGAATATAAAAGAGAGATGTAGATTTTCCCATAAATACCCCTCTCTCGGGAAAAGGTCATTGAGCCCAAGAAGAAGAGGGAACAAACTACCTTGTAAAACTCATCATTAAACTCAGTTTACTTAGCCCCACTGCACTATTTATGACAAGTCACTAAAACATCAGCCTATTCCTCAGTGAAATGAGTCATTCTGTTTTATAGTTAAGCTTTTCCTGAAAATGTTTCGGTGAGTGATGTATATTGGATACATAACAGCTTTATTTTCTCAGTACCCAAAGCATTTATAAAAACCTTGGATTATGCAAATAGTAGGTAAACAAGGATACTTTTTAAACAATCTCTTCATGGCTTGATTTTAAAACGTTCCTCCATAAACACACTAGGCAGGAAGCTTTGCGTTCATTTCCTGAGCAGTTACTCTAGGGTGCCCATTATTGGATGATGGGAGTGCTGAGTTAATGAGCCTTAGAATCACCTCTTGAACCAGACTAGCTAACTTAACCAGATGCTTTCTCAGCATCACTTCTAAAAAATACCTTCACAGCAAACATCAATAATAATGTCAAGGAAAAATAATAGAAATGCCTTATAATAAACCATTGAAGACACATCTGGTAGGCAATGATCTCAGCTAATCTTTGCTAAAAATAATAAATAAAATAAAACAAAGCAAAGTGAAATGGAACAAAATAGAATGAAAGGGAAAAAATCCAAAAACAAACAAAAAAACTTGACTGCTGAATCATTTAAGAGCTGCTGAAGTATTTCTTCCGCGCACCTGCTTGGCCACTGTGGCAGAAGTTTTAGGCACTGGATGCTTAGATAAGACATGATATATGAAATGCTAAATAAGTGAAGTCCCCAGTGTAGAAAACTGCTCTAGGGTGAGACAGGTGACAGCACAGAGTGGATAATAAAAGGCGAAAATCACTTTCCCATTTTTCAGCTGAAAGGAGCAAGCGGAATGAGAACAGGCTCATTTTAACATGCACTGTTGGGACTTGATCAGCTACCCTGATGTAAGCACGGATTGAATCTTGTTATTATATTAGCTCCGTGCTGAAGACATGCCCATTTTCATCCTACCTGAGAGATGAGGTTTTCGTGTCACCTGGGAACTCATTATAGGGCAAACATTTTGCAGTTACAGTTGCTGAATTAATTAGAGGCACAGACCCTAACTCAGAGGGTAAAGAGAAGTTTGGGAATCAGATAACATGATGACACGGAGCTTTCCATATCCAAACCAATAAATCATCCAAATTATTAAAAACAAAGGAAAAACAAAAAACAAAAAACAAAGAGGCTTTGTGAGTGCGACATCGTGAAACAGTGTCGCGGTAAAGACCAAACAAGCCTTGGAACAGCTGAATCAAGTTTCAGGGAGTAGGGGAAGTACATCCACCCTGAATCTCCATTTCCCTAAGAATGAAAGATTTATAGGATTCTTTCACGCCAAAACCTAAATAAAACTCTGCTTAAGAGAAAAATCAGGATAAGACATAAGTGTGCCAGCAGAGTGATTTTTTTCCTATCTTACCATCTATTGGCTCATATTAATTTTATAGTCTTTTGTAGATTATTATTTCATCACTAATTCTCAAAACTTTGAAGTTGCAATGTCATGCTATATCACCTTACTAGAGTGCAAAATGAGAAACAAGAAGGTCCCTCAGTCAATGTTTTACCTTTCTTCCTTGCAAATCCTTTACTTCTCTATAGTACTTATTAGTAAAATTTTCCCATATCTTACTCTAGATCTGGAATTCCTCTGATATCCTCACCCTTCTTCAACCTTTTCTTTGTCAGCATCCTGAGACTTTACCCAGACATGCCAACATTGGAGGGAGTCCAAAAGTGAGCAATAAATGTGATTAAGTGCTTGGGAAATAGGATGTATAAAGAAAGATGAAAGGCAGCATTTTAGATAAAATAGAAAGCTGCTATCAGAATATATTCAGTAGCAGTTTTCCAGGACAAAGTCTTGAATTTCAGTGACATTTTCTTAGGCTTAATTCAAAAAGAAAATGTAAGTAAAAATTATAAGAGCCAATCCTCCAAAATTCATTTGCCTGCTGTCTTCAACATTACTCACATCCTTTATCACATCTCTCGTATCATACGTTCCTCAGGTTACCTACCATATACACAGAATGCTGGATGCTTTCGTTTTCTATATTACAGTCTGGGAGTTATTTCTGACTGTAGTAAAGGATGTATAATATAGAACAGAGGTTCTCAGTCGCAGGGGATTTTGCCATGTCTGGAGATCATTTTAGTTGCCACAGTCAGGGGTGGGAATGCTACTGGTATCTAGTGCATAGAGGCCAGGGATGCTCCTAAACATTCCACAGAGTGTAGAATGGTCCCTAACCACGAAGCATCAACCAGTCCGAAATGCTTTACTCCACGACAATTGCCAGATAATATAAGCATTGGCTATGCTCTAGGTCACTAAGAAATCTATGGCTCTTGAGGTAGGAAATTTCACATGCCTCTTGATGGTGGTGAAAGTGGGAAGGCTGAGATGGAGGTTATCAGCCACAGTTGAACTGTCTGCCCAAGCTGCTCTCATAACACTTTTCTATGCAACTTTCCCCCTCTCTACACAGGATGAGAAGCCATCTCCCAAGTGACCGCAGCCCTGGCTTTGTTGTAGGCAATGCAGTGTGTGTGTGCGTGCGTGTGTGTGTGTGTGCGTGCGTGTGTGTGTGTGTGTGTGCGTGTGTATTCTAGATCCACTGAACTCAGATGTGTGAATCTGCAACTAGATTTTTTATAACTAAATATAGTTTCTAACTCAAGTTGCCATTATAACCATTTGCAGAAAGCTTTACTGTATTAATTAAGGGAAAATTCAGTCAATTTAAGATTGTTTTAATTTTATGTAAATGTATACAAGGCTCATCCCGCTGGCCTCTTTGAGGTTTATGTGGTAGCTTGCTGGCATCAGGGTAGGCATCTGGTTCTTGGTCATTCTCGATCCCAACTGGCATCCACCAATCCATCCTCCCTCTCAGCAGAATCTGATTTGTTATCTATATTCCTGCTGTCCCTACTCATTCCACTTTCCAGATCCCCTCAGGTCTATGTGACCTCTAACACAGGTGCTCTCCCTCTCTCTCACTTGTTCCTCTCTCCCTCTCTTGCTCTCTCACTCCGTCTCTTTCTCACCATACTTCCAGGCCTTTCTCAAGAGCATGGAAAGTTTCAGCCACACAGCTTCAGAGCTGAGACACTTTCAGCAGAAAGTGTCTCCAAGACCAGACTTCCCTATTTCCTCCTAGGCCATCTTCAGTTCACTGCCAACAGACAATGGAAGCAAAGATCCACCCAAGATGCCTGACAGCAAGCAACATGGTCCTTTCCTACTCTCAGGGTGGCCAGACTCTTTCTGATCCTCGAGTGCAGGGCATCCTTCACAGAGACTCTCATTGGCAATGAACCCATTTAGGTCCACTGTAACTTTCTTCCTACCTCCTCAACAGGGTTGTTCCAAGCATATCGTTTAGGCCAGGCCTTTGGCCTTTGAAAGTAAAAAGGCTTTTGCTTTTCTTTGCATTATTGAAATGCTCTCTCCTCCTATGACATTAGAAGCCATGTTTTGGTGTGTGTGTGTGTGTGTGTGTGTGTGTGTGTGTGTGTGTGTCTAAGAGGGAACACAATAAGGTAAACAAAGGGATGTTTGGGACCAAACCACTTTGTTGATATAAAGTTATCTTGCTACTGAGAGCTAAAAGTAGAGTCATAATACATGATTAAGTTATTATTACCATTATAGCTCTTTTCAACTTACAAATTTTTTTCTCATAAGATCTATTTTATCATAGATTTAGATGGAAATTTAAGATTTATATACTTAAAATCATTGATTTTCCCATCATTTAAAATATCATAAGTAAATGTTTCTCTGAGTTCTGTGAGCCATTCTAGCAAATAAATCAAATCCAAGGATGGGATTGTAGAAACTCCCATTTACAGCCAGTTAGTCAGAAGCACAGGTGACAACCTAGACTTGTGATTATCATCCGAAGTGGTGGCTGTCTTATAGGACTGAGCCCTTAACCTGTGGGATCTGATGCCATCTCCAGATAGGTAGTGTCTTAAGTAAATTACATTCACAGAACACCCAGTCAACATCCACTGAGATTCAGAATTGCTTGGTGGTGTTGGAAAAAAGACATATATCCGAACTATAAATTTACCACTTGACTAAAAGCTCCCTAAGAACCAAATGTTTTTCCCTGGCACCTCCTGCATGTATTTCCCAAGAACTTACTAAACCTTTGCCAATTCCAGATTCCTAGAGGTCCAGCATAGATGTGGTATAGAAGCAAAGCAGCCCTTAGCGAAAGTCCATCCACACCTGGAGAGTGCCTCTGACTTCCCTCTTCTCTGTGGTCCAGAAAAAGGAGTGGTCTTGAGTGTTTTGGGGGTATGTCTGCTGAGTGAGTTTCATCTCTTCCTATATAGAACCTCTAACCAGAAAATATAAAAAATTTAAGTGTATCTACTGAACAGAATGGATCCCATAAATTTTATTTTGTTATATTAGGAACAAAACGTACTTTCCTAGAACAATAAGTATAAGACTTCTTTTCTACCTGTTCTAAGTTGGAAATATAATAAAAATTTCACATTTGAGAGACACCTGGTGGTTCAGTCAGTTATGTGTCTGACTCTTGATTTCAGCTCCAGTCACGATCTCACACTTCGTGAGATGGATCCCCACATCGGGCTCTGCACTGGGCATGAAGCCTGCTCGATATTCTCTCTTTCGCTCCCTCTGCCCCTCCCCCACTTGCACATACTCTCTTTCCCTCTCTTAAAAAAAAAATTACATTTGAGGTATTCATTGCCTCCTTCAGTCAAATACTCTCAATTTAATACAAATCGTTTCACAATCTGCATTCCACTTATTTTCTTTATTTTCTTCCTGGATCCTGTAAGCTTAGGATAGGGCACATTTGCCTTCATTACTTCAAACAGGTGACTGATATTTACATTTTTTGTCTTTTTGTGAGAATCTCTACTGACTGCTAAATATGTGGGCTCCCCTCCGGTGCCTCTCCCGAGGGACAAGCCCTTATATCAGCAAGAAGGCAAAACAACAGTAGCAGTTTCTTGGGCACTGCAGCAGGAGACAGCAGGTGGAAGAATATGGATTGATTTGGATTGAACAGCACAGCAAAACTTTTGTGCCAAAAACAGAGCCTGCAGTCACTGAAATAGATTTTTCATAGAAATAGATATAAAACTTTAAATAAAAAGTTCTCTAAAGATTCTTTATGTGAAAGTGACATCATGTTATGGCTGTAAAATCTGAGACTAGAAAGACTTAAATAGATTAACTTGATTTTTAAAGATTAAAAAAAAAACTTATTTCCTCCAGGGGATTCCTCTACTATCATTATTGGCTTTGTACACCCCCACAAAGACCCCAGTCTTACTTGGGAGAAAAAGATACTGGCATTTCACTTAGAACAGAGAAAGTGGAGCTTCCAAAAGAACCCTACAAAGAGACAGAACATTCTAGCACACTCTACACTGCAGTCTCTTAAAAGGTTCAGCTCTGTTAAGCTAGGTAATTCCCAAAGGTCATTTTGGCCACTTTAGTGTTATATTGATCATTTCCATACCAATATGACAGGGAAAAGATAGGATAAAATAGGCAGAGAGGGAAAGGTTAGGACCTGAGGTCCCTAGATGGAGAAAAACACATACTTTGGAAGAATGCTGGGAATGGCTGACCACAACAAACCCCCTCGGGCGTAAGGTTCCTCTTAAGAATGTAACAGACACCACCTACTCCCCCTCAGGTTCCCCTCAGGAATCTGACAATCAAAATATCTAACTAAAATAAGTAAACCATAAAACATGTCATATGGGAGACACTGTGACCATAGCCTGACTCCTCACACAATGGAATTGGGCCAATCAGGAATGGACAACCCAGGACCTGGAGTTATCAAGCCAATAAGGGTAGAACCTGAGAAGGAACAAGGGGAAAGAAAAGGGGCCAACCAGAACCTTATAAAACAAAGTCTCTTGCCTATAATAGGGGGCATTCACCTTCAAATGCCCTCTGTCTGCAAAGAGAGCTTTCATAGTATTCTTACTTTCTAATCTTATATTCCAATAAATTTTGCCTGCTGCTCATTTTTTTCTGTGTCCACCTCTTCATTCTTCAAAGCAGCAAGACAAGGAACCCTGGGTATTGAGGTAAAGAATCCTGCAACACCAACTCTACCCACCTAAACCATTTTCTGGAAGAAAGTCTGGTACAGATTGAATATTTGTATACCACTCAAAATCATATGCTGAAACCTAATCCCCAAATGTGAGAGTATTTGGAGGTGGGGCCTTTGGGAGGTTATTAAGCCATGAAGGGAAGCCCTCAAGATTGGGATTAGTGCCTTTATAAAAGAGCCCTTAGAGAGCTCCCTTGTCCCTTTGCCATGTGAAGACACAGTGAGATGATAGCTGTCTTCAAACCAGGAAGCCTGTGGTACTTTGTTATAGTGGCCTGAACAGACTAAAAGGTGTTGAAGAAAACCTGGTCCCACTAGACAGCAACCTGAGGACAACCTACCCTCAACAGGGAAATCTACACTTCTTCCCTTGCATCAGGAAACCCATGTATATTTCCATTGTCACAGGAGCTCTGCTGCATAGTTAAGATGAGTATTGTTAAGCAGCCCAGTGGCAATAGAATCATGTCCTTTTTTCTCAGCTAGAGACCTATTAACCCATTCTGTGCAGCTTCTGATTCACTGCATAGTTTACATAGTCACATTAGAAAATTTATCATCATAATTTCCTTCTTTGTTATATAAGAAAAACCAATATGTGTCTTCAAAAGCCTAGGAATGGGAAGAAAAATATGAAGGAAGTCAGAGTTAAGTCCTTGTAAAAGACAAAGTAAGAGAAGAACGGACAATTTCCAGCATACTCTACTAGGAAAAGGTCAACACTCACAATGATCTAACTAAATCTAAGCCCCTGTACCTACCAATGTGTAAAATTTCTAGCACTTAGTAGTTCAAGCAAAATTCTGCTGACTACAGTTTTATCCTTTGGCACAACCTTTATCTATTGACAACATAGTTAGCCCCAAATACCAATATCAGTGATATATATGCCTCACAGGGTTTTGGAATATTTTTAAATTCCTTAAATCCTTGGATAAGCTCTGTCAAATCTTCCTTGATATCTTTTGATCTACCATGACCTCACTATAGCCATCTTCAGGAACATGAGCAATTTGAGAACACTTCTTCTGCTATAGGTATCATTTTTGTAAGCTTTCAAAAGAAAATATCACTTTGACAAAGAAAAGCCTTTTAATAAAAATAAATGTAATTCTATCACTCATTCTACCTAAGCTGTATGTAAAACCATGAAACATGGTGAGGGCATTAAAATCTCATTAGATGTAGCAAAATACACAGAGTTCCAATAGTCTGATGCCAAGTTCTTCCTAAAAATTCTGATTCACCTTAAAACTCAATGAAAGACCCATGTGTCCCACCTGGGGAAAAAAAGAGTTAGAATTTGGAAAATTTGTAATATTTGGACTGTTATTTTCAAATTTATACAGTCACATGGTCTAGCAAAGGCTTTTAGCTTAACATTTGTTTAGAAAATGTCAGGATATTTTAAAAGCTAATTTAATAATATATGATAAAACAATATTTTCTATAAGTTCCTAGAGAGCAATTTAAGAATATATGACAACTACCATTTTGGAAGGTACTTGGAGGACAAGAGAGGTAGGAAGACTCACAGGAAAGATAGATAGTCCTTTCTCGTAATGATATCCAACCTTCCCCTCCACCCACAGTAACTTGTGCCTTTCTTCAGACATCTGCAAAGACACTCCACTTTTATCAGTGTTTCTCTCACTGACTTCAAAGACAATGACTCCTATTCTTCAAGTCACACTTCGGTAGTTTTGCGCAATACTTGGACCCTTATCATCTCATTAATTTCTTCTTACCTTAACAGTTTTTAAAATTTCATGTCTTTTTTGTGTGTTTCTCTTAAATTCAACTTTTACTTCCAACTACATACACTTTATAGTTGTCTGCCTCCAAAGAACACTTCCACATTTGCTAAGATAGGAGTCACAACTAGCACTAGGAAAATCAGAAGCAAGTACAAAGACCAAAAGACACAATCTGATTGAATCATATGTATTCCCCTCCCTCACTCCAGAGTAGGAGAAATCAGAATAGGAAGACTTTGTGGTTGGTTTGTGTAACAACAGTGGAAACACAATGTGGAACACCACATAGAAATAGCATAATCAGTTTATGCATATAATTGATCCTACCACCAACAAAGATAAAATTCTTGTCTTAGTCAGACTTCTAACTATGACCCTGGAAGGAAATGAAGATGTACTCTGAACAGTAAGAAAAATAATGACCCCAAACTTAGCCAGTGCATATCAATTTACAATAGAGGTAAGAAGCTCCCCTTTGTCCATTATAACAAAGTAGATTGTGGTCATCAGTATTGAGCAGAAGACAAAGTCAGATAAGATGTGATCAAGAGGACATATAACTCACAGAGGGCTTAAGAAATCAGAACAGGGTAATATGTTCATCAAGACTGAGGCAGATGGCCTCATAACTAGGAATCCCAGTGCGAGATCAACGGACAAGGCAGAAAGAAGGTTAATCAACTGGCATAAATTAGAGTCTGAAGAGCATTTAAGGAAGGCTCTAAGGCTAGGGCCTAAGACAAATAGCAGAGATTTCTTGAACTGAGAGGGGGTGACCAGGGATAATTAAAGCAACTGGTCTCTTCTTGTTTTGGATTGCTAAGGAATTTCTGGTCAGACCATCTAGAGACGTATATTATATGATGATTTATATTGACCTATGAAGGCATGTTGTAGTCACTAAAGATGTGTCTGTCCTCATCTACTCAGGAGTCTTTGGTTATCAGGTTGAAAGCACAGTGGCTTCTGAAAATACTTGGATATGTGGTGGGGGGAAAAGTCCAATGGAATAAACTTTAGGGGTTTGTCATCACTGAAAACTAACCCATAATTCATACTAACTCTTGTTTCTTCTACTATCAAATCTTCTGCTCATTTTTTTTATTCTCTAAATGGGCACATTTTGTTTTCCAAATCATCATTAAGAAATTACATGTTTCTCACTGGACCTGCCTCTCTGTTCTAGAATTCCATCCTTGAAACACATCTCTCCCCACTTGGTTTGTCTCCCAGACTCTCTTACCTGAATGCTACCACTGTTGTACTCCCGGGAAGACTGAAAAGGAGCAGGAGTCAGATAGATATGGATATTAGAACTTTGAGAGACCAATGGCAGATAGCAAAAGAGAAGACTAGAGAAGCTACATAAGACCAATGATTAAGTAGCCTAAGATCATCAAGAACAGGACAAGTAGCCTTAAAAACCTAACTATCCCATGGGAGCCTCATTATATTATAAACAAGAGTGTTCTGTTTTAAAAGCAATATCTCTAAGCATTTTAATTCCCAAGGGAAATAAACAGGTCAAAAGTAAATTTTGTTCTTCGTTCTCAACAATCCCTGACACATGTAGAAACTCAATAATGAATTTTGATTGAATGAACAATTAATTAATGTCACATAAGCTGGGTGTCAAACATGATAAATAATTCTTGTTTCAAGTGTCTACACAAAACATCAGTATACTCATTAAAAAATCTTATCTATTTGAATGTTTCTAAATATTATTTTCTACCAAGAGGTAGAATCACTTTATAAGGCTATCTTTATCCAGTGCAGAATAATCTTGTAAGTGCTGTTTATAAAGGAGGCTATGTAAAATAAATAGAAGAGGGAAACTTCAAGCATATTAATAAGCCAGCTGCAAAATTCCTTTGTGTGTTTTTAAGTAAGTCAGCGTATCACACCGCATTATAGTTTTTGCCTTTGTTTGCTGGACCACAACAAGAAAGAATACAAAGGCAGAGAGTAAAGAACTGGGAGATCAAATGGACACATTTCTCTGAAATGTTGTAAGTAGTCATTACTTTCTTGCTAAGTGGTGACTAATAGAAGTGAAGTCTCAAAAAAAATAAAATAAAATAAAATTATATATACATAGTGAAGTCTCCTACTGGAGGCAAAACATAACGCAGAGATGAATCTAAAAAGAGAATGTGAGTTCTATCAAGACTAGAATTTGTGTCCTGAAAGGTCAAGTAAAGAAATATCTCAAAGGGGAAAGGGAGAAATGGAAAGATGTTGGTCAAAGGGTACAAAGGATTGGTTATACAGGATAAATAAGTCCTGGAGATCTAAGGTGCAGCATAGTGACTACAGTTAATAATTCTGTGTTGTAGACTTAAAATGTGCCAAAAGAGCTTGTCTTATGTGTTCTCCCTATATACACACACAAAAATAGTAGCTCTGTGAAGTGGGTTTTTTTAAATTTTTATTTGACTGTAGTTGATGCCCAATGTTACCTGAATTCCAGTTATACAACGTAGTGATTCAACTTCTCTATACATTATGCTATGCTCGCAAGTGTAGCTACCTTCTGACACCATACAACACTATTACAATACCATTGACTCTATTCCCTATGCTGTGCCTTTCATCCCTGTGACTTATTCATTCCATAACTGGAGGCCTCCATCTAAATTTTTTTTTCAATGTTTATTTATTTTTGGGACAGAGAGAGACAGAGCATGAACGGGCGAGGGGCAGAGAGAGAGGGAGACACAGAATCGGAAACAGGCTCCAGGCTCTGAGCCATCAGCCCAGAGCCCGACGCGGGGCTTGAACTCACGGACCGCGAGATCGTGACCTGGCTGAAGTCGGACGCTTAACCGACTATGCCACCCAGGCGCCCCAAGGAGGCCTCCATCTAAAGTGATGGATACGTTAATTAGCTTGATTGTGGTAATCATTTCACTATATATATATATATATATATATATATATATATATATATATCTCAAATCATCATATTCTACACCTTAAATATATACTATTTTAATTCGTCAGTGATACCCCAATAAATCTGAAAAAATAAACAAAACCAGAAAAAAAAAACACAAAGAAATAGGAAACCCAAGATCCAGGAGAACTAATGTGCAATGGAACTAATGATCTAGACTGCTTCTGATTTCACCCCTCCACCCACCTACTACACCCACACATTTCCCACCTCATTTAATGGCAATTCTCTCCTTCCTGTTACTCAGAACAAAATGTTGGAAACTTCCCTGACTGCTCTCTCTCATACCCCACATGGAATCCCTCAACAAATCCTCATCTAACTTCAAAAGCACTTAAGTTCGGTACTGACCACTTGTCAGTAGCTCTATTGTTACCACTGTTATCCGTTCACTGGTATCTCTTGCCTGGGTATCCATGAAAGCCTGCTAACCGTGTCTCCCCTTTTACCCTTGCCAACCTGCAGTCTATTCTCAATCCACCAGCCAGTGTTATCTTTTAAAATTAGTTCCTGTCATTCTGCCATTCAAAACCCTTTATCACTCACTCAAAGTAAAACCCTAAGGTGTTACAATGATCCATAAGGCTCTAAACAACGTGGCATCTCATATTTATCTGACCTCATCCCCTATCATTCTTTGCACCACACTCTGTTCATGGTGTTCCAACACCACCAACCTCCCAGGCACTGTGTCCCCCCAAATTCATATAGTGAAGTCCTAACTGCCAGTACCTCAGACTGTGAACCTCCTTTGAAACAGGGTCAATTAGTTAAGATGAGGTCATACTGTGGGTAGGGAAGGCTCCTAATCCTAACTGGTATCCTTATGAAAACAGGAGATTTGGGCAAAGACCTGCAACAAGGGAGAATGCCATGGGAACATGAAAGTGGAGGCTGAGGTGATGCATCTCCAAGTCAAGAAACACCAAAGATAATTGCCAGGAAACCACCAGAAGCTAGCAGATAAATCTGGAATACATTTGTGGGTCCACAGGTGAGGCAGCTTCACTACAAAGACCTAGAGTCCAGGTACTTATAGGACCTGAGTTGTGTTTAAGTATTTTCTTTTTCAAATCATGTCTTTCATTTATAGTTAAGCACTATCCCCTTTGCACAGCTAAATATTTCCATTTGTTGGTATTCTGCTGTGGAACAATAAAAACAGAACAGAGAAAACAAAAAGCAACATAGCCTCAGAGGAAGCCAAGCCTGCCAGCACCTTGACCTCGGATATCTAGACTCCAAACTTTGAGAAAATAAATTTCTGTTTAATCCATTCAGTTTAACCTACTCAGTTTGTGGTACTTTGTTAAAAAGCAGTCTTAGCAGCTTTGGGGCTGTTGGCCATGTTGTTCCTTCTGGCCAGACTCTCCTGAGAGGCCAGAATATGGAAAGAGCTCCTGAGAGTCAGAGGTCTGACCGTCGCAGCTACTGGAATCTTTAATCCAGATGTTATCTTCCATGGCAGAGATTTCCTGCAGCTTCCTGGAGGTCAGAAAACCCTTTTCCTCCACACAAGGACAGCTACACAGCCTCCTCCATCTCTAAATGTGTCAAAAGCTTCTGCATTATTTGTCATCAAAGGAAACTTACATCCTTGAACTGTATTTCCAATTCTGTCAAGCACATCACTGTCCTGTATGACCCACTTACATTAGTTAAGTGAGAGATGTTCTTCATTTCGTTACAGTTAACACAAAATCATCACACATTACAGATATGATCAAAGTCTGGAGAGAAATATTTAAAGGTATAATCTTCAAAGACAAGGGGAGAAAATAGGAAAATCAAAAGGAAGAGATGAGCAATGAGTTAAGTTTCAAAATATAAAACCATACATATATTTGAAACTCTCAAATAATGGCATTTTGTAACCTCTTTATTAATATTTTAATAATTAAATGTTTTAGACATATGTTAACATTTAGAAGTCAATATTTTGAAAAATTGCATTGCATACTTAGATATTTTTTAGAGGTCCATGGGTCTTCTAAGACTTTTTAATGCCAGATAAGCTACAAAGTATCTGAAACCTTCTAAAGCTTTTGAAACCTCATTTTTTTTTTAAAAAAAGGTTACAGATGAATGGCATATCACAATTTACAAAGGAGTTTCTTACATATTAAACCAATTAACAATCAGTCAAAAGTGGGCTATTTCTTTTATAGTACAAATTAAAATTGCTTTAATATTATATTACATTATTTTAGAAATAAATGTGAAATGTTCAGAATAATATTAATAAGGCTGTAATAGAGACAACTAATTTCAATATAACATGCTACCTTTAAGAATAAAGTTCTACAGTTCCTGGGAAGAGGGCAGCGTAGGAGGACTCTGGGCTCACTGCGCGTCCTGCTGATCACTTAGATTCCACCTACACTTGCCTAAATAACCCAGAAAAACCGCCAGAAGATTAGCAGAACGGAGTCTCTGAGCCAAGCACAGATGAGAGGCCCATGGAAGAGGGTAGGAAGGGTGGAGAGGTGGTGCGCGCTACACGGATGGCGGGAGGGAGCGGGAGCGGAGGGGTGGCCCACCTGCCAAGCAGACCCCGAGTCTGGCTGGCAAAAGCGGAGGATCAGAAGGAGTGTGTTCCGACAGCAAGTGGGACTTAGCGTCTGGGAGGTCATAAGTTAACAGCTCTGCTCGGAAAGCAGGAAGGCTGGAGTACAAAGGGAGGGAGAGTTGCTGAGCCCCTGACGACAGAGCTCAGCTCGGCGGGGAACAAAGGCGCTCGCCAGTGCCATCTCCCTCGCCCATGCCCCAGCCAAAATCCCAAAGGGAACCAGTTCCTGCCAGGGAACTTGCTTGCTCCGGGCAAACACCCAACGCTGTGCTTCTGTGGAGCCACCCCTCCGGCAGCAGGTCTGACACCCTCCCACTGACACAGGGCCCCTCCTGAAGTGGATCACCTAAGGAGAAGCAAGCTAAGCCTGCCCCTCCTGCCCCCGTGCACCTAGCCTACCCACCCCAGCAGATCCCCAGCACCACAAGCCTGGCAGTGTGCAAGTAGCCCAGACGGGCCACACCACCCCACAGTGAATCCCGCCCCTAGGAGAGGGGAAGAGAAGGCACACACCAGTCTAACTGTGGCCCAGCAGTGGGCTGGGGCAGACATCAGGTCTGGCTGCGGCCCTGCCCACCAACTCCAGTTATACACCACAGCACAGGGGAAGTGCCCCCAGTCCCCCACCACTCCAGGGATTATCCAAAATGACAAAACGGAAGAATTCCCCTCAGAAAAACGTCCAGGAAATAACAACAGCTAACGAACTGATCAAAAATGATTTAAACAATATAACAGAAAGTGAATTTAGAATAATAGTCATAAAATTAATCACTGGCCTTGAAAACAGTATAGAGGACAGCAGAGAATCTCTTGCTACAGAGATCAAGGGACTAAGGAACAGCCAGGAGGAGCTTAAAAATGCTATCAACGAACTGCAAAATAAATGGAGACAACTACAGCTCGGATTGAAGGCAGGAGAGAATAGGTGAACTAGAAGATAAAATTATGGAAAAAGAAGCTGAGAAAGAGATACAAAAAATCCAGGAGTATGAAGGGAAAATTAGAGAACTAAGTGATGCACTAAAGAGCAATAATCTACGCATAATTGTTATTCCAGAGGAGGAAGAGAGAGGGAAAGGTGCTGAAGGTGTTACTTGAAGAAATCATAGCTGAGAACTTCCCGGATCTGGGGAAGGAAAAAGGCATTGAAATCCAAGAGGCACAGAGAACTCCCTTCAGACCTAACGTGAATCGAGCTTCTGCATGACATATCATAGTGAAACTGGCAAAATACAAGGATAAAGAGAAAATTCAGAAAGCAGCTAGAGATAAATGTTCTCTAACATATAAAGGGAGACCTATAAGACTCATGACCAATCTCTCTACTGAAACTTGGCAGGCCAGAAAGGAATGGCAGGAGATCTTCAATGTGATGAACAGAAAAAATATGCAGCCAAGAATCCTTTATCTAGCAAGTCTGTCATTTAGAATAGGAGAGATAAAGGTCTTCCCAAACAAACAAAAACTGAAGGAATTCGTCACCACTAAACCAGCCCTACAAGAGATCCTAAGGGGGATCCTATGAGAGAAAGTACCAGAGACATCCTTACAAGCATGAAACCTACGGGCATTACAACGACTCTAAGCCCATATCTTTCTACAATAACACTGAATGTAAATGGACTAAATGCTCCAACCAAAAGACATAGGGTATCAGAATGGATAAAAAAAACAAGACCCATCTATTTGCTGTCTACAAGAGACTCATTTTAGATCTGAGGACACCTTCAGAATGAGAGTGAGGGGATGGAGAACTATTTATCATGCCACTGGAAGTCAAAAGAAAGCTGGAGTAGCCATACTTATATCAGACAAACTAGACTTTAAATTAAAGGCTGTAACAAGAGATGAAGAAGGACATTATATAATAGTTACAGGGTCCATCCATCAGGAAGAGCTAACAATTATAAATGTCTATGCTCCGAATACCGGAGCGCCCAAATATATAAAACAATTACAAACATAAGCAACCTTATTGATAAGAATGTGGTAATTGCAGGGTACTTTAACACTCCACTTACAGAAATGGATAGATCACCTAGACACACGGTCAATAAAGAAACAAGGGCCCTGAGTGATACATTGGATCAGATGGACTTGACAGATATATTTAGAACTCTGCATCCCAAAGCAACAGAATATACTTTCTTCTCGAGTGCACATGGAACATTCTCCAAGATAGATCATATACTGGGTCACAAAACAGCCCTTCATAAGTTTACAAGAATTGAAATTATACCATGCATAGTTTCAGACCACAATGCTATGAAGCTTGAAATCAACCACAGGAAAAAATCTGGAAAACTCGAAAAGCATGGAGGTTAAAGAACACCCTACTAAAGAATGAGTGGGTCAACCAGGCAATTAGAGAAGAAATCAAAAAATATATGGAAACAAATGAAAATGAAAATACAACAATCCAAACGCTTTGGGACGCAGCGAAGGCAGTCCTGAGAGGAAAATACATTGCAATCCAGGCCTATCTCAAGAAACAAGAAAAATCCAGGGGTGCCTGGGTGGCGCAGTCGGTTAAGCGTCCGACTTCAGCCAGGTCACGATCTCGCGGTCCGTGAGTTCGAGCCCCGCATCAGGCTCTGGGCTGATGGCTCAGAGCCTGGAGCCTGTTTCCGATTCTGTGTCTCCCTCTCTCTCTTCCCCACCCCCATTCGTGCTCTGTCTCTCTCTGTCCCAAAAATAAATAAACGTTGAAAAAAATTTTTTTTTAAAAAAAAGAAACAAGAAAAATCCCAAATACAAAATCTAACACCACACCTAAAGGAAATAGAAGCAGAACAGCAAAGACAGCCTAAACCCAGCAGAAGAAGAGAAATAATAAAGATCAGAGCAGATATAAACAATATAGAATCTAAAAAAATGGTAGAGCAGATCACCGAAACCAAGAGTTGGTTTTTTGAAAAAATAAACAAAATTGATAAACCTCTAGTCAGGCTGCTCAAAAAGAAAAGGGAGATGACCCAAATAGGTAAAATCATGAATGAAAATGGAATGATTACAACCAATCCCTCAGAGATACAAACAATTATCAGGGAATACTATGAAAAATTATATGCCAACAAATTGGACAACCTGGAAGAAATGGACAAATTCCTAAACACCCACACTCTTCCAAAACTCAATCAGGAGCAAATAAAAAGCCTGAACAGACCCATAACCAGCAAAGAAATTGAATCTGTCATCAAAAATATCCCAACAAATAAGAGTCCAGGACCAGATGGCTTCCCAGAGGAGTTCTACCAGACATTTAAAGCAGAGATAATACCTATCCTTCTCAAGCTATTCCAAGAAATAGAAAGGGAAGGAAAACTTCCAGACTCATTCTATGAAGCCAGTATTACTTTGATTCCTAAACCAGACAGAGACCCAGTAAAAAAGAGAACCACAGGCCAATATCCCTGATGAATATGGATGCCAAAATTCTCAAAGATACTAGCAAATCAAATTCAACAGCATATAAAAAGAATTATTCACCATAATCAAGTGGGATTCATTCCTGGGATGCAGGGCTGGTTCAACATTCACAAATCAATCAACGTGATACATCACATTAACAAAAAAAAAGAGAAGAACCATATGATCCTGTCAATCGATGCAGAAAAGGCCTTCAACAAAATCCAGCACCCTTTCTTAATAAAAACGCTTGAGAAAGTCGGGATAGAGGGAACATACTTAAACATCATAAAAGCCATTTATGATAAGCCCACAGCTAACATCATCCTCAATGGGGAAAAACTGAGAGCTTTTTCCCTGAGATCAGGAACACGACAGGGATATCCACTCTCACCGCTGTTGTTTAACATAGTGTTGGAAGTTCTAGCATCAGCAATCAGACAACAAAAGGAAATCAAAGGTATCAACATTGGCAAAGATGAAGTCAAGCTTTCGCTTTTTGCAGATGACATGATATTATACATGGAAAATCCGATAGACTCCACCAAAAGTCTGCTAGAACATGAATTTAGCAAAGTTGCAGGATACAAAATCAATGTACAGAAATCAGTTGCATTCTTATACACTAATAATGAAGCAACAGAAAGACAAATAAAGAAACTGATCCCATTCACAATTAAACCAAGAACCATAAAATACCTAGGAATAAATCTAACCAAAGATGTACAAGATCTATATGCTGAAAACTATAGAAAGCTTATGAAGGAAATTGAAGAAGATATAAAGAAAAGGAAAAACATTCCGTGCTTATGGATTGGAAGAATAAATATTGTCAAAATGTCAATACTACCCAAAACTATCTACACATTCAATGCAATCCCAATCAAAATTGCACCAGCATTCTTCTCGAAACTAGAACAAGCAATCCTAAAATTCATATGGAACCACAAAAGGCTGCAAATAGCCAAAGTAATTTTGAAGAAGAAGACCAAAGCAGGGGGCATCACAATCCCAGACTTTAGCCTCTTCTACAAAGCTGTCATCATCAAGACAGCAGGGTTGGCACAAAAACAGACACATAGACCAATGGAATAGAGAACCCAGAATTGGGCCCACAAATGTATGGCCAACTAATCTTTGACAAAGCAGGAAAGAATATCCAATGGAAAAAAGACAGTCTCTTTAACAAATGGTGCTGGGAGAACTGGACAGCAACATGCAGAAGAATGAAACTAGACCACTTTCTTACACCATTCACAAAAATAAGCTCAAAATGGATAAAGGACCTGAATTTGAGACAGGAAACCATCAAAACCCTACAGGAGAAAGCAGAAAAAGACCTCTGACCTCAGCCATAGCAATCTCTTACTTGACACATCCCCAAAGGCAAGGGAATTAAAAGCAAAAATGAACTACTGGGACCTTATGAAGATAAAAAGCTTCTGCACAGCAAAGGAAACAACCAACAAAACTAAAAGGCAACCAATGGAATGGGAAAAGACATTTGCAAATGACATATCAAAGGGCTAGTATCCAAAATCTATAAAGAGCTCACCAAACTCCACACCCGAAAAACAAATAACCCAGTGAAGAAATGGGCAGAAAACATGAATAGACTCTTCTCTAAAGAAGACATCCGGATGGCCAACAGGCACATGAAAAGATGCTCAACGTCGCTCCTCATCAGGGAAATACAAATCAAAACCACACTCAGATATCACCTCACGCCAGTCAGAGTGGCCAAAATGAACAAATCAGGAGACTATAGATGCTGGAGAGGATGTGGAGAAACGGGAACCCTCTTGCACTGTTGGTGGGAATGAAAATTGGTGCAGCCACTCTGGAAAACAGTGTGGAGGTTCATCAAAAAATTAAAAGTACACCTACCCTATGACCCAGCAATAGCACTGCTAGGAATTTACACAAGGGATACAGGAGTACTGATGCATGGAGCACTTGTACCCCAATGCTTATAGCAGCACTCTCAACAGTAGCCAAATTATGGAAAGAGCCTAAATGTCCATCAACTGATGAATGGATAAAGAAATTGTGGTTTATATACACAATGGAGTACTACGTGGCAAAGAGAAAGAATGAAATATGGCCCTTTGTGGCAACATGGATGGAACTGGAGAGTGTGATGCTAAGTGAAATAAGCCATACAGAGAAAGACAGATACCATATGGTTTCACTCTTATGTGGATCTTGAGAAACTTAACAGAAACCCATGGGGGAGAGGAAGAAAAAAAAAAGAGGCTAGAGTGGAAGAGAGCCAAAGCATAAGAGACTGTTAAAAACTGAGAACAAACTGAGGGTTGATGGGGGGTGGGAGGGAGGGTAGGGTGGGTGATGGGTATTGAGGAGGGCACCTTTTGGGATGAGCACTGGGTGTTGTATGGAAACCAATTTGACAATAAACTTCATATATTGAAAAAAAATAAAAATAAAAATAAAATGCCTATTTAAAATGAAAAAAAGAATAAAGTTCTACATTAATTACTTTCATTACTTAAACACTCACCCTTGTCTTTTTAATTGTGTATATTCCTTATTTATTTCTAATATGATTGACAGAGGTCTGGTAGTTAAGACTATATTTAATTCCCTTAAAACATGATGCTTATTGAATTTAGCCATGAAAAATATTTTCATTTAATACAAACTACTATCTGTTCTTTTACATTTCTCTCCATTAGGAGCTGTCATTTTCATCTGCTCCAAATAATAGGATAAAATAATGAATTATATAAACAAGCTGATATTTTCCAATAATTTTCATTATTATATGTTCCAGGTGCAGTTCATACATCATGGCCCAAAGACCATTTCTCTTATATCTCCTCCAGCTTGTTTATATATCCTTGTCAGCAACTGACAGTTTCACAAACTGAGTTTGGAACTGCATTTTTTTCTGGATGCCTGTAAAGCCATATCATCATCACCCAGGTACCATCTAATGATGCTGACCTACTGATAAACTAATGTAAAAAAAATCAAAATATAAAGATACTTATATTCTCTTTCTCTCTTTCTCTCTCTCTCTCTCTCTCTCTCTCTCTCTCTCTCTCTCTCTTAATCAGCTCTTTTGCACAGTCTTGCCTGGAAACTGCAAACCAAAGAGACAGAAGTTAACAACACACCTCCTAATGGACACATGTCTAACGAGAATGTCTAAATATCCTCATGATTTTTGTTTCTGGAACTGATGCAGTTCAAAGTCACCTGTGTCACTGTATTGTGCTGGTTTACCTATAACTGCCTGGGGCTATCCCTCATGGGGGACTTTCCACTGGAGGTGTAACGGGTTTTGCAATTATATATTTTTGTCTCTTTGGTTTGATTCATGGATGGTAAGGCACTACAGTGTACAGAAGATGATGGTGCTTGTGACAGCCCTCGTTTGTATTCATACCTGAATCATAAACATCCATAAATCACCAAAATACCATAACCACCAACCTGATGAATTTAAACTTAAAGCAGCAATCTCCCCATTGCTAACTATGGATGATTAAGTAGTAAGACTATGTCATCTACGAAACAGAAGAAAAATAGAGACCAAATGGAGACATACTAACATGTAGGAAAGAAAATAAGGTAAGATACAAAAGGAGACAAAATCTTAAAGTTCTCTATTTTTCCTATATCTTAGAAAATATTATTAAAGGCCACATAATCTTCAGAGTATATTGCTTTTGAAAGCTTCTAATCTTAATAACAAACTTATGTAAGTGAATTGCACCTGACAGCGTACAAAGGGCTTTTCATATTCTATGACACTTAATATTTTGTGATACATTAGGCTATTTTATGACATGAAGGAAAAACATTATAGTAAATGTCAGCAAATTTAGAAACAAATTGAAAATTATTTTTGTACAATGTTAATGAGGCTACCACATAGATGTAAGTATTTTAAGTTTGTCTTATTTTTATATAATTAGAATTATTTCACAAATTATTTAACATTTAATATTTAAACATGTAGGTGGCAACAGGAATATCCATGGGAAAGGAATATCCACTGAAAAGGAAGTTAGAAAATATGTAAACATATTTAAATTTTCATTTTTTTAATGTTTATTTATTTTTGAGAGAGAGGGAGAGGGAATAGGGGAGGGGCAGAGGGAGAGGAAAACACAGAATCAGCCTTCAGGTTCTGAGCTGTTCAGCACAGAGCCCCACGTGGGGCTCAAGCTCACACACTGTGAGATCATGACCTCAAAGTTGGACACTTAACCGACTGAACCACCCAGGCGCCCCCATAGTTAAATTTTAAAGTGCCTACAAGATTCCACGTACCAACAGTTACCCAAATTTACCCAGCCAGTTACAGGCAGCAGAGATCAATCACATGACATGAGGAGTAAACCAGAACGTGTTTCCAATAAACAAATATCATCCAAAAATAAGAGAGAAGAGACAGATCAGCTACCTGTGTTCAGGTCCTATTTCCAAAACTACCCATTAAAATTCCTCCCTCCACCTCCATCAGGGAAGAGCAGGAGCAGAGTCCAGAAGTGTCTGACTAATCAATATCCTTTCACTTGAGAGAAATCTCAGAAGTTGGTTGAAAAAAGTTCCCTCCCATGCAAACAAGATTTATATAGGAAAACAGTATTAAGCCAGTTGGGCACCTTGAGTATCAGAACTTCATCATGTAAAAATGGATAGTCATTACTTTGAGTATACAGTGTTCCATTCTTATATTGTTTCATTTAATCTTTGATCATGTACATATACAGTGTCCTATACCATAACCTTGGAATACATGGTTGAAGATACATGACCCTCATCCTCAAGGGGATTACAGGTAAGTGTAGGAAACAGATAAAAAAATAACTATCATACTACATGAGAAATACTATCAGGTTTCAGAGATATAAAGTATAGTATAGTAGTATACACGTAGTATAAAATACGTGTATACCTTACCACCACATCCACAGGAGTCCAGTGTTAGTAGTAAGGTAGAATATGGGATACAGTGGTCAAATCTGCCTGGAGAGGTCAGGGAGTCTACCAAGAAGCAAAGGTGAGTTAAAGATGAGCATGAAATCACCAGGGGAATAAAATCAAGGAAATACATTTCATAGAAAAGGAATAATGTAGATATAAACACAAATTGGGTGCAAAAGACTGGTGTAGACAGTGAACTGAAGAGGAAAGATATGGATGTGGGCAGGAACACCAACAAGGGGATGATTAAGATAGTTCAGGGATGCCTGGGTGGCTCAGTCGGTTAAGCATCCGACTTCGGCTCAGGTCATGATCTCACAGTTCGTAGGTTCGAGCCCTGCATCAGGCTCTGTGCTGACAGCTCAGAGCCTAGAGCCTGTTTCAGATTCTGTGTCTCCCTCTCTCTCTGTCCCTCCCCCACTCGCACTCTGTCTCCCTCTGTCTCAAAAATAAATAAACATTAAAAAAAATTTCTTTAAGATAGTTCAAACTTTGAGGGTGTAAGGGTTTGCCTAAGGGTGTAGGAGAGCAATTGTGGCAATGAATGAGAAATATTTTATGAACAAGGAATTAAAATTGAATTTGGAAAGAAGGAGAGAGCTTAAGAAACAAGAGGAGTGAAAATAACAGATTTTAAGCCTGGATGATGAAAGGGAAACATCCTTTGTCTAGAGAATAGATAGGCTTTCTAGATAAAATTTATTTAGAAATGGGTTTTATATACATGGCTAGTGGGAAATGGCTCAAAAATTAAAAGTGATAAATTGTTCTTTTGCATAAAACTAGCAAAGATTAGGGGCGCCTGGGTGGCGCAGTCGGTTGAGCGTCCGACTTCAGCCAGGTCACGATCTCACGGTCCGGGAGTTCGAGCCCCGCGTCGGGCTCTGGGCTGATGGCTCAGAGCCTGGAGCCTGTTTCCGATTCTGTGTCTCCCTCTCTCTCTGCCCCTCCCCCTTTCATGCTCTGTCTCTCTCTGTCCCAAAAATAAATAAACGTTGAAAAAAAAATTTTTTTAAACTACCAAAGATTAGATAAATGTAAGCTGAGGTTCAGAGGAGTTAAAAGCATAGCAACTAGGACTTACAAATCAAGTTCAAAACTTACTTACACTTAATAGGAATTCAATAGCAAGATACATTAAAACCTTGGTTTGTGAGCATAATTTGTCCCAGAAACATGCTTGTAATCCAAAGCACTAAGATATCAAAGCGAATTTTCCCCTAAGAAATAATGGAAACTCAGATGATTTGTTCCACAACCCCAAAATATTCATATAAAAAATTATTACAATACTGTAATATAATACAAAATAATAAAATACAAAATATAAAGAAAAATAAACAAATTGACCTGCACTTAGGTATAATTTGTCCTATTTCTTTTAATTTTTTACCATGCACACAAATAAGCCAGTAAAATTAATTATTTCCATCTAAGTAACCTGTATAGAAGCTTTATAGCTGGTTCTGCCACCCTGTGTCATGCTCTTCCCAGAATAAAGGTTTTTCTAATCAAAAACAGTATTTACCAAATCCAATTTCCAAACTTTGTCATGGGAAAGAATTGACATCGGTTGATCTGATACGATGTTCTAGACACACTGTCACCTCATTGATCCTAATAAAAATCCCAAATTCAGACTTCCGAGGCATGTGCTGCTACTTAATAGTTAAGGAACCAAGGTCAGAGAGGTTTAGCTACTTCACTAAGGTCACTTGGACAGCAAATGTTAGAGGTGGGAATGGAACCCAGTCATGTCTGGTTTCTAAATTCTTGTTTTGTCTTGTTTTTCTACTCATAATAATATCCACAGGGTTCTGCTCCCCTTCAAGTAAGCACCTTTTCATAATATTCCTTTCGATAAATGTGCAATATGTTCTCCCATGTTCAAAATGCTCCTCTCACTGAACCAATTTAAACACTTACATGTTGCAATGTTCTCTTATCCCTCACCATAATCTCTTAAGAAGAGGAATATTTTTCCACACACATTAATATTCTTTTTCCTTCGTGAAAGACTTCTCCTAGTGCAAGCATCATTCTTGCACATCTTCCAACCCAGGGTTTCTCGGCTCATTACAACCGACCTCTGGGGCCCAAAGTCTTTGCTGGGAGGAGGTGGGGGAGCTGTCCCGTGCAATGTGGGATATGCAGAAGTAGCCCTGGTCTCTACCCACTAGACATGAGTAGTACAGTAGCACTTATCTCAATTCGTAAGAACCAAAAGTATCTCCAAGCGTTGCCAATCATACTCTCAGGAGCAAAGCCACCTCAATTTGAAGACCACTGACCCAAACAAATATTGAATATATATATAAAAAAAAAAAAATGAGTCCTCTTGACTGGTGATCCTTGAGGAAAAACAAACAAAACTCATGGCCACCCGAATACCATGCTCAACGCCATCAGATGAAATGTTCCCAGGATAGGTACTGCCACATTTAACAGCTGAGAGAAGGCAGCTTAGAGAAAATAAGTATCTTGCTAGGCCTCCAAATGATTATGCCCTGGAATGGAATTCCTGCTCAGATCTAACTCCAAATCCCATGTTATTCTTGCTAGTTATACCGTGAGGCAGTAATGCTCTGTATCAGAACACTTCTTACCTTCATTAGAAAGAAAAGCCATTTTTAGCAGCAACATGGGTAGACAAATGTTAGAAGAAACTGTCATATGGCAGGCATATCAATCATTAGAGAACAAAAACACTGGCAAGTGTGAGAAATTTCTCTCTATGCTTTGTTTTCTGAATTTTCATTATACAATTTCTGAAATATATTAAATTAGCTTTAGAGTTTTAATACAAAAACCTTAGTTTTTATGTGATCTTTTTCTTCTGGACTACATTTTCACCTGAAATCTGAAAGCTCGCTAATAATACCAGGTACCTCTGGAAACACCAGCATCCATCCATGTTTCGTGGATAGAAATTCTTAACTCCTTCTTCTCAGTATGTAATAAAAGACAAGAAATAAAATCAAAGGCAAGTGTTAGGTTGGCAATTGCAAAGAGTAGCCTACCACATTTTCCCTTAAATGACTCATTCTGAGTTGGCAGAAACTGGGGGAAATGAGTCCTCTCCAAATTGATACTTAATATGCTTATCCCAGGAGAAGATATTGAGGGCAATGACTCTGGAGGCATTTCCCACAGGATGCTCTATCTGGATGCTAGTTGTTTCCATCAGCTGCTCCTCATGTTGGCAGTCACCCCCGGGTGGCTTTTACCAGCTGCCTAAGACAGCTGTCACTGGTCTCTGGTGCCTCATGTTAATCAGAGACCTGCTCCTCTACGACTGGGGAGTGAAGAGTCTCTCACACCTCTACTGGAAGACAGCACCTACAGACCTCTGCTGGGACCTCCAGGGACCACTGTAGTATACCAAGAAACATTATTTCAAATTATTCAAAGACTTCTAGATTGCACAGGGCAGCTAGTCTCTGTAACACATATAACTGACCCCTTAGCGCTCTTTTCTGCACAGACTTCATTCTGGTCCAGGGAAAGCTATCTTGTGTGTCCTTTAATGATCAGAGTGTGACAATTTAGAGCTCATTGGCTCTCCCTATTTCTAATGTCAGATATAATCTCAGGTTTTTAGCAGACTTACTAACAACCCCCCAATTTTTTGTATTTTTCTTTTTTTTTAAGTGTATTTATTTTGAGAGAGAGACAGTGCACACGCGCAGGCAGAGAGAAGGAGAGACAGACAGACAGAATCCCAAGCAGGTTCTGCACCATCAGTGCAGAGCCTGACATGGGCTTGAACTCCCAAACTGTGAGATTGTGACCTGAGCTGAAATCAAGAGCTGGACGCTTAACCAACTGAGCCACCCAGGCGTTCCTGTATATCTTTTCATAAAACACAATACCATGCATGTAAATGAAGCCATAAGAACATCCCTGGATAACTCACACGCTGTCAAGGAATAATATTCAACTCTTAAATTTACAGGAATCAGAAGTCTGTGGCGACCAACTCTTAACTTTCAGCCTGAAATTCTTGCTTGGGTAAAGCTAACTCTCTTTACCTGAGGGCAGCTAAACTAAATAGAGAAACTGGCAAAATCCCAAGTAACTAGAGCACTACCTTGTAATGTAAGTCAATAAAGTCAAATTCTGGCATATAACGCTAAGATAAGACAAAACCTCTAATTATTCTAACCATTTGCTATTGCAGAACACATAAGAATGAGCTGAAGAAGTGTGATTATTTTGAAGACTCAGAAGAAATACAAAGCCAAACCCAAGTGTTTATAGCAAGCTGACCAAAATCCTTTTTTAAGATAGATGTAAAATAAATATATAATAAATCAAACCCAGTCACTCTGGAAAACGGTCTGGCAATTCCTCAAAATGCTAAACAAAGAAGTTGCATATGAGCCAAAATTTCCATTCCTAAGTATATATCCGAGAGAAAGGAAAACATGTCCGCACAAAAACTCATACATGAAAAGTTCATAGCAGCCTAATTCATAATAGCCAAAAGGTGGAAACAACCCAAATTTCCAACAAGTGAATGGATAAACAGAAAATGGTGCAACCATTTAATGAAATACTATTCAGCCATAAAAAGGAATGAAGTACCAATAAGTACAACAACATGGATGAAACATGAAAACATTATGCCAAGTGAAAAAAACAAGTCAAAAAATATTACATATTATATGATTGCATTTACATGAAATGCCCAGAATAGAAAAATCTACAGAGACAGAAAAAAAATTAGAGGTTGCTCAGGACTGGGGAGTGGGCAATGGCCAAGGAGACGTGGGAAGTGACTACTCATGGGTAAGAGGCTCCTTTTTAGGGGTGATGAAAATGTTCGACAACTAATTGTGGTGATGGATGCACAACTTTATAGATATACTAAAAAACATCAACTTAAACAATGTAAATTGGTAAATTAAATGGTATGTCACTTATATCTCAATAAAGCCATTTTAAAAATAAATAAAAGCAAAGCAAATGAATAGAACAGCATGACATCCTCACCAAGTCCAGAGGCAAAAAAGACAGTAAACTCTGAAACTTACCATGACATTAGTACCATTGGCCATTGTGGATAAATGTGATTGTCAAGAGCAACCTTGGCACACAAAGGAACAAAAGCTATAAATCCCTTTATGCTTGTCTTCTTTACAGCTCTTGAAAGTACAAAAAAGGGGGGGAGGGGCATTGATTATGATCCCTTTTGTACTTTCACCATACGGGAAAGAAAATATATTTGATTTAAACAAGATTCAAGTAGTGTACCCCTAAGGTTTTTAAATTAATGAAATGTTTATTTTTATCTAAATTCTTTCCCAGTAACTGTATCAATAACACTTGGCATACATGCTTACAACATCTGCATGTATTAAATGTTAATCTGCATGTTAGAATGTAAAAGTTCTTGTCTCACATGACTTACATTTTGCAGAAAAGCATGCAATGTTGAAGGTAAAAAGCAAGTATTTTTTATGAACACTTAAAAAGAACAGAAATATGGTGAAATGAGTAGCATATCATCATTTGTAGAATATAAAAAAAGTATCAATTTATACAGCATAATCTCAGAATTTCTTGTTCTGAAATATATTATTAAACATGAGCTGTCCACTTGAGCCTACAGACATATTATTGAAATCAATTTTAAAAGCTCCCATCTATAATCAACTCCCTATAGTACATGCAAATATAGAAAGGATATTTCCAATTAACATAGTCAATCTCTATAAAGAATTCCCTTGTTGGGGCGCCTGGGTGGCGCAGTCGGTTAAGCGTCCGACTTCAGCCAGGTCACGATCTCGCGGTCCGTGAGTTCGAGCCCCGCATCGGGCTCTGGGCTGATGGCTCAGAGCCTGGAGCCTGTTTCTGATTCTGTGTCTCCCTCTCTCTCTGCCCCTCCCCCATTCATGCTCTGTCTCTCTCTGTCTCAAAAATAAATAAACGTTAAAATAAAAAAAAAAAAAAAAAGAATTCCCTTGTCTATATACAATATGCATGAATATGACTGTGTAAGTATTCCCTTCTAGAAGATATAAGAGAATATCCTATAGTCTAAGATTGACTATATATTAAAATAATAGACTTAAAATTAAAAGTTGACAAACTGGGGGGTGCCTGAGTGGCTCAGTTGGTTAAACATCCGACTTCAGCTCAGGTCATGATCTCACAGTTGGTAAGTTCAAGCTCTGCATCGGGGTCTCTGCTGTCAGCAGAGATCCTGCTTCAGATCCTCTGTCCCCCCTCTCTCTGCCCCTACGCCATTCTCTCTCTCACTCACTCTTTCTCTCAAAATTAAATAAACATTAAAAATTTTTTTTTAAGTTTACATATTAGGGCTTCATAGGAAATAAAAGTTCAAAACGCCGATAATAACATGAATACACAAACCACGGGATAGACGAAAACATTTGTAATACATATATCTGAAAAGAACTTGAATTTAGAACACCCAAGTAATTCCTATAACTTGAAAATAAGAACAAACTATTTTTTTTATGAATGAACAGAAAACTGGGACATTTCACAAAAGAAGGCATCTATAGGCCAAAAGAACACAAAACATTGTTCAGTATCATCAGTTGTTAGAGAAATACAAACTAAAACCCCCATGAGATACCAATTCATACACATTAGAATGGCTAAAAGTAAAAGGACCGACGACAATACCAAATGTTGTTAACAAGATCGTGGGGGCCACCTGGGTGGCTCAGTCGGTTAAGTGTCCCACTTCAACTCAGGTCATGGTCTCACAGTTTGTGACTTTGCGGCCTGTATCTGGCTCCATGCTGACAGCACAGATCCTGCTTGGGATTCTCCCTCTCTCTTTTTGCCCTTCTCTTGCTCTATCTCTCAAAATAAATTAAAAAACTTAAAAATTATTAAAAAGAAAAAAAAAAGGTCCTGGAATGACTGGAACTCTTCATACGTTGCTGCTGAGCATGAAACGATGCAACCTCCTGGGAGATTTTTCCGGTTTCTTATAAACATCATCCTCTCCTATAATCTAGCAATTCTACTCTTAGGTATCTACTCAAGAAAAATCAACACATATGTCTGCACAAAGACTTTTACAAAAATGCTACAACCATTTCATTTCATAATAACCAAAACCAAGAACAACCCAAATATTCATTGCTATGGTCTGAATGTCTGCATCCCCCCCATATGTTGAAACCTAACTCCCAAGGTAATAGTATTAGGAAGTATAATTACCTTTGGGAGGTGATTCGATCATGAGGGTAAACCTTCAGGAATGGGAGTAGCATCCTTACAAAAGCCACCCAAGAGCACTCCCTTGCTCCTTCTGCCATGTGAGGACATACCAAGAAGACAGCAGTCGGCAGTCCAGAAGAGGACTCTCACTGGAATCTGACCACCCTGGCTCCCTCATCTTGGACTTCCAGCCTCCAAGTGAGTAATAAATTCCTGCTGTTTATAAGCCACCCAGTCTATGATATTTGTGATAGCAGCCCAAACCAACTGATGTCCATCAGTAGAATAGACAAATTGTTTCATACCTTGAAACGTGTCTTGCCACGATGTGGTACCACTTCCTTAGTGTCATCTTTCAATGACTAATTTTCTCTCTGAATGGGTCCCATCCAGTTTTATAAATCTGTTTTCCATCAGTGATTCTATTATTTATTTCTAGAATGTCTAACTTTTTATCTTACGTATTTATCTCTTCTATTTCTCCTCCATGTTTCATAATTTCTTTCCCTTATATAAATGTCACCCTTTATTTTTATTTTTTTAAGTAGGCTTCATACCCAGCATAAAGCATGACTCCAAGATCAAGACCTGAGCCGAGATCAAGAGTCAGATGCCCAACCAACTAAGATAATCAGGTGCCCCAACTCTTTATTTTTTATGATCTTGACCATCACATTCTAAAATTAGTAGCAAATTTCAGTTTTTTTCATTTTCAGTTCCCTGTTGTGGACTTTGTTGGAAATATTCCTTAATATTAGCTTTTCTGAAATGTTTTAGTAACTCAGCACACAGACTCCCTTGAAAGAGTGTCTTTCTTTCCCTTTCTCTTCCTCCTCCCTGTTTCTACGTGCTTCCTTATCTAAACGTTTGTAATCGTCTTTACCAGGTCTCTCCCTAAAGGCCCCAATTCAGGACAATGGCTTATATTTGAAGTACAGATATTGCAAAGCCAGTGGACAGTTTAGATTTGGTTGAGGGGGCCTGTCCCTCATACCTTCTTTCTCCCTTTGTAGGTGTGAAGCTTTATAGAATCCACAGACTTTAAAAAAATGTTGCTGCCTTCTTTTTTAAACTTCCTCTTCTAAGGAAGGGTACCTCACCTCAGTCCCCTGTTTTAAGAAGAGATCAGGACTAACTGTCTACCTGAAAGGTGTCATTTTAATCCTGAATAATTTCAGACCTTAACACACTTTAGTCTACTTGCCACTTTAACTGTTCCTGTCTACGAAGATGTATATCTTGTTTAAATATACCTATATATTTTTTAATTTTCTTCTTTTTATTTTACATACCAATTGTGTTTGCAGTAGAATTTGTATAGAAAGTCTATTGGGTTTGTGCATTGGGAGGTTACTATTGGCCTTTGCTATTATAGCTTAAGTAGATAACTCATTTGGCAATTGGTCAACACAGGAATCCTCTTATAAAAAGCTTCCTGCCCCTAGTGCATAGTATAATGTTGGCTTAAATTAGATGTTTATTAATGTTTCATGAAAAAATGAAAAATGAGCAAACGAATAAGCTGTTATGGTCAGAGTTTTGAGATGAGATGGTAGACTTTTGAACCATTTTGAGAAAGAATTATCACCATCAAGGAAATTTGGCACATAGTGGACCTACAAAATTAGTATGGGTCCTTGTTTACTTCCTATAGGAAATCCAAACTTACTACAATATATAAGATCCATCATAATAAAACTCTCCTACTTTCCAAGCATCACTTTCCCACACCCACCCATATACTTCAGTTCAAGAGTAGAGTCTCTCAAACCTCTGATTCTATAAATCATCTTCTCTGCCTGGAGAATCATTCCCTTATCCACTTGGAAAATTCTTAAATATCCTTCATCAGAGAATCTCTGTTAAGTCATCCCTCACACCCTTTATACTCCAATCTGCAAGCTCAGGCACCATTTAATACACTCTTTTCTGCACATCCATAGCACAGTATGTGTTGTTCTGTCATAGTTCACTATATAATGGTTTACATGTGTCTTTTCTCTGTTGGTCAGAGAGCTGTTGAGTCCTGGGATTAAATGTCACTCCTCTTGCATCTTTGGCAGGGGGGTTGAAATATTACAGATGTTTAATAGATATCTGATGACTGCTCAGTGAACAGGGTCATAGTACTTTGTTTGAGATACCCGGTGCTTGAGTAGATGCTTAAGGAATTTTTAATTCTCCTGAAATTTGAAGTCAATTTTAAGCAAAAGATACAATCCCTGCTTCCCAGTGCATTGAAACTTGGCTCCTTGGGGAAGTTCTTTATTCTGCTACTTGGCAAATGTTTATTGAATGGCAACTACCTGCCAAACCTTGGGGTGGGAAGGGGGAGAATATTATGGAAGATCTTCCCCTGTGCTTCCAAATCATTGTACAATTACAAACCCCTGATGACAAATGAAATTGTTTCTGTATGTCATTCTAATAGATTTCTTACCTGGGAACAGAGAATTGCAGACAGCATAGAGACCAGAATATACAAAGAAATCATTAAATGCTGACCATCTAGTTTTACACATGTATAGCTTGCATTTATATGGGAATTTGATACTTTAAATCCTCTAACACATGATGATGTTGTCTCATTAGGTAAAGCATTTTCTTGGGCTGTGTGAAGTGCCAATTGGATTCAATTAATAGAATACTACTTGGCAATGAGAAAGAATGAAATACGGCCTTTTGTAGTAACGTGGATGGAACTGGAGAGTGTTACGCTAAGTGAAATAAGTCAGACGGAGAAAGAGAGATACCATTGTTTTCACTCTTATGTGGATCCTGAGAAACTTAACAGAAGAACATGGGGGAGGGGAAGGGGGAAAAAAGTTACAGAGAGGGAAGGAGACAAACCATTGGAGACTCTTCAAAACTGAGAATAAACTGAGGGTTGATGGGGGTGGGAGGGAGGGGAAAGTGGGTGATGGGCATTGAGGAGGGCACCTGTTGGGATGAGCACTGGGTGTTGTATGGAAACCAGTTTGACAATAAATTTCATATTTAAATAAATAAATATAATAAAAAGATGCTCCCTGTGAATTTCACTGGATAAAACCTATAACAATGCCAAAAGTATGACTGAAGCACAAGTGGCAGCATGACTGCTGATTCAACTTTCATTATTTTAAATCTGTGATCAATGAATTATGATACTGGAGACTAAAACACCTTCAAAAAATTGATAAGTCCATCAAATATCCTCATACTAGATAAAGCAGTAACATTGTTAAGATCTTATATGATAAATTTCAGGTGCCTCTACGCAGTCAAGAACATACCTTGGGAGTTTCAAAATATATTGAAATTCCTTCTCACTGTGAATTCTAGGAATCAACCTAACTGTCATCAAACTTGTCATTGAACCGCCCTTAAAGCAACATTCAAAAGGAGACTATGTGCAATTGCTTATCACGTGTTGATAAGTGTGATAAACCCACTTGAGAGTGGGTTTACACAGTCTAAACTTGTCTGGTTTCCTTCTTAATAAAATTGATTACCCATCTTGATAATTTGCTGGACAGCAGTAAAAAAGGGTCCAACTGATCAGATGATTTTCAATGAGAAGATTCTTAATTTGCAGAATTGTGCTAAATCTAAATCCAAATTAACCATATCATCTAAGAAAACTGAAACTCAAACCACTGAGTCTATGAAGTTTATAGCAGCATTATCGATGATAGCCAAATTATGGAAAGAGCCCAAATGTCCATTGAATAATGAATGGATAAAGAAGATGTGATGAATATATACAATGGGATAGTACTCAGCTATAAAAAAGAATGAAATCTTGCTATTTGCAATGACATGGATGGAGCTAGAGTGTATTATGCTAAGCAAAATAAGTCAGTCTGAGAAAGACAAATGCCATAGGATTTTACTCATATGTGGAATTTAAGAAACAAAACAGATGAACATATGGGAAGGAGGGGGGAAAAAAAGAGAGAATGAGAGAAAGAGAGAGGAAAACCATAAAAGAGACTCTGAACTATAGAGAAAAAACTGATGGTTACCAGAGGGGAGGTGGGCAGGGGATGGGCTAAATGTGCAAGGGGCAATAAGCAGGACACCTATTAGAATGAGCACTGGGTGTTATATGTAATGATGAATCACTAAATTCTATTCTGGAAACTAATATTATATTGTATGTTAACTAATTGGAATTTGAATAAAAACTTGAAACTACACACACACACACACACACACACACACAAAACCTGCTTTGTTTACTATAAATAAAAATAAGTAGTCAAGGTTTATTTTATAATGTAAAATAAAAATAAATAAGTTAAGATATTCATAGTTGCCTTTAAAAAATATTTAGATTCTCAGGGTGCCTGGGTGGCTCAGGTAAGCAGCTGACTTCAGCTCAGGTCATGAACCCGTGGTTTGTGAGTTCGAGCCCTGCATGGGGCTCTGTGCTGACAGCTCAGAGCCTAGTCTGCTTCAGATTCTGTGTCTCCCTCTCTCTGTTCCTCCTTTACTTGCACTCTGCCTCTCTCTCTCTCTCTCTCTCTCTCTCTCTCTCTCAAAAATAAATAAAGATTAAAAATAATTAAAAAATATATGTAGACTTATTTCACTTAGCATAACACTCTCCAGTTCCATCCATGTTGCTACAAAGGGCCATATTTCATTCTTTCTCATTGCCACATAGTACTCCATTGTGTATATAAACCACAATTTCTTTATCCTTTCATCAGGGTTGATGGGGGGTGGGAGGGAGGGGAGGGTGGGTGATGGGTATTGAGGAGGGCACCTCTTGGGATGAGCAAGGGGTGTTGTATGGAAACCAGTTTGACAATAAATTTCATATATTGAATGAATAAATAAATAAATAAATAAATAAACATTTAAAAATTTTAAAAAAAGAAGAGAACCCCCCCAAAAAATATGTAGAATCTCATTCAATGTTTCAAATGTAAACTATACAAAATATTTTGAAATAATAGGTTTTATTTTTTAAAGATTTGGTTTTATTTATATTCCAACAATGATATTTCTTTCTCTTTTAGCTAAAATACCCACCCACTAAGCCAAGATTAATAGCAATTGAAGATGAACCAACTAAACTGGTTCTCTTAGATTCCAAAGGGATTGATTAAATACACATAAATAAAATTTCTGTTTCAATGGTTATGACATTGATCCTCCAAAAAATGACATTTTCAAATTCAACAAATTTTATTCAAAATACACATTTTTTCAAGACTGTGACCAGTAAAATTTTTTTTTATTTCTTATTTTAAAACAGGAAGACCCCAATAGACATGTTTCAATAAACCTATGACATCAAGTAATTTCAGGGATTCCTTATGAAAATAGGCAATAATAATAATAGGAAATAAAGTATCTTCTTTAATTATTGACAGTCTGAGAATAATGATAAAATGTGTGTGTTTCAATAGAGTTATTCGAACACAGAGATGGGCACATTGCAAGCTAAGTGTCTTATCTTTGCTTCTGCTTGTGCTGGTGTGATGCTTGTTAATTCAATCAGTTCTCATCATTCCTTTAAACTTCAACTCATGAGCTCTCCATTCCACTCCAAGGGGTGTGTATTAAGATTTAAACAGCAGTCTGTTTCAACATCCATTGCAATGCAGTCACACAAGAGATCAAACAGACACAACTGCTTCATACTCTTAAGTGAAGGAAATAGACAAGGCTGTCCCGTTGGGAAAATACATGAACGATTTCAAAGTAGGAAAAAAAGCTCAGAGGAGAAAGATGAAAAGACTGCAAAAAGAAAACTTAGAAAATGTGGACATCTGTCATTCAAGTCTTATTGCTAGATGAGCAACCAAACCTGGATTTCCTTCATTCAACTTTCTCCTGTTCGCTTGCATATCATCCAGAGAACACAGAGACATCAAGCCCTGGGCTGTGGCAACCACAGGGTTCTGGACGGTCTGGCATTGGAAGCATCAGAAAGAAATGACTTCCGCACAGAGGGTAGGTTTTTTTCAGGTCTTACTTAGTCTGGAAGCTGCTCTTTTGTCTGCCAAAAAGCCAAGGTTATCCATAACAACTTCTTACTGCCAGTGAGAAAAAGAAGGAACAAAAAGCCAAGAGAGGATTTCAAAGAGACAGCAGAGCATACCTGGTAACTGGCAGTGCAACTGGCATTTTCAGAGCCTACACTAAGAGAGCACAAACTTTTTTTTTAACAAATCAGGAACACAGGTAGGTAGAGCTGTAACATGTGGTTGATAAAGTCTTTAGAATAATGAGTAGCAGGATGTTGCATACAGAGAGAATTAAAACGCTCTTCTGTCAGGAAAAATATCCTAATAGAAAAAGAAGGACACAAAAGAGTAAATAATATCAGATTCTGACTGGACTCTGCACACCAGAGCCCCAGGCTCAGTGAGGCCCCCGTGCCCCGCCAGGCTCTCTATAGTGAAAACGCCCACCTTAAGAATTGTGACAGTCATGATAGAGTGACAGTTAAAGGCCTTCTCCCATTTCCCTATTAACCTGTAATTTTGTAGATGCATATACAACTGGTGTCCGAAAGAGAACATTCACTAAAAATGTATCAATTTCTCACTAATTTGAAAGTGGCAGGAAGGGGAGGATTGGCTATTTAGTTATATTTACAGAAAAATAAATATATGGCTGTCCGCTTTTTCACTCAGTTAAGTGTATAAAGTACAATTCATGGCAAGAGTGTAAGTAGCTAATTATTCAGTAAACTAGACTGTCCACAATACTTTTTTGCTAATATGAGTTTAACCCTTCACAAATGTCTTTATAAATCCCAACCTTCCTTTGAAATAGTTTCTGAGGAGTAACTGAATCAGAAGACAAACTCAACAGATATTTCTTGTGCAGACAACCAGAGCTCCCTGAAGAAAAGTGCCCACGTGGGGCACCTGGGTGGCACCTGGGTTGAGCGACTGACTTCGGCTCAGATCATGATCTCACGGTTCGTGGGTTCGAGCCCCAACTCAGGCTCTGTGCTGACAGCTCAGAGCCTGGAGCCTGCTTCGGTTTCTGTATCTCCCTCTCTCTCTGCCCCTCCCCCGCTCATTCTCTCTCTCTCTCTCTCTCTCTCTCTCTCTCTCTCTCTCTCTCTCCCTCTCCCTCTCCCTCTCCCTCTCCCTCTCTCTCTTTCTCTCCTTCTCCTGTGTGACTCATACCATAAGATGAGGGACCCTAAACAGGTCCTTGCAGAGATTCTGGTGCCTTTGGTTTCCATCTGAACTTGGCCTGGTACACACCACACATTGACTTCCTTCTGTTACATCCCTAAGGCCTAAATTGTTTTAGACAAGTTATATTTGCTTTATGCTTTAAAATCCTATACTACAACCAGGATTTTAAAATGAAATTTCTTACTGTTGTTATAAATACAATAATAATAATAATAATAATAACAATATGCACATAATGTTTGCCACATATCTGGTTTAACACAGGCTTTTTATAACTTCTTTAAGATGGCAAGGAATGGAACTCAGTGTGAACTCATGCTTATAACAGGAATCCAGGTCCAGGTGACATTTCTATGAATCCCAAGTTACCCATGTTCACAATAAAAACCTGCTGACTATTTTTTTCTTTTTTTTCATCTAAACCACAAAAATATTATACAGCTGCAGTTAGACAGTACTTCGGGTTATGGCTAAATTTCTCTATGTGTTTCTAGCACTGCGTAAAGACAAGTTAAGCGGACTCTGAGGATTTGAATGACTGTTGATTAATTCTTTGTATATCTTCCTGCTTTGGTCCTTACCCTGGAACACCAGTTCTTGTACGGACCTCGGGCTCTCAGATGTCCATGGTCTTTTTGGCTTCAATATCCAGGCCAGATACTTCTAATTAGTAAATGAAAGGGCCCAGTAAATATTTGTCATTTGTGGAATTAGACTCAGATGGGGTATAGGATTAATGGTTGAGGCAAATGATGACAAAGTCTCCATCAAAGCCCACTCTAATAATGTTTAAAAATACGAATAACATCTATATATGGGCCACACTTTTTTATATCAGGAAACTAAGTCATTACTTTTTCATGTGTTCATAGTCAAGGTTTCACTATATATCAGACTTCATTTGTAATGCTCTTTGTTATAATGGTAACATTAAATCAATAATTATCAAAGAGCTTGTGAAACAGACATGGTTTAATTATGTCAATGAGGTTAGAGACTACAGAATTCTTAATTATCTTATGTCTCCATTTGTTTCCTGTAAAAAAAAAAAATGTCTCCCTTGACATTTTTCTAACATTCCTATGAACTAAGTACTGTTCTAAATGCTTTATACATATTATCTCATTTAATTCTCATGCCTCCTTAAATAGACTCCACCATTATCTCTGTTATTGGTACAAAACTGAGGCAAGGGGAAAGGCTAGTGATTTGCCAGATCACCCAGCCTAGAGCCTGGCAATAGAGAGCTGGGCTTCCAACCTAACCAATCCTCACCCTTAACACTCAACTTGTACATACCTTTCTATATAGTCTCTTTGACCATTAAATGAAGAGTTAACTCTCAAAACAGGATAGGCTTTGTTACTTCATTTTCTTTTTTTTTTTTTAATGTTTATTTTTGACAGAGAGAGAGAGACAGAGCATGAAGTAGGGGAGGAGCAGAGAGAGGGAGACACAGAATCCAAAGCAGGCTCCAGGCTCCAAGCTGTCAGCACAGAGCCCGATGCGGGGCTCAAACCCACGGACCGTGAGATCATCACCTGAGCCAAAGTCGGACACTCAACCGACTGAGCCACCCAGGCGCCCCTACTTCATTTTCTATTGTAAGAAAATCCTGCTGCTCTCCACAGGAAACAGAAAACCACAGGAGAAATTTGTTAGCCCCCCAAACATCCCAAGACAAGCTAAAAAGATACTTTAGAAGCCACCTTATCTTAGCCCAGTCCTTTTGAAATCATGTGGACTGCAATTCCCGAAGTTTGGTGTTTCTCTCCCCAGCTTTGCATAAGACCAAGATTTGTCACAGTGACTTAGAGAGTTGCTTCTCCACCAGAGGCATTTTTTGTCTCCCCTACCCCTTGGGAACATTTGTCAATGTCTAGAAGTCTTCTGATTGTCACAACTGGGTGGATCTACTGGGTAGAGGACAGGGAATGTGGCTAAGCATCCTTCAGTGCAGAGGATAACTCTCCAAAACAAAGACATATCCAGTCCAAAGTATCAATAGTGCCCCTTAGAGCATTCCATCCCCACAACCCATCTGGATTGGATGTAGTGCATAGTACTAGCAAAGTATATCTTGTCTACTGCTCAGTCTCCCAGCCACCTCACATAACTTTATGTGGCCATGGTGAGTTACAGGACTTAGGAGTCTAAAAACTTTGGAAACTCCTCAGGAAAAAAAATCTGCTGTAATTATCACATAATTGTTGAATCATCTAAGAAGAAATGCTTTGACAAGGAAATGCTGTCAAATTAAGAAAAAAAATCCATTTACCCCTTGTCAGGAAAAAAAAATAGAGATTTAGCAGCTATCAAAATGTCCAATTGTCACTTTCATCTATAAGTTCCTAAGAATAAAAAAGTTAAGGGAAACGAATTTGACTCACACAGTGATGCTGAACAGTTACTGACAGGGAAGGTATGAAAATAAACTCTATGCATTAATTTGAAGACGGTTACAAAAAGAATTTTGTCCCTGCAGATACAGACTGTTGTGTAAAAACATCCTTTCTGTAGACAATAACAGTAGAAATGTCCTTGATGACAAACACTTTCTTAGGGGTCTCCCATGTTTTGTATTATTTTCAAGTACTATTTTGTACTATTTCAAGTCAGAGAAATGGAAGTGAATCAAAACAATTTCTTTGAGACGCTATAATTCATATACAAAATGCTGCTACTAAAATACCAGCAGTATAATGGGTGATTTGCACCATATTTCTGTACTAAAGTTACCTAACAGCCAATATGTCACCAACTCACATTTTTGTACAAAGTCTTGAGTACTCTAGGGCTGGAGTTTCAAATGAAGAAAACTGACACCCACGGGAGAAGCCACATTTATTTCTTCCTTGGTTTTATGTTGTAAGCAACGGTGCTACCAGAACCATCTCCAAAATGTGACTCTAAATTCCACTTTCCATTATGTGCTAGCCTCAAAAAGAAGAAGGTAGACATTTATGCGCTAGTGGGTCATGGGTCAATGTGACACTGAAAAACGACATCTGAAACGTGCTTGGCAATAGGTGTTACCTATAATAGAGACAGAGTACAAACTATACTACTATCCTCAATCTAGAACATATAATTTACAGAAGCAATATAGCTATGGAGAAATGCTAACTAACATGTCACAAGGCTTTTTCACACTTCAGAGATAGAAAAGAATGCAGGAAAATGATCACAGACCCTACTGATGATATGGCTCTAAAATATATGCCTTTTTCCCATGCAAGAATAAGAAACAATATGGTTTTCTACAAAAAGGGATTGCATGATGGGAATTAGCATAAGTAATATGTTCAGTAAGTTGTCTTCAAAAGGTAAATATTTGGGGAACATGGATGGCTCAGTAAGTTAAGCGTCCAACTTCAGCTCAGGCCATGATCTCACAGGTCATGAATTCAAGCCCCACTGTGGGCTCTGTGCTGACAGCTCAAAGCCTGGACAGAGCCTGGACAAAGTCTGGAGCCTGCTTCAGATTCTGTGTCTCCCTCTCTCTCTGCCCCTCCCCTGCTCACACTCCGTCTCTCTCTCTCACTCTCTCAAAAATAAATAAACATTAAAAAAAGGCAAATATTTTCAGAGCTTGAAAAATAATACTGGAAAGTCAAAACTGTACAGAATGAGAAACATAATGATAATTGTATGTGTCGATTTGGTAGGCCATGGTACCCAGATGCTTGGTTAGACACAAATCTGGATGTTGGTGTAAAAGGTATTTTTTAGATGAGAATAACATTTGAATCAGTAGACTTTGAGTAAAGCAGATTTACCTTCCATAATGTGGGTGGGCCTCATATAATCAGTTGAAGGCATTAAGAGATAAAAGACTGACTCCCTTCAAGGAATAGAAGATTCAGCTCGCAGTTTGCCTTTGGACTTGAGCTGCAACATCAGCCCTTCCCTAGGTCTCCTGTCTGCCAGCCTACCCTGCAAATTTTGGACTTTTCAGCCTCCACAGTCACATGAAGCAGTTCCTTAAAATTAATCCCTCTCCCTCTCTCTCTCTCTCTCTCTCTCTCTCTCTCTCTCACACACACACACACACACACACACACACACACACACACACACACACCTTGATTCTATTTCTCTGGAGAGCCCTAATACAATAATGACATCACTTTGACATCATTAAAGGAGAAACAAAGAATGTGGACTGGGCTCCACCTAGCTCCCAGCAGCACATAATGTCTACATGTCTGCCTTAAAGCACTAACCCAGTGGGCACTCAGCTTCCAAATTGAGCACCACATTTCTCCACAATGTCTTGACACAGTTACCACAAAGTGATGCAGTCCCTGTGTGCTGCATAGAGTACTAGTCCAAGCCTCTGCTCTCAACCCTCATCTATACTCTCTACTCACTGAAGGAGTCCAGGCAGCTCTGGCTAGATGCTTATCTTTGCCAATAACAACACCCATCTCCCATCTGGAAGAGGAGCATCTAGAGCCAAAGCAGAGGGACCTTGAGGGAAAATGCCACCACAGTTCTGATATTCAGAGGGAGTGGGTTTGGGGAAATAAAGGCTCTAACTCAAACTCCTCCCCTTTGTCTTCTAGGCACAGATATAAGACCCCAAGGGTGGGATGGGGGGACATGTAAGCCCCCTAGAAGGAAGGAGGGAAGGAAGGAAGGAAGGAAATAAAGGAAGAAGGAAGAGAGGAAGGAAGGAAGGGTCTGTTGCAGCAGGGATGTGAAAATGTTCATGTTTTCTTTTTCTAGTTTGGTAGGTGCAGATGGTTAGTGAGCAAAAAGGGAGCCAGGAGGTTGTTAAAAGAATAAGGAGGGGGGCTCATTTGGTTAAGCGTCTGACTTCAGCTCAGGTCATGATTTCACAGTTCATGAGTTCAAGCCCCACATCGGGCTCATGCTGACAGCTTGGAGCCTGGAGCCTGCTTCCAATTCTGTATCTCCCTCTCTCTGCCCCTCCCATGCTTGTGTTCTGTCTGTCTCTCTCTCTCTCTTAAAAATAAATAAACATTTGGGGTGCCTGGGTGGCGCAGTCGGTTAAGCGTCCGACTTCAGCCAGGTCACGATCTCGCGGTCCGCAAGTTCGAGCCCCGCGTCAGGCTCTGGGCTGATGGCTCAGAGCCTGGAGCCTGTTTCCAATTCTGTGTCTCCCTCTCTCTCTGCCCCTCCCCTGTTCATGCTCTGTCTCTCTCTGTCCCAAAAATAAATAAACGTTGAAAAAAAATTTTTTTAAATAATAATAAATAAATAAACATTAAAAAAAAGAATAAGGAGAATCCACTACGCCCAGAATCAGGAAGAGACACTGCACTAAAATTTCACTCAGGCAAGGAATGAGCTCCTCTCACTACTCCACTTCTCAGTGCCTTCTCAACCCTAGCTTGCAAACCTCTGAGGTTCACAGGCTGGTGGGAAATAGAGTAGCTGAACCTTCTGAACAAGATTCTGAGCAAGATTTTGAACAAGATTAGAATTCTGAGGCTTGGCACAACACGGTGCCTAGGACCTCAGCTTGCTCTCAAGGGGGTAAGCGTGACCTATATGTGCCTCCTTCTCCTGAAGCTATTTTTCCACTTTCAGAAGCAGGCAGGGCAAAGCCCAGGACTGTGGTATTGGAGACATCTGGCCCTGAGGGATCCTGGCACTACTGATTTGGGTCTCATACTCCATCTAGGGTGCTGAGGGAGCATTAGGTCCTAAGTCCAGCCAAAACAGCTGGTAGAGACTTTTTGGCCATTAAAAACCCCTTCAGCTTTTGATTTACCTCTTCTAACCACCACCCAACAAACAAAACACTTCCAGCACAGGGAATCCATTTCTTGCTCCACATGTAAGTGAGAAGATGGGGCAACCTGGTTGTTTCTCCTCCCTAGAAAAAAAAAATGGCATTTCTAATAGTTCCCTCTGTTCCCTACCGGTAATTCCAAGCTTAATAAAATAGCAGTCAGTGAGTACAAGTGATCAAGTGGGAAGATGCTGAATGACCAGTCATGAAGAAAACACATCTCAGTCATAAAGAATAGAAGGGCTGTTAAGTGACTTTCTAAATCAGGTTACAGCATCACTTTGGAACAGGAGCAGTAGGTTACGTATGATCACTTCATAGTTGTAGACAGGAACAGCGATACTGAAAACAGAAAAGTTTGTGATCATCATTGCTGTTGTTAGGCATTTTGCTCTGTCAACTCTGATCAAATATCTTTCTCTGCAGGACACAAGACAGGAATTTAGGATAACCTCGTACAAAGTATTATCAGGTTAAAACTGAAATACAAATTTTAACTCCTGATTTTTAAAAGAATAAAACAGTTAAACAGGACTCTAGAGAATGAACATAGAAATGTGCCCCAGGAGTCTTGTTAACTCTCAGGGTTTGTCATCAGCATTCACACCCTCCTTCCCCCCACATTAACAGCCTTTCAGTCCAGGTGAGGGGATTATTTCTTTGCCTGTTCATCAGCATCTACTCTAAGCATATTGAGTATTTTGGACACTGGGAGGAGAGAACTTCAAAGTAGAAGGAAGAAGGAGGGCCCTGGAGAATGTATATTTGAGCTTCAGGAAAGAACAGTAAACAATCAGGGAGACGAGTGTTCTAAGGTATGTTAGAATGGGGTTAGAGGCCCCAACTATGGAGAAGCTGTGGAGATTACTCAGAGGTTTGCCAAAACAGAAAGAGAGATAAGAAGGAGGAGGAGGAGGAGGAGGAGGAGGAGGAGGAGGAGGAGAATGGGAGGAAACAAATTTCAAAAAACTTCAGATTTTTTCCATTTGGGCAAAACACGGGTTTGAAACAATCAGCCTGGGTAGAAAAATTACAAGCAGAATTGAAATGTTCTACCTTCATTGGCTTCTTCATTCCAGAATAAGTGCTGATCCTTCCCCATCCCTCTATTCCTTGCCAATTAAGGTCTGGGTGTGGTACACCAAACTGTCCAGCCATCTGACTTTGGGGCCAGGTTGCCCAATGAGCAAACCCAGTGAGGCTTATTGAACCAAATCCAAGTCCTCAAAGCACCTCAAATACTGTGGCCCTGTTTCCTTAGCCTATACCTGCGTGGCTTCACATGGCTACAAAGGAGCATACCAGTGACAAAAGACTCAGTTGTTACAATGGTAACATGAGTGACCTCAAATCCAAATACGGACAGATGAGAGGAAAATTCACTTCCAATCACACAGATAGATTGTGGCAGAACTAACGTCAGAATTCACTTTTTTATTTCCCCTTAAGTTTATTTATTTTGAGAGAGAGAGAGAGAGAGAGAGCGAGCGAGAGCGAGCGAGCATGAGCAAGGAAGGGGCAGAGAGAGTGAGAGAGAGAAAATCCCAAGCAGGCTCTACAATGTCAGTATAGATCCTGACACGGGGCTCAAACCCACAAAACTGTGAGATCATGACGTGAGCGAAAGAAAACCAAGAACTGGACACTTAACTGACTGAGCCACCCAGGTGTCCCAGAACTCACTTTTTAAAAACCCCAATTTCTATGTTTATCTTTGCTATTTTCATCTACCTATCACCTGGTAGGAGGTATTTTAATTAGACCCAATATCAGCATCCTTTTTGTGTCTGTAAATTTTGCTACTACATCCCAATGAAGTAAATCTGAAAAATAAAGTTAACTTTGTTAAAAAAAAAAAGCATAAAAGAAACAACAAACATCTACAAAAACAAGGTCTGAAGGTCTCAGATCAAAATACTTAAGAGGTAATCAAAGAAAAGTGTTTAGAGTTCTCAACTTCATAGCTGGCTTTCCGCCTACTCAATCTCAAATAAATGCTTCCAGTTGACAAGCATAACCCTTTATATAGAACTGTTGGTCAGGTCCTAAAAATTATTGAATTTCACACTTACAGTAGACAGTTTTTATGGTATATAAATTACACCTCAATTAAAGCTGTTGTAAGAGGGAAACAGACTTGGTACAGCCACTGTGGAAAACAGTATGGAGGTTTCTCAAAAAATTAAAAATATAACTACCCTTTGGGTATTTACCCAAAGAATGTGAAAACACTAATTTCAAGGGATTTATGCACTGCTATGATTACTGCAGCATTAAGTACAATAGTCAAACTATGGAAGCAGCCCAAATGTCCATTAATAGATGAATGAATAAAGAAGATGTGGTATATGTATATATATACCACATATGTATATATGTACATGTATATATATGTGTGTATATATATCACATATGTATGTGTGTATATATACACACGTACACACAATGGAATATTATCCAGCCATAGCAAGAATGAAATCTTGCCGTTTGCAACAACATGGATCTAGAGGGTATTATGCTAAGTAATATAAGTCAATCAGAGAAAGACAAATACCACACGATTTCAGTCATATGTGGATTTTAAGAAACAAAACGGAGGCGCCTGGTTGGCTTAGTCACTTGAGCATCCAACTCTTGATTTCAGTTCAGGTGAAGATCCCAGGGTCATGGGATCAAGCCCTGCATAGGCTCCATGTTGAGCTTGGAGCTTGCTCTCTCCCTCCCTCTGTCCCTCTCCCTGGCTTGTGCATTCTCTCTAAATAAATAACAAATAATAAATAAATAAATAAATAAATAAATAAATAAATAAATAAACAAACAAACAAAACAAAACAAAAAACTATAGACAACAAACAGATCGTTACCTGATGGGAGGTGGGTGGAGGATGGGTGAAATAGATGAAGAGGATTAAGAATACACTGATCATGATGAGCATGGAATAGTGTATAGAATTATTGAATCACTATATTGTACACCTGAAACTAATATAACATTGTATGTTAACTATACTGGGAAATAAATAAATAAATAGATAGATAAATAATTTTTTAAACAAAATACAATTTTGTTTAATAAAAAGGCAGTAGATTGATTAAAAACAAGCATCAAAGCAAAAATTGCACCAAAGATTTTATTCAAGGCTATTGCAATGGGGGAAAGAGGCCAGAACTCATTCTGAACTCAACTCCACTGAAAGAAAGGTTGAGGGGGGTTTTAAGAGCTGGGAAGATCAAGGCCATCTGTGTTTGCTAATTGGACTTACCAAAAGGAAAATAAGCTTTCTCATATCTTCAGGATAGGAGGCACTTTTACTATTAGGCGCAAGATAACCACCTAAAGTTAAGCTCCTAACCAACTACAGCCTAGGGGTTAGGAACACTATCTTCTTTGATTAATACCTTTCAAAAGATGGTTCCCAGTTTCCTAAGAAAGACACATCTAGGTGGTAAAGCTGGCAAGAGGCTTTTAAAATTATTTACATCCCAAAGAGGCAGAAAAGAATTTACAATTTTAAATTTTCTAATGCTCTAAAAAGAAAAGGGAGGTCAGGAGCCTAGAGGCACAAAGAAGTCTGTCTCAAGTTTACTCAAGCTGAAGGGAAAGTAAGCCAACAAAAGAAACCATTGGCCTAAGGGAAGAAAAATACAGGGAAACAAGAAGGCAAAAAATGTTAACTATTTAAAAGTTTTTAAATTAATTTTTGCAGAAAGATTCATTAAAATATTGCTTTCCTACAACAAGAACTGAAAAAAAATCAGAATACAATAGTCATCCCCTGGCCAAAATAAAAATAATAATAAACAAATCTATTAAGTTGTGTAACTTAATAAAAGAGAACAATATGATAGAAAATATTACTCTATTATTTATTTGGACCCTTCAAATCCCCAAAAGCTATAAACACAAAATGTGCTGAAAAGCAAGACACAGAAACCAAATTCCATTACTAAGGAAAACTCAGGTAGTAAAAATTGTCAGTGTATATTATATCACTTTGTTTTTCGCAATACTTTCTACCAAAAAAAACACAAAAAAACAAAAAACAACCATCTCATTTTCCTATGTTGGGTCAAGGAATAATTTGGAAAGAATAGATATTACCGATAATTGGGATAAATTTACTTTTTAATAAATGGGAAACTACAGAGAAAAACTTGAACTTTATTTTAGACATTTACATTTTCGTGTGTGAATTACTAACTAACACCTGAATATTTTTTCATTACACTTTACCTGTGACTTGGCCTCTAAAAATAATGATCACAATGTAGTTCTGTCAAATATAACAGAAAGACTAAAATAAGGCTTTAAAAAATCAGTTTATTAAATACTTTGCTTAAGTTTTATATCACTTTTGTGTCATGTTATTTCACTTTTAACATTCTTTTCCCTTTTGCTTTTGGTTTCCTGTTTTTTAACTAAGAAATGTAATGAAAATAATTCATTACATTAAAAGGAAATAACAAAATAAACAAGAATCTCTAATATAAAATTCCATATTAATTTTGTTGCTATTAGAAATCTGAATATTTCCCTTATATTATGCAGGCGGAAGACAGAAATTATGATTTAACATACATTGTAAACATATGCCATAGCAGGTTTGAAAACTTGATCAACAATGATGCAAAACAAACAAAAACAAACAAGCAAACAAAACAATGATAATGATGCCAAAGTTGATAGTTGTCAGAAAACTTGCTTCCCTACTGGATCAGTTTTGGGTGGCCAAGAGACACCATATCTATGAATCTACTTAATACGTGGGTGTTGGGGGTGCCTGGGTGGCTCAGTCAGTTGAGCATCTGACTCTTGGTTTCAGTTGGATCTCGCAGTTTGTGGGTTCAAGCCCCATATCAGGCTCACACTGGCAATGCAGAGACTGCTCAGGATTCTCTCTCTCTCTCCTTCTCTCTCTGTCCCTTCCCCATTCACTCTCTCTCAAAATAAATAAATTAGCTTTAAAACAAAATAAGTGGGTGTTAGAGGGGAGAAAGACATGAATGATAGAAGTTTTTCAGGGTAGTGGAATGCAAGACACATCAAGACTATAAATCTAGTTTAAAAGGTCGGAAATGAGGATGGGAAGAAAATCTTACAGGTATGCAAGGTCTGTAAGAACAATCAAGCCGTAAACAAGAGCAATAATTGGTTTCCAATTAGTCTCAGCACTCTGGGACCAAGAGGCAGAGAGAAGTATGAACCAAGGCATGGGGTCCTGGCATTAAGGAAGTAGCATTAGAACCCAGGTGAAAGTCTAGAACTTGATGAAAGGGACCAAGGGAGATAAGAGCATACTTAATACTTGTACATATTTAGACATACTTACACTCTAAGACACAGGTTCTTCACTCCTTATCCCGGGCAGCATAAGGCCAAACCATAGGCTGACTTAAAGCATAGGTAGGAACTGATAGATCAACCTGACTAGAGTAAATGAACACATAGCAGCGAAAGCAATACATTTGTCAGCCTATATTTCTCATGTGTTTAGATGAGGCATTCATTCCACAAGAAAAGCAGAATAAAACTTCATATTCCACAAACTGGCATATGCATTAGTAGAGGCCAAAACAATATAAGTATTTTAATATATCAGTTAAACAAGTAGCTTGAGAATATGGAAGATAGGAAGACAAATTCGCACATTCCTTATCTGAATAATTTTGTAGATTAAATGGATATGCTGAGCTATAAAACTACTGGGATGGAGATCTTTAATATGCTTGCCAAGAAATGTAGCTTCACGTCTTTCAGCCTAAGTGTTTTCAACAAAATTTAGCCTGAGTTAAGGTAATGACCAACTCACCTCACGACATTATTTTTTCAGTCCTTGCCTAGAGAAATTATAGAGTCTCGCACTAACCTCTGATTTACTTGAATTTCTCTTTAGTGAACCTATCTAGGCTACTAAGTAAGATCGTACATCACAATTTTTATCGTCTTACATTCAACGGATTTCTTTGCCAATGTTCTACCTGTGTGTTTGCTGACAAGCTCTTCCTAAGTCTTTCGCCTGCGTGTGGGAATCAGGCGGAAGCATTGGCTACAGCTCTCTTCATACTTCATGAAACAACACAGCGAAGAAGAAAAAGCGGACCATGTTTTGTATCTGCTCTGTCATTAGATCTGAGGGAACCTAATTATTAACCATATTTTAACCCTGGCTGCACGTTGCAATTACGTGTCCTCCATCTGAATTCCATTAATAATTTTAAGATGTATTATCCGGACAAGGAAACAGTCCTAAAATATCTCAGGTGATTCTCCTGAGGTTTGTATTCAAATCTGTGTTCATCCTCCTAAAATTTCTTTGATGTTTAAGCAAGTCACTTCACCTATCTAAACCTGTTTCTTTACCTGTAAAAAAAATATCTACTTTTCAGGGTGGATATAGGGGTTAAATGAGACCATCTATTTAGGCTCTGGAGCCTGGAGCACTGCAAGTTCTCAATAAATGACAGTTGGACTTTGGTTTTAGGTGGAATCTAAAAACTCATATTAATATTAGTATTATTAGTCAACTCTTTGATGATATTGAACAGTAGTACACAGTTGTATTTCTACGAAAACAACATCAACATACCTCCCCCTATAGAAGAGGAAATATATCTTCTTCCTCTATCCTTCTAAGCTCTTGACTGGGACTCCTGTAGCAAAAGACAGATTAACAGGAGAAAAGCATACAAAGGTATTTAATGTAAGTTTTATGTGACATGAGAGCCTTCACAAGGAAATAAAGACCTGAAGAAAATAGTTACACCCGGGTGTTTTTGTGCTAGGTTTGAAGAGACTGGAAAGTCGTGGAAAGATAGGATAGGACAAAGATTATGAGCTAGCGTAGTAACAGGGAAACTCGGCAAAGGCTGATTCCCCTCTGTGCCCCTTTATCTTTAGAGATAAGGCTGCTCCTTTCATCAGGCATAGAGAGGGCATCTCTCACTGGAGGGTCATATGACCTGCTTCAGGGGAAGGTCAGAAAGTCCTTCCTGCACATACCATTTGTCAAATTCCTTCAGCTTGCAAAAATCAAGATGCCAAGGTACCCAATTTTGAACCACATCACTCCAAAATAAATTTATTTTCTCATTTCAATTGACCTTTTTGGTAAGAATAAGTTTACATGCTAAGGAAATGGGAGGAGGTACCTGAAGAGGAAAGAGGCATATTCCAATATACACTTAGGTATACCAGAATTTCACTATTCACCAAAGATGAAGTAAAATTAAAAAAATCTTAAAGAGACCTAAAGAAAAATTCAATGCCTGCCTCCAGAGAAAAGAGTATTTACCACATAAGATGTTTTCTACTGTCTTTTATAATGAAACTTATCATCTTTCCAGTTATAATGGATAACTACATATCTTAGAATCCAATGTGATTACTAAAGCTCTTTTACATAGTTTTGACAAAATCATCAATAAATAAGACGAGAAGCACTCTTAGACTTCAGTTGGCATATCAGAAGTTGAGGTAAAAATTTCACACAGAGGGGGCGCCTGGGTGGCGCAGTCGGTTAGGCGTCCGACTTCAGCCAGGTCACGATCTCGCGGTCCGTGAGTTCGAGCCCCGCGACAGGCTCTGGGCTGATGGCTCAGAGCCTGGAGCCTGTTTCCGATTCTGTGTCTCCCTCTCTCTCTGCCCCTCTCCCGTTCATGCTCTGTCTCTCTCTGTCCCAAAAATAAATAAAAATGTTGAAGAAAAAAAAAATTTTTTTTTTTTTTTAAATTTCACACAGAGACAATAGGCAGCAGATTTCCTTATGCAGTGTTGACATTCAGGCTCTTTTTCTTCCTTTTGACTATCGAGAGATCACTAACGTTCCCCACTGGGCTGAAATGGAAAAGTCAGCTATGGATGAATTAATGTTCAAATCCCCTAAGAGGACTCTGCTATTCATGCAATATATGTCAACAGAACGCAGCAAAAAAAACATTCTCTCTGCAGTCTGTGTTTGGACAAAAGTCATTAAATATCTACTGTGTCCAGCTATAGCAGATAATGCCTGTCCTTTGTAGATAGGGCTTTCCTTCTTACACAGTAGTGCCCAATGCATTGTCTCACTTAATCCCAAAGCAAAACTGTCACATGGGACAAGAAGTTGTTACCATTTTGACCCACTGACAGTTGTTACGTTGAGATAGTCACACCAGTAATGCTGAAACTTAGAATTCTCCTGACTCTTGCCATTGCAGAAACATCAATAAAGAGTCTGCCATTGAGGAGTTAATAATCTAAGAATAAATTCCAGATTTACATTCAGGAAGATCACCTACCATCCACGTCATTCCATTTTAAACTTTAAAGGGTCTACATTCCTGTGGAACAATTGTTTCCTGTTGAAGAACTCTCTATTCCACATGAGATTTATTTTATTTGGATTTTGAAAAATACATCGCTTCTTGGCCTTTTGGCTAAGATCAAGTGTGGATTTTGAAAAATACAAACCAAAACCTTAGCAGTGACTTATCATCAGCCCAATTAACAGGAATAAATTCTATTTCAAAGAATTTTTTTTCATTCTATACCTTCTCATTTCATGATTCTGACAATTTTTTGAACCAAAACAATTATCCTCAATTTGTTCTTGTTGCTCACCATTCTAAAAGTCCTCTTGGGGCACCTGAGTGGCTCAGTCACCTGGATGTCTGACTGTTGGTTTTAGCTCAGGTCATGGCTCACGGTTTGTGGATTCAAACCCTGCGTGGGGCTCTGCACTGGCAGCAGAGGGCCTGCTAGGGATTTTCTCTCTCTCCCTCTCTCTCAGCCCACCCCTGCTCATGTGTGTTCTCTCTCTCAAAATAAATAAAGTCTTCTTAATGTGTATGGGCAAAGTTACTAGTTATGTAATAAATTTTAAAAATTAGTTTAAAAAGGAATCAAAAGTAGATATATTTTAATTTCTTTGTCTAAAAACACATACGTTTGCCAATATACTGATATAGAACCAAGGCCTTCTCTTTTTGTTTTAATTGTAGTTGACACTCAACGTTATGTTATTTTGGTACCAAGGCCTTTTCTTTAAGAATCTGGGAATAGAAATCCTAAAATATCTTTCTGGCAGTAACCCATGAGTCCCAGTATGCATTTTATTGAAATAGGGTGAAAATATAAACACTACTACAATAATAAATTTGCATGCAAATGCTTTTGGAAATTTAGGATCTTCCTCAATCTTTCGTATATAAAAGATTGTCTTGCCCATATATAGTTCAATAGGATTATTTTTTATTTACCTTTATCAATGTTGTAAAGTGTTGAACTTAGTCTTTTAGAAACAATGCCTTTTTTATCCGCACTCAATATCATTAGTTTCTATAATATTTAGTTATCATATATAATTACAAAAATATATACAACTGTCATAAATATGTGGGGGGGAACCAAAAACTCATTCTTGGCAAGAAAACGATTCAACTTGTATAGGAAAATGCTTGCAGGCCTGGTAAAGAATAACCTACTACTTGTGGGGCACCTGGGTGGCTCAGTCGTTTGAGCGTCCGACTCTTGATTTTGGCTCAGGTCATGTTCTCACAGTTCGAGAGTTCAAGACCCGCATCTGTTTGGAATTCTCTCTCTCTCTCTCCTTCTCTCTGCCCCTCTCCTGCTTGCTCTCTTTCTTGAAATAAATAAACTTTAAAAAAATAATAATAATCTACTAGTTGTGAGCACTCAGCCTATCCTGACCATAGTTACGACATGCTTCAAAGGGAATGGAGAATGTAGAAAATTTCAGTGAATCAGTCTAGCAGAGGTTAATTTAAAGAATATCTACTCTATTTCATGAATATCTTAGTGTCAATTAAATAATCACCTGCCTCTCTTAACTTGCCTCTCTTAACTTGCTAATAAACTCCATGGGGACTGAGCTCCCTAAGGAATTTAACACTTATACATACACCTCATTAACCAAGCCAAGACATCCAGACTAATTTTAGTAAAATGTATTTTTTTATTTTAATTCCAGTGTAGTCAATATACAGTGTTATACTAGCTTCAGGAGTACAATATAGTGAATTCAACAGTTCCATATATTAGTGCTCATCAAGATAAGTGTCCTCTTAACCTCCTTCACCTATTCCACCCACCTCCCCTCTAGTAGCCATGTTTGTTCTTTGTATCTAAAAATCCATTTGGGGGGGGGGATCTGTCTTTTAATTTGTCACTTTTCTTGCTGTTTTCGTAAAATCCACTTATTAGTGAAATCATATGGCATTTGTCTTTCTCTGATAGACTTACTTCTCTGAAAGTGTTAGCATTATGCTCTCTAGAGCCATCCATGATGTTGCAAATGGATGATTTCATTCTTTTCATGGCTGAATGATATTCCACTATATATATGTGTGTATATATATATATATATATGTGTGTGTGTGTGTGTGTGTATGTATATATGTATATATATGTATATGTATATATATATGTATGTATATGTATATGTGTATATATATATGTATATATATGTATATGTGTGTGTATATATATATATATATATATATATACACATACACACACCACATCTTCTTCATTCATTCCTCTATTGATGGATACTTGGGCTGTTTGCACAATTTGGCTATTGTAAATAACACTGCAATAAACATAGGAGTGCATATATCTATTTGAATTAGTGTTTTCATATTCTTTGGGTAAATACCCAGTAGTGAAATTACTGGATCATTGGATAGTTCTATTTTTAATTTTTTGAAGATTCTCCATACTGTCTTCCATAGTGGCTACACTAGTTTGCATTCCCACCAACAGCGTATAAGCATTCCTTTTTCTGGACATCCTCCCTAACACTTGTTGTTTCTTGAGCTTTTTATTTTAGCCATTATGACAGATGTGAGGTGATGTCACATTGTAGTTTTGATTTGCATTTCCCTGTAGATGAGTGATATTGAGCATCTTTTAATGTGTCTGTTAACTGTCTGTATATCTTCTTTGGATAAATGTCTGTTCATACCTTTTCCAAACTGTTAATGGAATTATTTTTTTGGTGGTGAGTTGTATAAGTTTTTATATATTGTATACTAATACTTTATCAGTTATGTCATTTGCAAATATCTTCTCCAACTATACATTGTCATTCAGTGTTGTTGGTTGTTTCCTTTGCTATACAGAAGATTTTTATTTTAATGTAGTCCCAATAATTTATTTTGCTTTAGTTTTCCTTGCCTCAGGAGACATATGGAAAGATGTTGCAATAGCCCATGACAGAGAAAGTATTGCCTGTGCTCTCTTCTAGGATTTTTAAAGCTTCGGATCTCACATTTATGTCTTTAATCTATTTTGAGTTTATTTTTGCACATGGTGTAAGAACATGGTCCAGTTTCCCCAACACCATTTGTTGAAGAGACTATCTTTTTTTTCCCATTGTACATTTTTGCCTCCTTTATGAAAGAGTAGTTGACCATATAATTGTGGGTTTGTTTCTGGGCTTTCTATTTGGTTTCATTGATCTATGTGCCTATTTTTGTGCCAGGACCATCATGTTTTGATCACTACGGCTTCACAATATAATTTGAAGTCTAGGAATTGTGATACTTCCAGCTTTGCTTTGCTTTTTCAAAGACTGCTTTGGCTATTTCAAGTCTATTGTAGTTCCATACAAATTTTAAATTGTTTGTTCTAGTTCTGTCAAAAATGCTATTGGTATTTTGATAGGGATTGACTTAAATATATAGATTGCTCTGGGTAATATAGGCATTTTAACAATATTTGTTCTTTCAATTCATGAGCATGGGATTTCTTTCTATTTCTTTGTGCTGTCTTCAATTTCTTTCCTCAGTGTTTTATAGTTTACAGAGTATAGGTCTTTCACCTCTTCAGTTAGGCTTATACCTCGGTATCTTTTTTTTTGGATGCTATTATAAATGGGATTTTTTCTTAATTTCTCTTTCTGCTTCTTCACTATTAATGTATAGATATGTTAAAGGTTTCTGTACTTTGTAATGTATCCTGCAACTTTACTAAATTTATCTATTACTTCTAGTAGTTTTTTGGTGGAATCTTTAGGGTCTTCTATGTATAGTATCATGTTATCTGCAAATAGTTAGAGTTTTACTTCTTCCTTAACTATTTGGATGCCTTTTATTCCTTTTTGTTCCCTGATTGGTGTGGCTAAGGACTTCCAGTACTATGTTGAATGAAAGTGGTGAGAGTGGGCATCCTTATCTTCTTTCTGACCTTAGGAGGCAAGTTCTCAGTATTTCCCCTTTGAGTATGATGTGTTAGCTGTGGGGTTTTCATGTAAGGCCTTTATTATGTTCACTCTAAACCTTGTCCAATTTGTTGGCATATAATTTTTCATAATATTCTCTTAAAATGCTTTATGTTTCTATGGTGTCACTTGTTATTTCTTCTTTTTCATTTGTGATCTTGTTGGAGTCCTTTTTATGAATCTGGCTAGAAGTTTATCGATTCTTTTCAAAGAACCAGCACTTGGTTTTATTGATCTGTTCTATTGTCTATTTAGTTTGTATATCATTTATTTCTGCTCTGATCTTTATTATCTCCTTTTTTCTGCTGGTTTTAGGTTTTGTTTGTTCTTCCTTTTCTATCTCCTTTAGGTGTAAGGTTAGGGTGTTTGATATTTTTCTTCTTGAGTTAGACCTATATTGCTATAAACTTCCTTCTTACAACCACATTTGCTACATCCCAAAGATTTCAACTCTTGTGTTTTCATTTGTATTTTTCTCCATGTAATTTGTGATATTTTCTTGGATTTCCTGGTTGACCCATTGTTTTCATTGTTTAGTAACATGTTATTTAACCTCCATGTATTTGTGCTCTTTCCAGATTTTTTCTTGTGGCTGATTTCTAGTTTTCAGTGTTGTGGTCAGAAAAAGATGCATGGTATGACTTGGATCTTTTTGAATTTGTTAAGACTTTTTTTGTGGCCTAATATGTGATATATTCTGGAGAATGTTTTGTGTGCACTTGGAACATGTATTCTGCTCTTTTAGGGTGGAATGTTCTGAATATATCTGTTAAATTTATCTGGTTTAACATGTCATTCAAAGCCACTATTTCCTTATTGATTTTCCGTTTAGATGATCTGTCCATTGATGTCAGTGGGGTGTTAAAGTCCCCTACTATTACTGTATTACTATTGACTAGTAACCAATGTATGTTTGTTATTAACTATTTTATGTATTTGGGTTATTTCATGTTGGGTGTGTAAATATTTACAATTGTTATATCTTCTTGTTAGATTGTACCCTTTATTATTATAGAATGTCCTTCTTTGTCTCTTGTTACAGTCCTTGTTTTAAAGTCTATTTTGTCCAATATAAGTATTGCTAACTCAGCTTTCTTTTGACATCCATTTGCATGATAAATATTTCTCTATCCCCTCACTCTTAATCTCCAGGTGCCGTTAGGTCTGAAACGACTCTCTTGGAAGCAGCAGATAGATGAGTCTCACTTTTTTATACATCCTGTCACCTTATGTCTTGATTGGAGTGTTTAGTCCATTTATATTCAAAGTAATTATTGATAAGTATGTATTTACAGCCAGCAGGTTTGCTGGCTTTCTTTAGTAATATACTTGGATGCCTTTCTCTTTATTTTTTTCTTATCTAATACTGGTTTTTGATTTGTGGTTACCATTTGTATATAACATCTTCTGGATGTAGCAGTCTATATTAGGTATACCATTTGTGGTATACCACTTGTATATAACATCTTCTGCTTGTAGCAGTCTATATTAAGTTGATAGTAGCTTAAGTTTGAGCCCATTCTTTACTCCTCTCCTCTACCCATGTTTTTGCTTTATAGTGTCATACTTTACATGCTTTTATTTTGTGAGTGCCTTTATTGATTTTTACAGACATACTTATTTTTCCTGCTTTTGTGATTTCTACTTTTCTTACTCCTACTTATGGTATTTACTTTCCACTCATATAGTTCCCTTTAACATTTTTTGTAAAGTTGGTTTTGTGGTCATGAGCTGTTTTAGCTTTTGTTTGTCTGGGGAATTCCTTCCATTCTGAATGATAGCCTTGCTGGAGAGAGTATTCTTGGCTGCAGATTTTTTTTTTTTTTTTGTCACCACTTTAAATATGTTATGCCACTCTCTCCTAGCCTGCAAAGTTTCTGCTGAAAAATCTGCTGATCAGCTTATGAAGTCTCCCTTGTATATTACTCTTTTCTCTTGCTTCTTTTAAAATCTTCTCTTTATCACTATTTTTTTGCCATTTTAATTGCTACATGTCTTCGTGTTGTCCTCCCTGGGTTATTTTTATTGGGACTTCTTGTGTCTCCAGGATCTGGATATCTATCTGTTTCCTTTCCCAGATTAGGCAAGTTTTTAGCTATTATTTCTTCAAGTAAATTTTTTGTCACTTTCTCCCTCTCTCTCCTTCTTCTGGGATCCCTATAATGCAAATGTTATTACATTTTATGGAGTTGCTGAGTTCTCTAAATCTCATCTTATTTTGTATATTTTTTCTCACTTGTAGAACTTGATTACTTTCAATTACTCTGTCCTCCATATCACTAATTTTTTTCTTTTGCTTCCTCTAGCCTGCTATTCTTTTCATCTAGTGTATTTTTAATTTCATTTATTGTGTTCTGCATCTCTTAATTTTTCTTTTTCATGTTTTCTCTTTGTCAAGGGTCTCACTGAGATCCTCCACTCTTTTCTCAAGTCCAGTGAATATCTTTTTGATCATTTTGATTTTCTACCAGGCACATTACTTATCTCTCTTCACTTAGGTCTCTTGATGTGGTTTTGTCCTGTTCTTTCATTTGAGACATATTTTCCTCTGTCTCTTCATTTTGTCTAATTCTCTGTGTCTATTTTTCTATGTTAGGGAGGTCAGCTATGTCTCCTCTTAAAAGTAATGGCCCTGTGAAAAAGAAGGCCTGGAGTGCCCTACAGGGCAGTGCCCCATGTTCACCAGAACCTGGCTTCAGGGGCATATCTATGTGTGTTGCGTGCCCAGATGTTGTGTACTGGGAAATTTTTCCTTCAGTCCCCTCATCTGCAGAGGCTCTCTTTTCCTGTTGTGGGCAGTATTTGGTCCCTGGTCAGGGTGGGACCAACTCTTTTCACAAGGTACACACTGGTCTGCTTGCAAAATGAGACCTGCCACCACAATAGGGCTGTATGGGCAGGGTATGCACTTTTAACAAGGTCAGCCTCAGACTCCACAGGGCTTGCTGCTGTCGCTGCTGGACCAAGACCCTATTAAACACATGGGTCAGGAGATGAGGTGATGATAAGGTTTATTCTGGTCTTCTGGGGGAGAGGACGCCAGTGCCTAGGCTGAGGCAAAGTTGATTCAGAAGGGCAGATACACAGAAGTAGATGGGGGTGGGGCTTGGTGAAAGCAAGCTAGGTAGTAAATGTGGGCATCACCTGGATTCCCACAGGTGGCCATGTGTTTATGCTGGGGTCTGGAGAAGGGAGATGGTACCTGCAAGCTTCTTTGTTCCTGGGAGAAGTTCTTCTGTGAATCTTGCCCCTCCAGGATATGCTCTGAGATGCATAAAAAACTTTCCCTCCCATGTGCCCTGGGTGTTTCTCAAACTGCTTCTTCTACACCGTAATGGAAGGGGTTATTTGTTCTGCTGTCCCTTTAAGGGAAGAGACTCAGCCTCCTATTGCCTGGGGGCTCTTCCAGAGCCACACCCTCTAATTTTTAAAATTCCAGGCTTTAAGTAGCCCCTGGTTGTAAGAACATGGAATTTGGGCCCTCTAGTTTTCAAAGCCAAATGTTATGGGGATTCATCTTCTTCATTGTGATAGTCTGTTTCTTGCCCTTCTCCACATCGGTGGCTCCTTCACCCAACCTTGGCTCCCTCCCCCCACCCCCCGGCTCCTGTCCATTTCACTCCCCACCTTATTTTTTCCTTTCCTACTCTTTTTCATGTGGTCACCTCTCTATTTTTAGTTGTGGAGTTTGTTCTGCCAGGCTTTTGTTCATTTTCTGGGTTATTTATGCTAATGTAAGTGTTATCTAGTTGTATCTTTGGGATGGAGTGAGCTTAGGGTCCTCTTAATCTGCCATCTTAGTAAAATGTATTTTAAAAGTGAAAACATCAGTAAATCATTTATATAGTGAGCCTATATGACTGCAAAGCTGCAGGTTTCTACTTTCAAAATTATTTTACATCTTTGTTTTTAAAATCTAAATGATATTATGTTTAAATATGCTTTAAAATGTATTAATAATAAGCTTAGACTGTAACTGAAAATAGATTGAAGCAAATGTAGGTTTGTAAATGATCTGGAAACCTTTTAGGACCATTGCTAAGGGAACCAGCAGAGCAGTGTTTAATGAGTAAGCCATATCTTTATTTTTAATTTAGCAATAACACACTATGGTAAAAGAAGATTGAAATGAAACTGCAGGGAAACCGGTGACTGTGGTGATAAAAATCATAAGAGGATTCACACAGACCAATCTATGCAACTGTTTCTTCCTCTTTCTATTGTTTCAAAGGAAAAAGAGTTTGCATGAAGAGAGCAGAAATGTTCCAGAAACTGATCAGGAATACTAACATAACTGAGAAGACCTAGCCTCTGCCAGCCAATAGCCTAGAAGAGTAAATAAGGCATTTATGGGGGCGCCTGGGTGGCTCAGTCAGTTAAGTGGCCGACTTCAGCTCAGGTCATGATCTCACGATCCGTGAGTTCGAGCCCCGCGTCAGGCTCTGTGCTGACAGCTCAGAGCCTGGAGCCTGTTTCAGATTCTGTGTCTCCCTCTCTCTGACCCTCCCCTGTTCATGCTCTGCCTCTCCCTGTCTCAAAAATAAATAAAACGTTAAAAAAATTAAAAAAAAAAATAAGGCATTTATGACTGCAATGGAAAGCAGCTGCCAGCTATAATCCCTGGAAAGATGGGACCTAAAAGTAAGACACTCTCAGAGTGAGTTATCCTACTCAAATCTGAACAGAAGTAGACAAATAAGAGACATATAAGACAAGTAAGAGAGACACAGGCAAAATTTAACGTTTTCTTACTAATTTTCAACTAGTGTTCCTAGTTCTTTGAATCTTGAATTTTATTGTTTATCAAGATTTTTAAGGTTTATGTTAGTATCAATTATTGACTTTATTAGTCAACAGGTCTATTTTGCATGACAAAAATCCAAGTAGAAATGTGGGCTCTTCTCTGTATCACAGTTCAAGTTGGGATCCTGACTTTGCAAAGCCATAACTGAACTTTGACCATTATCCAGTAAAAACATTACCCTAGTTCCAGACAAAATTATGCAAGTGAACAGCTTCTGAAGTTGTAAGTTAAGATAAAAACATGAAAGAACCATCACACAGATCTTTTAGTGATTCATTAAAATTTTTACTTTCAGCTCTCCAAAAACTTCTAGTTTAATTAAACAAAAATATTTCTCATTTAGAACACACTCTAATCCTATTTGTTGTATCTAAATGGAATATGCAGTGCTCGCTTTGGCATCACATATACTAAATAGAATGGGCAGATCTTCTAATACTCCTATTTCACATTCACCTCCCTAACCACACACACACACACACACACACACACACACACACACACATACACACTTCTTTTCTTCAAATTAAATACTTCCAACGTCCCCTAAAGTTCTTCTGTGGCATAACACCATCTCCTTCTTGGTCACTCTTTTTAAATGTCCTTGACTTGAACATGTTCTCCCTAAACTGTGGCACGTAGCCTAGAAGTAATCAGAAAAGAGTGGTCTGACACCCAGAAAAGAGAAGGACAATGCCTCCTTCATTCTACATTTCTATTAATTTAGCCAAAGTTGTAGTAGCCTCCATGATAATCGTATCAGACAGATGATTCATATCAAATGTATTACCAACCAAAAATCTCTGTTCCTTGCAAAAGCAAGTTCTATACCTCACAGGGTTTGAGAGCACAAGTGTGGGATCTTACTTTCATCTTCAGTAAGGTAATCTTATTGTACTTAAGACAGTATTGCAATGTGATCATTTAAAAATGGATCCATATGTCACTGTGTATAATAAGCTCACTTTTCTTCCAGGCTTGATATCATATTTCTTTTAAAAATTTAGAGTGTTTCTATACATGCATTACATGCATTAATTTTTTTTTCAATATTGTAGAGGAACAAGGACACAGCTATACCTTAGATGATTCTTTTATTCTTGTTGACAATAGCTTATTAATAGGCAAACTACAAATGGAGTCATTTGATAATTAATCTATGTAGGGATACTGGCACCTAACTTATATTCCTATAATGTATCCACAAATAGATCAGAGATAACTTGCAAAATATATTGATGAAGTCAAGATCCTAAGTGTATATATTTTGTTCTGACCTATCAGTGTAGCTGTCACATCAAAGAAAATAATGAGGTAAGTCCATCAACTACTATTCATGAAACCACAAGTAATTACCAGTTTCTCCGCAGGGGAGGTTGGGTTACAATTAGCAAGATACTGAATACCTGAAATGAAATATGGAGGTGGTAGTTAGGAGTGAAAAAAACAAAAAAAGAAACAGAAATAAACAGGAGTAATGGAAGGTAACCTCATCTACTTTACCTTTTCACTACAATTAGTCCCATTTACCTGCCCACTCCCATATGGGCAAACAGAACCCTATGCATAAGGAGAGTTCTGCCCTGAAGTATTAACAACATCCAAAGTTTAGTAAGAATGTTAAAATTTTTCAGGAATTGATAATTTGTATGAATTATGAAGATAATTTTTAACAAGGATAATGTCAACATAAAAGTGTTGTCAGCTTCACCATTTCACATGCACATATACACACATTTAAATAGTTCTCTTATCTCTAAATGCAAATAATAAAAAAGCTGGGCTAATCTTTTGAGAACTTTAATCAAATAACATGATATCTTTTTAGTAATAGAACAACATTCATGCAGTAAAAGTAATAAAGACTTCAGTTGGGGAGTTTATCTTTCCCTTTTTAAAACCTAAGCCAATAAAAATGAAATAATAAAGAAACAAACTTTTAATAGCCTATAGATAATGACACCCCTGCTAAGATACCAGTTTAGTATCCTGCAGTTTAAACAGCTGCCATTTGTCAGATAATTGCTTAGGTTATTTCCCATCTTTGCATTAAAGCAGAATGCTATATTTGCATTTTTGACCCACTTTGTTTTCATAAGCAAAGTTGGTATATAAGAATCATTGAGATACCCTATCCAATTATACTCACTAGTTGAAAGGCTGGAAAAGAAGTCTAAAGAAAACTCAACATCATAAAATGAGGTTTATTGCATATATAACCTAATTTTCCATCTTACCTTTTGAAAAATAACTCATCTCCTTCAATGCACAGGAGGATAATTAACTCCATGCTCCATTCTCATCTCAGGATCCCATTTACACTTTTAGTTGGCACAGCTAATTATTCTGCCCCAAATAACTTTCACTTTTATGCCTTTTAAAAGATCTTTTGGCCTAGACTTCAGCCCAGCAGAATATCCCTCAAATATTCACTCCATGCATGCAGAGTTCAAGGAAAGAATATAAGCTTTCTGCCCAAATTTTCAAAATCTCCAGTCACTGAGAATGAATACATAGCACTGTGGCCTATTTCACTTTATACTGGATGCTCTGTTGGCTATGGTTCTATGTGGTCATCTTTCGGTATGATTATAAGCCTACCCTATGCCAAAGAATAAGTGTAGTGGACAAGTTAAATAAGTAAGGAAGACTTTATTTAAGAGGATACAAGAGGAGTCAAGCCTATAGCAATAGGGATCCAGACTGTTACAACAGGAAAAAGAGATTGAATTCAACTCTACAGAAGGTGGGAGAGTTTTTAAACCTGGGGTGAGCTAGTGGAAAAGTACTGGAAGACATGAGGGAGGGTAGAGAAAAGGTTGGTCAATGTGATTAGACCATGTGTATTGCTAATTGGCACTTGTTGAAGTTAGGATCCTACCCTCCCACAGAGCCTGGGAGATAGGGGCTAGGAGTACTATATTTCTTGCTGATTACATTTCAAAAGAATTACTCTCAGGTCCTTGAGAAAGACAGTCCTGGATTGTAAAATGGGCAAGAGGCTTTTTAAAATATTTACTTTTCAAAAGAGCAGAGAAAGAATTTATAATTGCAAGTTTTCTAAAGTAAATGTTCTCAGAAAAGAGAAATCAGGATCCCATAATCAAGAAGAAAGTTGACTGGCAGAGGCCCAGCTCCGGCAGACTGCACAACTCATCTCCTGATACAATGATCCCAAAGACTTGGTGAAATGGTAGAGCACAAGGTGGAAAAAGCCTGGGTCTCTTAACCACCATGTGGAAGCTTATCTACTGACATATACCACATCCTAGCAGAAATCTATAGGGGAAAATAATATGAAACTGGGACAAAAAGCAAGATGAAACTACTAAAATAAGATCAAGACTAAAGTACCAGGGAGGGAGTCAACATGGTGGACGAGTAGGGAGATCTGACATTCCCTTGTCCCTCAAACACAACAGTATTGAGGCCTGAAGACTTGGAATTCCAGGAATTCTGGCTATAGAGTGACATAAATATCTCTAGGAGCCCACAAGGACAACTTAATGGGCCATAGGTGCATGATTGTGAATTGGGAGAAATAAAATGGGTGGCGTAGCCATAGAGGAGAGGGATCCCCTTCTGTGGAGAGATAAAAGGAAGATAAAGAGGCTGTAGAGTGTAGGATTGTATTTGGACAAAGAGAAAAACCTCTCTGGACCATGGACTGGGGAACAGGAAGAACGGATAAAGAACCAATTTCTAACATGATCCAGGGTTGTGGGGCTTTCTCCAGACTGGGGCCTGCTACCCTGTACGTGTGCCTGGGGAGGAGGGGAGCCAGCCCCGGGCTCAGTAGCAAGCTCAGAGGTTCAGTCAGAGAAAGAAGTCCCCTCTGTTGAGTACTGTGGGAAGAAGGCATATAGCCAACTCTGCAGGTGCCTGCCAGCCAGAGGCACTTTGTCGGCTTGTTAGGCAGAGTGGCACTACCCCAGAACTGGGGCGTGCAGAGCGGGACTGTTAAGTCCTCATGGTTTGAATCCAAGCCGAGAGCCTAGCAGGCACAGGAGACTGTGGAAGGGGACAAATTGGCCCACTTGTGCCCATGCAGCACTGTGAGGATGGTCTGAACAGAGTGGTTTGGGTCACCTGGTCTGGGGAGGAGAGACTGGGATGTCACCATTTTGCTCCTTATCATCAAAAATGTGGGGCTTCAGGGAATGGACAATGGGCCCACAGTGGAGGTGAGACCCACCTTCACCAAACCATGCCCCTCCCTGCCTGAAAACTGTGTATCCAATGGAATACTACTTGGCAATGAGAAAGAATGAAATATGGCCTTTTGTAGCAACATGGATGGAACTGGAGAGTGTTATACTATGTGAAGTAAATCATACAGAGAAAGATACCATATGTTTCACTCTTATGTGGATCCTGAGAAACTTAACAGAAGACCATGGGGGAGGGGAAGGAAAAAAAAGTTAGAGAGGGAGGGAGCCAAACCATGAGACTCTTAAAAACTGAGAATAAACAGAGGATTGATGGGGGGTGGAGGGGAGGGGAAAGTGGGTGATGGGCATTGAGGAGGGCACCTGTTGGGATGAACACTGGATGTTGTATGGAAACCAATTTGACAATAAATTTCATAATAAAAAAAATTATACAAAACAGATGAATATAAGGGAAGGGAAGCAAGAATAATATAAAAACAGGGAGGGGGACAAAACATAAGAGACTCTTAAATATGGAAAACAAACAGGGTTACTGGAGGGGTTGAGGGAGGGGGGATGGGCTAAATGGGTAAAAGAAAGCAAAAAGAAAACTGTGTATCTACTGGAACAAGACTGGCACTGACTGAACCAGATGGCCCCTCCTCCAGACCATCACAGCCCACCAGTTCCAAGGCACCTGAGATATCAGGCTAGCAGGTTTGTATTTTCTGATTTGATTTTTGGTCAATTCTTATTTTATGAATATATCTCGTTTTCTTTCTTTTCTTCCTCCTATTTCTTCCCTTTTCTATTCTGGTTATTCATTTGTTTAAGTAGACATTTTTAATCTATTCTTTTTATACCTCTTCTGTATCTCCTTCTTAATTTTCTTCTCTCTCTCTCTGGATTAAGCCATAGTTTCTCTGATTCTCTGCCTGGTCATTTTTTTTTCTTTTTTTCTTCTTTTCTTTTCCCCCCACCCCTGTCATTTCTCTCTTTGTATGAGATAAGGCTTCTTCCACCATGCCCCCCCTTTTTAATGTTTCTCCAGGGTTACTTCAACAAACAAATCAAAGCACACCTGGTGGAAGGTCCAAGCCACCACTATGAGTAGGGAGATAAAGCAACTAGAACCACAACAACAGAGAGCATGCAACACACTCCAAAAACAGCTCCTGAAGGTCCAGGCTCTGAACAGTGTATGACCCCTTTTTTATATAGTGATGCTCACAGGTGCAGGACACATAACAAGTTATTAAAATACATAAAGGACAGAAAACTAAGCCAAAATGATGAAACAGAAAAATTCTCAAAATAATTTACAGGAAGAAATGACAAATAATTGCTCAGAACAGATATAAACTATATATCTAAGCAAGAATTTAGAATAATAGTCATAAGATTAATAGCTGGCTTGGAAAAAGCATAAAAAACCAAAGAATCTATTGCTGCAGAGATCAAGGAACTAAGAAATAGTCATGGTGAATTAAGAAACATTGTAAAAGAGGTGCAAAATATCAGATGCAGTGACAGCAAGGATGGAAGAAGCAGAGGGTATAATAAGTGAAATAGCAGATAAAATTATGGAAAATTTTGAAGGCGAGGAACAGAGAGATAAGAAAATACTAGACCACAAGGGGAGAATTAGAGAACTAAGTAATTCAATGAATCATAATAATATCCATATCATAGGAGTTCCAGAAGAAGAGAGAGAGAAAGGGGCAGAAGGTGTACATGAACAAATTATAGCTGATGACTTCCCTAATCTAGGGAAGGAGGCAGACATCCAAATCTGGGAGAACTCCTTTCAGATTCAACAAGAATAGTCCTTCTCCCTGGCATATTACAGTGAAACTGGCAAAAAAACAAAGATAAAGAGAGAATTCTGAAAGTAGCTAGGGACAAACAGGCCTTAACCTATAAGGGTAGACACATAAAAGTAGTAGCAGACCTGTCCACTGAAACATGGGAGGCCAAAAGGGGGGTGGCAGGAAATATTCAATGTGCTGAATAGGAAAAATATGCAGTCAAGAATCCTTTATCCAGCAAGGCTGTCATTCAGAGTAGAAGGAGAGATAAAGGTTTTCCCAGACAAACAAAAACTGAAGGAGTTCATGACCACTACCCAGCCCTGCAAGAGATCCTAAGGGGGACTCTGTGGGTGGCATGCTGAAGAGACTACAAAGGACCATGGACATCACAAGCATGAAACCTACAGATAACTCATTGACACTAAATCCATATCTTTCAATAATAACACTGAATGTAAATGGATTAAATGCCCCAATCAAAAGGCATAGAGTATCATAATGGATAAAGAAGAAGAAGAAGAAGAAGAAGAAGAAGAAGAAGAAGAAAGAAAGAAAGAAAGAAAGAAAGAAAGAAAGAAAGAAAGAAAGAAAGAAACAAGATCCATCTCTATACTTTCTATACTAGACTCATTTTAGACAGAAGGACACCTTCAGATTGAAAGTAAGGGGATGGAGAACCATCTATCATGCTACTGGAAGTCTAAAGAAAGCTGGAATAGCCATACTTATATAAGACAAACTAGATTTTAAACTAAAGGTTGTAACAAGAGATGAACAAGGGCATTATATCATAATTACAGGGTATCCATCAAGAAGATGTAACAATTGTAAATGTTTATGCCCCAATTTGGAGTCCCCAAATATACAAATCAATTAATCACAAGCATAAGCAATCTTATTGATAAGAATACAGTAATTGCAGGAGACTTTAATACTCTACTTGTAACAATGGACAGATTGCCTAGGCAGAAAATCAATAAAGGAATAATTGCCTTGAATGATATACTGGACCAGACAAATATATTCAGAACTTCTCATCCAGAAGCACCAGAATACACATTCTTCTTGAGTGCACATGGAACATTCTCCAGAAAAGATCACATACTGAGTCACAAATCAGCCCTCACTAAATATAAAAGAATTGAGATCATACCATGCATATTTTCAGATCACAATGCTATGAAACTTGAAATCAACCACAAGAAAAAATTTAGAAAGCCTCCAAATGCATGGAGGTTAAAGAACATCCTACCAAAGAATGAATATGTCAACCAGGAAATTAAAGAAAAAACTTAAAAATATATGGAAGCAAATGAAAATGAGAACATGACAGTCCAAACCCTTTGGGATGCAGCAAAGGCAGTCATAAGAGGAAAATACATTACAATGCAGGCCTATCACAAGAAACAAGAAAAGTCCCAAATACAAACCTAACTGCACACCTAAAAGAACTAGAAGCAGAACTGCAAAGAAACTCCAAGGCCAGAAGAAGAAGAGAAATAATACACATTAGAGCATAAATAAACAATATAGAATCCAAAAACAAAACAAAACTAAACAAACAGTAGAACAGATCAATGAAACTAAGAGCTAGTTTTTTGAAAAAATAAACAAAATTGACAAACCCCAGCCAGAATTCTCAAAAAGAAAAGAGAGGACCCAAATAGATAAATCATGAATGAAAAAGGAGAGATCACAACCAACACCAGAGAAATACAAACAATTACTAGAGAATACTATGAAAAATTATATGCCAACAAACTGGACAACCTGGAAGAAATGGACAAATTCCTAGATACCCACACACTATCAAAACTCAAATGGGAAGAAATATAAAATTTGAACAGACCCATAACCAGCAAAGAAATTGAATCAGTTATTAAAACTCTCCCAGAAAATAAGAGTCCTGGGCCAGATGGCTTCCCAGGGGAATTCTGTGAGAAATGTAAGGAAGAGTTAATACTTATTCTTCTAAAACTGTTCCCAAAAATGGAAATGGAAGGAAAGCTCCAAAACTCATCCTATGAATCCATCATTACCTTGATTCCAAAGTGAGACAAACACCTCTAAAAAAGGAGAATTACAGACCAATATCCCTGATGAACTGGATGTAAAAATTCTCAACAAGATACTGGCAAATTGAATTCAACAGTATATTAAAATAATTATCCACCATGATTAAACGGGATTTATTCCTGGGCTGCAGGGCTGGTTCAATATTTCCAAATCAATCAATGTGATACATCACATTAATAAAATAAAGGATTAGAACCATATGATCCTGTTAATATATGCAGAAAAAGCATTTGACAAAATACAGCACCCTTTCATAATTAAAACCCTCAAGAAATTTGGGATAGAAGGAACATACCTCAACATCACAAAAGCCATATATGAAAAGCCCACAACTAATATCTTCAATGGGGAAAAACTGAAAGCTTTCTTCCTGAGATCAGAAACATGGCAAGGATGTCCACTCTCACCACTCTTGTTTAACGTAGTGTTGGAAGCCCTGGCCTCAGCAATCAGACAACAAGATGAAATAAAAGGCATTCAATTGGCAAAGAGGATATTAAACTTTCACTTTTTGCAGATAACATGATACTTTACGTGGAAAACCCAAGAGTCCAGTAAAAAGCTGCCAGAACTGGTACATGATTTCAGCAAAGTTACAGGATATAAAATCAATGTACAGAAATCAGTTGAATTTCTATACACGAATAATGAAGCAATGGAAAGAGAAATCAGGAAATTGATCCCATTTACAATTGCACCAAGAACCATAAAATACCTAGGAAGAAACCTAAAAGATCTGTAAGCTAAAAACTATAGAAAACGTATGAAATAAATTGAAGACACAAAGAAATGGAAAAACATTCCATGCTCATGGATCATAAGAACAAATATTGTTAAAATGTCAATACTACTCAAAGCAATCTACACATTCAATGCAATCCCAATCAAAGTGCACCAGCATTCTTCTCAAAACTAGAACAAACAATCCTAAAATTTGTGTGGAACCACAAAAGACCCTGAATAGCCAAAGTAATGTTGAAAAAGAAAACTAAAGCAGGAGGCATCACAATCCCAGACTTTAGCCTCTACTACAAAGTTATAATCATCAACACAGTATGGTACTGGCACAAAAACAGACACATAAACCAATGGAATAGAATAGAGAACGCAGAATTGGACCTACAAACATATGGTCAACTAATCTTTGACAAAGCAGGAAAGAGTATCCAACAGAAAAAGACAGTCTCTTTAGCAAATGGTGCTGGGAAAACTGGACAGCAACATGCAGAAAAATGAAACTGGACCGCTTTCTTACACCATACACAAAAATAAACTCAAAATGGATGAAATACATAAATCTGAGACAGGAAACCATCAAAACTTTAGAGGAGAAAATAAGCAACAACCTCTTTGACCTCAGATGCAGCAACTTCTTACTTGACATGTCTCTGAGAGCAAGGGAAATTAAAGCAAAAAGGACTATTGGGACCTCATCTCGATAAAAAGCTTCTGCATAGTGAAGGAAACAATCAGCAAAACTAAAAGGCAACCTAAAAAATGAGAGAAGATATTTGCAAATAACATATTGAATAAACAGTTAGTATCAAAAATCTATAAAGAACTTACCAAACTCAACACCTGAAAACCAAATAATCCAGTGAAGAAATGGGCAGGATACATGAATAAACACTTTTCCAAAGAAGACATCCAGATGGCAGACACATGAAAGATGCTCAACATCGCTTATCATCAGGGAAATACAAATCAAAACTACATTGAGATACCACCTCAAACCTGTCAGAGTGGCTAAAATTAACTCAGGCAACAGATGTTAGCGAGAATGTGGAGAAAGGAGAGCCCTCTTGCACTGTTGGTGGGAATGCAAACTGGTACAGCCTCTCTGGAAAACAGTATGGAGGTTCCTCAAAAAATTAAAATTAGAACTACCCTATGACCCAGCAATAGCACTCCTAGGAATTTATCCAAACAATATAAGGTGCTGATTCATAGGGCCACACATACCCCAAAGTTTATAGCAGCGTTATCAACAATAGCCAAATTATGGAAAGAGCCCAAGTATCCATCAACTGATGAACAGACAAAGAAGGTGTGGTATAAATATACAATGGAATACTACTTGGTGATGAAAAAGAATGAAATCTTGCCATTTACAATAACATGGATGGAACTGGAAGGTATTATGCTAAGTTAAATAAGTCAGAGAAAGACAGATATATGTTTTCACTCATATGGAATTTGAGAAACTTAACAGAAGACCACAGGGGAAGGGAAGGGGAAAAATGTTTCAAACAGAGATGCAGGCAAACCATAAGAGACTCTTAAATACAGAGAACAAACTGAGGGTTTATTGGTTGGAGGAGAGGGGAAAATGGGTGATGGGCATGAGGAGGGCACTTGTTGGGATGAGCACTGTGTGTTGTATGTAAGAAATGAACCATGGGACTCTACTCCCAAGCCAAGGGCACACTGTATACACTGTATGTTAGCTAACTTCATAATAAATTATATTTTAAAAAGACTAAAGTACTGTTTTAGCCCTCAGAATGGCCATTGTGTGTGCTGTGTGCAAAAGATAGGATTTAATTAAAGTGATATCAGGAAGAAGTTGAAGGAGGAGAAGGAGACGGAGGAGACGGAGGAGGAGGAGGAGGAGGAGGAGGAGGAAGAAGAGGAGAAGAAGAAGAAGAAGAAGAAGAAGAAGAAGAAGAAGAAGAAGAAGAAGAAGAAGAAGAAGAAGAAACCTACGATTTCATCAGGCTGACAGGAAACCTAGGCCATCATGGTCATCTATCACAATTAGATGTGCATATCTGATCTGCCCTGGAGTTAACCTAAAAGTCAGAAAGTAATGAGCAATCAGGCCATATGATAACCAAGAACAGAAAACTACCATCTACTCTTACCCACATGAAACTACCATCTAGCTTACCCACATGCCTGGCCATCACAAATAAGATCACCTCTTCATGGAAATAAGGGCTTTTTTCTTATCATTTTTTAATTTAATAACCATTATATATAATAATTAAATAATTTATAAAATGACAGCATATAATTGAATACATTGTTTCTCTTGCCCCTGCTAAACCCACATCCTCCTCACAGGCAGAAAAATATAACTAAAAAAATTCCATCTCATCAGCAATTACTATAGTTTTATAAAACTTATACAAAAAGCAAACAAATTTCTGGATTTTCCAGAACATTGTCAGAGCTATTAGAGGCTGTCACCTGGGTGTCTGATGCTAATCTATACACACATCACGACCTGTAAAGCCACCAGCCACATAGCAGAGAAAGGTATATAAAAAGGTAATATTCAGAAAATTAGTTCTCAGGTCTGCCTTCAACTCACTCATATACCAAGTTTACCTCCCATCAACTTATTTTAACCTTTGTTTTATGACCTGCTCTTCCACCTAGGCAACTCATGTTATGGGACACTCAGCTCTCCACTCATCTGATTCACTCTGGTTTATGACTGGTCAGGGTTTTCTTGAGATACAAGCTCCCTGGAAGTATCAAGCTCTTTGATAACTGAGCCATTCTATTGCCAGAATCCTTTCATTCCCCTTCACCTGGCCGACATGAACTTGCATTTCCAAAATTAAAGCTCAAATTTCACATTTTCACAGAGTTTTCCCTGGCCTTCCTTTCTGAATAAATGCCCCTCCTCTCCGATCCTCCAGTAAGTGACATACTTCTATTATAGGATCTCCGATCCTCCAGTAATGTGACATACTTCCATTATAGCTATAACTCTATTATAGCACCTGCCTTACTGGACTCTAATTATAGATCCATTCATTTTTTTCTCCCTCTGGATTGTCTTCTCATAGAGAAATAATGCAATTTATTCATTTATCCTTGATTCCATAAAGGCACTCAAACATCTGTTGAATTAATTGAAAATGTATTTTAAACACCCCCATATGTATAACTTCGTGAACAGCCCTAACTAGGTGTAACTCAATACCCTGGGGCCTTCTTCCTTCCTGGATCTGGACATAGTGGATAGACCAATTTCTAGAGGTTATTCTATTTTTCTCTTTTCAAGAGAGTATATAGTGAGTACCCTCTTAAACATAAAAAGAAGAAATAGTGCTATAGTTAATACATTCTAATTAATATGTTCTGTAGAACTAACAAGTCCTGCATCATTTAAACTCATCTTTCCTTTCAGAAAAAATATTTTTAAACATATATAGAGACAGAGACTTGGACAATTAGGACTTATAACTAATAACCATTAAGCAAATAAAGAGACATAAAATTAGCAAGCTATCAAATACAACAGTTTAATTTTTATGAAAAAAATCAACCTCGGTATTTTTTCCCCTCAATTTGATTTAAGCATTTGAGGTTAGCATTTATTCTATTTAAAGCACTACAGACTTCATCTACTCAGGAAAGGTTCCCTAATACACCCTGATATTCAGTCCACGATACCTTTTTTTTCTATTCTATTTAGGCTTTTGTGGAAAATGAAAGAGCAAAGAAATAGGGAGGTAGCTCCTCATGCCTTTAAAGTAAAGCACATTTTATAGAATCTAAAAATTAGAAGAAATCTTATCAGATGATTTATCCAAGTCTATCCATCCCATCAGGTCCTGTTTGAACATTTCCAGTAATCACTGTGCTTTCCTTCAGGAGGCTCTACTGCCTGGTGCTGCACAGTTTGGCTGCTTTGAAAGTCACCAATATTGAAGTGAAGGCAGGCTGCATTGACTTTCAGGTTGAACTGATTATATGAACTCATCTTTCACATTCCAATTCAGTCCTCCTTTGTCAGCTACATTTCCTGCCCAACATGGATTCTGGATGCATCTCCATTCTGTCAGCCTTTTCCTGGACATCCCCAATCTCCTGTTTTGTTGTTTGGTTCTTTGGGTTTGTTGGTTAAAATTTGTCTTTTTTTTAATGCTTATTTATTTTCAGAGACAGAGAGAGAGAACACAAACAGGGGAGGAGCAGAGAAAGAGGGAGAAAGAGGAACTGAAGTGGGTTTTGCACTGAGAGCAGAGAGCTCAATGCAGGGGTTGAACTCACAAATCCTGAGATCATTACCGAGCTGAAGTTGACCCACTCAGTCACCCTGGTTAAAACTGGTTTTTAAACTGGTTCCAGGGGCGCCTGGGTGGCGCAGTCGGTTGAGTGTCTGACTTCAGCCAGGTCACGATCTCGCGGTCCGTGAGTTTGAGCCCCGCGTCAGGCTCTGGGCTGATGGCTCAGAGCCTGGAGCCTGTTTCCGATTCTGTGTCTCCCTCTCTCTGTGCCCCTACCCCGTTCATGCTCTGTCTCTCTCTGTCCCAAAAATAAATAAAAACGTTAAAAAAAAATTTATAAACTGGTTCCAATAATGAAATCTTTACTCAAACAACTATTAATCAAGTTAAAATCTTTTGAATCCTCACTTATAAATTTACAGAAAGATTTTCAGAATAAGAGGAAAGAATTAATAGATAGTGATATCTAGCTAAATTCAGGGATTCAATTAAAATGAATAACAAACTGATGGTTGCCAAAGGGGAGTAGGTTGGGGAAGGGGAAACATGGGTGAGGAGGAGTGGGAGATAAAGTTTTCCAGTTATGGAACGAATAAGTCATGGAAATAAAAGGTACAGCACAGGAAACACAGTCTATGGTATTATAATAGCACCATATGGTGACAGACGGTAGCTATATTTGTGGTGAGCATAACATAACACCTAGAGATGACGTTGAATCACTATGTTGTACACCAGAAACTAATGTAACATTCTGTGTCAACCATCATTCAATTTTAAAAAAGAGAAAAGAAATAGATTGGGTTACCAAAAATAATTAATTAAAAATGAGTAACTCAAGACACTATTTATACCTTAGGATATATTTCTTTACTTTTTCTCTGCTATCATTTTTGCAGCTTATTCTCAATTTTTTAAAAAAATCTTAATTTCAAAATGAAATTAGCCCTCTGGTCAATAGCTAGCTACTTATTTTGTCAGGTGCTCAAGAATGTAATCCACGAACATGCTTTTAGAAATTTGTCAACCCTTCTGCGCTTGTTACTTATATCCTTTCTTTCCTTTCCTTCCTTTTCTTTTCTCAGTTTTCTTTAAGAAATAAAGCAACTGGGGCGCCTGGGTGGCGCAGTCGGTTAAGCATCCGACTTCAGCCAGGTCACGATCTCGTGGTCAGTGAGTTCGAGCCCTGCATCAGGCTCTGGGCTGATGGCTCAGAGCCTGGAGCCTGTTTCCGATTCTGTGTCTCCCTCTCTCTCTGCCCCACCCCCGTTCATGCTCTCTCTCTGTCCCAAAAATAAATAAACGTTGAAAAAAAATTAAAAAAAAAAGAAATAAAGCAATTAATAAGTTGTTAGTATGTCTACTACCACTTGACAGCTTCTGGTAATTAGCAAGGTTTAATGTTGCATCTCTGAGGGTTAATAGCCCCAACTGACAGTTCTTTCATTCAACAAACATCTATTGACAACGCACTGAGAACAAGAAAACCAATCTTTGCAACCTTTTCATTTATAAAGTGCTCTGCTCAAAATTTGGCCAGAGCATCATGGAAATACAGAGCAAGGGTCTCAAAATCAACCAGGCAATCCAGAAGACTGTCTGGAGCCTGTTGATCTTGAACAGTCTTGAGGATGTGAGAGAGATAAAGACATGGGAAAGGGATGTTCCAGAATGGGCAAAGTGCTTTTATAAGGTCCACCTCCCTGAGGAAGTGGTTTGATTTTCAGTTTAAGCAAGTCCCCTTCTGTCTGATTCATACATTTTTCAAATCAAACAGTGATTCTGCCTATTGTCTATCAGGGATTTACAGCACAGAAATTTATCAGCCCTTCTTTACTACAGCAGAGGATTTTGACACTCATCACAGAAATCAACCATAATTTCCACAATGTTGATAAATAAATAGCTTCTGAGATAAATGAAAGCTTAAAAATAGAGAATAATGAATGTATTTACTATTTATTCTCCTGGATATCATGATATCATCATGCCAATGTCTTATATTTTTAAATCAACAAAAAGGAATATATGTAGACTTTAATATCTTATCTTTCTTCAGCATAATGTCAAGTGAGTTAATATTTAATGGTATTCCCTTCCTTTTATAGAGGATCAAATAAGGAAAATGCAAATTTGAACAACGTGTCTTTAAAACATGATTATTGAAGACTCACTGCATAATTCATGGACTCACACCAAGAACATATATTCCAAAAAGTGTATATATTCCACACACAAATATATGTATACAAATATATACACAATACATATTCTACACAAAAATCTGGGTATTTTATATTACCAGGCAAAAAAAAAAAAAAAAGTATAGAGCCCATTATGTTTTTTCCCTATACCTATCATAGCTAACTGCAGTATCCAACTTCAGGAAGGGGCAGGATAAAACTTAATCTTTTACTAATTTTAATACATTTGGTGTTTTTATTTTTATTATTACATATTTTTACTATGTAAAAAACTCTTTACGTGAGATCTACCCTCTTAAAATTTTAAGTGTACGGTATATTATTTGTTGACTATAAGGACAACAATATAAATAGATCTTGAAAGCTCGACAGATCTTGCTTGACAAAGATTTTATGCCTGTTTATTAGTAACTCCCCATTCCTCCCTCTCCAATCCCAGCACCTGGCAACCAACTTTCCAGTCTTTGATTCTACGAATTTGACTATTTTAGATACTTACATAAGTGGGATCATGAAATATTTATCTATGATTGGCTTATTTCACTTAGAATATTCACAAGGTTCATCCATGTTGTTGCATATTGCAAAATAACTTTTCTATAAGATTTTAATGAGGTATATCATATATTTTTAAAAGTACATAAATGATCTATGCAGAGCATGATTAATTATACAAAGTGATCACAAAGTGAACAAATAACCACATAGCCCAAGAAGTGAAATATGACCAGCAATAAGCCCCCCAAGGTCCCCCCAGTCTCAATCATTACCATCTATTCTAATAAAGTTAACTACAATAAAAAGAATTAAAATGTAGTATTCTCTCTCTCCTTTCTCTTCACCCCTTCCCAATGGTCACTCTGTGGTAAAATTCTGGGACGCTTTAATGAAAATGAAGATCCCAAACAGAAATGTCAATGCTTTGAGGAAGTCATTTAAGATAGTGTTTGAATTATGTAATTTTTTGTTCAATTTATTCTTTAATCTTAAATGTTGTGTCTGGATTTCTTGTCTTCAATTATTTTTTGTATTTATTTTTGCTCTTTTTTGGGAAAGATATACAGAGAAGTTGAAATATCACAGCAACATGAAAGGCAGTGTTAGGTTGAAGAAAAGAAGACAAAAACACTTTTAAGTGTGAAATGGACTCTATGTCCTTCAACAATGGGAACGTTTCATAGAACAAGTTAATGGGATACCCTGTGGTGCCTGGGGTGCTGCAGTTCACAAGAACTGCTTCATCCTGAAAAGGATGTACCTTGTTTCCTTGATATTTTCTATCTGCCTTCATCATGCATTTCAATGCAACTTTTCAGCAACAAATGCTATCTTTGTTATAAAGAAAATAATATACACACTTGTGTCAGTAAAGGGACCAATGCAGGTACATTTTGTTGTCTTTGGATAGCAAATATTATGGATTTAAATCTTCAAAGAATAAAATAATATATATATTGCAATATAAGTTAGTATATAAACAAAAATAATTGGCATATTTAATAAAGTGATATACTTGATTTAAAAAAAATGTTTGTATATTTATCTTTTTCTTCTTTTCATCAATCAATACTAAGCATTTACTATGTACCAGGTACTGATCTGAGTACTTTACAAGGATTATTTTATTTCTTACAACAATCCCCAGAGATATGTATTATTTATCATTATGTCTTTCCTACATTAGCACTGAAAACTCATCTACTACACAATTAATTGGCTCATACAAGAACTTATATTCCAAATACATAAATATCCACCCATAAACTTGGGTATATTATTTTGCAGATTATAAGAAGTATGTAACCTATTATGTTTATTTCTCCCATAGTTATCATAACCTAACTGCACTCTGCTACAAGAAGGCCGTTTTTACAGAAGTCCAATAACTTGTCCAAAGTCTCATGTTAGAAGGTAGAGTAACCAATAATTAACTGGGACTCCAGAACCTGTGTTAACTGCTAAGCTATAATGTATTTTAGAAGACTTTACTAATCATCACATATTCCTCCAAAATTTCTTAAAACACTTCCTCATGCATGCACTTGTGTGTGTGTATTATATACATGTTTTATGTCTCTAAATATATTAACAGTTTTTCAGATATATATTGACCCAGATTTTAATTCTGAAGTTTCAGAAATATCAGTTGCACAAGCTTCAGAAATATAAACTATGCAATAGGATCTGTCATGGGAAAACCTCAGGATACTCCCCAGAAATCTGCACACTACATGAAATTTTGTTACTGGAGACCAACTTCTGCGGATGAGTAAGCAACTTTTTTAACACCCAAATATCTCAAGAAGGCTTAATACATTATCCGTCCATTTAATAAATATTTTTCAAGGACTGTACTAGGCACTTGGTATACATCAGTGAATAAATATTCTACCCTCATGTAGCTTTTTGGTAGAGAGAGAAAAATAAGAAAATCCTGATAAATAATAAGCAAATGATGGAATTTGAGATGACATGTGCTTTGGGAGAAAAAAGTAGAGCAGAATAAGGAAGATTTGGAATAATGGGGTGTGGTGGATAGGGAACAGATCATAATCTTCAATACTGTGGCCAAGACAGACCTCAGTGAAATGTGAGGTTTGAACAAAGATTTGATAGCAGAGGTGAGGGGATTAACCAAGAGGATATGGGGGGAGAAGGAGAAATAGACAGGGGTTCTGACAGAAGTACTAGCCAGACTGAAGGCCCTGGGGACAGACAATGCCTAGTAGCCTAGTGTGTTACAGAAGAGGCAAGTATTTGGCTGGAAATCATGAGAGGAGAAAAGTCATAAGAGAGCTGATCAAATGGGAAACGAGATGAAGACTCTGATCATACAGACCCTTGAAGAGCATGGTATGAATATTGGCTTTTACTCTAAGTGAAGTGGAGAGCCCCTACAGGGTTTTGAGTAGTGTCAATCAGCATTTTAAAAAGATCGTTCTGGTGTTTGTGCTGAGAATACTCACAGATGGATGAAAATTGAAGCAGGAGACCCCATTGGGATGTTTATTGCCTAATCCAATAATCTAGTAAGAAGTTGTTTGTTGTTGTTTTTTTAAGTTTTTTGGCAAGATGGTAGCTGTTAGAAATATTTTTTAAAAAATCAGATTCTGGATACAGATTGAAGTTTTGACATGAAAATTGCCTGATGATTGGACGTAGGATGGGAGATAAAGAGGTGTTGAAGACATACCCCAAGGTTTTTGGACAGAGTGATTAGTAGAATAAAGTTCCTATCATATAATATTAGTAAATAGTTGTTCATTAAATAGGTTTGGATGGAAGAAAATATCAGAGGTTAAGTTTGGACATGACAAGATTGAAGTAATTATTCATCCAAGAAAAGATTTCAGTAGAAACATGGAGTGTGTACATTTAGAATTTGGCAGAGAAGTCCAGGTTAGGCATACACATTTGTTGTTAAATACTGATCATTCCTATACATGTAAAGGCAAATTAACCAGGACAGAAAATATTTCCCCAATAGGTGCCTGAGTAAGGTTGGCAATTTCGATAGAGTTTTGGGTGCAGAAGGGAGGGAAGTTAAGGTGGTATAATTTTAGCCTTTTCAAAGACCCCTGAGGCCCACTAGAGGGCAAAGTACCTTCAAGTACCTTTATCTCAACACTAACTGGCACATATTATTAACATTACTACTCTTCTGTGGTGCAGGTCAAAAGGTGCAAAGGTGTGAGATGGAATGAAAAAAGTTGCACAGTGAGAGATTTAGCCAGGACTTGGATCTGGCTATTCATATTTCTCCCCAGTATTGTTTCCTGCCTCCATTCAAGCACCAGGAAACTAGAAGGCAAAGTGCAGGAGTTCTAGAAGAGACAAACAGGAAATGAAAGGAGGCTTTGGCCAAATGTACATTTCTCAGTAACTTGCCTAGCACCAACCTTTATGCATTATGGTGTATCATTGAATTAGTGTGCAAAGTCTCCTTTCTGCATAGACTTATATGAAAGATATCTGTCTAAGTCAGTTTAGGCCAGTCTTAAAAAGAGGTGAGAAAAATGTCTAAATAACTTGTAAAAGCTGTTTCTCATCTATGTATCAATTAAAACTTACTGTTTAATTAACACTAATTTATGTTTCCAACCAGAAAACTGCCAAGTTTTTTTCATTCTTTTGTTTATATTAACTATTTTTATTCAATTTGTTTAAACTAAGAAAAAAACAGCTCACCCATTTTTCTCACAGCCCACCCCCACCTCTGGCAACAAATAATTTGCTCCCTGTAGCTGTAAGCTTTTTTTCCTCCTCACATAAAAAAATCTAAAAAAGAAAGATCATATGCCATCTGTCTTTCTCTGTCTAACCTATTTCACTTAACATAATGTCCTCGAGGTCCATCCATGTTCTCACAATTGGCAAGATTACTTTCTTTTTTATGTCTGAGTAATGTTCCATTATATCTATACCACAATTCATCCATTCACTCACCAATGGGCATTTTGATGTTGCTTTCACGCCTTGGCTATTATAAATAATGCTGCAATTAACATGGGGGTACATATATTTTTTCAAGTAAGTGTTTTCCTTTTCCTCCGATAAATACTAAGAAATGGAATTGCTGGATCATATGGTAGTTCTATTTTTAATTTTTTGATGAAACTATACTATTTTCCATAGTGACTGCACCATTTGGCATTTTCACCAACAGTGCACACGGGTTTCCTTTGCTCGACATCCTTGCCAACACTTATTATTTCTTATCTTTTCAATCATAGCCATTCTAATAAGTGTGAGGTAGAATCTCATTGTGGTTTTGATTTGCATTTCTCTAATGATTAATGACGTTGAACATTTTTTCATGTACCTGTTGGTACATGTCTACTTTGGGAAAACGTCTATGCAGATCTTCTGCCCATTTTTAAATCAGAGTTTTGTTTTTTTGTAATTGAGTTGTAGGAGTTTTTAATATATTTTCGATATTAGTCCCTTATCAGATATATGATATGCAAATATTTCCTCCCATTCGGTATATTGTCTTTTCATTTTGCTGATGGTTTTCTTTGGTGTGCAGAAGATTTTTAATTTGATGTAATCCCACTTGTTTATTTTTGTTTTTTACTGCTTTTGCTTTTTGGTGATTCAAAAATTATCACCAGGACCTATGTCAAGGAGTTTATTGCTTTTGTTTTCTTCCAGGAGTTTTATGACTTCAGGTCTTACATTCAAGTCTTAATCCATTTTGAGTTAATATTTGTGTTATGGTGTAAGGTACATGGTCCAATTTCATTCTTTTGCATGTGGTTGTCCAATTTTCCCAACACCATTTACTGAAGAGACTGTCCTTTCCCCATCCTATATTCTTGGCCTCTTTGTTGTAAATTAATTGACCATTCATGCATCAATTACAGGTGGGAAATAGAGGTGGGAAATGTCTAGATAATTTATAGAAGTTGTTACTCATCTGTGAAACAATGGAAACTTGTATAGCTTCCTTAATTTATATTTTCAACCAGAAAATAGCCAAGTTTTTAAATTGTTTATGTAAGCATTTTTTTAACAAAGAAAATAATGCTAGTGGGAAAATCATTTTGCTTGGATAATGTAGGATCTATGAATTTCAATGATATATGCACTACAGATTCTTTCACATTTCTATATATTTTCAAACAAAGCCAATTCAAACTATATACTAAGAACCAAATATATTTTAAGAATAATGTTATATGTCATGTTTCCATATATTATTTTCTGGGAGTCAGTTTTTACTGAACATAATTTTTTGGTACATTACAGCCTTTGATATTTCATTTATGTTATCCAACATAGCAAGAGGGAAAATAAATTTTTTTCATTTTAAGGGGGAAAAAAGCCAGTTAGGGCTTACTAGAGGGCACCCTGATTTTTTATATATATTATGACTGAAGGAAAACAATATTTAAAACAGGAAAAAATTGTGTTAAATTATGAAATTGTCTTAATATTTCTATTGTCAAGTAAACTTGTTTGTACATATTCTGGCAAAATTAAAACCATTCGTATCTGGAAACTTATTATGTTTAACTTTACCACTAGATTTAATTTAAATATATTTCTCAAGTTGATAGCAGAGGACTCATTCAATACCTTCAAGTGCTAACTTATGCAAACCAACCATAAATGAACAAATCACTTTCCTGCCCATAGAAACATAAGCTGAACACTGAGCTATTATTTCTGTTTTTCATTACCAAGGCTATCAGCTGGTATTCAAACAATAACATATGTAACAAAAACTTATTACTGGAAGTTATTGCAAAACAGAAAAAAATAAACTATAAAAAAATATGGTTAAGACCCAGGAGAGCAAATAATTTCTGCAAAATCGTATATAAAAGAAGTCAGGTCCATATGGCTACCATAGAGATGTTTCCATCTGCTTAAAACTGGCCCCAAGACTTCCTAAAATTAACATTTAGTCCTTTGCTTTTGGGTTCAGCAAATCATTGAAGAATATAATAACAGAGGAAAAAAACTTTAAAAAATAGAAAAAGCATCAGATGAATAGGGAAGTCCAGACAAGGAGACTATTATTCCAGAGGATTGAATATAAAGTCATAGAACCAGAAGGAATTTTGGTAGTTCCCTCTAAATGGACTATACTTTCAGTAACAATAATTCAGAATCTCATAATTAAAACTCATCAGGGAGTTTCTCCAGCAGTCCCTATTAGTGCTTAAATGTCTTCCTTTTAGTTAAAACCAATTAAATTCTTAGAGACTCTTGGAATCAAAGTATTCCCAAATAAACAATTTTCTTCCATGACCTTCAGTATAAACCAAACAGACTCCGCCAATAGCAGGTAGTCAATAAATATTTGTTGAATGGCTAAGTGAATTAATACATTTGCTCAAATAATAAGCAAAATGGTATCAATTTTAGAAAAGTAAATATACTAAAATATACAAGTTTACTAAGTGAAAGAAAATATTTAATAGGTATCATTACAACTCAAGAAGAGGATATTATAAAAATAAACCTACCAAAAATGGCATTTTTGTTCTAACAGAGATGTTAGCAATAGCTAAATTGTATTCAGTATTCAATTTTTTTCTGATATATCTGGTAATATATGATACTTTCATAAATCAATTAACTGAGAACTTGTTTTCTAAATTTTAAGACAATAGTTAATATTGTCAAGTTAAGGGACACCTGAGTGACTCAGTCAGCTGAGCCTCTGACTCTTGATATCGGCTCAGGTCATGATCTCTAAGCCCCTAAGCATGGAGCCTGCTTAAGATATTCTCTCTCTCTCTCTCTCTCTCTCTCTCTCCCTCCCTCCCTCCCTCCCTCCCTCTACCCTTCTCCCCATCTTGTGTGCTCTCTCTCTCTCAAAATAAGAAAATTAGGTAAAATAAAAATAATAAAAATATTGTCAACTTAATTGTGCACTTCTAAGGCCTTCCATTTAGTTTCATTTTACTCTTCTTGAGTCAGAAATGTTATAAAAATGTTATATTTTCTACTATACAAAACTATAATCATTGCATATCAGGGGTCTTCTGTTTAAAACTGTGAATCTTTATACATGCATACGTGTAAGAAATTTCTAAATAAACTTATTTATGTTGAGAAGTTTTGTAAACACAAAAAATCATTAAAAAGACATTACTATTTTCAAAGAAACACTCATTTATCCTCAAAAGTGCAGTGCATTTTCTTCAGTAATGCATATGAGCCCTCCCCATGAGTCAGATCTTTGCTAGGCACATAAGATGCAAAGTCAGAATCAAGGTCATTTTCTGTTCATGACTTCACGGCAACCTTCATGTCTGGATAATTTTTTTTCATAGTGTTCCTAAGCCAAAATTAATTAAACAGGTCCCTTCATTAAATAATTAGGTCCAGGGGTGCCTGGGTGGCTCAGTCCGTTAAGCGTCCAACTTCAGCTCAGGTCACGATCTCGCGGTCGGTGAGTTCGAGCCCCGCGTCGGGCTCTGGGCTGATGGCTCAGAGCCTGGAGCCTGCTTAGGATTCTGTGTCTCCCTCTCTCTCTGCCCCTCCTCCATTCATGCTCTGTCTCTCTCTGTCTCAAAAATAAATAAACTTAAAAAAAAGTATTAAATAATTAGGTCCAAATAGCCTAAAAAATATTCACATCTACAACAGATTCTTAGTTTTAAAAATCAATATGTATGAATTAGAAAAAAAAATCTATTTCATTTTTAAATAAACACAATTACTTACTTATAGGGTGTACAGGTCTTTTGGGTCCTGCACTACTTCTCAAACCTTCTCAAACTTAACGACTTCAAACAATTCTCAAGTCTTGGAATCAAACCTTGGACACCACCGCCCTCATTCTTTGTTTCACACTGATATTTATGTGGCGTCTGTTCTTATAACTGCAGTTGCAGAAAACCCAGCTTCACAAAGACATAACATCATCGAAAGAAATGTAACTTGATCTATTATTAAAATTGTGAAATACCCTGAGCTAGTAGTTCACACAGTTTCTGACAAATGTCATGTGTTTTCCTCAAAAATTTAAAATGCCCTTAAGTGCCCCTATGAATTCACTGTGGTGCCACAGTTTAGGAACTGTGGGTCTAGGCTAATAAGCAGTTCAGAGTGTCCAGAGCCAGATACAACACAGAAAAAAATGACAATCCCATAAGGGATGCGCTACTTTATAAGAAGATAGTGGTAAGAAGAGAAATAGGGAAAAATCGAACCATATTTTATAATATATTAGGTAAATGGCATATTAAGGCATTCTACCTTTTCTTTATCAGCTCAAGAGGTTTATAGACAAGGAGAACAGATGAAACACCAATTTGGGGTAAGAAAGGAATGGGTTCTGAAAGGAGGACAAAAATATGATCACCTGGTCATTCAATAATAGCTAAGCATCCCTGCATGGCTAGCAGACTCTAGATGTCACCAAAGAATAAAAGAGAAGCATTCAACTACAAAGGTACTCCACCTCTTAAAACCTCTTACATGTCCCTTGGGCATAGTGATTCTGTGGTGGCCCTGAAACTAGAATGGTGTCTGGCATGTAATAGGTGCCTTATAAATGATTATATGTTAATTAGAAGAGATAGAACACATGATAATAATTTAAGAAGTCACATATACAAGACATCAACAGGTGCATACACATTTAGTTATATTTGTATTCCTCTTTTGGAAGCATACAGTAAGATGCCTCACATATTCAGTTGAGGGCGGAAGATCAAAAGCTTTACAGTCGGAAGAAATAAAACAAATGTATTCAATAAAAACCTTAACACAAATATTTGGAATGGAAATTCTGTGAGGTGATTTTTTTTAAGAATATTAAAATCCTTAACAGGTCAGAATCTTACCTACATTACCTACATTGGGAAAGATGGGAACGATTTCATGTGCCATCACCCACAGTGAGGTGAATGTGTATCTGAAAGAAGGGGACGTTATTTTCCTTGCGTACCTGAGCTGAGTTACAATTCCATACAGCAGTGGGTATATCTGGCAGTAATTTGCCAAAATGTATCTCTCCATCCACTCATACCATTTGAGGTCATTTACTTAGTCAAGGCTCTGTCTAGAAGAAAAAGTCTACTCTCCACGATTCAGTGACGGGAGAAGAGCTTGGGAATTGTATTGACAAAAGCCAGATTTGTAAGAGAAAAGATAAACGGAATCATATATACAAGGAGTCCACAGAAAAATGCAACCTAAATTGGTGGTTAGAATTTGGGGCTTATATACCATCTTAATAGGGGGAGAGTAAGGGAGAAAGGCACTTATAGAAAAACAAATGACTTTTTGGAAAGATAAATGGGCCCTTGGAGATGAGATGAGAGATGACAGGAGTCCATTCAGTTCATTGCATTCATGAATCTTCTTATCCTGAGTCTGAACTCATTCACTACATCAACTCAAGAATGAAATACCCTCCCCCAACACACACATACACAGCTGTATGCATAATGGACATCAATGAAAGGATAGAGAGAATGAGCCACAGAGAAACACAAAAAATGATTAGCCCTCCCTCCTGAAGGAGCACCCTGAAACCCTCGCACTGGAGATTTTCCATGTATTAAGGCATCTCCCAGGTGCTGCTTTGCTGTCTTGCTGCCTTTCCTGTTCCTACTCACCTCCACTCTACCAGATTCCTCCCCGGAATTACTGTTCTTTTTCTTGTGTACAATCAGATTCATCCACCATCCCAGCCCCTACTCCCAAACTCAGATCCAAACTCATGTTTGGTAACAACAAAACCCAACAACATATTCAACTGAACCAAAAGTGACTTCTATATAATCAGCAACACAAAAAATTGACAAAGTCCCATTTTAAAGGCCGTTCATATTTTAATATCAATTTCCTTTATCCCCACTCACCTGACTTCAGTATATTAACTTTTTCTGAAGTCCTGGTTTCGTTCAAATGTTAATGTCCTTTCACCCTTGTCTGTGACCATTTTCCACCCTGCCCTGTTTCTCAGGTCGTCCCCTCACCCCTGGGGGATCCTCAAGGAATAAAACTCTGAATGCTCAGCCTTTCTCCACCTCAACACTCTGCAAATTCTAGCCTTGCTTTTGTAAAGGAAAGGAAAAAAGTGAAGCAGGATTAGAAAAAACAAATAATCATCAGTTGCTGAGAACACTAACTTGTAATCTACTTCCTTTTCCAGGAGTGAAGAGGTGTTGGATTGTCTAAGTGAAAATAATCAGAATTGCAATTCAATGGATTCCACGTCAGCACATGAAATTATTCTAAAATTAATTTTAATGAGAAGCTGTCCATCTCTAAAACACTCTATATGCAACATAATTGTCTGCTTAGTTTATTTCTTAATCAGAATGCACAAAAAATTCCCTCTACTCCCATACTTCTGAATTAATAAAGATGCTTCTTCATCCGCAGTAAAGGTCCCACAAGATAAGGTAAGTATTAAATGCATGCAAGCTGATACCTGCAAACCTGACAGAAGAAAGGTGAGCCTTTTAAGAAATAAGAAAGAAAGGAGATTGCCATAAGAGTCCCGGAAATCCTCAGTTTGCAGATAGGTGAGTTAATGGTCACTTTTGATCTCGGCTGGAACCAGCTAGTACTTGCAGTTTATAATGCAGGCAATTATCAGTAATAAGAAGTTGCACCAGAAACACAGTAACTGCTTTCCAAGGCTATGTTAAATTATAACAGCAATAGTTACCTGTCAGGAAATTACTAATAGATGAGTGGCAACAGGAATATATTAACAAGCAGAATTTAAGAAGAGAATTTTATAAAGTTCTTTCTTCGTTACATTCTCGGAAAAAAATCAATACACGGTGCAAAAAGAGACAAATGGATCAACAACGATGATTATGGTGCTTGCTGTTCTGACTCGCATGTTATTAATCCATAGATTTATTAGTGTGATTTGAAATACCATCCCTCCCCTTGCAAGAAATGGTTTCGTTACAAGGCCAGAGTACAGGAAATACCTCCAAGTTGTTTGCTTTCCAGTACAATACTGCCCTCCTATGGAAACAGACACAAGCCCCCTTCCCTTGCAGCCTGACTTTCCCTTGTTTCAGGCTTATCACTTAAGAGTTCAGGAAAGTAAAAGAGTTTTAGAGAATTATGAGAAAACAAATATCAGATACTTCAACATCATCCCTGAGATGTATCTTAGCTTAAAACTTAGTAGAGAATGCCATTTACATTTATAAAAAATGTACAATCACCAGAGTTGTGAAACATGCCAGGACTATTACCACTCTTGAGTATGTCTCTAGAACTAGACTATCCTCAACACAAAAAGGCTTTCCAGTATGTTTCTAATGCTTTTTTGCAATGAGGTGAATTGAAATATTACACTATTCTTACCAGATCAATTTCAGAGAGTGTGAAGCGGAAAGCCCATCCCAGTAGACTTCCAAACAGCAATATTTAGAATTGAAATATGTAAGATTGCAGGCAAATAGTCAAGTATGTACATCATGTACAGTTTATATGGATAAAAAAATCATAATGAGAATAGAGATGAGTGCATTAGAGGACATATCTGTTTCAGTTCTTGTGGTATGATATATGCACTTATTATTGTAAGCCATAAGATGCAATGAATACATCAATCACCTAAGCAGCTTAGACATCACACACAAAGTGCTAGCTTGTGCTATAAAATAAAATAAAGCTATTAATTTTGTTGCCTCAGCCAATGAGCCAAAACCATGAAAATGAATTGTCATTGTAAACACTTGCTAATATCACTCCTCTAATATTTATTAAAATATGTGAGTATGGCAAGGCTAAACATACGAACCCTTGATTTTCTTTGCACAGCAGTTGGCCCCAGTTGATTCCCCTTCACTGAGTTTTTTTGTTTGTTTGTTCTGTTTTGTTTTTTCTTTGCCATAAATTCTAACCGGGGAAGTTTAACTCCAGGAAAAAAAAAAAAGCTAAAGTCCAGTGCCGCTATTTATGATGTTATAAATCCGACTCATTCCAGCATCACTTGTTCATATAAGATGAAGAGTAAGTTCTATTGATTCCCGCAATTCTAACTTGGTGATATTTCCCTTAGGATCTAATGAAACCCAGGCACTTTCCTGCATTATGATGACTGTCTCCTCAATAGTCATGCATTCGTTGCTGAATCTCGCAAGCCTACTAAAGTTTATGGCTATGATAAATATTTGGTATCGTTTACAAATTATAATTTTACCTTCTGCTCTACATAATTATAATCACTTCTTGTAGGAATGCAGGCAAGCCTTTTGTCCATTTGCTACTCCCTATTAGTTTCAAATGAAGCAATAAACAGTTTTGAGATAAAGGACTTTAAGGATAGAGTTTTTAAATCACCAATGTGAACAGGCTGAAAATAGCAGCAGGACTCAAAACATAGAGAAATACAGATGGATCCTCAGATGTCTGTGTATCTGTATGTTTTAAAGAAAGTAAGCTTAGCATATACTCAGGTATAGATTTATATCAAACAGTTTTATTAAAAATATATTTCAGGGCTTAAAGTTCAACAACACAGTTAAGAGTTGCTGATAGCAATTGTGTCTGTCCGTTCCAGACTATTAGGAACTTGATAACATTACCACAATTAATCCTCAACCCCATGAGGCAAATGTTGTTACCGTCCTCACGTTCTAGATAAAGAAAATAAAACCTAGCAAGCTGGTTTTGAGAATGACAGATTGATATCATAGGGAGAGGCAATTGTAATTATCAGTCAGACTGTTCTGTTCAGTTTCTGTAGATTTGTATCTATCCCTTAGAAAGAGGGAATCATAATAAAGGAGTAGAAGTTAACATCCAAAATATCTGTAAGACACCAAAGGTATATGGCCACATATCTTGAAGCCTCTAAAAGAAGATTATAGTCCAGTTTGGATAGAGAGCACTATTGGAGCATGAAAACTAATAGATTGGACTCTACTCCAGATATCCTACATCTAGATTGGAGAAGGTAGGATAACATGGGCATACATGAGCACCTCTCAGATGAACCTATCAACTACCTCAACCTCAAGCTCTGCAGAGTCAGAATAAGAGAGGAAGAAAATATCAGCCCACTTGAGCCACTGATAGGACTTCTTGGGAAACCATGTGATGTAATTTATAGAAGTGCTATCAGAATTCAGGGGAAGAAATTGAGGGTGTCGGATTTCTCATGGAACAGAGGACATAAAGCCAAAAATATGTACAATGTTTCTTTTTTTGTGATTTTGTCAGTTAGTACTGTTGAAAAAACAAATCACCCCAACCTTTTGGCCAGAACCTCTATCTTCCAGTAATTTGTCAAAATGACAAACAGAAAGGAAAGAAGCATTTTGCTATATATTCTCTAAACCTTTCCAAGTACATGAAATTGTTCCTTTAGCCACATATATGTGATTCTACAAGAAAGGTGATATCATAGACATCAAGGGAATGGACACTGTTCAAAAAAGAATGTCTCACAACTGTTACCATAGCAAAATTGAAAGAATCTATCATGGTCCCCAATAAGCTGTTGGCATTGTTGTAAATAAACAGGTTAAGGGCAAGGTTCTTGCCAACGGAATTAATGTATATACTTAAAATATTACACCAAGAGAATTAATGTACATATTGAAAATATCACACAGGATGCCTGGGTGGCTCCGTCGATTAAGCGTCCGACCTCAGCTCAGGTCATGATCTCGTGGTTTGTGGGTTCGAGGCCCCCCATCGGGCTCTGTGCTGACAGCTCAGAGCCTGGAGCCTGCTTCAGATTCTGTGTCTCCTTCTCTCTCTGTCCCTCCTCTGCTCATGCTTTCTCTCTCTCTCTCTCTCTCTCTCTCTCTCTCTCTCTCTCTCTCTCTCAAAAAATAAACATTAAAAATAATTTTTAAAAAAGAAAGAAAATATCACACACTATAGCTAAGATAATTACCTGAAATGTGTGAAGGAAAATGGTCAGAAAAAGAAGAAAGCCAAAAAGAAAGATACCTGGGTTCAACTAAAGAGTCAACTGGTTCCACCCAGAAAAGTACTTTGTGAGAACCAATGAAAAGGAACTTGAGCTGCCGGAGCCTACTTCCTATGAATTCATAGCATAATAGGTATTTAAAACAAAGATTTCTAGATGGAAAGAAAAAAAAATCACCCAGGGCACCTGGATAGCTCAGTCGGTTGAGTGTTGGACTTTGGCTCAGTCATGATCTCATGGTTCAGGAGTTCAAGCCCTGCATCGGGCTCTCCGCTGTCTGCACAGAGCCTGCTTCGGATACTCTGTCTCCCTCTCTCTCTTCCCCTCCCCAGCTTGTTCTCTCTCTCTCTTTCAAAATAAATAAACTTTAAAACATATTTATTTTTAAAAATCACCCCAAAATTTATTGGCTTAAAACAACAAAAATCCCGTTATCTTTTATGGTTGTTATGCATTAGGAATTTGGAAATGACTAGACTGGATGGTTCTGGCTTTGGATCCATTATGCAGGTACAACCAGATAGCTAAAGCTGGAAAACAGAGGGTGGGGCTGGAGCAGCTGGAGACTAGCCAGGCACTTCTCTGTTCATGTAGTCTCAGGCCTTCTCCATATGGCCCCACCATGTGGGCCAGTGTAGATTTCTTCATAATATGACAGCCTCAGGGCAGACAGATTGCTTGGATAGCAGCCGAAGACTTCAAGAGTGAATATTCCAGGAAGAAAAATGGAAGCTGCCTCATTTTTTATGACTTAGCCTCAGAAGCCATTCAATGACAATTCTGTCACTTTGTATTGATACAAGCCAGTCACCACCTAAACCAGGTTCAATAGAAGGGTATTCAGACTTACTTTTGGTGGGAGAGAGATAAGGTTCTGGAAGAGTCTGAGAGATGAGTGTTATTGTTGCTGCTATCTTTGAAAAATATGATCTGACACAGGATATTACTATTACCATTAAAATTGTGGTGGGGGGCGCCTGGGTGGCGCAGTCGGTTAAGCGTCCGACTTCAGCCAGGTCACGATCTCGCGGTCCGTGAGTTCGAGCCCCGCGTCAGGCTCTGGGCTGACGGCTCGGAGCCTGGAGCCTGTTTCCGATTCTGTGTCTCCCTCTCTCTCTGCCCCTCCCCCGTTCATGCTCTGTCTCTCTCTGTCCCCCAAAAAATAAATAAACTTTGAAAAAAAAATTAAAAAAAAAAATTGTGGTGGTCAAAGATAAAGGAGCAATAAATAAACAAATAAATAAGCTACAGAACATGTTCGTATGATTTTCTCAATAACTGCCCTTCTCCCCATTATTTCCCCCCTTTTTTCCACCATATTATATAGTTGGTGCTATGTAGGACATAGCTGATAATACATTTTACTGATTCAGGGGTACCTAGGTGGCTCAGTTGGCTGAGCATCCAACTCTGGATTTCGGCTCAGGTCATGATCTCATGGTTCATGGGTTTAAGCCCCACATAGGGTTCTGTGCTGACAGCTATCTACATTTATCTATCTACATTTATCTACATTTATCTATCTGTATATAATGAATATAGATATATATAAATTTTCCTGATTCATCTTTTATCCAACTTCTATCACTTCCCTTCTTCCTCTATATTCTAAGTCTGGAAATCCCTTCAATCCCAGATTTTTTCCTCATTCTATCCACTCCCTACTCTACACTCCTTTTGAAATTTTATTCACATTTTTTCTTCCATGGCTTTAAATACCAGTTTTATACAGCTGACACCAAAATCTATATTACTACCTCTAACCTTTCTCCTAAACCCAATATACATATTTCAAACCAGATTTTGAATATTTCTAACCAAATGTCCAATCAATATTTAACATTCAGTATCTCCCCCTAGTAAGGTTCTTCTGGCTTTCCTTCCTTATTGATGTCACTATTATTATAATAATTCAGAAATATATACTCCAAAATCTTATATAAGGCATCTAATCTACTTTGCCTCCAAAATCTCATTTAGTCAATTTAAGCATTAGCATTGCTTCCTCTCCAACTATTCATACATTTATCCTCCACTGGTCATCTCTGTGGTAACCAGAATAAATCATTTCCTCCTTTCTAATATCTGAACAATTGTAATTTGCTTTCCAATGGTTTGCCACTATTAGGTTTTCCCTATCCAATTCATCCTACACATTGCAATCAGTTTAAAACATTTAAAAGCACTATATTCATTGGGTGACATTACTTGTCAAAATCTTTTAATGGCCTACCTTGTCTCCAGAGTAAAGTAAACTCTTTGGTATAACCCTTGTCCTATAGACCCACCTTTATCTTTCACTTCTCCATACCATCTAGGTTCAACACAAATTATAATTTTATGTTACCTGAATTTATTCCAAATTCTTAACCACTATACACTTCCCTAATCACTTTTTCAACCTTTTTTGCTACTCCAGAACTTCAATGAAAATCCAACCAATACTACTTACCTCCATTTCAACTGCCACCTTCTCTGTGACTACTTCCTTGAAATAGCTAAATCCAAGTACTATTTTTAACTAACTCATTATTCTCTTATCTGTGTATTCATTCAACAAATATTTAGTTGAGGGCTTAGTCTGTGCCAGCCATTATTCTAGTACTGGATATAATCCTAGAAAAAGAGTCAAAATTTTGCTTCTTAGAGCTGACATTCTAGCTTGGGATAGACAGAAGAAAGAAATAGACCACAAAACAAACAAATTAATAAACAACATAATTCCCAATACAAAAGGCTATAACAGAACAAGGTGATGTGAGAGTGACTAAAGTTGTTCAAGGAACCACTTTAGGGAGACCAAGGAAGACTTCTCAGCTGAGACTACATTTGTTTAGAAACAAGAAGAACCCAACTGATGAAAGATGATAGTGCTACTGACTCTAGGCAGAGAGAAAAACCAATGTGGTGATGACCCTTTACCTGGATTAACTTCACTGTGCTGGACGGAGAAAACAAATGATACAATTAGAGAGTAGTGGTTAATAAGAAGAGAATTATAAAGATAAGTTAGAGGCATAGGTATGTGAATTCATTTGCTAGGGCTGCCATAACAAATTACCTCAGACTGAATGGCTTCAACAACAACAATTTATATTCTCATAGTTCTGGAGGCTGAAAGTCTGAGATCAAGGTGTAGCAGGGTTGTTTCTTCTGAGGCCTCTCTCTCTGGCTTGTAGAGGTTGTCTTCTTGCATCTTCATGTGGTCTTTCCTCTGCGTATTTCTCTATCCTAATCTCCTCTTCTTATAAAGACACCAGCCATATTGGATTAGGGCCCCTCTAAGGATGCCACGTAACTGAATTACCTCTTTAAAGGCCCTGTCACCAAATATAGTCACATTCTGAGGTACAGGGTTGCGACTTCAACATATATACAAGGAGATGGGAAGCAAACATAATTTAGCTTGTAATAGATTTGTCCATGGATTTGTAGGACTCTGTAAGGAGTTTGGATTATATGTTAAAGGCAAGGAAGACACTTTTTTTTAAGGAATACTCTGGCCTCTGTGTAAGAAATGGATTCTAGAGAGGCAAAAAATAAAGTATGAAGACTAGTTAGTAGGCTACCGCAGGCATCCACATGAAAATTGATACAGGCTAATTTGCCTCAAAATTTACCTTTGCTGACATAATTATATAATGCTAGCAAAATAGCAGAGACACAAACCAAGTAACATTTCTTTACAAAGGTTTTTTTCTTAACAGTTTTCAAAAAAACTGCTACTTTTTCAAATGTATTTCAAATTTCAAATTTCAAGATCATGTAAACAATGGGTACTTTAATAAGCATATAACATTATAGTTTTTCTGATAACCATGTCTCTACAACTTTGAAAAGGAGATATTTAAATTAAATGAATCAAAATGTTCTTTCCAGTTCTAAAATTATACATTTGAACCAGTAAAATAAATAATAATAATAATTCTTGGAATGTTAAATCCAAAACTAAGATGCAGTCTGTGAATATTTTAATCAGTTCCATATCTAATCTGGAAGTATTGGGCCAGGAATTCAGAGATATCTTGAATTAAAATGAATACCTTTCCAGAAATCTGTAGATAATCAATAAACCATTGTTTCAACCTCCCAGAAAAGAGGCTTTTTAAGGCTTTTTAGTTTATCATTGTTCACCTACTGAATCTGAAATAGGCCCATCAATTTTATCTCTCAACATATCAAAGGCTGTGCCTGCTTTTAGACTTACTTCCTGTCCAAACCATTGAAATCATATTCACAATCACAGGCTTGAAATCATGACTAGTCACACATCTCTTAAAACCCCTTCATAAAGAACAAATTTCATCCTTCTTCCCAACTTAACACTTCCGTCCACTAATAGTGCTGTGTTCTGAGAAAGCCTGCCCATTCTCAAATGACAAAACTCTTCCTTACTTTTATGACTTCTCTATTTCTCATTTCATCAGCAAACAAAATTAAAAGTTTGGCAAGAGGTTTATCAAATACAATTAATACTAGAAAAAAATGAAGTTTTCTTGTCATTGGCCTAAAGAAAGCCTCCGCCCAGAAAGTAGCTCTAAACTGAGGAAAAAGCAAAGAATTACTCATTCCCACATCCCCAGATGCATCAGCCATTCCCCAAAGCCAGAGTACAAGAGTACCAATCTCATTAGTGCACAGAAGTGTCCTGAGTAATAACCTATCTCACACCTGTGTCCCAAAGATTTGGCTGATTAGGCAACCCCTTTCTACAAGAAAAAAAATACAGCTAGTCATATATCCCTTTATTTTTCAACCCATTTATCTCTTTTAGGTATAGTGACAATATAAGGTCTTTAGTTAACATAAGCTTTTGTCCCTTTTGAGCCTGTTGTATGCAGTGAGATTCCTCATGCTGTCCCCCACCATCAGTCATTGTTATGCTTTTTGGAGAGCTACAACCCAGGACAGTCTCCTACTGTATGCATAACTCAATTTCCCAGTCTGAATTGCCACCCTGCCTCTTCTTCCAATCTGGTCAATTGTACTAGTCTCCCTACATGAACTTCTTAAGCCCTATAGCAGGTTCTAAGCATCCAGCACCCTTCTCATCCTCTGAGTCCTAACTTTTATTGGTAGCCCTGCAGCATTAGAAATATCTCCTAGGGGCGCCTGGGTGGCGCAGTCGGTTAAACGTCCGACTTCAGCCAGGTAACGATCTCGCGGTCCGTGAGTTCGAGTCCCGCGTCGGGCGCTGGGCTGATGGCTCAGAGCCTGGAGCCTGTTTCCAATTCTGTGTCTCCCTCTCTCTCTGCCCCTCGCCTGTTCATGCTCTGTCTCTCTCTGTCCCAAAAATAAATAGACGTTGAAAAAAAAAATTAAAAAAAAAAAAAAGAAATATCTCCTAAAAGAAAAAAGAGCCCTCAAAAATCAATGAGAACGTAAGAAAGAAGGAGACTCTTAACCAAAACTTTTTACAATACACCATCATGTCCTCATATCACGCCTCCCAATTTCTATAACTCCTCACTTTTTCCAGGGATTCATCCTTACTCATGCTTATGATACTGACATTTGAAAAGGGAAAAAGAGAAGGAAAGGGAAAGAATTTCAGCTTCCTCTCCTCATCGCATATATACAAAAGGATAGGACACTTGTATGCTTTCCCTGCATTTTCCAGTTTCTATTGAGAGACATTTTCACATTTATGCATGCTGTATTTAACCTTTAAGTATGTGGCTTCTTACCACGTTCATTGTACCTTTTTTACTACATATTTTCAGTGTCTACTAAGTCTTCTCCCTAAGCATATTGAAATGTGTATGGTGAACATATAAACAATGTGCCCAAATCCTTTAAAGACTTGTGTCTAGAAAGCTCAAGAACCATAAATTCTACTCACTATGAAGGAACTGCTTAATTCACTGGAGAGGAAAGATACTCATCTAACCAGTTGTTTAGCATAATGAATTAGTGGGATGGGAATATATGATGAAGACAAGGACATCATCATTTACTGAGTACTTCTCATGAGCTGGAAACTGGGATCAGTTTTTATCACGTTATCTTATTTTATCTTCAAAAAATGCTATGAAATAGGGATTCCTTCATCCCCATTTTACAAATGAAAATAAGCTTTAGAGAGACCAAGGAACTAGCCCAAGCTCACATAACTAATAAGGAACAGAGATGAGTAATTAAACTCAGGTAGCTTTGTTGCAAATTTGTATGTCAAAGCAGTGTCTGACAAATAGTGGAAGGCATACATTAATATTTTAGAAGAACCCAAAGAGAACTTTTCTGACTGTATTTTCTTGTCTCAGTCTTCTATCTGCCTGCCAATATTAGTGCACATTCCTTAATAAGCCCCAGTCAGAATGAGCTAAGATTAACTGAATCCAGCCTCCCTAAGACATGAAAAAACCTGCCTAAATATAGGATATCACTGAGATAAAAAGAGTAATTAGTGAGTTCTTTCCTCAGTATAAGTTTGCTGAATACATGAATGAGTCAACTGAATGAAACTGATTGGGATTCTCTGGAACAGTTAATGTACATAATGAAAAGTATTCTTTGAATCAAAGAAAAATATTATCCTCCTCATATCTATACTTCCTTTCATAGCTTCTTCTCCTCTTCCCAAAATTAGTGAGGGAAGCCTTCTCCTTTCCTCCAAGGCAGACAGACAAAGCACTAGATTATGGCTTGTCAACACTCCTGCTACTTTCTTTGATGTCTGAGGGTCTTACTCATTCATGCTCTAGAGATAACTCTCCAAGTATTGCACCGAGGGTCATGTTTGTCATGAAGAGATGTTTTGGTAGTGGAGTTCAATAAAAGGTTGTAGATAATGCTATAACAAGATTCCTTTCATGTTTTAGAAAACCTGTCTTGACCACGATGATTTTAGAGGGAAAAAAATGAAAACAGAAAAGCCATATCTGACCTTAACAGATCAGGACTTACATGCATATATATGTTACATTGGGAAGCGATCCCAGGGAATAGGAACAAGGCCACTGGAAATGGTGAAACAGGAAAAGAGGAATAACCAATATTAAATATGTATCATTGAGTAGATTACCACAGTGTACTACTGTGATCCAATGCTACTGGAGGTTCTGAGTTATTGGTCAGCCTCTCCTGGGCAATGTTAAGTCCTTCATACTCCAAGTTCATTTATGAGCCAGCATGGGTTGACTATACTCCTGCAGGAATTCCAAATAGTAGCACCAGGGAAGTCTCAAGGCGGTAAATAAAAGATGTATGGCATAATTGAGGTGAAAAGCTGTCAGACTACACCTGCATGCAGCTAGTTGCCTCAGCGATGATAGGAGCAAACACTTGGGCAGAATGGGTATAAAATCAGCACTTAAAAAAAATGGTCAACACAGTCTGCCCCTTTATTCCTTATAACTGCTTGGGCCCTACATTAAGTCCAGTTTATCTCAGAGTCTTAAAGTTGGTATGACCACAGTCTCCACAAAAGATTCTGCAAGAAGGCTTTGTGGAACAATCTCTAATGCTTCAACATGGAGCCAGCTGCACACCACCCATTGCTAATGTCCTCACACACAGGCAACACTTCAACCAGCACTGTGTCTTCAAGAAGGTGAGGACCACAATTACTTTACACTTAACTATAGTAGCTGCAATTGACCATATTCAATTATCACTGTGTGTGGAGGAAAAAAAAAAAAAACACTACAGTGAATCCTATAGTTGCTAAAGAAAATCTTTCTTTTTGCTCCCACTATAGAAGCCAATCCTAAATCCTCATGCTAATCAGGATCACCTTTTGTTTTCATCTGTGAAAAACCCAGCTGATAATTGTAAATTCTGGTTCAGCCGAACCCTTATCACTACCCTAAAATGAACAAATGGTAATCATACTTCAGGTTCAATGAAATTGCAACAGCCACTAGTAACCAGGATTTCTGATCCAGGAGAATTTAAGATTGTAGGGACCCAAATGGTAAATTCAGAAAGTTTGTCACTGTAAGTAATGGCTAAGAATTCAAAACCTATTTCAGCCCCTTGGATCCTGGACAGAGCACCATATATCAGAGATACAACAGAATGAAAGATTGCTTTTCCAACACTGTATGGAATTGTTTTTGACCTGGCACTCTAAGGCTTTGATAAACCATTCCATTATTTTATTAGGCCAGCTGCTCTAAGTGATACTGTATATGGTTGGGTTAATACATCTTATGATTATGTACACATTGTTGTACCTCTTTCAGTGCAAAAGAGGCCTGAAGCAATATTATATTGGATCCCATACCAATAAATCCAGCATTCTGTACGTCCTTGGATGACATTGCTTACAGAGACACTTCAGATAAGGAAGATAAATTCCAGTGAAAACAAAATGCTGACTTCTCCAGTGGCTAATTGGTCAATCTCAAGGAAAGGTACAGATGGAGAGCTCAGTGCCAGTCTCCACTACAGGCAAACTGGACATTCACTAGTGGCATAGGTTATATATTGTCGCATACAATCATGGACCCCATCACTGCCACCATTCTATTCATGGGACCACTGCCAGAGCACTGGAATAGCTGAGGAGAGAGGCTGACTGAAATTCACAAAATGAATCACCCTATTGTATTTTCTGTCTGATTGTTGAGTACCTCCTCTGTGACAGATGTATTATATTGCCCAATATTATAAGTGGATTGGAAATTATCCAAATGATGGACAACTCTAGTTTCATATTCATTTGATGTCCCATGGTCAGGTAGTCAGTCTACTAGAGCTCAGCAGGATGTTAAGGGATGCTTTTTCAATATCAGGTAGTAGTTCTTGGCTGCAGAAAGTATGGTCCTTTAAAATCTTTTCTTTCCAAAAATGTGTTTCTACCTATACTTACTTTCCAAGAATCATTTTGGTGAACAGAAAATCCATGCCTCAGATTTATTTTGGAGGCCCAAGAAGGATTCCCAAGTATACTTCAGCTGCATTATAATAGTAATATAAATTAATGATGAATTGACACTATCCTTTATGCTAGAAAAAGAGTAAAAGAAAATCTCAAAATGTTAAAACTGGGTTTTAACCAGAAATCTCAAAATGTTAAAACAGCATTGGAAGAACAAACTTTAATCGTGCAGTTGTGAAAATTATAAGTTGTTTTCTGTGCGTAGTAGAGAAGAACTGAGCCAAGAGACCCAGTAGCTTGTTTTAACAATGTTCCAGGAAAGTTTACTTTACTCCCTAGTCAACCAGGAGTGTATTTCTTATGAGAGGGTTGGAAATAAACTTTCTGAGTAATCTGGAAGTGCTCTTACCAATTTCCTTCAAATCCAACAAATTCAAACCACTGGAGATAGAGACAGAAAGACTCAAAGTCCTACACAATTATCTGAGAAACTGTAGAAATCATAAATAATCAAAATCTAGTCTTTCCCCTAAAACACTGGTGATTTATAACAGTTTTATCAAGCTTTCTATATTAAAGCCAGCTATCATTCCAACTTCTGAAGAAATATTGCTACAACACAATAACAATAGCATTTTTAGTAAATTGCAGGATACATCTTGACCTTCCACAAAAGATTTGAGACGAGTAAAGGAAGACTTGTTTTCTGTATTCTATTTCATGTCAAGTGCCAATTATTTTTAACTACAAAAATGCATAAAGAAAGCAAATACTAAAAAAAAAAGTAAAGCAAATACTTGTCCTATATATCTATGCTTTTCTTCTACCAGCTTTCCCAATGATCACTAAGAAAGAGACCCAATACTGCTAGGTAAAACACCATGAATAATTATTATTTATTATATTTATGATAATCCCAAAGCACATTTAATAATCTCTTAATTTTCTTCTCCAATATTCATTATAGAGATACAAAATTCTGTTATACAATTTCTATAATCAACACAAAGGATATAACTCATAAAACTGGAAAAGTCCAAAATGAATGCCTTCAAATTTAAGACATAAGGATATTGTGATGTGACGTCACCTCATAGTTGACAAGCCAATCCCTGCATAAACTAATTAGTCCTAGGTACCATGTCTAATGCTTATAGTTAGGCTACAAGGAAGACTGCCTGAAATTTTGCATACTGGTCAATTATCTAGGTGTTCCTTATATAACTCAATCTTAGGACATTAGCTCATAATTCACTCAGAAAATGCCTCTTGTAAAAAGAAAACAAGATTTGTTTCACTAAATACTAATTTTTAATATGAAGCTAAATGAATTTAAGAAAATTTGCTACTGTAGGAATGAAAAGATAAAAGTGAAAGTACAGTAAAACCTTGGTTTATGAGCATAATTCATTCCAGAAACATGCTTGTAATCCAAAGCACTTGGATATCAAAGTGAATTTCCCCATAAGAAATAATGGAAACTCACATGATTTGTTCCACAACCCAAAAATATTCATATAAAAATGATTGCAAGAGGCTCCTGGGTGGCTCAGTCAGTTAAGCATCTGACTTTGGCTCAGGTCATGATCTCACGGTTCATGGGTTCAAGCCCCACGTCAGGTTCTGTGCTAACAGCTCAGAGCCTGGAGCCTGCTTCAGATTCTGTGTCTCCCTCTCTCTCTGCTCCTCCCCCACTCATGCTGTCTCTCTCTCAAAAATAAATAAACATTTAAAAAATTTTTAATTATTACAATACTGTAATATAATACAAAATAATAAAGAAAATACAAAATATAAAGAAAAATAAACAAATTAATCTGCACTTACGTTTGAAAATCATCATGGCTGGTGTGAGAGAGACAAGAGAGAAGAGGGTTATTGTGTAGGATAACTCTCGCCATCACTAACGGAATCACTGCTCTCTGTTGGCTCAATGGAATCTTTTCTTTTCTTGCAACTTTAACAAGGAACCTATCCAATGACACTTGCTGTTGCCTCCTTTTGAGGATTTTGCGGAAATATGACATTGCATTGTCATTAACCAGATTCATCACTCACACTGCTACAGCTTTATTCGGGTGGTGCTCTTCTACAAAATTTTACGCTGTTTCCCACATTTCCCTAATCTCACTTGAAGTGAGGGATTCCTCCACCTTTTCTCCTCCTCCTCTGCAGACGAGATCTCCTCTATAACCTCTTGCTGTTGCTCATGATGCAGGTCCACCAATTCATCAGTGGTCAGCTCCTGGCCATGTTCCTCCACCAGCTTTTGAATGTTGTCCTCCTTCACCTCCAGTCCCATGGCCTTCCCCAAGAACACAATTTCATCAACAACTGGCAGCTCCTGTTCATGAGCAAGCCCCTCTAAGGCATGTCCAAGAACAAAATTAGGCCACAGCTTTCTTCAAGCAAAATTGAGGCCTCTCTTGGTGACCGCATCCCAGGCTTTCTCGATGATGTTGGGGCAGTTCACAACATGGAAATGATTTTTCCAAAACTTTCAGGGGGTAAAGTTTGTTCCTTCGGTCACCTCGAAGTATCACTGAAATAGTGCTTTGGAGCAAAACTTTTTAAGGTTTGAAAACCTTGACCAGCCGATCTATGAGCTGGAGGATTGGAGTGGTGTTGGGAGGAAGAAACTTGACCTTAATGAACTTAAATTCATCCAGTAAGTCGTCCTCAAAGCCTAGAGGATGAGCAGGAGCATTATCTATAATCAGCAAGGCTTTGAGTGGCAGATACTTTTCTAAAAGGTATTTCTTCACTACAGTATTGAAGACCTCGTTGATCCACTCAACAAACAAGATACAAGAGACCCAAGCCTTGCTGTTGGACCTCCATATAATGTTTAACTGGATCCTCTGCACCCTGCATTTCTTGAAGGCTCCTAGATTTTTGGACTGATACACAAACAGGGGCTTTAAGGGGCTTGTGACCGGGCATTGCATTCTCTCCCTCTGTAATGTAGGTTCTCTTTGGCATCTTTTTACAAAGAAGCCCCCTCCCATCACATTTAAAAACTTGCTCTAGCAGGTAACACATGGAAACCATTTGCTTCTGGAACTCAGTAGTGAATGCCTCAGCTACCTTAGTGTCTGAACTCACAGCTTCTCTGTGCCTCACAACACTATGGATGCCATTTCTCCGCTTAAAGTTATCAAACCATCCCCTGCTTGCCTTGAAGCATTCTTCATTTTCTGTTAATGTACCTGGCAGTTTACTTACAAGGTTGGTGGTGTACAAGGCCTTTGCCTTCTCACAGATAAAGTTCTCACTCATAGTATCGCCTGTCAGTTGTTTCTTGCTTATCCAAACCAGAAACAACTTTTCTACATCTTCCAGAACACGTGGCCATTGCTTTGATATTCTCATACTTCTTTTGCTGCACCTAACTCCCTAATTTCTTCTTTCCTCTTTAATATTGTACAAATGGTCGATGTAAACTTCTTATAAAATCTTGCCATTTCAGTCACTCACATATCTCATTCATACTTTTGGATGATTCCTTCTTAACTTCCACCATAATCATCTCCTTCTTACTGCCGTTCTTTTCAACCTTTTTCTACGTGGGGCCATCGTATACACTCACATGGAGGTTGACTACAGTACAGTATTGATAAACTCTTGTCATATACTAGCAATAATGTAACTAGCAATAAGACATCAGAGAAAAGGGTCTATATCTGCAGGCAACCTGACCTAGAATGAAGCAAAGCATTCCTAAACTTAACTCTTGTATGGAGAAGTAAAGGACTGCCCATAGGTGCTTTGAAGTGACAAAAAATACACTAATGCCAGTTTGGACACCTTTCAACATTCTGGAAAATCACTGATTTCTGCCAAACACCACAGCCTGAGACCAAACATCTGAGCATGAGAGATGATCACCTACAATCCTCCAGTGAAAAACAGAAAAAAGAACATTTGGCATCACGTACTATTCATATCGCGAGACATCACTCGTTTGTCAAGTTAAAATCTATTGGAAATTATTGTTCTTCTTGTGGAACACTCTCAGAACAAATTACTCACAATCCAAGGTTTTATTGTATTTCTGTTCACTCAGAGTTTCACCTAAGGTCCCCAAAACTCACAAAAATGAATAAGCATCTCTATGCTCTAAAGAGAGCTACCAACTCTATAGCTGTAAGTCTTACCTACCATAACAAAACCATACCTTTGTCTGAGTTCCTGCAAAAGGAAATCTGAGAAAAGGACTGGCACTGAGGTAGCTCACTAATAATTTATACAAAAGACAGGAGTAAAAGGACAAGCAAATGAGGCAGAAAAGGTGGCAAAGCCAACTCACAATACATTACTGAGATTGTCACCATGGGTAACAGGGGCTTTATTCTGCAGGGACATCTGAGGAACACACAGAACACCTTCTAGGATAGTCCACCCAAAAGAAGAGAGTCTGGGGCACTTATCCACTGGCTTACCCATTGGTTGAGGATTTCTTGCAGCATTAACCTCATAGCATTTTGGGACTGAATCTACAACTGGACCAAGGGGATTTCTGTTGCTTTAGAGAAGGTCCTGCGGCAATTGGGAAGACCCATTGCAGATGCTTAGGTTAAAATGGTATCCATGGGCTTAGTACTGTCCACCAGAGCCAACGCTGAAATAAAAACTGAATCAACAGGACGAGATGCAGGGTACCACAGCAGCATCGGCTACATTGCCCCACCCCAACCCCACCCTTCTTTTTATGAGATATTTGAAATTGATCAAAGGGAATAATTCCTTAAAGCAAAAAAACTCAAAAGCACTGTGGCATTTCCCTGACTATTCCCATAGAGGTGAGTATAGAGTTGCTTTTTATCCTCCAAGCAAATGAGTAAGCTTAAAATGAAGAATCCCCTAAGTGCCTCGGAGATGTTTGCAAGAGGGGTGTCTTGCATCTCACTGCCATCAGACATCATTGTCCTCACCTGAAAGAAGTGCCTAAGCTTACCTCTGCGGCAAGCAAAATAGATAACCAAAGAGATTCTAGATATTAACATAGGTTCCCCTTAAACTGGTCTTTCTGAAGTAGCCCATGCATGAAAAGCAAGAAGAGAATACAGTTATGAGATCAACATACCCTTCTACTTTGTAATGCAACAAGGTTATGTGAGTTACCATTGTTTGGGTGGACACCTTGCATTATAGGCTAGGATGATCTTGGAAAGAATATTGGCCAAGATAGCTGTCTTTAGGATGAGGAACCACAGCAGAAAGGGGTTATGTGGGATGCACCACTGCAGGGCAGCAACTGAAGGAAGGTCATAAGCAGTCAGCCAAAGAGTACATTTTTTGGGTTGAGATGGTATGCTGCCAGTGGTTCCCATGAATTTCCTCTCCCTTTTGCTAGACTTATGGCTTCCAAGCTACAAATGTTATTTCCCAGCCTCTTTCCACTAAAAGTAACCACATGACTACATTACCATGATACAAAGTTAGTTGAAATAATGGGTATAACTTCAGCCTCACTCGCCAAAATGAAATTCTTTGCCCTTGATTCCCCTCTTTCCTCTGTCTAAAAAAACTGACATGTTCCTGACAGCTTTTTGATCCTGCAGACCAGGGTAACATACTAGGTGATGGTGGAACAGTAAGATGGAAGGTACTTGAGTCCCTAAATGACCTTATGAGGCAGAGATGGACTGTTCAGAGAGAGAATAATAAATGTCTTTTTTATTTAAGCCAGTGTTGCTCAACATTTTTTTTATTATTGCCCCTCTAAGAAGAAAAAATAAATTTAACTAAATTTATAATTTAACTTAATTTCTTCCTAACAAGAGAGATTAAATACTAAGAAATGAGATTTTTTTTGGAGCTTTTGAATGCCACAAACCATTTTAATAACTTAAACCTTTTTTTTCATTTCCCTCTCTCCCAAGAACCAATTTTCACTGCTATTGAGAATGCATGATTTAAGCTATTATATGTTTGGTCTCTTGTTAGAACTACTTAACCTTTACCCTCACTAATATATTAGGGGAACTAAATAAGGTGGAAGTGCCTTCTGGTCCTCCTATGAACCCACTATTTCTAGCCCATGACAGAAGCCTTGCCATAAAAAAGGTCATTAGAGAATCAAGGTAGAACTATAACCACCAGATAAAACACCAGGTAAGGAAAATTGGTACTGTGGACTGAATGTTTGTGTCCCAAAACATACATTGAAGCCCTCCCAATGTTACTGTCTTTGAAGATAGGCCTGTAAGAGAGTGATAAAGATTAAATGAGACATATAAGGATGAGGCTGTAAGACAATAGGGCTGTTGCCCTTATAGGAAGAGCAAGGGACACCAGAGCTCTGTCTCCGCCATGTGAGGACATAGCAAGAAGGCAGACCTCTGCAAGCCAGGAATGGAGTTCCCACCAGGAAATGAACCAGCCAGTACCTTGATCTTGAACTTCCCAGCCTCCAGAACCATAAGAAAATAAACTTCTGTTGTTTAAGCCATTCAGTCTGGGATACTTTATTACAGCAGCGGAGCAGTCTAATACAATGGGCTTGGCCACATTTTCTCTTATTTTTCTTTTTTTCCCTGGCCCACTTAGAGGACCTAGAAGCAATGGGCAGTGGAGCAGGGAAGTGAAACAAGGAGTTTATCAAAACATAATAGGCCTTACTTCCCTTAAGTGAAGAAAAAAGGTGGAGAAGGTTTGAGTTGGAGAAGAAAACAAGATTTGGATTTAGATTGGCCTGGACGTTTAAAATTTTTTAAAGGAATTAAAAACTGTACGTTTCATACAAGATGTCACCCGGAGTTGACAGTTGACAATGGATATCCACAAAGACAGTAAGAACAACAACAACAACAACAACAAACAACAACAAACTGCTTCCTAATTGTATCCTGCCAAGTTCAGTACATCCAATAAACCTAGCTATCTAATATCCAATAAGTAAAATATGTAGACTGAAAATATTTAATAACAGAATATTCTCCCACTATCTTTAGCAGTCATCAAACCCAGCTAACCTCATTGCAATTGCCCTTACCTTATTTTAAGTACAGCTCTGCCTTCCCTTCATAGATGCCTACTAGAATTCTAAAGCCTCTTTATGGAGCCAAATGACTTAATAGACCAATTACCCCTGTGAAACTACTAAAAAAAATTCAGAATCCTTTACTACAGGGATCTCATTCTGCCAGTCAGAGATTTTTGTCACTCAATCACTAATAATGAGATTTATATGACTAACATAGAATAATTAACATCTCTTCCTTATGTATTGAACACCAAATACCTCAACATGACAACAGATATGCACAGCATCTTTTAGAACAATACTCACATGCTCAAATGTAGGTATTTAAAATATTGGTAAGGTTCCAACAAACAAGACAGCAGGCCACTGGATTCCCAGGGGAATTCTACCAAACATTTAAAGAAGAGTTAATACCTATTCTTTTGAAGCTGTTCCAAAAAATACAAACATAAGGAAAACCTCCAAACTCATTCTATGAGGCCAGCATTACCTTGATTCCAAAACCAGACAAAAACCCCACTAAAAAGTAAAATTACAAATCAATTTACTTCATGAACATGGATGCAAAAATTCTCAAGACACTAGCAAATTGAATTCCACAGTATATTGAAAGAATTATTCACCATGATCAAGTGGGATTCATTCCTGGGCTGCAGGGCTGGTTCAATATCCAGAAATCAATCAACATAATATATCACATTAATAAAAGAAAGGATAAGAACCATATGATCCTCTCAATAGATGCACAGAAAGTATTTGACAAAATATAGCATCGTTTCTTGATAAAAACCCTCAAGATAGTAAAGGCCATATACAAAAGACCCACAGCTAATATCATCCTCAATGGGGAAAAACAGAGTTTTCCCCATAAGATCAGGAACACAGCAGGGATGTCCACTCTCACCACTGTTGTTCAACATAGTATTGGAAGTCCTAGAACAGGAATCAAACAACAAAAAGATATAAAAGGGATTCAAATCAGTAAGAAAGAAGACAAGCTTTCACTCTTTGCAGAGGACATGATACTGTATGTGGAAAACCCAAAAGACTCCACCAAAAACTGCTAGAACTGATCCATGAATTCAGCAAAGTCACAGGATATAAAATCAATGTACAGAAATCAGTTGCATTTCTATACACCAATAATGAAGCATCAAAAAGAGAAAGCAAGGAATTGATCCCATTCATAATTATACCCAAAACCATAAGATACCTAGGAAGAAACTTAACCCAAGAAGTAAAAGTTCTGTATGCTGAAAACTATAGAAAGCTTATGAAAGAAATTGAAGAAGACACACAAAAAAATGGAAAGCATTCCATGCTCATGGATTGGAAGAACAAATATTGTTAAAATGTCAATACTACCCAAAGCAATCCCTGTCTATACCAGCATTCCTCACAGAGCTAGAACAAACAATCTTAAAATTTGTTGGAACCAGAAAAGACCCCAGATAGCCAATGCCATGTTGAAAAGAAAAGAAAAGCTTGGAGGCATCACAATTCCAGACCTCAAGCTATATTACAAAGCTATAATCATCAAGACAGTATGGTTCTGGCACAAAAACAGACAAATAAATCAGTGGAACAGAATACAGAACCCAGAAATGGACTGAAAAATGTACAGCCAACTAATCCTTCAACAAAGCAGGAAGGAATATCCAATGGAAAAAAATACAGCCTATTCAGTAAATGGTGCTGGGAGAACTGGACAGCAAAATGCAGAAAAATGAAACTGGACCACTTTCTTACACGATACACAAAAATAAACTCAAACTGGATGAAAGACCAAAAAGTAAGATAGGAAACCATCAAAATCCTAGAGGCGAAAATAGGCAGTACCCTCTATGACTTCAGCCACAGCAACTTCTTACTCAATACATCTCCAGAGGCAAGGGAAACAAAAGCAAAAGTGAATTATTGGGACCTCAACCAGATATAAAGCCTCCGAACAACAAAGGAAATAATCAACAAAACTAAATTGCAACTGACAGAATGGGAGAAGATATCTGCAAATGACATATCAGATAAAGGGTTAGTATCCAAAATCTATAAAGAATTTACCGAACACCACACCCAAAATGCAAATAATCCAGTGCAGGAATGGGCAGAAGACATGAACAGATACTTTTCTAAAGAAGACATCCAGATGGCTAACAGACACATGAAAAGATGCTCAATATCACTCATCATCAGGGAAATACAAATTAAAGCCACAATGAGATACCACCTCATACCTGTCAGAATGGCAAAAATGAACAACTCAGGAAACATTAGATGTTGGCAAGGAGGTGGAAAAAGGGGAACCCTTTTGCACTGCTGGTAGGAATACAAACTGGTGCAGCCACTCTGGAAAATAGTATGCAGGTTCCTCAAAAAATTAAAAATAGAACTACCTCCTATGATCCAGCATTTGCACTACTAGGTATTTATTCAAAGGATACATGTATGCTGTTTAAAGGGGTACAGCACCCCAACGTTTATAGCAGCACTATTGACAATAGCCAAAGTATGGAAAGAGCCTAAATGTCCATCGATGGATGAATGGATAAAGAAGACGTGGTGTATATATACAATGGAATACTACTTGGCAATCAAAAAGAAGGAAATCTTGCCATTTGCAATAACGTGGATGAAACTAGAGTGTATCATGCTAAGCAAAGAAAGTCAGTCAGAGAAAGACAAATACCATATGCTTTCACTCATATGTGTAATTTAAGAAACAAAACAGATGAATACAGGGGAAAGGAAGGAAAAATAAGGTAAAAACAGAGAGGGAGGCAAACCATAAGAGACTCTTCAACACAGAGAACAAGCTGAGGGTTGTTAGAGGGGAGTTGGATAGGGGGATGGGCTAAATGGGTGATAGGCATTAAGGAGGGCACTTGTTGGGTTGAGCACTAGGTACCATATGTAGAAGATGAATCACCGTGTTCTATTCCTGAAACCATTACTACACTGTATTTTAAACGACTTGGATTTAAATTTTAAAAATAATAATAAATAAAATAAAATATAAAATAAAATAAAATATTGGTAATATTTGTTTAATTTTTATTTCATGGAGATTTCTTATTTTTATAAGGCTTTGACTCAAAAACTGTTGTGATATGCTTCCCAACTGCAGAGGGAAGCAGGTTGCTTTTTGAAATGTATTTTTGGAGGACTTTTTTTTTTTTTTAAGTTACACAGTGATTTTAAAAGCTGCCATTAGTCACAGAATAGGACACGTTTTCTTTCCTTAATTATTTCCCACAAAAAATTAGTATTCTTATTCTATCACGGGAAAGTACAGCTGGTAAGGAGTAAGTAGAATGAAATATTTAAAGGAAGTTCTCTGCTTCTTTTTCTTTGGGTCCCACCCAAGTTCTTATAAACCTGAAGTCACCTCTAAATGTAAGGTATCTCCAGTTTTAAATGAGAGCAATGGAGAGCAAAGGACAGTTTTACTTTTTTTTATAAGGGGTCTTAAAAAAATGCACCCAACTCAAAAATATCATAGATGAAACACTTAGCTCTTGAAAACTCACAACCACAGCCGAAATGATGATCCATCAGCTTCCAATTCACCTAGGGTTTACATCCTCTTCAATATTCATATCAAAGCCTCCCACACTCTGAACGCTGCTCTCTCTGTCCCAGGATGAGATGTGCATCCTCCTATTGACTCTGTATTTCCTGTCCTGTGTTAGGAAATCCCGATTCCCATCTCCATAGGGGCTCATTCTGCTGATCCCCATAGCTTTCCCTAGTGTTGTTATCCCTGGTGCTGTCTCCAAGGACTCCTCTGTCAGAGGCTGAGGTGAGGGAGGGATAGGTACAAACACAACAGCCTAAAGAAGGCAGTAACTCCTCTTAGGCTGGAACTAAGTCTCATTCAATCCTGTGCTCCAAAGCCCCAGCCCAGCAAATACTAATTGGAGCTGTTTTGTTTTGGTTTTGCATTAATTGAATCACTGGATGAAGATAAGGGAAAGAAAATTTATCTTCTGCCAGTGACAGACCACGATCACAGCATGGATCCTAGATGTTCACTGTCAGGCAGTGCGGAGGTTAAAATTCAAACTCTTTTCCTCCTTCACCCCCATAGCCTGGCTAGCTGCCAAACTGCTCCTCAGTTTAGCCATTTGGTTGACCTCGGGGGCTGCTGAGAAGCAGTTTCAAACCACCTAACTACTCCTTGCTCAATAATCTCTCCACATGGCTAGATGCCACCAAGAAACTCTCTTGGGTCACTAGATACACCTGCCATTTACAAACTAACAGCCTTCCAAAAAGCTCTCATTTAGATGAATGAAGTAATTTATAAGCAAGACAGGAAAGACAGAAAGAGAGATGGGATGAAGAGTGCAACTTCAGCCCTTTCCGTGAGGTCCAATCCCTGTACCAATAGCCAGGCTGGTCAAATGCTCCTACACTCACTCAGATAAGCTGTTATCCTGCACTGGAAACTACTGGAAGTTTTTTTGGCCCATCGCCATTCATTACCAGGAAGAAAAATCACCTTCTTATTTGAAGTTCTTCTTTTCATCATGGCCCATTGGCCATGACTGATGTTGCTTTAAGTAAAGCAGTTAAAACTGCTTAACCTCAGAAAGCCTCATACATAGAAAGTGCTAGCTATAGTTAAGATAAAATCCAGAAGAGGCAGAACTGTGACAGGACTATAGGTGCTTTGTTCAAAATTCCCTGTACCACCTTCCTAATATCTAAAGATATAAGATGCTGCTGTTAAGATGCAGTTTTTATAACTCTGATTATAAAAAAGTCTGGGAAATAAGGACAGTACTCTCATACACCCTAAACATTGCATAATACTGCTGATGTCAATCACCTTATACATTAGATCATACCAAAGGATGAGGATATGGAACTCATATCCAACTTAAATAATAAATACACTATTTTACATTTCATTTGTCAGATCTCTCATTAAAATATGTTTTAATCCAATCCTATCACTTTACATGTCAATTCCTTTTTCAATACCGTTTCAATTATTCTTTAAATAATTAGAATATGGTTCACTAGTTCCCTCAGCAACTAAATCCCTTCAACAATCTTTTTTTTTTCCCGCAGTGCATCTTGTGTTTTTTATCTTAAGATAATAGCTTCCAATATAACAGAGTCACTATTTCTCTCAGAATACTTAAACTTCATGTAAAGATGCAGCCAGTGAGAGGAAGAATGCTCTCTGCACTTTATTAACATTTAGCAAGTTAAACATCATTTATAAGATGGCCACCTGGCATATTCTATTAGTCCAGTTACCACAATTGCAAGGGTTAGGATACACATAAAAAATTTTTTTTAATTTTAAGGGAGATTTACTTAAAAATTAGGCCAACATGCATGAAGTAAACAATTTTTAAAATCCATAAATAGACAGCTAGCTAATAGTTATTACATTCAATAATTTAGCATGATATGCATGACGGTTTTGACCTCCAAAATAATTTAGCGCCTTGAGCTGAGATTAAATGCAGAACATTAATTTTTCCCTCTGGTTGTCAAGCCAACCAAGAGACCCGTCAAATCCATTTAAATAAAGCCTGCATCATGTAATAATATTAAAGGGAATAAAATATTAATATGGGCCTGTGGTAGAACATTGGCCAAAATAACTGCAGTGAGGTGCCTTTAATTTATTACCCTGACAATCTGTCTTTGTACTGAAACCAGGAGTTAAAGCACCATCTAAGAATTATTTTTCGTGCTAAAAGATGGTCCCATTTAAGAAAGGTTACAGGTCCTCCAAATGCTGAGAATTTTAATATCTCCAAGAAAAGAAACTCATGAGTTCCATTTTAATAGTATTAATTTGAAGATATAAGAAAGCAAAAATGCTAGGGATTTGTTGTAATGAAAATGAAATATTGAAAGAAAAAGGGAGGGACTCCTAGGGGGCTCAGTCGGTTAAGCATCCTACTTCAGCTCAGGACATGATCTCACAGGTTCGTGTGTTCGAGGTTTGTGTGGGTCTCCGTGCTGACAGCTCAGGGCCTGGAGCCTGCTTTGGATCCTGTCTCTCTCTCTCTCTCTCTCTTTCTCTCTCTCTGTCCCTCCCCAGCTCATGGGCTGGTTCTCTCTCTTTCTCCCTACCTCTCTCTCTCTCTTTCAAAAATGAATAAACATTAAAAGCAAATTAAAAAAAAAAAGAAAAAGGGAGACACTAATTCATTAAGTGAGGTTTGATGAGCTTTCCTCAATAATAAAAGTGGATATAAATCAATGTATTATTTACATGCCACATACACCAATTGGTGTTTCTTCTATCAAACCTTCTGATTTTTATCTCTGAAGGTGTTTTTCTGGATCATTTTCCAATGAGTTTCCTTTCTGAAGAGTGGCGGGTTTAAGTACCTTAAGTACTATATTCCCATTCTGAAGATGTTATCCCTGTAAGGACCAGACTTATTCCATGTAAAATTTTGGATTTGAGTGTATGGAGGTTATAGAGATAAACTGGGCAAGAAATATATGTACATGCCTTTATTTTATTCAAGTAGTTGCTTTATTGATGTGAATACTCAGTAGTCATTCATTTTAGTAACTGAGAAATTTGTATGAAATTTTCTTAAGAACAAGTTTTAAAATTTATTTTAGGGGCACCTTGGTGGCTCAGTCGGTTAAGTGTCTGACTTTGGCTCAAGTCATGATCTCATGGTTTGTGGGCTCAAGCCCAGCATCGGGCTCTGTGCTGACAGCTCAGAGCCTGGAGCCTGCTTTGGATTCTGTGTCTCCCTCTCTCTGCCCCTCCCACACTTGTGCTCTATTTCTCTCAAAATAAACAAGCAAACAATTAAACAAAACAAACAAAAAATTTTTAAAATATTTATTTAAGATAAATATTTAAATATTTAAAATAAAATAATTATAAAATTTCTTTTAAACTCACCAAATACACTCTTTACTGCTAATCATGTTATTTTTTCCAGTTAGGTCACAAACAAATTGAAAACCAGGGGCTGCATGTTTGCTTCCCCATCACCCACCCCACAGAGCAGTGTATCCCTCTTTAAGCTGAGCTTCCACTGACTTCAAAGATTCCTTCCTGTGTGAAGGAACCAGGCATAAGACATAGGAAGGAACAGAAATCTGGCCACAGGAAAAGAACATTTAAACATTCTAATCAAAGCATTAAATTCTCCAATCAAGGCAATTGCTCAGTAACAATCAGATCAGACATGAAATCACAAACATTGAACTGAAGTGTAAAGGAAAAACAGGACAGCTGTGACACAAAATCTCACAGCAATTACAGGGACAGACTCAGACAAATGCAGATCTCTCAGGCTGACCCAGCATCACTTGATAAAATGCAACACCATTCTGATGTCTCAAAGGGTGGTTGTAATCTTTTAGGGCATAGAAAGTCACTTGTATTCAAAGAATCAAAGGGTCAGCTCCTCATTTCTGAACTTACTACTTTGACTCATGCTTTTCTTTCTATGAAATAAGTTCCCCAAATTAACTGATGAGCCACATTTATAACAGAACAGCGTTTTCGCTAATTACACACGATCTGAAGGAAACCTAATTTTTAGTTCGTGTTCACCCCCTATTCACCTACCTGAGCTCCAGGAGGTGTTGTTATTGTACTGTTTCTTTGGCCTCTTGCCTCACAAGCTAAATGATTATAGTGACAATCATCTCTGTGAAGTGTTACTCTTCTTTACCAAAGCCCCATAAGAAAGGTCACAACCCAAGAGAAAAGACAAAGAAAGATGTATGTAGTTTAAATTATTTGCCCAGATGAAAGCAGAAAATCATAGAACAATGCAAAACAGTAGCTCTATCTCTAAAGCATCATTAATTCATCTCCTGGAGCAAAGACAGGCAGAAACCGGTTTCTAGGTGACCGCCTTTCTGGGATGGCATCCAGTAGAATTACCAAGGTGAGTATATGCACCTTATGGTACAGCGTCCCTTACAAACTTCCAAGCAGTGCTCATTAATAAAGAGCTCAGAAAGTCCTTTCTAGGCTCAGAAAGTCCCAATGGAAATTACATTTGAAATATCTGATTATTTGGGGGGTGTTTCCTAGGAGAATTTCCCATCAAATATTTATTAAGAACCTAACAGGGTTTTTTTTTAATGTTTATTTCTTTATTTTTGAGAGAGAGAGAGTATAAACGGAGCAGGGACAGAGAGAGGGAGACACAGAATCTGAAGCAGGCTCCAGGCTCTGAGCTGTCAGCACAGAGACCAACACAGGGCTCAAACCCACAAATGGCGAAATCACGATCTGAGTTGAGTTGGACACTTAACCGACTGAGCCACCCGGACACTCCCTAACACTGCTCTTTGCACAGTAAGGATACATGTGTAGCATGCATAACTCCTAATTTCAGACATCTTACAATCTAAAGTGGAATAGACAGACAAAATACAGAATACTCAGTTAAATTTTAATTTCAAATAAAAATGAGTTGTTTTTCAATATAAGTATATCCCAAATATTTCATAGGACATTCTTAGACTAAAACTTATTTAGTAGCTGAAATTCAAAGTTAACTAGACATCCTGTATTTTTATTTGCTTAATTTGGCATTCCTAAGAGGGAACAGTGATGAGAAAGGGAAAAAATGACACAAAACTGTGGGCTTAAACAGGAATAATACCATTTATGAGATACCTATCTGTGCCAAGAACTAAATTTAAACTTACAAAAGAAATGTGTATGCAGTGTGTATGGGAAAATGTGTTTAATCAAGACTTACTAAAAATCCAAATAAATTATTTTAAAAGAATAAAGCAGTAGATAGGTGATTTATATGTGACTTTATTAAATAATTAAGTTGTCATTTATCTAACAGTAGTATGTGTAACTGTATAATATTGCTTAATCATTAAAAATTCCTTCTCACCAATAACCCAGTATATACTTTTCACCAGGTTGTTAGAGTACCTTTAAATCTATGTGGATATCTATGTGGGGCACCTGGGTGGCTCAGTCAGTTGAGCATCAGACTTCAGCTCAGGTCATGATGTCACAGTTCATGGGTTCCAGCCCGTCAGGATTTGTACTGACAGGGCAGAACCTGCTTCAGATTCTCTCTGCCCCTCCCCTGCTCGCTCGTGCTCTTTCTCTATCTCTCTCTCTCTCAAAAATAAATAAACATTTTTTAAAAAGGAATCTATGCATAGATAGGTAGATTGATAGATGGATAGATGAGACAGATGGTTTCTAGAAGCACACACGAGAAGCAGGTAATAGTGAAGAACCTGAGGAGGGAATATGAAGAATTGGGGGATAAAGCGTGAGTCTGACAGGGTGGGCAGAGGGCCTGAAATGGGAAGAATCAAGACCAGCTTCATGGACACATGACCTGTGCAGTCATACAGGACCCAGAGCTTAGAAGTTCCTGCACTTGGTTCAATGCCCTTTTGTCATTGTCTTGAACTTCTTAATAATTTTGAATAAGGGTCCCCATATTTTCATTTTGCTCTGGGGTCCATAAATTAATTTTGTAGCTGGTCCTGGGAGGAAGCTTCTATGTTGTCCAGAAAATATAGCCTGAGGCAAAAGCATGCGTGCTATCACTTCATTGAGGAATGTACTCCAGAGACTCACAGGTGAGTGAAAAGGGGGAATGATAAAGGAAGGAGGACAAGAGCATAGGGGAGATGTCACAGAGATGGCCTCTACTTAGCAGCAAGTATAGCTGATGCCTTAATTTCCCAGTGTGTCTTGTGAGAGGTCACATGAGAACCACATCTCACACATACGTGTGTATTGGTGGCTGGAAGAATAAAGAATTTATCTTCAGTTTCTTCCTCTTGTGCATCTTCCCTCAGTCAAAATCCACTAGGATGAGATGTAAACTCTTTGCCCCAGTAGCTGAGTCAGGAGTTTGTCCAGTAGCAGCCTGAGAAGGCAGAGTCTGGCGGGGCATCATTGCAGCAGCCCCCTCACAAGCCAGCCAGCACGGAGGGCTTCTCCTCTGGAATGGCACCAACCAACCGGTCAGTGTTGCTAAGGCAATGTGGCTAGAAGGCCAGGCCAGGACACACAAGTCTGGATTGTGCAGAAACTGAGTCCCATACGAGCCCACATGTCTGTGAGCTATAGAACGAATACACTGTGAGATTCCTACAATGGATCAGTGGAAAGCAATGCAAATGAGTCCTGCAGTACTCCAACAATATGAGTGTAGCTCATCAACACAATGTTGAATAAAAGGAGCCTGACACAAATTAATACCTTGTGTATGACCTCGCTAATGAAGCTCAAAAAACAGGTAAAATTCAAGTATAATTTTTAAGAGTACATGGTGGGATGGAAGAGCCATAAGAGAAGCTACCAAGTGATTACCATAAAAGTTGGGATACCGGCTCATTTGAGAAGGGAAATGACAATGGTTGGCAGAGAGCACTGGGGCCGCTTCTGGGCCTAGTGAGGATTTTCTTGTGGTGTCCCAGGGCCAAAGTGAAGAAGGCAAGATAGAGGAAGGTCAACGGTTTCAAATGCTGCTGACAAGTAAAGCAAGATACACCTGACTCATGAAACTATTGGATTTGGCACCGTGGAGGTCAGTGGTTATCCAAGACTATGTGGAGTGGAGTCAAGAGGAAATGGGAAAGATGGGGCGCATGGATGGCTCAGTCGGTTAAGCGTCAGAATTTGGCTCAGGTCATGATCTCATGGTCCATGAGTTCGAGCCCCGCGTCGGGCTCTGTGCTGACAGCTCAGAGCCTGGAGCCCATTTCAGATTCTGTGTCTCCCTCTCTCTCTGCCCTTCCCCTGTTTATGCTCTGTCTCTCTCTGTCTCAAAAATAAATAAACGTTAAAAAAATTAAATTAAAAAAAAAGGAAATGGGAAAGAAATAGGAGACAGCTAGTATAGAAAACTCTTTTAAGAGGTTGAGTTGTAAAGGAAAGGATAAATGTGGGGCTATAATTGGAGAGAGTAAAGGTTTTGTTTAGGGAGTTTGAAAGGCCTGATGTGAGAAGAATGATTCTCCCTGTATATGTATAGGCATTATCTAATGGGGGAACACTGATAAAACACTGTCTTTGAGGAAGCTAGAGATGACAGGATCTTATATAGAAGCAGAGGGGTAGAAGGAACATGGACAGTTCATGCACAGTTGCAGAAGAGAAGGTAGAGCATAAGTGTCCAGATGCAGGTAAGTGGGTAGCTGGGGTCACGGAATGTGGTAGAAGTTCTCTCCTGACTAGAAAAGTGAAAGTTGAAGATGGTAAAGAGAATGGGGAGAAAGGTGTTAAGAGCTGGAAAAACAGAATGTATGAAAAAGTCATCTAGGAGAGAGAGAAGAATTAAAGTACTAGAGAAAAACAGAGGGCACCTGGGTGGCTCAGTTGATTAAGTGTCTGACTTCTGCTTAGGTCATGATCTCACAGCTTAAGAGTTGCAGCCCCACGTCAGGCTCTGTGCTGACAGCTCAGAGCCTGGAGTCTGCTTCAGATTCTGCATCTCCCTCTTTCTCTGCCCCTCCCCTGCTTGCACTGTGTGTGTGTGTGTGTGTCTGTCAAAAATAAAAATAATAAATAAATAAATAAATAAATAAATAAATAAATAAAGCACTAGAGAAAAACAGTATGATTGCTGAGAGCATTAAGGGCCCATTTGAGATTAGTTATCATGAATGTGAATTAAACACAGAGAGCATGGCTGTGTATAATGTTTCTCCAGCAATTAGCAGATGCAAACAGAAGTAGGCAGAAAGGAAAAACAGGAAAAACAGATCACCTCTGAAAAAGTAGAAAATTGTACATAAGTGACTCCTTTCCAGAACAGTCCCAATTTAGGAATGGAAGTTTGGATTCAATTAGTAGTACTTAAATATAAAAAACAAGAAAATAAATTACCTCCTAAGTGAATATAAACCAGACCAATAAATATGCATAACTTGACACTGATTAGTTTTACATTTTTGTCAAATATATGTAATTATGTTCAGATATTAATGCAAAATATTTCCTAATAGGAATTAAGAGCTCTAGAAAAAATTCTGAGATCTAAGAGTACAGCACATCAGGTCTCTTGTTGATTTAATCAATGGTTTGCAACATCTAAGGAAAGGATTTCCTTCCCATCTGTAAAATAGAAAACTAGGAAATTTGTTCTTATTTAGGTAATTAAGTGAACAAATAAGAAAATATTTAGCAGTTTGTATTTCCTGGAATATCATTACAAGGGCTATATTTAATTTTAAAAAAGAATATGCATTGTTAAAAGCACATGTTTATGATAAATATTTTAATAAATTTCAGTAGTTGCCACACTTACTAAAGGTAGTAAATTTTAAAATGCTCAAAGTCCTTCTCTGCACAGAAAAATAATCGCTAGTTCTATAAGCAAATCTTATGTTATATAACATGTTTTCAAAAGTAATGCAGTTGTTCCTGCTGGTACATGAAATGTACTACATCCAACATGAAGAAATAGTCTCTACTTAAAAAGAAAATATAGGGGCGCCTGGGTGGCGCAGTCGGTTAAGTGTCCGATTTCAGCCAGGTCACGATCTCGCGGTCCGTGAGTTCGAGCCCCGCGTCGGGCTCTGAGCTGATGGCTCAGAGCCTGGAGCCTGTTTCCGATTCTGTGTCTCCCTCTCTCTCTGCCCCTCCCCCGTTCATGCTCTGTCTCTCTCTGTCCCAAAAGTAAATAAACGTTGAAAAAAAAAATTAAAAAAAAAAAAAAAGAAAATATAATCTGGATCAAACTATTTTCCAAAAACATTTACTGGATATGTTTAATTTCATTGAAAATGTTTCTATTTCATGCAAAAATGGACAATGTTTCTTGAATTTACATCATGTGACTTTTAGTGAAACATACTCTTCATTTACCTTTTTTTTTTTTTGGTACAGAAACATAGAGACAATGAATATTTTCTTTAAAATATTTCATATAAAATAATTACATCACTTAAAGAAGGAATATAAAATACTTCATTTTAGCACTTATATGGTCCTGATTTAACTATTGAGAATCTGTTTTTAAAAGCCCACTTAGAGTTTGTTAAGAATCACAAATTGCATTCCTTGTATTAGAGGTGAAGTTTACAGTATCCACTGTCAAATGTTTTGCTCTATTACTCGGGTAATCTAAAAAAAAAAAAGCAAAACTGTTTTGGCTGTGTGTCTATGTGTGTGTATGTCTATGGGCTCTTTAAATAAGGACAAAACACAGCTACTGGCTGAAATAATGTATAGAGAACCATGCACTTCCCCAACAACTAACTGTATTTGCACTAACAATTGCAGGACTGGGTCATTTCACTAAGGAGTAAAATATCATTATTCCAAAAACAGTGCTTATATAAAATGTAGGAAAACTAACACATAAACTTATTCAAAAAGAATGGAAATTTCTATTTTAAACCGGTTTGATTACAATAAACCCTGAGAAGAGAAAGCTAGTTGGTATCTAGAGCACTATTTTATATATATATACATATATATGTATATTTATATACTTATTTTTTACTTCAGAGAAAGAGAGCACACAAGCAGGGGAGAGGGGCAGAGGGAGAGACAGAGAGAATCTTAAGCAGGCCACATACTCAGCACAGAGCCCCATGAGGGGCTTGATCTCATGACCATGGGATCATGACCTGAGCCAAAATCAAGAGTCAGATGCTCAAACACCTGAGCCTTGCGGGAGCCCCTAGAGCACTATTATTTTTTTTAAATTAAAATATGATAGACTTACGTTCCTGGTAAATAATTGCAAGATAGTTAAAAATGAACTTTCACTGAATGAGTATATTTGCTTTTATGTAATTCCTACTTTGAATAGTTATCTGCCTTATAAAGTACAGTATGAAGTCATAGCCCAGCCTTTTGGATTCTGGCAATTTTAAAAAGGAGTAAGCAAAAGAAAACAGTCTCAGATTCACTAGCAGAAAGTAAACAAAGGGAAGGGAGTAGCTTTTCTCTACATAAGCTGGACAATGGAAACATAGAGAGGAAAATAAAGTAGAAATTTAGAACTTTTCTGAATTTTAAAAATACAGGCATAAACTGTATACTGCCTTACACCTGGGACATTTCAGACAGAGTCACATAATCAAAAGTATTAATATATCCACAGAAAACCTATGAATATTTATAATATATATGATAAATAAAGACTATAAACAGTATGTGGTACAAGACTCCAAACAGATCCCCATTCTCCAAAAACATTACTAAGGAAAGAAAATGGGTTGAAAAAATCCTATAAATGCTACTAATATCCTCCAATTTGAAGAAAAGCAAACTGAAGAGGTGAGTAGGCAGCTATATAAAAAAACAGGGGAAGATTTTCCATATTAAAAGCCCCTACACAATCCTGAGGGATTTCAAAGAGTCCAGAATAGACACTAGGGCTTATCATCTTCACTTGGAAAAGATAACCAAAATTAATGGAAGTAGGCGCTGGTAGGAGACATTTGTAGGACTTTAGAGAGAAAGCCAAGCCCGAGTTATCCTGAATGAGGGTTAAATATCTCCTTGCCCTACCCTTGAACTCTCAGGCTTCCAAACGATGGACAGAATTAATAACCAGTCTTCAAAATGCAGCACCTACATTAGCAAATGAATCAACTCTCCAAAAGAAAGGAAATATGGCAAAGCTAATTTACCCACACTATGTAATTAAAAAAAACTTCCAGAGTTCCCTGTCAACCATGAACTAGATAAAAACACGTGTTACAGAAATAAAGCAGACTACAGTTTAAAAAAAAATCTTAGCATGTGAATGACACATGAAATATCTAGTCATAAAGAAAACAAAATTGAGTTAGGCACACACAGACAAAAACCATATGATTTCACTTATATGTGAATATAAAAAACAAAACAAACACACACACACCCCAAAAAAACAAAAAACAAAACAAAAACAAAAAATAGAGATAGACTCACAAAAACAGAGAGGAAATTGGTAATTGCCAGAGGGGGAGAAGGCAGGGAGATGAGTAAAACAGGTGAAGGGGATTAAGAGGTACAAAATTCTAGTTACAAAATAAATAACTCATGGGAAATAAATATATTCCCATGCTGTACTGAAAAGTACAGCATGGGAATATAGTCAATAAGATTGTAATAACATTGTAGGGTGACAGATGGTGACGGCACTTATCATGATGAGCATGAGGGATAGAATTGCCAAATCACTATGGTGTACACCTGAAACTAATATAACATTGGTGACAAATATACTTCAATATTAAAAATAAAAAATAAATAAAAATAAATATACAAAATTAATTTCCCAAAAGTACTTTATACAGTAGAAGACTTTAAAATTGTGCCTGGATGGCTCAGTCGGTTAAGCAACCAATTTAGGCTCAGGTCATAATCCTGTGGTTCGTGAGTTCCAGCCCCACGTCAGGCCCTGGGCTGACAGCTCAGAGCCTGGAGCCTGCTTTGGATTCTCTGTCTCCTTCTCTCTCTGACCCTCCCCCACCTGTGCTCTGTCTCTCTCTCTTCCTCTCAAAAATAAACATTAAAAAAATTTTTTAAAGAACTTTAAAGAAAATGAATTCAATAAAATGAGAGCTCAAAGACAAAATGATAAAACAGAAAGGGTAGCTGAAGAGCTAAAGAGGAAAAGTGAGAACAAAAATATTTTCATCATTATAGATCTAATCAGTAAATTAAAAATAGAAATAAAAAAACTTAAAAATTGAAAACAATAGCATGGAGAATGTCTTTAAGTGCCTAGAAAAGCAAAGAGGGCAAAATATGGCAACAGACTTATAGCAAATTGAAAGAAATTAAATGTAAAGGACAGATAAATGACATCTTTCATTTAAAAAAAAAACAACAGAAAAGGTACACAGAGAAATAATACAGAAGCATTTCTCTAAATGTAGAACAAAACTGAAATAAAAAATGTAAAATATGCTTTCCAACATGAAAAAAGTTTGAAGAATAAACAAGACTCATATTCTCGTTAAGTTACTAAATTTCAAAGATAAAGTTAGAATTCTCGAAGCATCCTAGCAGGAAATATAAGTTGACATTTAAGAAGAAAAAGAAATCAAGTTGGCTTCACACTCAACAGTTATTCAATGTTACTCATTAGTAACTTTAAAAGCTAGAAGTAGTGGAAAATGTCCCCAGAAAAATCCAGGGGTAAACATCATGACCCAATATCATAATTGTGACCCACTGGTTACTCAAATAGAGGAGCAAATAGCAGACTTTCCCAAGCACACAAGCTCCCTGGGCTTTCTTGAACGTACTATTGAAACATTGATGAGCAAAGGAAAAACCAAATACAAAATCTCAGAAGGAAGAAGTTGGCTTGAAAGGATTAAGAATTAACATTGACTATAAAATATAGAGTTGAAACAGAATGGCTGGGAGATGATGGTTCTGAAATATAATAAAAACCTTCTAATATTTCTAAGAAAGTAAAAATAGCATAAATCTAAATCAGGAGATTCAAGAGAAAGAGATGCGACAAAGAATCACTGTATTAATCACTCTAACTTTCAAAACAGAGTCAGTCTTTACCATTAGTTTAAAACCATGTTATATGATTAAGAAAAAAAATGATTCAAATGTCTTAATGGATTTCCTAATCTGTTTTAGTTAACATTAGAATAGTGTTCCTAGAGTGTATTATGCTAAGCGAAATAAGTCAGTCCGAGAAAGACAAATGCCATAGAATTTCACTCATGTGGAATTTAAGAAACAAAACAGATGAACAGAGAAGAAGGGAAGGAAAAATAAGATAAAAAAACAGAAAGGGAGGCAAACCATAAGAGACTCAGCTATAGAGAACAGAGGGTTGATGGAAATGGAGGTGGGTGGGGACATGGGCTAGATGGGTAATGGGCATTAAGGGGGGAACTTGCTGGAATGAGCACTGGCTTTATATGTAAGTGATGAATCACTAAATTCTACTCCTGAAACTAATATTGCATTGTATGTTAACTAACTTGAACTGAAATAAAATCTTTGAAGAAAAAAAAGAATAGTGTTAGGGGCTAATAACTCTTCTGATAAAGAAACCTTATCCTTTATCTGAAATTTGTTGATTCCAGCAATTCCACTTCAACTTCTTGTTTCAATTAAGTACAATTGTATACATTTTACTTTAAAAGAGCATATTTTTAGTGTTATTAAATTATTCTATGGCTCTTATGTGAAATACATATATACATATATATACATGTACATGTATATATATACATGTACATGTATATATATATATACACACGTATATATATACATGTACATGTATATATATACGTGTATATATACATGTATATATATATACGTATATATATACATGTACATGTATATATATACACACACATACACATTCTTGAGACATGGAGAGAGAAAAGTATACATTTGTCTGTCTGCATATATATTTAGTAAGATGTCTAAAACAATGATGACTCAAGGTTAAAATTCAATTATTTTGAGTCGTGAAATTTAGGATTTTTTTTTGAACTTTGAACCTATCTGCTTTTTTTGTACATCTTATAATGAGCTTTATCACATTTATAATACCAGTATAAGTATTTGCTTCAAAAATTTTTTAACTAAAGTGAACTAAACTAGGAATTCAGTCAGTATTATGAAAAATACATGAAGAAAAATACTTGCAAATCACCTAAGAGATTGTTATACCCAGTAATTATAATGAATTTGAGCTGAGTATTCTTAAATCTTTTGTTGTGCTTCTTGTAAGTATTATAAATTGGTTAATTTAATGACCAAGGATAAGGTGGCCAGTTCTTTGGGATTTTTCTTAGCAACAACTAAATGAAAATTCCCTTATATTGATAAGGTAATTGAAACCACATTTTCATTTTGATTAAGATCTTTTTTTTTTTATGTTTATTTTTGAGAGAAGGACAGAGAGTGAGCGGGGGAGGAGTAGAAGGAGAGAGAGACACACACACAGAATCTGAAGCAGGCTCCAGGCTCTGAGTTATCAGCACAGAGCCCAGTGTGGGACTCCAACTCGAGAACTGCGAAATCATGACCTGAGCCGAAGTCGGACATTTAACCAACTGAGCCACCTAGGTGTCCCATCATTTTGATTAAGATCTTGACCAACAAAGATACCATTTGTTGAGCAACTATTTTGTGTTTGACTGCATAGCATGTCAATGACCCTGATGTTTCATATCCTTCATTATTAATCCTTACCAAATCACTAAAAATTTGTACTAGTATTCTCATTCTGAAATTTTAAAATCAGTAAAACTGGACTTAGAAGATCCTAAGATCACACAGATAAGAAATGGTTAAACCAAGAGTTAAAACCACCATCTATTTGTCGCAATTACCATCCTCAGCTGCAATCTTGAGAATTTCATTTTTTATATTCTATGGTGTAATTACTTACTTTACCAAATACAATCTCTGAACATTAGTAACTTTGCAAAAACCTATTTTATGCTGCATGTGGTGACACATATCTTCAAAATGAATTCTGTTGTAGTCTCTGCATCTTCAAGTGACTGAAGTCTGATTCAAATCGTGGTTTATTGAATGTGATCAGCAAAGCATAAGTCACATGCCTACATCTTCCTCATAAAGAATTATATGGCTATCATTTTTATTGGATGAGAAGTCTACATTTTAAAGTGTATGATTCTATAATCTTTAGAAGAGGCTCAGATTTTAGCCAGCCAAAAATAATAACTGCCCAGTATATTCCCCTCCTTTCACTTTCCATAATTAAATTGTTACCAGTATATTTCAAAAGTAGTGCTAGAGAACATTTCAGAAAGGATGATTCTTTAAATAAATGGTTCTGGATTAATTAGATATGCATATACAAATAAATCAACTTGTCCTCTGAATCCTCTCTCTCTCTCTCTCTCACACACACATGTGGGCGCACGCGCGTGCGCTCGATTCCAGGTGAATTTTAAGTTTAAATTTGAATGCTAGATGATAATTTTATAGGAGATAGGATAGAATAATATCTTCAGGTCCTTGGGGTAGACAGATAATTTTTTAAAGTACCCAAGTCACTAGCCATAGACTAAAGGACAAAAAGGAAAATACCTTACAATTTTGGCAAATCAGAAGACATTATAAAGTCACAAAGTATAAGAAGATTTTTTTATAGTAGTGCATGCAAAAAGGGTTCTTATCCAAACTATATAATGAATTCCTAAAACCCAATAAGTAAAGAACACTCACACAAATAGAAACATGAGCAAGAAACCTAGACACTTCACAAATATAGAGATCCAAGTGACCAATAAACAAAAAGTGCTCAATCATATTAGTCATGAGGGAAGTACAAATTTTCTTTTTAAATTAAGACTACTACACACACCTAGGAGAATGTGCTAAAATTAAAAAGACTGATAATACCAATTATTAATGTGAATGTGAAGCAACTGGGATTCCCACATATTGCTAATGAAAGGTAAATTTGCAAAATCTCTCTGAAAAACTAGCCAGCAGTGTCAATTAAGGCTGAACATATACATATTCTATGACCCAGCAACTCTAGTATATACAAAACAGAAGTGTGTCTCTGTGTGTGTGTGTGTATTCACAAAAAGAAAAACATAAGAATGTGAATAACAGCATTATTTTTAATAACCAAACCTAGAAACAATCCATAAGTCTATCAATAACAGAAAAGAGAAGTAAGGTTTAAAAATAAAAAATTGGGAGGTTCTAGGAAGATGGCGGCGTAGGAGGACGCTGGGCTCACCGTGAGTCCTGCTGATCACTTAGATTCCACCTACACCTGCCTAACTAACCCAGAAAACCACCAGAGGATTAGCAGAACGGAGTCGCCAGAGCCAAGCGCAGACGAGAGGCCCACGGAAGAGGGGAGGAAGGGCAGACAGGCAGTGCGCGCTACACAGACTGGCAGGAGGGAGCCGGGGCAGAGGGCCGGCACGCCAGTCAAGCAGAGCCCCCGAGTCTGGCTTGCAAAAGCGGAGGGGCCGGACCCAGTGTGTTCTGACAGCAAGCGGGACTTGGCATCTGGGAGGTCATAAGTTAACAGCTCTGCTCAGAAAGCGGGAAGTCTGGGGGACAAAAGGAGGGAGAGTTGCTGAGCCCCCAGAAGACAGAGCTCAGTTTTTTGGGGAACAAACAGCGCGATCTCCCTCGCCCATCCCCCAGCCAAAATCCCAAAGGGAACCAGTTCCTGCCAGGGAACTTGCTTGCTCCAGACAAACACCCAACACTGTGCTTCTCCGCAGCCAACCATCCAGCAGCGGGTCTGACTCCCTCCCACTGACACAGGGCCCCTCCTGAAGTGGATCACCTAAGGAGAAGTGAGCTAAGCCTACTCCTCCTGCCCCCGTGCACCTTGCCTACCCACCCCAGCTAATATGCCAGATCCCCAGCACCACAAGCCTGGCAGGGTGCAAGTAGCCCAGAGGGGGCACGCCACCCCACAGTGAACCCCGCCCGTAGGAGAGGGGAAGAGAAGGCACACACCAGGCTGACTGTGGCCCCAGCGGTGGGCTGGGGGCAGACATTAGGCCCAACTGCGGCTCTGCCCACCAACTCCAGTTATACACCACAGCACAGGGGAAGTGCCCTGCAGATCCACCGCACCACTCCAGGGACTATACAAAATGACAAAACGGAAGAATTCCCCTCAGAAGAATCTCCAGGAAATAACAACAGCTAATGAACTGATCAAAAAGGATTTAAATAATATAACAGAAAGTGAATTTAGAATAATAGTCATAAAATTAATCGCTGGGCTTGAAAACAGTATAGAGGACAGCAGAGAATCTCTTGCTACAGACATCAAGGGACTAAGGAACAGTCAGGAGGAGCTGAAAAACGCTTTAAAAGAAATGCAAAACAAAATGGAAACCACCATGGCTCCGATGGAAGAGGCAGAGGAGAGAATAGGTGAACTAGAAAATAAATGTATGGAAAAAGAGGAAGCTGAGAAAAAGAGAGATAAAAAAATCCAGGAGCATGAGGGGAAATTAGAGAAGTAAGTGATACACTAAAAAGAAACAATATACCCAAATTGGTATCCCAGAGGAGGAAGAGAGAGGGAAAGGTGCTGAAGGGGTACTTGAAGAAATCATAGCTGAGAACTTCTCTGAACTGGGGAAGGAAAAAGGCATTGAAATCCAAGAGGCACAGAGAACTCCCTTCAAACGTAACTTGAATCGATCTTCTGCACAACATATCATAGTGAAACTGGCAAAATACAAGGATAAAGAGAAAATTCTGAAAGCAGCAAGGGATAAACGTGCCCTAACATATAAAGGGAGACCTATAAGACTCATGACTGATCTCTCTACTGAAACTTGGCAGGCCAGAAATGATTGGCACGAGATCTTCAATGTGTTGAACAGAAAAAATATGCAGCTGAGAATCCTTTATCCAGCAAGTCTGTTATTTAGAATAGAAGAAGAGATAAAGGTCTTCCCAAACAAACAAAAACTGAAGGAATTTGTCACCACTAAACCAGCCCTACAAGAGGTCTTAAGGGGGATCCTGTGAGACAAAGTACCAGAGACATCGCTACAAGCATAAAACATTAAGACATCACAATGACTCTAAATCCGTATCTTTCTATAATAACACTGAATGTAAATGGACTAAATGCGCCAACCAAAAGACACAGGGTATCAGAATGGATAAAAAAACAAGACCTATCTATTTGCTATCTACAAGAGACTCATTTTAGATCTGAGGACACCTTCAGATTGAGAGTGAGGGGATGGAGAACTATTTATCATGCGACTGGAAGCCAAAAGAAAGCTGGAGTAGCCACACTTATATCAGACAAACTAGACTTTAAATTAAAGGCTGTAACAAGAGATGAAGAAGGGCATTATATATAATTACAGGGTCTATCCATCAGGAAGAGCTAACAATTATAAATGTCTATGTGCCAAATACCAGAGCCCCCAAATATATAAAACAATTACTCATAAACATAAGCAACCTTATTGATAAGAATGTGGTAATTGCAGGGGACTTTAACACTCCACTTACAGAAATGGATAGATCATCTAGACACACGGTCAATAAAGAAACAAGGGCCCTGAATGAGACATTGGATCAGATGGACTTGACAGATAGATTTAGAACTCTGCATCCCAAAGCAACAGAATATACTTTCTTCTCGAGTGCACATGGAACATTCTCCAAGATAGATCATATACTGGGTCACAAAACAGCCCTTCATAAGTATACAAGAATTGAAATTATACCATGCTTACTTTCAGACCACAATGCTATGAAGCTTGAAATCAACCTCAGAAAAAAGTCTGGAAAACCTCCAAAAGCATGGAGGTTAAAGAACACCCTACTAACGAATGAGTGGGTCAACCAGGCAATTAGAGAAGAAATCAAAAAATATATGGAAACAAACAAAAATGAAAATACAACAATCCAAATGCTTTGGGACGCAGCGAAGGCAGTCCTGAGAGGAAAATACATTGCAATCCAGGCCTATCTCAAGAAACAAGAAAAATCCCAAATACAAAATCTAACAGCACACCTAAAGGAACTAGAAGCAGAACAGCAAAGGCAGCCTAAACCCAGCAGAAGAAGAGAAATAATAAAGATCAGAGCAGAAATAAACAATATAGAATCTAAAAAAACTATAGAGCAGATCAACGAAACCAAGAGTTGGTTTTTTGAAAAAATAAACAAAATTGATAAACCTCTAGCCAGGCTTCTCAAAAAGAAAAGGAAGATGACCCAAATAGATAAAATCATGAATGAAAATGGAATTATTACAACCAATCCCTCAGAGATACAAACAATTATCAGGGAATACTATGAAAAATTATATGCCAACAAATTGGACAACCTGGAAGAAATGGACAAATTCCTAAACACCCACACGCTTCTAAAACTCGATCAGGAGGAAATAGAAAGCTTGAACAGACCCATAACCAGCGAAGAAATTGAATCGGTTATCAAAAATCTCCCAACAAATAAGAGTCCAGGACCAGATGGCTTCCCAGGGGAGTTCTACCAGACGTTTAAAGCAGAGATAATACCTATCCTTCTCAAGCTATTCCAAGAAATAGAAAGGGAAGGAAAACTTCCAGACTCATTCTATAAAGCCAGTATTACTTTGATTCCTAAACCACACAGAGACCCAGTAAAAAAAAGAGAACTACAGGCCAATATCCCTGATGAATATGGATGCAAAAATTCTCAATAAGATACTAGCAAATCGAATTCAACGGCATATAAAAAGAATTATTCACCATGATCAAGTGGGATTCATTCCTGGGATGCAGGGCTGGTTCAACATTTGCAAATCGATCAACGTGATACATTACATTAATAAAAGAAAAGATAAGAACCATATGATCCTGTCAATCGATGCAGAAAAGGCCTTTGACAAAATTCAGCACCGTTTCTTAATAAAAACCCTTGAGAAAGTCGGGATAGAAGGAATATACTTAAACATCATAAAAGCCATTTATGAAAAGCCCACAGCTAACATCATCCTCAACGGGGAAAAACTGAGAGCTTTTTCCCTGAGATCAGGAACAAGACAGGGATGCCCACTCTCACCGCTGTTGTTTAACATAGTGTTGGAAGTTCTAGCATCAGCAATCAGACAACAAAAGGAAATCAAAGGCATCAAAATTGGCAAAGATGAAGTTAAGCTTTCGCTTTTTGCAGATGACATGATATTATACGTGGAAAATCCGATAGACTCCACCAAAAGTCTGCTAGAACTGATACATGAATTCAGCAAAGTTGCAGGATACAAAATCAATGTACAGAAATCACTTGCATTCTTATACACTAACAATGAAGCAACAGAAAGACAAATAAAGAAACTGATCCCATTCACAATTGCACCAAGAAGCATAAAATACCTAGGAATAAATCTAACCAAAGATGTAAAAGATCTGTATGCTGAAAACTATAGAAAGCTTATGAAGGTAATTGAAGAAGATATAAAGAAATGGAAAGACATTCCCTGCTCATGGATTGGAAGAATAAATATTGTTAAAATGTCAATACTACCCAAAGCTATCTACACATTCAATGCAATCCCAATCAAAATTGCACCAGCATTCTTCTCGAAACTAGAACAAGCAATCCTAAAATTCATATGGAACCACAAAAGGCCCCGAATAGCCAAAGGAATTTTGAAGAAGAAGACCAAAGCAGGAGGCATCACAATCCCAGACTTTAGCCTCTACTACAAAGCTGTCATCATCAAGACAGCATGGTATCAGCACCAAAACAGACACATAGACCAATGGAATAGAATAGAAACCCCAGAACTAGACCCACAAACGTATGGCCAACTCATCTTTGACAAAGCAGGAAAGAACATCCAATGGAAAAAAGACAGCCTCTTTAACAAATGGTGCTGGGAGAACTGGACAGCAACATGCAGAAGCCTGAAACTAGACCACTTTCTTACACCATTCACAAAAATAAACTCAAAATGGATAAAGGACCTGAATGTGAGACAGGAAACCATCAAAACCTTAGAGGAGAAAGCAGGAAAAGACCTCTCTGACCTCAGCCGTAGCAATCTCTTACTCGACACATCCCCAAAGGCAAGGGAATTAAAAGCAAAAATGAATTTCTGGAACCTTATGAAGATAAAAAGCTTCTGCACAGCAAAGGAAACAACCAACAAAACTAAAAGGCAACCAACAGAATGGGAAAAGATATTTGCAAATGACATATCGGACAAAGGGCTAGTATCCAAAATCTATAAAGAGTTCACCAAACTCCACACCTGAAAGACAAATAACACAGTGAAGAAATGGGCAGAAAACATAAATAGACACTTCTCTAAAGAAGACATCCGGATGGCCAACAGGCACATGAAAAGATGCTCAACGTCGCTCCTCATCAGGGAAATACAAATCAAAACCACACTCAGATATCACCTCACTCCAGTCAGAGTGGCCAAAATGAACAAATCAGGAGACTATAGATGCTGGAGAGGATGTGAAGAAACGGGAACCCTCTTGCACTGTTGGTGGGAATGCAAATTGGTGCAGGCACTCTGGAAAACAGTGTGGAGGTTCCTCAGAAAATTAAAAATAGACCTACCCTATGACCCAGCAATAGCACTGCTAGGAATTTACCCAAGGGATACAGGAATACTGATGCATAGGGCCACTTGTACCCCAATGTTCATAGCACCACTCTCAACAATAGCCAAATTATGGAAAGAGCCTAAATGTCCATCAACTGATGAATGGATAAAGAAATTGTGGTTTATATACACAATGGAGTACTACGTGGCAATGAGAAAGAACGAAATATGGCCCTTTGTAGCAACGCGGATGGAACTGGAGAGTGTGATGCTAAGTGAAATAAGCCATACAGAGAAAGACAGATACCATATGGTTTCACTCTTATGTGGATCCTGAGAAACTTAACAGAAACCCATGGGGGAGGGGAAGGAAAAAAAAAAGAGGTTAGAGTGGGAGAGAGCCAAAGCATAAGAGACTGTTAAAAACTGAGAACAAACTGAGGGTTGATGGGGGGTGGGAGGGAGGGGAGGGTGGGTGATGGGTATTGAGGAGGGCACCTTTTGGGATGAGCACTGGGTGTTGTATGGAAACCAATTTGACAATAAATTTCATATATTGAAGAAAAAAAAAGAAAAGAGAAGTAAGCTGTGAGGTATTCATCTGATGGAATACAATGCAGCAAAGCTTTGACTATGTATAGGCACCACAGAAAAATCTCACAAACATAAAGTTAAGCAAAGGAAGCCAAACACAGAAGAGTACATATTGTATAATTCCATATATATATATAACATATACATATTATATATATTTCACATATATATGCATATTATATATGTTATATATATATATGTTATATATAACATATATACATATATGTTATATATACGTTGTATATAACACATGTGTGTATACATATATGTTATATATATGTTATATATAACATATGTGTGTATACATACATGTGTTATATATGTTATATATAACATGTGTGTATATATACATTTATGTATATATGTTATATATAACATATGTGTGTATATATACATTTATGTATATATGTTATATATAACATATATAATATAATATATTTTATGTATTGTATATTATATATGTTTTATATAATATATAATATTATATATAATATGTATAATATACATATTATATATATTTCAAAACAAGCAAAACTAACCGATGAGGTCAGAAGACAGAATAGGGAAGTACTTTCAGGTAAGGTAAACAAGAGTAATGGACAAAGGGGCACTTCTGGGGTATAGATAATAATCTACTTCTCTTTTTTTAAGTTTATTTATTTAGTTTGAAAGAGAAAGCGAGTGGGGTAGGGGCAGAGAGAGAGAGAGGAGAGCCCAATGTCAGTGCAGAGCCTAATGTGGGACTCCAACCAAAACTGTGAATTCATGACCTGAGCCAATACAAGAGCTGGATGCTTAACTGACTGAGGCATCCAGGTGCCCCAATAATAAACTACTTCTTAAGCTGGATGCTGGCTATACAGATATTTTTATCTTATTAAAATTCATCTAAATGTATTTTTATGACTGCACATTTCTATAAGTATGCCACATTTGAAAAAAAAGGTTTACTTTTTTTTCAAAGTCTGAGAATATTAAGCATGATAAGGTTTTGTGGCATCTGAAACTCTCATGCACTCCTGATGGCAATGGAAATGGGTATAATTATTTTGGAAGACCATCTGGCAGTAACCGCTAACATTGAATATACACATGTTCTTTAACTCAGCAATTCCACTCTTAGATTTATGACCAAAAAAAATATTATATTTGTATACAAAAAAACATGTACAAAAATGCACATAGTAACATTATTACTAAGAACTAAAAGAACCAAGAGGTACATGAGAAAGTGTCCAATATCACTCATCATCAGGGAAATGCAAATCAAAACCACAATGAGAGGGGAGCCTGGGTGGCTCAGTCGTTTAAGCATCTGACTCTTGATTTTGGCTGGGGTCATGATCTCACAGTTCATGAGTTCAAGCCCCACACTGGGCTCCGCGCTGACAGTGTGGGGCCTGCTCGGGATTCTCTCTCTCTCTCTCTCTCTCTCTCTCTCTCTCAACCCCTCCTCCTCCTCCTCCTTCTCCTCCTCCTCCTCCTCTGCGCTTGTGCTCTCTCTCTCAAAATAAATAAATGAACTTAAAAAAAAAAACACAATGAGACATCACCTCACACCTGTTACAATGTTATCAAAAAGGCAAGCAATAACAAGTGTTGGTGAGTATGTGGCAAAAAGGGGAACCCTTGTGTATTATTGGTGGGACTGTATATTGTGCAGCCACTATAGAAAACAGTATGAAATTTCCTCAAAAAATTAAAAGTAGAACTATCATGTGATACAGCAATTCCACTTTAGGGTATTTACCTGCAGGAAACAAAATCACTAATTCAAAAACATGTATGTACCATCATGTTCACAACTGCATTATTTATAAAAGCCAAGACATGAAAACAACTTAAGTGTCCATCAGAAGATAAATGGGGGCACCTGGGTGGCTCAATCAGCTAAGGATCAGACTCTTCATTTCAGCTCTGGTCATGATCTCATGGTAGGGAGATCAAGCCCTCAGTCGGGCTCCTCACTGGGCATGAAGCCTGCTTAAGATTCCCTTTCTCTCTCTCTCTCTCTCTCTCTCTCTCTCTCTCTCTCTCTCTCTCTCTCCTTCCCTCCCTCTCTTTCTCTCTTTCAAAAAAGAAAAAAATGGATAAAGATGTGGTATATAGATATGATGGAATATTATTCAACCATAAAAAGAAGGATATTGCCATTTGTGACAAGATAGACTTTGAAATCTTCATGCTAAGTGAAAAAAATCAGATAAAGAAATAGTGTGTGATCTCACTTATGTGTGGAATCTAAAAAAAAAAAAAAATCTGTAGACACAGAAAACAGGTTGGTGGTTGTCAGATGTGGGGCATGCAGGATGCACAAAATGAGTGAAGGTTGAGTCAAGAGGTACAAACTTCCAGTTACAAAATAAGTAAATTATGGGGGATGTAACATACAACATGGCAAATATAGTTAACAATACTGTTTTGTATATTTGAAAGTTGATAAGAAAGTAGATCTTATAAGTTCTCATAATAAGAAAAAATATGTTGTACCTTTGTGTGGTTATGGATATTAACTAAACATACGTGGGAATTATTTCTCAGTATATACCTGCATCAAGTCATGCTGTATCCCTAAAACTAATACTATGTTAAATTTCAATTATATATATCTCAATTTTTAAAAAAATAAGGAGGAAATATGTATAATAAGTTTCTAAAAAATGAATAAAAGGGGGGAATAAATAATTTTAGATTGTACTAAATTTATCAATATGAGTATACTTGTCAGAGTTTCTCAATTAATTTTTGAGAAAATTACATAGGTACTGTTTTCTTGGTTGGCTGACTGAAATTCACACTTTCTTAATAAAAACCCTCAAGAAAGTCAGGATAGAAGAAATATACTTAAACATCATAAAAGCCATATATGAAAAGCCCACAGCTAATATCATCCTCAATGGGAAAAAACTGAGAGCTTTCCTCCTGAGATCAGGAACACGACAGGGATGTCCACTCTCACCACTGTTGTTTAACATAGTGTTGGAAGTCCTAGCATCAGCAATCAGACAACAAAATGAAATAAAAGGCATCAAAATTGGCAAAGAAGAAGTCAAACTTTCACTTTTCACAGATGACATGATACTCTACATGGAAAACCCAAAAGACTCCATCAAAAGACTCCTAGAACTGATACATGAATCCAGCAAAGTTTCAGGGTACAATATCAATGTACAGAAATCAGTTGCATTTTTATATACCAATAATGAAGCAACAGAAAGAGAAATAAAGAAACTGATCTCATTTACAACTGCACCAAGAAGCATAAAATACCTAGGAATAAACCTAACCAAAGATGTAAAAGACCTGTATGCCAAAAACTATAGAAAGCTTATTGAAGGAAATTGAAGAAGACACAAAGAAATGGAAAAAAATTCCATTCTCATGGATTGGAAGAATAAATATTGTTCAAATGTCAGTATTACCCAAAGCAATCTACACATTCGATGCAATCCCAATCAAAATTGCACCGACATTCTTCTCAAAGCTAGAAAAACAATCCTAAAACTTGTATGGAACCACAAAAGGCCCCGAATAGCCAAAGTAGTATTGAACAAGAATACCAAAGTGGGAGGCATAACAATGCCAGACTTTAGCCTCTACTACAAAACTGTAGTCATCAAGACAGTATGGTACTGGCACAAAAACAGACACATAGATCAATGGAATAGAGAACCCAGAATTGGGCCCACAAATGTATGGCCAACTAATCTTGGACAAAGCAGGAAAGAATATCCAATGGAAAAAAGACAGTCTCTTTAGCAAATGGTGCTGGGAGAACTGGACAGCAACATGCAGAAGAATGAAACTTGACCACTTTCTTACACCATACACAAAAATAAACTCAAAATGGATGAAAGACCTAAATGTGAGACAGGAAACCATCAAAACCCTAGAGAAGAAAGCAGGCAACAACCTCTTTGCACCAGCAATTTCTTTTTTTTTTTAATGTTTATTTATTTTTGACAGAGAGAGAGACAGAGCATGAGCAGGGGAGGGGCAGAGAGAGAGGGAGACACAGAATCCAAAGCAGGATCCGGGCTCTGAGCTGTCAGCACAGAGCCCAACGCGGGGCTCGAGTTCACAGACCATGAGATCATGACCTGAACCAAAGCCAGGCTCTCAACTGACTGAGCCACCCAGCCACCCCAACCACAGCAATTTCTTACTCGACACATCCCCAAAGGCAAGGGAATTAAAAGCAAAAATGAACTATTGGGACCTCATCTCAATAAAAAGCTTCTGCACTGCAAAGGAAACAATCAACAAAACTAAAAGGCAACCAATGGAATCGGAAAAGATATTTGAGAATGACATATTTGATAAAGGGCTAGTATCCAAAATCTATAAAGAATTTACCAAACTCAACACCCAAAAAACAAATAATCCAGTGAAAAAATGGGCAGAAGACATGAAGAGACACTTTTCCAAAGAAGACATCCAGATGGCCAACAGACACATGAAAAGATGTTCAATGTCACTCATCATCAGGGAAATACAAATCAAAGCCACACTGAGATACCACCTCACACTGGTCAGAATGGCTAAAATGAAAAAATCAGAAAACTACAGCCAGATGTTTGTGAGGATGTGGAGAAACGGGAACCTCTTGCACTGTTGGTGGGAATGCAAACCGGTGCAGCCACTCTGGAAAACAGTATGGAGGTTCCTCAAAAAACTAAAAATAGAACTATCCTATGACCCAGCAATAGCACTACTAGGAATTTACCCAAGGGATATGGGAGTGCTGATGCATAGGGACACCTGTACCCCAATGTTTATAGCAGCACTTTCAACAACAGCCAATTATGGAAAGAGCCTAAATGCCCAACAACTGATGAATGGATAAAGAAGATGTGGTTTATATATACAATGGAATACTACTTGGCAATGAGAAAGAAGGAAGTCATGCCATTTGTAGCAGCGTGGGTGGAACTGGAAGGTATAATGCTGAGTAAAATAAGTCAGTCGGAGAAGGACAGATATCATATGTTTTCACTCATATGTGGAACTTAGAAACTTAACAGAAGACAATGGGGAAGAGAAGGGGAAAAAAATATTTACAAACAGAGAGGGAGGGAGGCAAACCACAAGAGACTCCTAAATACAGAGAACAAACTGAGGGTCGATGGGGGGTGGGGACAGAGGGGAAAATGTGTGATGGGCATTGAGCAGGGCACTTTTTGATATGAGCACTGGGTGTTGTATGTAAGCCAATTTGACAATAAATTATATTCATAAAAAAATTTAAAAAGTTAAAAAAGGAAGCAGGAAATATATAATATATATAATAATAGATTCTAAGAGATGGAAAAAAGGGGAAAATGAATAATTTAGATTGGACTAAATTTATCAATATGAGTACATTTGTCAGAGTTTCTCAACGAATGTTTGAGAAAGTTACATAGGCATTGTTTGCTTGGTTGGCTGATGGAAACCCAGACTCAGCAGTGACTGCTATGAATGCTCACTAAATGCTCCTCTGATGATCTCCTGGAGCAGAGAAATAAGAGGACCCATCCTGAAGCCACCAGACAACCTATTTCCTCTTCTGGTCCAGGGCTTACTCAATGGGCTTATGAAAAACATAACCTACTCGGTCAGATTCTGTTGCTTGAAACTGACAAATCTAATACAACATATACCTTTAATTTTAAAAATTAAATGCCAGGTTTATTAGCAGGGTTTTCTAAAAACAGAACCACTAGGATATGTATATACATAGAAAGGTATTAATTTTTTAAATTTGGCTTATGTAATTATGGTAATTACATAAGTAATTACCAAAATCCGCAGGGGTGACAAGAGACGGGAGACCAAGGAAGAAGCAGTGTTATAGTTGAAGTGAAAAAAAAATCTACAAGAAAATCCAACTAGCAAGCATAAAATGGAATACTCTACAGCAAAGAAAATAAGAGAACACTGCTACATTCATTAAAATTCTACACATTATGCAGAAATGAACACATTACTGTTATATGCAACAAATCTCACAAACATAATATTGAGCAAAGGAAATGAGACACAAAATAATTAAAAACAGTATGATTCTATTAATAAAGAGTTCAGAAACAAGCAAACTAATTTATGCATTTAGAAGACAAGATGGTGGTTAAATTTGGAGACAGTGGCGGTGTTGCTCCTTGGGAGTATTTACAAGAGAAGTTTCTGAGATAGTGGCAATGTTGTATTTCTTGACTTTGGTGGTATTTACTGAAGTGTGATGATTCAAGAATCATATGAATCAAGAAACAAATGGGACGCCTGGGTGGCGCAGTCGGTTAAGCGTCCGACTTCAGCCAGGTCACGATCTCACGGTCCGTGAGTTCGAGCCCCGTGTCGGGCTCTGGGCTGATGGCTCAGAGCCTGGAGCCTGTTTCCGATTCTGTGTCTCCCTCTCTCTCTGCCCCTCCCCCCGTTCATGCTCTGTCTCTTTCTGTCCCAAAAATAAATAAACGTTGAAAAAAAAATTTTTTAATAAAAAAAAAGAAAGAAACAAACTCTTTTTTAATGTTTATTTTTGAGAGAGAGAGACAGAGGGAGAGAGGAAGAGCGCACGCACATGAGCGTGAGCGAGGGAGGGGCAGACAGAGAGGGAGACCCAGAATCCCAAGAGGGGTCCAGGCTCTGAGCTGTCAGCACAGAACCCACCATAGGCTCGAACCCATGAAGCGCAAGAGCATGACCTGAGCCAGAAGTCAGATGTTTAACCTTAAACGACTAAGCCATCCAGGCGCCCCAAGAAACAAACTCTTCATTATAAAAAATAAATTGATGGTTACCAAAGGGAGGTGGTTGCGGGATGGGTGAAACAGGTGATGAGGATTAAGGAGTACACTTGTGATGAGTTCCAGGTGTTGTATGAAGTGTTGACTCACTATATTATACCTGAAACTAATATAACATTTAATTAGAATTAAAAATATTTTTTGGTGTTTACATATGGTTTTTCGGTTTTCCTGTATATATATATCGCACTTTTATTTAAATAATTTATTAAAACAAAACATACTAAGATTTCTAAAAATCTTTTCTGCCTAGCATTAAGCATTATCCATTTCCTTATTAGACAAAAATACGTTTTACCCAGTCCCCAAAAGGAAGCAACACGAGGCCACAACTTCTGCATCCAGATCTAAATCCAGTATCTCTGGGTTTGTCTATTCCTTCAGTACTTATTTTACAACCCTGTCTCTATATTCTCCAATTTATAGTCTAACTGGTAACTACGTCACGTAAAGTTGTGTACAAAAGAAGACAACAGAAAATAAGTTATATTTAGATTAAGTTTATAGTAACTTATAAACTTATAAATATATATGCTAACTATCAAAGAAAATAAGACTAGATGCTACAGTTCTTATTTCAGCAACTGGTCACGAAGCCATAGTTGATACTTATGACTTTCTTCCAGCACCATCTGTTACACATCCCCTCTGCTTTCAGCTAGCACCCAACTCATCAGGGTTCTCTACCCAAATTATTGACCTAAACCTTCATTTCTGACATATCTGAGCTCCTGGGTACTAGGTGTGTAAAGTCTTCTATTAAATTTTATCTCTGGACACAGCAGTACTAGGAGGCATCCCAGTGTGTACCCTTAATTCCATCCACATCCTGCCTGCCCCCATTGTGTGAAAGAAATCCATTTCTCCTTGGTAGCCAGAATTCATTATCTAACTCTACACCATACATCTTTTTGTTCTGTTCACTCGGTGACATGAGAAGCCCCAAATGACCAGATGTTCTTATGAGCTTCTAATTAAAGGGATCTCTTTTTAATGTTTTTTTTTTTTGAGAGAAAGAGAGCGCACATGTGCACACTCACACATGAGCAGGACAGGGGCAGAGAGAGAGAAATCCCAAGCTGTGCTGTTAGCACAGAGCCTGACACGAGGCTCTAACTCACAAACCCGTGAGATCATGATGTGAACAAAAACTAAGAGTCAGACACTCAACCAACTGAGCCACTCAGGCATCCCTAGAGGAATCTTTCTTAATGTCTCCTGATAGAAACATATCTCCCTTGAGTACTAAGAGCTCTAAACCAGAAGAATTCAAAATCATGGAAGAAGCAAAATTTTTGTAAGTGGGCAATTTATTGTAATAGTGAGAGGTGTCATTCATATTTAACACCCTCTGTCCCTATATCCTTGTGTCGTGACTAAGGGAGGAAATGCACTATTGATCACTAGTTGAGATCAGTAAGCGTATCCTATAGGGAACAGGCCAATTTCTTAAGGCTTTATCTCCTAACCTGTGCTTTACCAGGCTTTGCCATTACCTTCAAATCCGATGAGCATCATCCCCTTGCCCTACTTCTCTTGGTGTAAAGTGAGTTCCTTTGTCAGAGCAATGTGTGAAAGAACTTAATGCAAAGTCCATGTCAGTTAGGCTTTCAATTGCAATTAACAGAAGACTCAACAGAACTACAGTGTAAACAGAAAGGACATTTAATAATATTAGGTGGTAAGTTTGTTTCAGAATTGGTTAATTGAACAGCTCATAAATCTCTTAAGGTTCTCTCTCACTTTGTGTTTTAGGTCCCCTCATAGGAAAAAGCAACATTCATATTCAGAAAAGAAAAACATCATAGGATCAAATGATTTAAAACATGTAAAATGCATATATTGGTGCCAGGCATATAATAAGCACAGAGTAAATATTCACGAATATTTTTATCAGCATCATCATAAGCACCATCATATTAATGGTGCTAAACTACCAAGGAAAATGGGACCATCATGATTGTTATAGAGCCCTAAGACCAGGAAGAGGTCTAGTCTTTTCCTAAAAACATGGCTGCCTGATACCTGTAAGAATCTTGGTGCCAAAAGTAAGGAACAAAGTCATATCTGGCACCGTTCTTTTATTGTTATTTGGATGGCCACTAAACCACTCATATTCATTATTTGGTATATAATGTAGATAAGTTAACTCTTCTCCAATGTTAGAAGAGGAAGGTTAACGTTAACATTTTTAGGACAAAATGCCTGGAAAACAAGCATTCGGCATACAGCATAGTACCACACACTCAAGGGATGTGAGGTAAACCACCATAATAGTGATTGGGCAAGAAACTCAGACCTCATTTTCTCCACAAAGAAATCACTGACAGCTGTTTTAGAGTTGCACAGTATTTTGGAGTAGCACAAATTTCAAGTCTGTGTAAAATATTTTTCTAAAACACTAGGAAGCTATGCATTTCTTATTAAAACTTTCCTTCCGGTTTTGACCATCTGTTAAAGGAGTATGCTACTCATTGTCTCACAGTGGTTTCAGGACAATTATTGATAGAACAAATATTTATACCTCCTGAGGTCATGTGTATGCAATAAATAACAATAGGCTGATAAAAAATGATCTGATGTTTTAGATGATTTTAAAGATCCAGTTAGATCACTGGGAACAGTGATATTAATGGTTGTGCAGATTTCACAAAAAGCATCAAAATTTCAATACACTGATCACCCAGGGAATCTCCATGAGTCTGCTTTTGTGTTCTCTTCCCTGTTTCTTCATAGATATGTTTTATCCCCTGATTACTTAGTTGAAGCTAAATGTCAATAAAAATAACAGTATATGTCAATAGCAATGCACTAGCATTAAGTTCTTGCTATGTGTCATTCCCTGTTTTAATTACTTTATACTATCTCACTTTAATATGGTCAATAAACCGTAAAGTAGATACTATTATTGGCCCATTCAGTGCGTTGCTCAAAATCACTCTGCAGATTACAATTTAAAACCCCAGGTAGGGCCTCCTTTTTTATCCATGCCTCTGAAACAAGGACAGCTACAATGGTATAAATTGATCGTGTTTACTGTACTATACAGTCCTAACCCCAGCTTAAGACACATGATTTTGAGGCCTAAATATTAGTAAACTGACAATGGTCCAGAAAATTCCTCCCCTGATCCACAAAAGCTTAATATTATTAATGAAAGAGGCATTTGCAAACAATGGTCAGTTTTCTATCACTTATACATAATAGATGCAAACTGTACCATTTATATAACAGCTACTTTAAATGCCTTGTTAAAAATTATTTTACACATATGTTTCAGTAGGTTAAAATATTTTCTTACAGCATTTTCAACTCAAAAGGAATATGGTATTCCTGAAAATCCAACTTGAAGTCATTCATCTTTTATGCCACAGTTCTGACAATGACCTCAAATATTCACATGCTTTAAAATGTTTTTTCCATTGGGGTGCCTGGGTGGCTCAGTCGTTTGAGTGTCCGACTTTGGCTGAGGTCATGATCTCACAGTTGTGAGTTGGAGTCCCGCATCAGGCTCTGTGCTGATGGCTCAGAGCCTGGAGCCTGCTTCAGATTCTGTGTCTCTCTCTCTCTTTCTGCCCCTCCCCCCACTCGTGCTCTGTCTCTCTCAAAAACAAATAAACAGTAAAAAAAAAAAAAAAAAGAATTGTTTGAAATGTTTTTCCATTATTCATTTCAAAACTTTACAATGATTATTAAAAGTTTATTAATTAGGTGCCAACAAATATCTGTTGAGTTCTCATTTCATGGAGTAGCACAAATTTCAAGTCCGTGTAAAATATTTTTCTAAAACTCTATGAAGCTATGCATCTCTTATTAAAACTTTCCTTCCAGTTTTGAGCATCTGTTAAAGTATAGTACCCATTGTTTCACAGGGGTACTCAACTAGGTACTAGGAAAATAATGAGTAGAAAAGAAAAGCCCTATACTTTAATAGAAAATGCAAATTAATAAAAGAAGTAAAAACAAATAAATAAATAAATTCATTAGATATGGTAAATGCCAGAAAGGTAGTTGGAGTGGTGCAGGGAACATAGGTTACGTGGTCAGAAAAGACCATTCTGAATAAAATAACATTGAAGGCTGAAGAGCAAGCAAAAGAGAGTTCTAAGTAGAGAAAGAATATGCACCAAGATCTGAGGCAGGAGAGAGATACCTGTCTCTAAAAGCAACCAGTGTATTTGGAATGTGTTGACAAAGCACATGTATAAGCATAACTGAGTTAACAACAGCAATATATACAATTATTCTAACTAGACTTTTCTTCGTTCTTCTGATTATTCTATTTATCTCTATTCTTACTGCTGATATGAGTCAGTCACTATGCTCCAATTTCCTGAACAGAGGCTAACTTAGGAATACTATTCCACATCACACATATATTATAAATTGACCATAAACAAGATAATATGTTAGCCACTCCGGATGCAAAGATGAATATGATTTTGCACCGGCCCTGGTGAAGATCAAGTGGCATCTACACTAAAAAGCCAAAGAACACAGGCTTGAGTGACAAGTGTTCAGGGTACACGATTGTTCAGAGTAAGGCCATAAAATAATGGAGCGCTGAGTGACAAGGGTCATTTTCCTTTCTGAGTAATACGTCAAGGAGATTTCCAGTGTTTTTCTTTTTGACTCACTATAACCTAACTTAAGACCACTGGTTGTCTCTGCCTACAAGTTCCAACTCATTTTGCAAAGAGGAATCTGTCAGCACGCATGCTGACACACAGGCTTCTAGTGTGATCTCTGATAGGGTTGAAAATCTTCTAAACAAATCTTGGCATCTCTTGCTCTCATAGTTTTAGCAAGTTAATTACTCTTCCATAAGATGTGATTTCCTGGGATTCAGTGAGCTGACATTGCTTCGTGTTAATTTATTCAAGGCTGAACAGTTACATTGATTAGACAACTCCACAGCACCAGGTTTCAATGCTTCTGGAGTTGCTCTCTTTGAATTTCAATGCACTTAATGACAGAGGAGGGAGGCTGGTATGTCTTCTGTTATCACCTCTGTGGAAAGTTCAATAGACTTTTTTAGGGCTCGTGTTAGGAATAGGTATTGTCTTTGTGTAGTACTTATTAAGAGGACTCACTCTCTTGATAAGTTTCAGCAGTACCAAAGGTTAGGTGAAACAAGCTTGCCATGTGGTGCAACCTGTGACCTTTCAGGATCAGGGTCCTGGGTATAATGAAGAGTATACCATTAGAAATGGCATTTTGAAGAATGATGATAGCATGGTGTGCACCCAGCAACGGACACGGGAAAAGTGCCAAGGTGAATTACTGACATTTCTACATGGGCTGCAAACACAGTGATGTAATATATGCAGGCAAACTATAGGGCAGCACAAAGCACAGTAGAACTGATGTTAAGGCTGTTGAGTGGTAAGCATCTCACCCTGCCATACTGTAGAAGTGTTTTAGCATAGTGACTACCTTTTGAAACTCTTCATTTCTTTCATTTCAGATTATTCCCCAAAACAGTTTTTACCATTATAAAATATACCTTTGAAAAGTACAGAATGCTTCGAAACCCCATTCCAGAAAATATTTGCTAGGATTTTTGACTCCAAGTGTTCTCGGTAGAACAGATAAGGTGTTTAAAAGATACTGAAAGAAACAATGACTTTTTAGGACTTTAATATCTTATGTTCCATTTCCAGTAATGGCTTGCAGTAATTTTTGCTGTTGTTCCCTTCCATTGCCTCAAACCTTCCTTAAAAAGCTGCAGTTCTCATCAACCATGGTTAGTGATGCATTCAAGGGATAGAGGAAGTTAGGAAATTGGTGTCCAGTGTACAGAATAGGGAAAGCAGTTAGCAGAAGGAGAAAAAGAATTCAGTGGAAGAAATCCAGGCAAACTGTCCAGAAAATGTAATTCCCCAGAATACGCAGAGACATTTGGGTGGCTAAATTTAATGCAAGGGATGGACGTTTGAGTCATTTTATCAAGATGTTGAAGGAAAGGGGACTCAAGAAAGTAGGAGGACTTAGGGTCACTCAGGTTACAGACAACTAGTTTATATAAGTGCATAGTGTACACATTTTAGTCCATCTACTCGAGTGTGTGATTATTTTCTCTTATAACTGAACTAAGTTTCTGTTGTAAGCTTTTGCTCTGTGGTGGAAAGTTCATCATAACTGCTGGCCAGGAGTTGTGTAGGAATTCCAGATGAATATATAATACCCATGAGAGAGGGGGAAAACACCTGGCCTTTTTTCATCCTTTTTTCGTGCTGGCTGCAAATGAAGAAACTCTTATTCTCTCCTGGCCTCTTTCATGGAAGGAACTCAATTCTGTTGCAGTAGCCCTTCTGTCTGGCCCATCTGAGTTGGTAATTTAGCGCCCTCTGCAAATGTACTGCTGCTTCCTTCCCTGTGGTGGAATATGCAGGACCTCTGTGAGGCCAAACAACACAGCTACATGTATTCTGTAACTTGTGACACTCTGGAGTACAATGGTCCTTCCTTTCCCCAACCCTGGAAAGGCAGAAAAGAATGTGGATAGGAAGACTTACTCTTGTATCATCAATGTTTCCTTTGGGACCTATTTTTTTGCCAGTAAAAGCCAATTCTTTAGAAATCCAAAAGCCTTCCTCTGCTTTTCTGCAACATCATGAGTCCTCTGAGACAAGGATTGATAACCAACTCAAAAGGCATATGGAAAGGATGGAAGAAACATAAGAAAACGTTTGACATTTTTTAAAAAATAGTATCCTTTAAGTGATGCCACCAGGATGGCAACATGGGTCATTCCCAACTTTGCTCCCCTTCACAAAATGAAGAACAACTATTCATGGATAAGACACCACTAAGAAAATCCTAGAACATGGGGAGAGGCTGAAGCACCCCCTGTATCACTGAGACCAAGACAGATTGCATCAGAAGGCTAAGAGGAGCAGCTACACACTGACCATAGGCTGGCACCACACCAGCTAAGGTCTCCCCTGAACCCGCAGGCTGGCACCACACCATCTGAGGTCTCCCCTGAACCCATTGTTTTCCAGCAGGAAAAGAGCCCAGGGTGGACATCCAGCTCCCCCAGTGCTGAGTGGCTTCTTAGGAGGCCCCACTCTGGCCTCACCTCATGGAGGATGTGGGACAGTCTGTGAGGCTTGACCACTAGAAATCTCATTGTGACAAGCAGGCCGAGCTTGCAACAACCAGTGCTCATACCTCGGCAGACCAAGTTCCTACCTGCAGTGTCCAAGTGGTAGTTCCAACTGGCAGTTTTGCTCATCTGCAGAGCCAAAATGGTGGTGCAGTTCACCAGGGAACTAAGCAGAGCACAGTTCAGACAGATTAGGGTCCTCAAATGAAGAGCCTTGCCGGTGCTGGGCCCTGGTCCAACCACCCACCCCACCCCACCCCACCCCGGACAGGGGAACTATCATAGCACAGTCCAGGGCTGAGTGTAGCTCCCAGCCCTGCCAGATCAGAAAGGCTAGCAAGAACACCTGGAGGCTGCTGAGCTCAGCAGTGCTCAAGCAAAGAGCACAGCAGACATAGCTAATCATCCACAGAGCAAAGCCAGTGGCACCATTTGGCCAGGGAACTTGGGGTATAGGGTGGCCTGAGTCAAAACCACAAAGATTCTTGCCGGACATGGAGCTATTTTTCCACTCCCCCCCAGCCAGGGGAGCTAATTCACAGCCCCATCCACTGCTGAGTATAGCTCCTGGCCCCGTCTAACCAGAAGGCATAACTGGGAATACTTTGGAAGCTGCTTGGAGCTGGCTTTCCTGCTTTACCTGGTCAGGGGAGCTAATTAACAGCCCTGCATCTATTAAGTGTAGCTCACAGCCCCACCTGATCAGAAAGCCTGACCAGCAACACCTGAGGCTGACTGGAGTTAGCTTTCCTGCTTGGCCCAGGCAAGGGAGCTAATCAATAGCCCTGCATCTACTGAGCATAGCCCCCAGCCACACCTGATGAGAAAACCTGGCCAGAACACCTGGAAAGCTACATAGCCCAGCAACAGTTAAGCATAGAGTCCAGTGGTCAGAACTGATCATACGCAGAGCAAAGTCAGTGGCACCATTTGGTCAGGCAACATGGAGCACACGTCAGTAAAGACCACAAAGAGCCTTGCCGTACTCAGAGTCAGTTCTCCTGCTCTGCTCAGAGATAACAATTCATAGCTCCACCCATTGCTGGATACAGCCTTCAGCCCACCCAACCAGGGAACCTAATGAGAGCACATGGGAAGCTGCACAGCCCTTCTAACAACCCTGCTTACATTGGCACTTAAAAAGAGCACAACCTGGACTTGCTCAGTCTGTGGAGCAAAACTAGTGACCCCATCTGGTTAGGAAATCAGTGCACAGTCTTGCCTGATTCAGGTACTCAAAACTGCGCCATGCGAGTCTCGGGGCCTGTTCTGCTGCCCCACTAGGGCAGAGACGCTAATTCATAGCACCACCCACGTATGAGTACAGTACCCATCCTCATCATCTAGGAAGGCTGATCAAGGAACCCAGGCAACCATGAATCCCATTCTATAGCATCTCTTGGGCAGGGAACCAGCCAGCAGTCCTATCCAACAGTTCTTAGACAGTGGCACACCCCCACCTCAGAGCTCAGGCAACAGCCTTGCCCAAAAATAGAACCTCATAGTAAACTCCATCTGCCAGCAGACACATCCAGAACACTAAGCTGACTAGTAAATAACTGTCTCTGCCAAAGCAAATTAAAGTCTACAAGAGGAGACAACATACTCAAATATACAGATAACAATGTAAGGAATCCAGGCTCATGAAGAATCAGGTAAACTTGACCCTGCCAAAGGAAACTAATAAAGTTCCAATAACCCTAAAGACCTAAAGATCTATAAATTGTTACATAAAGAATTTAGAATAATTCTCTTAAAGAAGTTTAGTGGGGAAAGAGGAATTAAGATGGCGGAGAAGTAAGTTACCCTGGGCTTTCCTCATCCCCCAAACCCAGCTGTGTTGAGGTCAGATCACTTGGGACCCTCAGGAAATTGATCTGCCGAGTGGCAGAAGAATCTCCACAGCTGGAGGGAGGGAGTGTGGCAAGTAAGAAGTGTGTGGAAGTGAATTGGGGGAGAGAAAAATGGCGGTGCGGCAGAGGGGAGGGAACCCTTTCCATGGAGAGACAAAAGGGAGAGGATGAAAGAGTGGTTGAGAAATAGCGGCACCCGGTTCACACAAGAGGAAAACCTCTCTGGACCATGAACTGAGGAACAAGAAGTACTAAGTGTCTCAGGTCCATGGAGACACTGTTTTTTCAAACAGTGTCTGGAGCTCAAACTCTGCAGTTTTGGAAGTGCGAAACTTACCTAGAAGTGGGGCTGTAGCACGTGCTCCTGGGGTGAAGGGAACTGGCCCTGGAATGCATAGCATGGTGTCTGATGAGCACTGGGAGAGAACATTCCTGTTCCTTGAGTACTTTTGGAAGAGGATATATTGCCTCCCCAAGGACAAAAGATCCTGCAGGCACCAGCCAAAGGCCTTTCATCGGAAGGAGATAGAGGCACACCCAGAGGGAATATAAACTTTGCCACTTCTAGCGGTGCTACGACTATATATTCCTGGCACTGTGCAGGTATGGGACTGTTTTTCAGAGACAAAGGACTTCAGACACAGTGTGTAGAGGCTCTACTCCAGAGGAAAGGAGGGAACTGTATGGTGCTAAGTCCTTTAAGACTTCAGATTGAAATTCAGATTTTGAATTCCAGCCAAGGGTCAAAGAAAACACGCAGTTGAGCTGTGGCACAGGACAAGCTGAATGCCCTCACTATTTTGTGAGATCCGAACAGCAGGGGGTGTGAAATTCCCCAGTCAGGGAATGGGAGATTAGGGTGGCACCATTTTCCCCCAAAACCAACACAGTGGGACTTCAGAGAGCAACACAGCAGCCTCCATTAGAGGCGGGACCTGCTCACGCAAAACCATGATCCCCACCCCCTCCCCTGTGCCTGGGAACAGCTTATTTACTGGAATAAGACTGACGCTGAGCCACTGCAGTGAACCTTTCCTTCAGAAGACCTGCATAGACAGCACCCCTCATGCACCAAGTACACTGAAATTTGAGTGCTTCAAAACGACAACTGCAGTTCTTTTTCCTTTTTTTTTTCTTCTTTTTCTTTTGGAATTCGGCTCATAGTTTCTTGTTTGTTTTTTGTTTTTTGTTTTTTCTTTTTTCATTTCCTTCTCTCTTTTTTTCTGGATCCAGTTTTTTTATGCTTCTCTTTTTCTTTCTTTTTTCTTTTCTTCATTTTTTTTCCTTTCTTTTCCTATGGAAGCAGCCTTATAGTTTTTCGATTCTCTGAATTTTTTTGTTCCCTTTCTTTTTCTCTTTTTTGGGGATCAGGCTTCCCCCCCTCCCGCCTTTTTCCAGGCTAATTTCAACAAACAAATCAAAGCACACCTAGTTAAAGGTCCAAACACTCTCCACTGCAAGAAAGGAGGAGCTGTGCAATGGAATGACCCAAAAATTGCAATAGCAGAGTGTACACAGCATACATCAGAAACACTTCCTGAAGTGCCAGTCCCTGGACAATGTATGACCACTTTTTAATATAGCACTACTCTCAGATGCAGGAAACATAACAATCTATTAAGACACAAAAGACAGAAATGTAGCCAAAATGACAAGACAGAGGAATTCTCCCCAAAAGAAATGTCAAGGAGAAATCACAGCCAGGGACTTGCTCAAAACAGATGTAAGCAATATACCTGAACAAGAATTTAGAACAACAGTCATCAGACTACAAGCTGAGTTTTATAAAAAGCATAGAAGACACTAGAGAAACTCTTGCTACAGAGATCAAAAACCTAGAAACTAATCAGGCTGAAGTAAAAAATGATATAACTGACATGGAAAACAACTGGATACAATCACACTGAGGATTGAAGAAACAGCAGAAAATAGGTGACATAGAAGATAAAATTATGGAAAATAATGAAGCTGAGAAAGCGAGGGAAAGGAAATTATTAGATCATAAGAGGAGAATTAGAGAACTTAGTGATTCCATAAAATGAAACAATATCCATATCACAGGAGTCCCAGAACAAGAAGAGCAGGAAAAGGGGGGCAGAAGGTTTATTTGAACAAATTATAGCTGAGAACTTCCCTAATCTGGGGAAGGAAACAGGCATTCAAGTTCAAGAAGCACAGAGAACTCCCTTCAAAATCAACAAAAATAGGTCAACACCATGACATATCATAGTGAAACTGGAAAAATACAAAGATAAAGAGAAAATTCTGAAAGCAGCCAAGGACAAAGGCCCTTAACCTACAAAGGTAGACACATAAGGTTAGCAGCAGATCTGTCCACTGAAATTTGACAGACAAGAGGGAGTGGCAGGAAATTTTCAATGTGCTGAATGGGAAAAATATGGAGCCAAGAAATCATTATCCAGTAAGGCTATCATTCAGAATAGAAGGAGAGATAAAGACTTTCCCAGACAAACAAAAACTAAAGGAGTTTGTGACCACTAAACCAGCCCTGTAAGAAATTTTAAGGGAGACTCTGAATGGAGAAAAAAAAAAAAGAAGAAGAAGAAGACTAAAGGAACAAAGATTACAAAGGACCAGAGAACATCATCAGAAATACCAACTTTACAGGTAATACAATGGCACTTAATTCAAATCTTTCAATAATCTGAATATAAATGGACTAAAAGTTCCAGTCAAAAGACAGAGAGTATCATAATGGATAAAAAAAAGCAAGACTCATCTATATACTGCCTACAAAAGACTCATTTTGGACCTAAAGACACCTGCATATTGAAAGTAAGGGGATACAGAACCATCTATCATGGCAATGGATGTCAAAAGAAAGCCGGAGTAGCCATACTCATATTGGAAAAACTAGATTTTAAAACAAAGACTGCAATAAGAGATTAAGAAAGGCATTATATCATAATTAAAGGTCTATCCATTAGGAAGATCAAAAAATTTTAAATATGTCCCCAAATTGGAGGCACCCAAATATATAAATCAATTAATCACAAACATAAAGAAACTCACTGATAATAACACCATAATAGTAGGAGACTTTGATACTCCACTTACATCAAAATACAGATCATCTAAGGAGAAAATCAACAAGGAAACTATGGCTTTGAATGAAACACTGGACCAGAAGGATTTAACAGATATATTCAGAACATTTCATCCTAAAGCACCAGAATACACATTCTTCCTGAGAGCACATGGAATATTCTCCAGAATGGATCACATACTGGGTCACAAATCAGCCCTCAACACATACAAAAAGATTGAGATCATACCATGCATATTTTCAGATCACAACGTTATGAAATGTGAAATAAACCACAAGAAAAAATTTGGAAATCCCTCAAACACATGGAGGTTAAAGAACAGCCTATTAAGGAATGAATGGGTTAACCAAGAAATTAAATAAGAAATAAAAAAAAAATACATGGAAGCCAATTAAAATGAAAACATAACAGTCAAACCCTTTGGGATGCAGCAAAGGCAGTGCTAAGAGGACTAGCTCAAGAAGCAAGAAAGGTTCCAAATACACAACTTAAACTTACATCTAAGGAGCTAAAAGGTAGCAGCAAATAAAACTTAAAGTCAGCAATAGATGAGAAATAATAAAGATTAGAGCAGAAATAAATAATACAGAAACAAACAACAACAAAGAAAAATAAACAATAGAATAGATCAATGAAACTAAATGCTGGTTCTTTGAAAGAATAAACAAAATTGATAAACCCCTAGCCAGAATTCTCAAAAAAGAAAAGAGAGAGAACCCAAATAGATAAAATCATGAATGAAAGAGGAGAGATCACAACCAACACAACAAAAATGCAAACCATTATAAGAGAGAATACCATAAAAATTATATGCCAACAAACTAAGCTCTCTGGAAGAAATGGAAAAATTCCTAGAAATTCACACACTACCAAAACTGAAACAAGAAGAAATAGGAAATTTGAACAGACCCATTACCAGCAAGTAAATTGAATCAGCAATCAAAAATCTCCCAACAAATAAGAGTCCTGGGCCAGATGGCTTCCCAGGGGAATTCTACCAGAAATTTAAAGAAGAGTTAATACTTATTCTTCTAAAACTGTTCCCAAAAATGGAAATGGAAGGAAAGCTTCAAAACTCATTCTATGAATCCAGCATTACCTTGATTCCAAAATGAGACAAACACCCCCTAAAAAAGGAGAATTACAGACCAATATCCCTGATGAAACTGGATGTAAAAATTCTCAACAAGATACTAGAAAATCAAATTCAACAGTATATTAAAAGAATTATTCACCATGATCAAGTGGGATTTATTCCTGGGCTGCAGGGCTGGTTCAATATTTGCAAATCAATAATGTGATACACCACATTAAAAAAGAAAGGATAAGAAACATATGATCTCAATAGATGCAGAAAATGTATTCGATAAAACAGCATCCTTTCTTGATAAAAACACTTAAGAAAGTGGGAATAGAAGGAACATACCTCAACATCGTAAAGGCCATATGTGAAAGACCCACAACTATTATCATCCTCAATTTCCCCATAAGGTCAGGAACATGACAGGGATGTCCACTCTCATCAATTTTGTTCAACACAGTGGGGAAGTCCTAGCCTCTGCAATCAAACAACAAAAAGAAATAAAATGTATTCAAATCAGCAAGCAAGAAGCCAAACTTTCATTCTTCATGGACGACATGATACTCTATGTGGAAAACCTGATAGACTCCATCAAAAAACTTCTAGAACTGATACATAAATTCATCAAAGTCTCAGGATATAAAACGTACAGAAATAAGTTGCATTTCTATACACCAATAATGAAGCAGCAGATGGAGAAATCAAGGAATCGATCCAATTTATAATTGTACCAAAAATCATAAGATACCTAGGAATAAACCTAACTAAATTAGTAAAATATCTGTGCACTTAAAATGATAGAAAGCTTATGAAAGAAATTAAAGAAGACACAAAGAAATGGAGAAACATTCCATGCACATAGATTGGAAGAACAATTATTGTTAAAATGTCTATACAACCCAGAGCAATTTACACATTCAATGAATTCCCTACCAAAATAACATGAGCATTCTTCAAAGAGCAAGAACAAACAATTTTAAAATTGTTATGGAACCACAAAAGATCTCATATAGTCAAAATAATGTTGAAAAAGAAAACCAAAGCTGGAAGCATCACAATTCCAGACTTTAGGCTGTATTACAAAGCTGTAATCATCAAGACAGTGTGGTACTGGCACAAAAACAGACACATAGATCAATGGAACAAAATAGAGAACCCAGAAATGGACCCACAAATGTATGGCCAACTAATCTTCAACAAACAGGAAAGAATATCCAATGGAAAAAAGACAGTCTCTATAGCAAATGGTGATGGGAATATTGGACCGCAACACACAGAAGAATGAAACTAGACCACTTTCTTACACCATACACAAAAATAAATTCAAAATGGATGAAAGACCTAAATGTGAGATAGGAAACCAGGAGAAAACAGGCAGCAACCTCCAAGACCTTGGCTGCAGCAACTTCTTTCTAAACATGTCTCCCGAGGCAAGGGAAAGAAAAGCAAAAACTTATATAAGATATATAAGCTTCTGCACAGTGAAGGAAACAATCAACAAATCTAAAAGCCAACTGACAGAATGGGAAAAGATATTTGCAAATGACATATCATTTAAAGGCTTAGTATCCAAAATTTATAAAGAACTTGCCAAACTCCACACCCAAAAAACAAATAATCCAGGGAAGAAATGGGCAAAAGACATGAAGAGACACTTTTCCAAAAAAGACATCCAGATGGCTAACAGACACATAAAATGATGCTCAACATCACTCATCATCAGAGAAATACAAATCAAAACCACCATGAGACACCATCTCACACCAATCAAAATGTCTAAAATGAACAACTCAGGAAACAACAGAATTTGGTGAGGATGTGGAGAAAAGGGAACATTTGTGCACTGTTGATGGTAATGCAAACTGGTACAGCCACTCTGGAAAACAGTATGAAGTTTCCTCAAAAAGTTAAAAATGGAACTACCACATGACTTAGCAATTCCATTACTAGGTATTTATCTAAGGGATACAAAACTGCCAATTTGAAGGCAACATGCACCCCAATGTTTATAGCAGTGCTATCAATAATAGCCAAATTATGCAAAGAGCCAAAATGTCCATCGACTGATAAATGGATAAAGAAGAGATGGTGTGTGTGTGTGTGTGTGTGTGTGTGTGTGTGTGTGTGTATCATGGTATATTACTCAGTGATCAAAAAGAATGAAATCTTGCCATTTGCAACAACATGGATGAAACTAGAGTGTATTATGCTAAACAAAATAAGTTAGAGAAATACAAATATCATATGCTTTCACTCATATGTGGAATTTAAGAAACACAACAGATGAACACAGTTACCCTATGGGAAGGAAATATAAGATAAAAACAGAGAGGGAGGCAAACCATAAGAGACTCTTTAACACAGAAAACAAAGTGAGGGTTGCTGGAGGGGAGGTTCATGGGGAGATGGACTAAATGGGTGATGGGCATTAAGAAGGGCACTCATTTTAATGAGTACTGGATGTTATATATAAGTGATGAATCACTGGGTTCTACTCTTGAAAACAATACTACACTGTATGTTAACTAACTTGAATTTAAATAAAAAAATAAATATAATAAAATAAAATAAATCCCAGAAAAAGGAGTTTCATGAACTACAAGCACACACAGACAACTAAACATAATTAGGAAAATAGTGCATGAACAAAATGAGATGTTCAGCAAAGCAATAGAAGCCATCAAACAAACACTAATCCTAGAGCTAAAAAATACAGTGACTGAATTGAATAATTCAATAGAGAGCTTCAAAAGCAGACTTGACCATACAGAAGAAAGAATCAAAGATCTAGAACAGGAAACATTTGAAATTATCCGGACAAAGGAGAAAAAATAAAATAAGAATGAAAAAAAAAAAAAGAAAAAGCCTACAAGAATTGGAGGACACAACCAAAAGAAAGAGTATCTGCATCATGGGAATTCCAGGAGGATAAGAGAAAGAAAAGACAGAAAATATTTAAAGCAATAATGACTGAAAACTTCCCAAACCTTAGAAGATAAATGAACATCCATATCTATGAGGCCCAAAAGATCCCAAATAGAGCTACAATAAGGCATACTACAATTAAACCGTCAAAATTCAAAGACATGAGATAAAGAATTTTGAAAGTAGCAAGGCGAGAAGAAACAAGTTGCACATCAGGGAACCCCCATAAGACCATCAGCCGATTTCTTAAAAGAAACTTAGACCAGGAGAGAATGAGATGATATATTCAAGATACTGAAAGGAAAAAAGCTATGCTTCAGATATGAAGAAAAGATAAAGACTTTCCCAAACAAACAAAAATTTCATTACCACTAAGACTGCCTTACAAGAAATGCTAAAGGAAGTCCTTTGAGCAGAAGGATGCCAATTACAATCATAAAACAAAAAAAATGTAGTGTAAAAATCAACTGTAACATCAGTAACCTAAAATGTGAGGTGAAGGGAAAGTAAAAGTGTGAAGTTTAGGAATGCTATCAAAGCTAAATTTTTATCAGTTTAAAATCAGGTGTTATAATTTTAATATGTTTTATATAAGCTTTGTGGTAACCACACAGGGAAAATTGGTGGTAATTACACAAAAGAACATGATTTTAAGAAGTCAAAGGATACTGATATTAAAAGATATCAAAACACAAAGAAGATAGTAGGATAAGAAGCAAGGAACGATAGATCTAAAAAACAAGGCAGAAAACAATGAATAAAATGACAGTAGTAAGTTCTTACCTATTAATAAATTTTATATTTGAATGGATTAAATTACATTTGAAAATATTAATAAAAACAAGATTCAACATACTGCCTACAAGAGACTCACATTAGCCTTAAAGGTACATAGGACACACATATACTGAGAGTAAAGAAACAGAAAAATATATTTCAAGAAAATTATAACGGAAAAAGGGGGGGAGGGGAGGCAGGGATACCTATTCTTTTATCAGGCAAAATAGACTTTAAACTAAAAAGGGTAAAAAGAGACAAAGAAGAACATTATATAATGATAAATGGGTCAATTTATCAAGAAGAAATAACAATTATCAATATTTATGTACCCCTCTGTGGAGTCTCTAAATATATAAAACAAAACCTAACAGAATCAGAGGAAAAAGAAATAGCAATACAATCATAGGTAGGGACTTTAATACCCCACTCTCAACAATGGATATATTACCCAGAGAAAGGCAAGAAAGAAACAATGAATTTGAATACTATCACCAAGTGGACTTAGCAGATAAACAGAATATGTTACCCAACAACAGCAGAACATACACTCTCCTCAAGCACACATGGAACATTTTCTATGATAGAACATATGTAAGGTCACATAACAAGTCTTACCCAATTCAAGAAGACTGAAATCATACCAAGTATCTTCTCTAAACACAATGGAATGAAACTAGAAGATAGTAACAGGAGGAAAACTGGAAAACTTATAGATACCTGGAAAGTAAACAATGCTCTCCTGAACAACCAAGGGATTAAAGAAGAAGTTAAAGGGAAAATGTAAAACAGTATCTTGAGACAACCAGAAATGGAAACACAAATGATAACCAAAACTTATGTGATACAGCAAAAGAGTTCTAAGAGAAATGTCCATAAGAATAAATGCTTACATTAACAAATAAGAAAGATTGCAAATAAACAACCTAACTCTGTACCCCAAGGAACTAGAAAGAGAAGCACAAACTAAGCCAAAGTTAGCAGAAGGAAGAAAATAATAAAGATCAGAACAAAAATAAATGAAATTGAGAACAGGAAAACAACACAAAAGATTAACATAACCAAGAGTTTGTTTTCTGAAAAGGTAAAATTGACAAACTTTAAGCTAAACTAATCAAGAAAAAAAAGAGACTCTAATCAACAAAATTATAAATGAAAAAGAAGACATTACAACCTATACCATAGAAATACAAGGGATCATAAGAAGCTACCATGAACTATATGCCAGCAAGCTATACAACCTAGAAAAAAATGGAAAAACTCTTAGAAACCTACATCTTACCAGCACTAATTATAAAGAAACAGAAAATCTGAACTGACCAGTTACTAGAAATGAAATTGAATCAGTAATCAAAACTCTCCCAGTAAAGAAAATCCCAGGACCAGAGAGCTTCACTGGTGAATTTAACCAAACTTTTAAAGAAAAATTAACATCAAACCTACTGAAATTCTTCCAAAAATTGAAGAGGAGGTAACACTTCAAAAGTTCAAAACTCATTTAATGAGGTCAGCATTACCCCGATATAGTGCCAGAAAAGGAAACTACAAGAAAAATAAAACTACAGGCCAATATCCCAAATGAATATCATTGAAAAAATTCTCAATAAAATACTAACAAAATGAATTCAGAAAGACATGAAAGGATGATTCACAATGATCAAGTGGTATTTATCCCTGGGATGCAAGAATGGTTCAAAATACACAAACCAATACATGTGATATATCACATCAATAGGATGAACAACAACAACAAAAATCATATGATCACAATAGATTCAGAAAAAAAAACCATTTCACAAAACTCAACATCCATTCATGATAAAAACTCTTAACAAATTAGGTAGAGAAGGAAAATAAATACTTTAACACAATAAAGGTATATATAACAAGCCCATGGCTAACATTATACTCAATGATACAAGACTGAAAGCTTTTCCTCTAAGACCAGGAAGAAGACAAGGTTGCCCACTGTCACCAATCCTATTCAACATAGTACTAGAAGTTCTAGCTAGAGAAATCAAGCAAGAAAAAGAAATAAAAGATATAAGAATTGAAAAAAAAAAAGAAGTAAAATTGGCTCTACTTGTAAATGATGATTTTAGAGATAGAAAATCTTAAAGATTCACCAGAAAACTGTTAATCAATAAATTTAGTAAAGCTACAGGATATAAAATTAGCATACAAAAATCAGTACTGTGCTTATACACTATAAATTACCTGAAAAAAGAAATAAAGAAAGTGATACCACTTACAATAGCAGCAAAACAATAAAATACTTAAGATAAATTTAACCAAGGAGGTAAAATATCTCCACACCGAAAACTACAAGCCACTGATGAAAGAAATCAAAGAAGACACAAATAAATGGACAGGTACCTTGTGTTCATGGATTGAAAGAAACAATATGGTTAAAATGTTCATACTACCCAAAGCCATTTATTGATTCATAACAAACCCTGTCAAGATTACAATGGCGGTTTTTACAGGAGTAGAAAAAAACAATTCTAAACTTATATGGAACCACAAAAACCCTGGATAGCCGAAACAAACCTGAGGAAGAACAAAGCAAGAGTCATCACATTTCCTGATTTCAAACTATACTATATAGCTATAGTAACCAAAACAGTGTGGCACTGGCATAAAAACAGACATAAAAAACAGACATATAGACAATGGAACAGAATTGAGAACCCAGAAATGAACTCATGCATATACAGTCAACTAGTATTTGACAAGGGTACCAAGAACACTCAATGGAGAAAAGACAGTCTCTTAAATAAATAGTGCTGGGAAGAGTGGATTTTCACATGGTAAAAGATTCTTATACCATTCATAAAACTAACTCATAGTGGATTAAAAACTAAAGGTAAGCCTGTAAACCATAGAACTCTTAGGTAAAAACATAGGAAAAAACTCCTTGACACGGGTCTTGGTAATGATTTGTTGAATCTGACATCTAATGAACAAGCAACAAAATAAAAAACAAGTAGAATTACATGAAACTAAAAAGTGTTGCACAGCAAAATAAACAGCAAAACAGAAAGACAACCTACAGAATGGGAAAAATATTTGCAAACCACAAATCTGAAAAGGGGTTTATATCCAAAATATATTTAGAACTCCTACAACTCAATAGCAAAATAATAATAATAATCCAATTTTTAAAGTGGCAAAGGACCTGAATAGATGTTTTTCTAAAGATAATAAACAAATGGCCAACACATACATGAAAACATGCTCAACATCACTAATCATTTGGGAAATACAAATTAAAACTTTAAGGGAATATCAACTCATACCTGTTAAAATGGCCATCATCAAAAAGACAAAAGATAACAAATGCTGACAGGGATATGGAACAAAAAGAACCCTTGTGCACAGTTGGTGAGATTGTAAATTTGTACAGCCATTATGGAAAATAGTATGGAGTTTCCTCAAAAAGGTAAATATAGATCTACCATATGATCTGCAATTCTACTTCTGGGAATATGTCCAAAGGAAATGAAAATACTATGTTGAAGAAATATATTCACTCCCATGTTCATAGCAGCATTATTTACAACAGCAGAGACATGGAAACAACCCAAGGGTCCATCAGTGGATAAATGGATAAAGATATTGTGGTATGTATATATATATATATGTGTGTGTGTGTGTGTGTGTATATATAGTGATATGTATATATATACATATATATGTGTGTGTATTTATATATACACACACATATATATACAGTGAGAAAGAGAGAGAGAGAGATTATTCAATCATAAAAAAAAGAAGGAAATCCTGCTATTTGTGAGAACAAGGAGAAATCTTGGGGGCATTATGTTATGCAAAATAGTTCAGAGAAAGACAGATACTGTATAATCTCACTTATATATGGAATATTAAAAGAAAAAACACAGTCATATAAAAATATCAGATTTGTGGTTACAAGAGGCAGGGCTGAGGAGTGGGGAATTAATTGGATAAAAGTGGTCAAAAGGTACATACTTCCAGTTATAAGATAAATAAGTACTGGGGATGTAAAGGACACAAGACACTATAGTTCACACTGCTGGGTTATATATTTGAAAATTAAAAGGGTAGATTCTTAGAGTTCTCATAACAAGTAAAAGAAACTTTTTTTTTCTTTGTGTGTGTGTGTGTGTGTGTGTGTGTGTGTGTGTTTCTATATGAGATGGTAGATGTTAGCTAAATTTATTGTGGTAATCATTTCACAAAAATTTGTAAGCCAACCCATTATGATCTATACCTTCAATTTACACAGAATACATGTCAATTGTATCTTGACAAAACTTTTTAAAAAGTAGTCTCCTTCTACATAAGGAAAACAATTTTTTGTTATTCATTAGACGGCTAGATTGCCACACAGTATAGACAGTATCCTATCATTTCATCAAAGTCGTCTGCTTCTTCCAGCACACTGAGAAAGCATGCCAATAGCCAATAGTCTGTTAATCTGGTTGTGTCTTAGTTCTGGCCCACTCAGAGCCTGTGAAATTTACCTTCTTGGAGCATTCTGTCTTCCAAGTACTTAACAAGGTTCTTTAAACACTATAGTTCCGGGGGCGCCTGGGTGGCTCAGTCGGTTAAGCATCTGACTCTTGATCCCAGCTTAGGTCATGATCTTTCAGTTCTTGAGATCAAGCCCCACATTGGGCTCTGCTCACAGAGCAGAGTCGGCTTGGGATTTTCTCTTTCTCTCTCCTCTCTCTCTACTCCTCCCCTGCTCACCCTCTCTCTCACACAAAATAAATAACCCTTAAAAAAATTATAATTCCTGAATAAGCATTTGTTAAAAATGAAATTATTTTGTGAGTTTTAATATTCACTCAAATATTTGTTGGGCACCCACTCTGTGCAATGTCTGAAGTGCTGAGGAAATAGTAGTGAACAAAACAAAGCTCTTGTCCATAAGGGGCATACATTACAGCGAAAAGGCCAGACAATATATAAACAAAGAAGTCAACACATGGTGCCTGCTATGGAGGAAAGCGGAGATGGTAAAGAGGCAAGTGGGCCAGGTGGGTGTGGGGAGAAGAGTGTTGCTCTTCTATTTAGGGGGATTAGGAAAGGCCTTGCTGAGAAGAGAACATTTGAACACACAGCCATCGAACACACAGCAAGAGATACAAGCAAGAGTTGATCATGGTCACAGGAGAGCAGAGAAGCCAATGTGACTGAAGTAAAGTGCCCTTGCAAGGAGCAACAGGAGATGAAATCAAGAAGCGACCAAGGGCCAGACCACACGGGCTGTGTAGGTCATTGCAGGACTGTTTTGTTTTGTTTTGTTTCGTTTTGTTTTGTTTCTGAGTGTAATGGGAACTGTGGCAGGGTTCTGAGCAGAGAAGGGACATAATTTGACTTTGTGCTAACAGGATTTCCCTAACTGTTGTGGGAGCAGAGAGACCAGTCAAGGGGCTTTGCAATAATCAAAGTGGCCAGGTGGCTTGTTTCCGAGGAACAACAGGGGCAATGGTGAGATCAGTCAGATTCTGGATATGTTTTGAAGGTAGTACCCACAGGATCAGCTGTTGATACAAACCATCTGGGCATCACTGCCTCATGGACATGTGACTGCACCTTCTCCTCGTCTAGTTAATGTCTCTACCCAATCACATCTGAGCTCTTAACCCACTAGGTGGATTTTCAATTAGCATTAATTAGAGTCTGCCACATTTTAAGCAAGCTGACTTTAGTAAGAACAACCTTCCAGGATGTTCCTGACAGCAACATGCCAAATATTTCCTCACCTCCCTTCCCATCTTCACCTTCTACAGTCTAATTGCTTCTCACTTTACACAGAGGCCTTGGGGTGGCATTGCAGGGATTACTCACAGTGTTCTCCAAAAGAGAGCATCTGTCCCAGAAATTATATGGCTAGCTGTCTTTCTAAGAAAGGCAGAACATGCAACTGACTCCTAATTCTTTTTGGTAATAAAATTCCTGATCTATGCAATGCCTTTTTCCCATTTCTCAAAACTACGTGTTAACAAAAGGTCACAAGCTGGCTCCAGTTCCCTGTGTACTTTGCAAGGTAATATAGTTCTGAAAAGAAAAGCTTAACTTAAAGGTCAAGATACAAAATCTATTTTTTCTGACTATAAAATATTGAACATTTCCTTAGATTCATGAACCATGCTTTAAGTAGCCTGGATGATATCAACATTCCTTTACAGAAATGAGAAGTTTTAAGTATCAAAAGACTGGAGGGAAAAAGAGACAAAGCAAAAATACACAGAAGGCACTAAAACCCTTATCAACACAAGTCTTGGAAGCTTACAGGCTCATTCCACTTTATAGAGACATAGTGACACATGGAACAAAACACATTTTACATGGCTTTGCTCAATGACAGTAACAGTAACAACTGTTTTAAGATTTTCTAACAAAGATGACTCTAAATTTCAATACACTGAATTATAATATCAAAAATGAATTCCATTTTAAAATGTGAGTATGGGGGCGCCTGGGTGGCACAGTTGGTTAAGCGTCCGACTTCAGCCAGGTCACGATCTCGCGGTCCGTGAGTTCGAGCCCCGCGTCAGGCTCTGGGCTGATGGCTCAGAGCCTGGAGCCTGTTTCCGATTCTGTGTCTCCCTCTCTCTCTGCCCCTCCCCCGTTCATGCTCTGTCTCTCTCTGTCTGAAAAATAAATAAACGTTGAAAAAAAAAATGTGAGTATGTTCCCTTTAAGAAAAAAAAAGTCCCCAAGGAGGCCGGGGTGAAAGCTTTCAAGGAGAATGACACAAGGGGGCACTCTGTGGGACACCGTGGACACCACGGCCAGCACTCTGGTGGCCCCAGTCAGCCCTATAGGCTCCACAACTCTTGAAGAATGCAGACCACTTCCCAAGGGTTGGGGGGCTCCCTCAGCTACCCCGAACTAAAAGCTTTCCTATTGCCTGGAAATTCCCTGACTCACCTTCCAAACTTGTATGATGTTCTTCCCTTTTTCTCTTTCATCAGGCTAGTTCACCTTCTCCTGCTCATGCCGCCAGCCACATTTCTTCAATAGGTCACCACTATTAAGCACCCAGCAAATACTTTCCTTACTTTTTTCTAAGTTAAAAATTAAGGATATTTCATTTCTTCAGGTCTTAATCATGAAAAGTCATGGCAAAAAGCAGCCTAAGGGATGAAATGTTAATCTTCTTTCTTAACTTTTTTTTCTTAATTTTTTTTACATTTATTTATTTTTGAGACAGAGAGAGCACAAGTGGGGGAGGGGCAGAGAGAGAAGGAGACACAGAATCCAAAGCAGGCTCCAGGCTCTGAGCTGTCAGCACAGAGCCCGACGCGGGGCTTGAACCCACAAACTGCGAGATCATGACCTGAGCTGAAGTCAGACACTTAACTGACTGAGCCACCCGGGCGCCCCTCTTCTTTCTGAACTTTTACCATTTGGGGCAGGAATCATGATAAAGAAGGCACAAGAGAAATATGAATCTTGGCAACATGAAATAAAGACAATAGAACTACTGAGATGTCTATGACGGTTTCTCTCTAGGGAAGCAGAGCCCTCTCGTGTTGAAGTACCTCACTTACAAATTTACAGTTGATCTTTGAGCAACGTGGGTTTTAAATTGTGTCAGTCCACCTATAAGTGGATTCTCTTCAATAAATACAGTACAGGACTGTAAATGTATTTTCTCTTCCTTATGGTTTTCTTAATAACATTTTCTTTTCCTTAGTTTACTTTATTGTAAGAATACAGTATATAATATATAGAACACAAAATCTGTGTTAGTTGACTGTTTATGCTATTGGTCTGGCTTCTGGTCAACAAGAGGCTATTAGTAGTTAGATTTTTGGGGGGAATCAAAGTTATAGGCAGATTTTCCACTGTGTGGGGTGGTCGGTACCCCAATCCCCATGTTGTTCAAGGGTCAACTGTAATTGCACAGGTTGATTTGTTGTTGTTGTTGTTGTTGTTGTAGCTGTAATTGTTGTTCTGTCCTGTCTTGTTTTGTATTGACAAGTATTGGGAATGCTGTAAACCTCCCTACTCCTCGGTTCTCACAACCTTCAAAAAATGGTGTGGGGGCACCTCGGTGGCTCAGTCAGTTAAGCCTCCAACTCTTGATTTCAGCTCAGGCCATGATCTCACGGTACCTGAGATTGATCCCTGCATGGGGCTTGCACTGGGAATGGAGCTTGCTTGAGATTCTCTCTGTCTCTCCCTTCTGTCTCTCTGCCCCTCCCCAACTCACGCACTCTCCAACAAACTAATCCAGAGGCTTTCATTTTGCAAGAAAGGAGGAAGGACAGATTGAAAGGCGGCCAGGAAAGAAAACTGTTCATTGTTTTCTCAATTTTTCATCATTGTTTTGACTCCTGGTTGTATTTGGTGATAGCCTAAATATTATATGAGCCTAGGGGTAAGATCCTAAATACCTTAGATATTGTAACAAATATTACCTGTTTCTTGGTTGATACATAGGGTCATTAAGCTTCTAAGAACTCAAAAACTCCACGAAGGAGCAGTACAATGAAGCAATTTTAACTTACGGAAGTATAAGCTTAAGAATACACTACTAAACCAGTCTAGGTATTTATGCGAGGCAGATATTAAACCCACATGGTTTTAAATTTTCCTTAAAAACAAAATTTATCTTTCTTCAGGTACATTTTTTCTAGGAATTATATATTTCATCAACAGATTTAAAAAATAACAATTATTACTTTTATAAAGGACAAGTTTAACTATGGAAGTTTTCATTCTGATATTTCAAAAACCTATTGTAATTTAAATTACTTATGCAGAAAATAGTTGCCTTAGAAACTATTTAAGCAATAACTTGATGATGGTTAAATGTGTTCCACTGTACAATTCAGATAGCTGTATTCTATGTCCTTTGAAATTCTTTTAAGAGAAAGGTGGAGTACTGTGGAATAAAAGAAGTTGGAAACCAAAGCAAGCATTGCTTTCAAAATGCTGACAAAAATGCAACTGATCATGAAAAGAACTTTGTATCAGAAAAACAATGACTAGATATTGTTAATTGCTCCTTTGAAATGGACAAAAGCAGTATTTACAAAATGAATGAGGGGCGCCTGGGTGGCTCAGTCAGTTAAGTGTCTGACTTCAGGTCATGATCTCTGGTTGGTGTGTTTGAGACCTGCATTTGGCTCTGCGCTGACAGCTCAGAGCCTGGAGCCTGCTTCAGATTCTGTCTCTCTCACTCTCTCTCTCTTTCTCTTTCACGCTCTCTCTCTGCCCCGCCCCCCTGCCCCGCTCATGCTCTGTCTCTTAAAAATAAATAAACATTAAAAAAATTTTTTTAAATGAATGAGTTGGGGAATATGTTTTTTAAATCAGTTAATAAATCGATCATAATTTTTACTGTGAAGATGTATACTTATTGTATAATGAAGGCTTGACTTTTGATAAATAACTATACATAATAACAAAACTGGATACATTTTTAAAAAGTGCTCTTTGGGCAAGGTGCACTGTTCTGTGCCATCGGAGAATTAATGGAGATATATTCAACTATTTTGTTTAGGTGGGGAGGTCAGGTTCTGTTTTAACTGCTTTAGATATGTTATCTCTTATGGTCCACACCATAGCATCATGAAATAGTTAATGTTATCTCCATGTTAAAAGAAGGATTTTTTTGATGCTATAATTTTAAAATAAGTTGGTAATTAAAACATTCCTAAAAGAGTTTTCTCAGAGTGGGAAAAAAAGGCAAATCACAGAGGATTATGTATTTGTTTGTTAACTTCTACCCCTTCTCAAAAGTAATCTGAAACATACAAAACATGGGTTCAAAAGGTTAATAAGCTGCAGTTGTATTTCAGAACCATGAAAATAAAATGTAACCAGATAAATCATAGTAAGTTCCTATATCAGAAAGAAAGGTATTTAGCAATGAGTTTCTCAGGGGAGACAAGTTTTTTTTTTTTCTTGGAACCAAATTCTAAAAGAATGTCTCATATGAGGATTTATATAGGTCACATTAAATAATGTAATAGACGGTGTCAGAGTAAATGAAGGAGCAAATTTCTTATGCCTCTTTCTTGTTGCGACCTCCATAAAAACTGAGAAAATCCCATTACGTTGCAGCACAGGGAGGGTGTCTGGAAAGGGCAAAGCTGATGGCCAAGTACATTGCTTTTCAGCCATAGAATCCAACTCAAGGGCACAACTTAAAGCCTGCTGAGGAGTCGATGTCAATTATTTCCCTGAGATGGTCTTTTCTTATGGACACTTCTTTCAAATGGGCATTTTTAAAGGGCTAGAATAGGGCAATTTAGGGTCATATTCCTGGATGAAAACCTAGTAAATTCCTTTGTCTGGAATTAAGGGTAGACCTGCATACTGTAGATACCACAAGAAGCTTTACTAGTATTTTAACCCTAAGAGTGCCCACCTCACATGGGACAGCGAGCACAGGTAAACCAGCTTTCCAGGATTTTTCTCACGTGGTCACTTTTGATTCACTCCTGGAGAGATTATATTTAGTGCAAGAATAAAAACCAATGCTTATAAGCACTAGCAAAACAATTTTAGTTCACCAAAATGCTTCATTCTCAGAATTTCTTTGCATTCAAAAACGTAAAGGTTAACTAAAATGTTTATAGTAACAAGAACCAATCCTTTCCCAGAGATTCTTTGGAGAGTTAGGGTTAGGGTTAGAAAAAGAATTACGATTACTTCCGAGGGTAGACATCAGGATTATTTTTAAATCATATTCCAGTTTATTTCTGTTCCTACTTTTATGTCTAAGATTTTTTATCCTATTTTGAATAAGCCATATCATTTCAACTCTATATTAAATAGTTCACTAGCATACAGAAGTTTATAAATTCAGGCAAAAGGAGATTGGGGTTTAAATAATTCAAAATGATGACATTACCCTGTGATTTCATTTTCTACATTTTTGGGTAGAAAAAGAGACATTTCATCTCAGCTGCAAGAATTTTACAGGCTGGGAAAGATGCAGACAGCAAAACAATACAGTCTTTGAAATCCCCAAAGCAGTAGAAGTTTCCTGTCATAGGCTTAGCTGTTCTGCTAGGAAAGTCTCAAAGGAGGCAAAGGCACTTTCTGAAAACTACAAAGCGGTGACTGAAGGCATGGCAGTCAGTAGCCCCGTGCCATTGAACAAGTTTTTCTTCTGCAACAAGACTCAATTTGTATTATCTGATACTCCTAAAATTACACATAGCCGTATTTGCTTACTTCAGCAAAATCTTCCCAAAACTCAGAAAGTCCTTTCTTCTTACTGCCTTTAAAGTAAATAAAGTCAAGATAAGCTGGTTTACCTACTATGTGTTGCTTGATTTTTTTTTAACCAAGGCAGTTAACTGCTAAGCTGAACATTCGAGACCCTTAGGACTCAATCAGGAAATAACTTTATTCTTTGCCCTATGCCATTTAAGCTTACACTGTGAGACTAGTTCTTTCCCTATCCCTGTAAGAAATCACTGATAAAGTCCATAGCGTCTTCAATCACTATTAGAGAATAAGAGGACTTCCGTTCAATTTCAAGCATAAGAATAGTAATAAATGTATCCAGCCTAGTGCAATTTTCTAAAAGTCTGAACTTTTACTTAAAGTTAAAGCATCTTGCCCCTCCTGGGTTCAACAAGCTCAGGAGGCTATAATGGAACTATATTCAACCTCTTTTCTATTTCCCTCCCTCACTACCTCTTCTCCCAGCTGGTTTTCCAACTCTGACTTGCGTCCCTCTGGGTTTGGAGCAGAGGAAAGAAAGGTAAGAGGCAGAACAAGTGCCATCTGGTGCTGGTTTCTAGAGGCAGGTGTCTGTGGTGACCCCTCACTGGGGAGGGCAGGGGCGGGGAATAAACCTGATTCCTTTCCTTGGCTGGCATGTGGTACTTCAGTTTAGCCTGAGAACAACTGTCTACACTTACAGAAACAGCAGCAATAAACTTTTCTCCGGCAGGCACGTTTGGTCTTCTCTCTCTGTAAATTCAGGAGTCCACCCCCTGTTTCAGAGTCCTCTTGAACAGGATTTAAAGCGGCTCCAGTACTGCTCTCTCTCCGAGGGCCTCATATCTGATCGACAGTCCCCATCTCTCCGGCACAGAAGGATCAGAGCCAAGACCTCTTGCCTGTGGAATCTTCAGACAGGGCTTCTCCTATTTATTTCCCCCCACCCACACCGGGACTTAAGGAAGGCTGGCTAATATTCTTTATCTGATCCTCTAGCGCCCTCTTCTGGATCTTCGCTTCGTCCACATCTGTGCTGTTGTGGAAGACCCCTGAATTCAGAGCACTTAACAGTGGCTCTGCTTTCCTGACTGCACCCTCACTGTTTTTGGCTATGCTGCGCAGCAGCAAAGATATGTTATGCTCTGTAATTTGTCCCTGGAGTTAGATGCAAAAGAAGTGAGGTTCCTTATCGTATGCCCTGACCCATCCAAAAGTAGAGATGGATGGGCCTCTAAGATATCTGCCATAGCATCACAGTTAAAGGGGAATTCCAGTGGCATCTCTCCTAGTATCCTGGAGTTATGCCACTGGAATACTGTGTACTAGCTCCAACATCTCTTCTGTTGAAGGGTAAATATCCTCAATTTCTTTTTTAGACTTCAGTAAACCGATCAGGTCAGCGGTCTTCTTGGGGAGCACTCCAGTTACCACCACAAAGACCAGGTGAGCCACTTCCTAAGGCCATTGGTTCTCACTGAAAGATCTCCTTCAGGGTGCAGGACGACATAGTGCTATCTATCAGCCCAAGGCATAAATTTGTGCATGGTGGTGGATAATATTCATCACTACAGATATATTCCCTAGATTCCATCCACTGAGTTCCAGTTATTTCCAACAACTCCAGAGCCCTATGGTTGTGTATGATCTCAACAAAAAGTGGCCATTCCACTAGGTTTAGAATGCACATGCTCACATTTGGAATGGCATCTCCTGCTCTCTTGGGCCAAAAGTTATTCATCACCAAGGGGAAGGAAAATCTGATATTTTGCACAGCATGCTCTGAGAGCAACCTGCTTCAAAATTGCCTGTGGTGCTTGGTAAATATGATGGTTTCCATACCTGCTCCAAAGATACCAACCCAGAATATCTACAGTTTTAATGCTAGAAATTACATATTGAAGAAACACTCCAGCTAATTCTTATACACACACAGCAAAGTTTGAGGGCTCTGAGGTAGACAATGAAAGAAGTAAAAGCCAGAGAAAACACACCTGTTCTAAAAAGTCGTATTTTCTTTAAACCTTTGTTCCTGACTTCTTTGCCTGATGACCTCCTCCTCTGCCTTTTTGTGTATGAGGTTGACTTTAACAAGAGGGGAAAAAAGATATAAAAATAAGAATTACAAAGGTTAAATTCCCATTTATAAGGCAGAGTGTTAAGAGACACCATCTATAGCTGTTGAAACAATAAATAAAAGCGTAAGCATATTATTTTAGATGATAAAGGTCATCTCAAGGATCTAAAAGCAGTGAATAAAAGTGTATATTGGCAGGACCAGCAACAGTATGAAACAGGCTAAATCTATAGTCTTTTAGCCTGATTTTTTAATACAGATAGGTATTATTTTATTGTACTGCTTAATACACTTTTCAAAATAAATTTTATTAAACATGCTGATAAACAATAAATTCTGACTTTTAGTGTGGCTTATATGAACTCTTCCTCTCTTAGGTTCAAAGGGATTTATTCCAGCAGGTTGGAAGCCTCTTCTGAACATTCTCTTTTTCTTTGGAGTCTGGAATGCTTTTGAGATGTCTGCTTTTGTGCTCTTATTAGCTATTTCATTGGTGAAATCAACATCTTCCTGCTGTCAAAAAGGGAAGAGAAGAAGAAAATTAAACTTTTTTTTTTTTTAGAAAGTGAGTTAGAATGAACTTCCTGTTCCCACAGAGCGATGATGCTGCCCATGTTACACTATTAAACATCCCCTGTTAACAGTAGCACAGAACATAACAGTTAAATCATTTCATGCCCAGCGTAGCAGGAGTTGTGTGTCCCTGGAGCACTGATAGGATGAAGACAAGACCTGACCATTGATCATAAGCCTTTATTTCCACTGGATACTTTCCAGTGTTGCCAATGATACATGTGCTGTGGGAGCTCTATCCCTGAGAGGGCCATGTGTGAAAGATGGACAGTTGCCTTAATTTTAATGTAAAATAGGAAGAATGTAAGAGAGGAAACATTTATTGAGTTCTGACAGTAGGCTCAATATTTTAAATTACTTTATTTCATTTCATTTTCACCCTGTGAAGTAGATTATTAATTTCACTAATTTATTAGATTGGGGAGACTGGTATTCAGAAAGGTTAAGTAGTTTGACCAAGATCCATTTAGAAAGCAGTGAAGTAAGATTCAACCCTCAGTCTGTCTAAAAATCGATTCAGAGCTACTGGCTACTGGTAGATGTGCTGAGGGGACTCCATCCCATTATGGGACTCTTTCAAGGATTAAGTATTGTATAATGAATATAAAGGCTTCTAGTCAAAATACAGTAAATGTTAGTTCCCTTCTTTAAAAACAAGGCCTCCAGCCAGAGTCTCTTGGGTTAAATGAGAAGAAATTGTATATGTACATCCCCAACTTTAAATCAGACTCTGTGCAGGCAGGAGATCTTGTGTTCATCATGTATCCATAATGCTTAGAAGGTGCACATGGCAGATGTTCACTATTTATCTCCTGAATATTAAATGATTAAACAACGAGATGAAAGATGGATAAAAGATTTGATTCCTCATCCAGAAGATCAAAGAAATAACTGACGTCCAGAAAACAGCAAAAAGGACAAAGATGGACATTTTGACATAATCAGCTTGAGGCACTCCTGTTAACACTGCCTAGTCAGTCATGTCAAAATGAAAGGCACTGATTTCTTCTTTTTTTTAACCAAGTAACGTATGACATAGAAATCACCAACACCTGGATGGGGCCGTTGGTTAATGTCCAGCTCTTGATCTTGGCTCAGGTCATGATCTCACAGTTCATGAGCTCGAGCCCCGCATCAGGCTGTGTGCTGACAGTGCAGAGCCTGCTTGGGATTCTCTCTCCTTCTCTCTGTCCTTCCCCTGCTTGTCCACTCACTTGCTCTCTCTCAAAATAAATAAACTTTACAAATTTCTTTAAAAATAAAAAAAAAGAAATCACTACCTTCTCTCTCCTCTGCTTCTTAGGGCCTGATCACAGGTGTTTTACTTCCTAACCCCTGCTCCCCTGTTCATGAATCTGGCATCATGTCTAAAACCTACAGGGTAATAGCCAGCCCACTTGTACATACTGGTGAATTTCCAAGGGTCCTTGTAACTATTGGAGTGCTATGATAATAGTCATAAATAGTGTTTATGAACTTCAAGGAATGTTTAGGCTTTGAGTTATGCATGTTTCAGGATCCAGCCTGAACTCTGTGCTTAGCTCCATGGACTCCAAGAACCCTAGTAGATAACTGTAAAACCCTCCGAACTGATCAATATGTCCATTATATACCTAATAGCCCTGCTTAACTTGAAATTCACATTCACAAGTCCACATTTTCTTTACACACACTACCACACACATGTACAAATGCATATACACAACAACAAATGAAGGCGGCTGGTCAGTGAGGCAGGAAAAAAATATCAAAATACATTAAATCTAAGATTATCTACAAAAAATCAGTTGTTTAAAATGGAACATTCACACAATGATGAATATTAATTCTGCCCTTCAGTCTTTAATCAAACAAGACATTCTTCACCTCAGGTTTTAAAAGTATCAGTCAGCTATTTCTGATGGCTTTTTTTACACCGAAAACTAATCCAAAGTCTCTGCTATGACTAACAACTTCCATTATAAACAGCAGCATCTAGCTATTGATTTATTATCTACTCCCACTTGGCATAATACACCTTGGGTCCTTTTAAAAAACCTTGTGAGATTCACCTCGGTCCCACATGGCTAAGTGATAGAATCAAACCCACCATGGTCACAGACTCCAGGTGCAGTTTTACTTGTCATCTTGAAAAAGCTCAGACCTTGCTTCCAGATTCAACTTTCTCTTGAACTTGGATGGCTGTTTTGCCTGGTTTGCTCTTCCGCAAGTTATCATTTCTCTTACTTTAATGCACACCCTGCAAAATGCCAACATAGCTGGACTTTTTACTGACTACATCTGAACAGAGGTCTGTTTTACTACCCTTTTGACTAGCTCAATTTGTCTTCATGACAGCAAGTTAAATAAGAGCACTAATTTCATACAGAGAAGAGGGTTTCCCTAATGAAAAATGAGCAATGTTAAATCTACAAAGGATTGTGGGCAGTGAGTCCATTTTTGTTTCTCTGAATTTTAAACACTGGGAACTTCACTCTTTGAATCAGTGGAGACCCATCTGAGTGTTTGGAGAGCACTCACTGTACTCTCTAAGGTAGATGAAACAATTAAAGCTGTAGAAGATCTCTTGGACCATACAATCCACTCCCTGATAGGACAAGATGTCTGTTCTGTAAGTAACAGATGTTGGACTGGTTTGTGGTATCAGGACGTTCATGCAAAAATAGATTATATAACTTCCCTTGAGTAAATGATAATATAGACACCTTAATAGCATTTCCTCCTTAATTTCCATATTATGTGTTAATAAATATCATTGCATAAGCGATCTGATCTAAGTATCTACCTAATCTCCATTCTTCACCTCCCACTTAATTTCTTTCTTATGACATAGAATGTGATTTTCTCATTATCAAAGCATAAATAAAAAGTTACCTGTCTCCCCAAGAGAAGAGACATTTTGATTAAGGAAGAAAAAGAAGGCAAGTAAGAAGAGAACTTGGACTACTTAACCATATCCACTCTAAGGTGCACCCTCAGGAGCTGGCAGATCATTGTAAAACAGACCTGTCATGTGCCCTGTGTGTTTCCTGTATTATAATGTGATCTACATTCATAAAAAAGATAATCCTTCCCCTCAAAATTAGAGTGAAAAGGAAGAAAACGAATCGCTCCTTCCTACATAACCACTCATTGTTCTGCTTCCATTCTAGGGGTTCTTAACCTGGGACCCATAGATACAATGAGAGAGTCCATGAACTTGGATTCTAAAAAATACATCTTTATTATTTTAAATGACTTTAGGTGAAATTTAGTAATGCATTCAATTTTAAATGTAGGAAAGAAGTATCAGTGATGCCTGTCATTTTGTCACAAATAACGGAGATATTTTCATATCACACTATGGCAGTCACAGATATCTCAAAATATTATTTATGCTCATGCCTAATTTGATATCATGATAGTTATTAAACCACTTCCAGACTGCACCCAACTTTCCTGTTTAAAGATGCTTGTGCCCTTGCTGTGATGAGCACCGGGTATTGGATGGAAGTGTTGAATCACTATATTGTACACCTGAAACTAATATTACACTATATATACGTTAGCTAGCTGGAATTTAAACAAAAAACTTAAAAAAATAATAAAGATGCTCACGCAACATAGCTGGCCAAACTACTGGATAATTCTTTATCTCAGAGTTACTCAGTTAATAGCGAAATCTAGTATTTGCATAGATACCCAGACAATGACTATGTTTTCCAGTGTTCTGCATCTGTACTTGTTTGTTGACCAAGTGTGGAAAAAGATGAAAACTTATATGGTGACGTTTTTCATATCTAGGTAGATCAAATTTCAATTCCTAATCCTCCATAGGACAGCACAGCTTGTGGAACATAAAGAGGTCATGGTCCACGAGTAGTTAGCCTTCACACTGACAAATATTTAAAAGATAACATTGAACTTTAACTTGTCTATATTTTAAATTGTTTATCTGGTCAATTAATACATGAATATCGAAGCACATATATTATTATATCACAAACTTGTTTAATTCTATGGCAAAAGCATTTTAATACAATTGGTTTCCTTTTTAATCCTACATGTTTTATTTTATGCATTTTAAAATATTATCCTGGGGCACCTGGCTCGCTCAGTTGGTTAATCATTCAACTTCAGCTCAGGTCATGATCTCGTGGTTGGTGAGTTGGAGCCTCGCGTTGGGGTCTGTGCTGACAGCTTAGAGCCTGGAGCCTGCTTCAGATACTGTGTCTCCCTCTCTCTGCTCCTACCCCGCCCCTCTCAAAAATAAATAACCATTTGGGGCACCTGGGTGGCTCAGTCAGTTAAGCAACTGGCTTCGGCTCAGGTCATGATCTCACGGTTCGTGAGTTGGAGCCCCATGTCGGGCTCCGTGCTGACAGCTCAGAACCTGGAGCCTGCTTTGTATGCGGTGTCTCTTTCTCCCTCTGCCCATCTCCTGCTTGTGTTCTGTCTCTCCCTCAAAAATAAAAAAATATATATATTTAAAAAAAATTTTAATAAATAAACATTTAAAAAAATCTTTAAAAAAATAAATAAAATAAAATATTATCCTAAAAAGGGATTTACAGGTTTCACCAGACTGCCCAAAGTGTCCCATTTGCTGCTGTTACAAATTACCACAAATTTAGAGGCTTAAAACAACACGGGTTTATTATTTTATAGATCTGGAGGGCATAAGTCAAAAATGGAGGGTCATGAAGCTAAAACCAAAGTGTCAGCAGAGTGTGCCCTTTCTGGATGCTGCCAGGGGGATCTGTTTTCTCATCTTTTCCAGCTCTAGAGAGGAACACACGTCTTGTCTCATTGCACCCAGCCTGCAATTACATCTCTCCAGTCCCTGCTTCCATCATGGTGGCTCTTTCTCTGACCACCCAGTCTCCTTCTTTCACTTACAAGGAAACTTGTCATTAACATTAGGCCCACCCAGGTAATCCAGGATAATCATAATCACATCTGGAAAGTCCCCTTTGCCATGTAAAGTAATATAGTCACAGGTTCTAGGCATTAGGATATGGATATCTTTAAGAGACTACTGTTCTGCCTACTATCCTGCCCATAACATACACACACACACACACACACACACACACACACACACACAAGTTAAGAACCCCTGTTGTATTTCCTACCACTCTTTCTGATATTACAAAGATATCAAGTAACACCCTTCATAACTCAAAGTAATGTGCCATGCTCTTTAATTTTGTTCAAAATCTTATTTAGCTAATAACTACTCTTGAGATTCACGTTCATGTTCTGGAGAATAGGGTAACATTATAATCACAAAACCTGTAACATAACGCCAAAAACTCAGTGAAAATTGATGATATACACACATCTAAGAAGTTGACATCTATACAAAATTGATACAATGTATTGAATAAAGCAAAAGGATTTCAATGAGCGTATCTATCGTATATCCCTCTGATTTACAAAGTAAAACCTTCAGCGAACAAATTCAGAAGTGTATTTTTTCCAATAAGAGGACACCTAACAATCTCTTTAATCAAGGTCAAAGTTGGTTAACAATAGCAGCATTATAAATAGTAGTTAGAAGAGTTAAGTTTTATTCCCTTTTAATTTTATTAAATGTCCCTCACCTTGCCATGCAATGCTGGAAAACTTATGCAGAGTTTATTCTCTCCATGCACATACATACTCTCCCTCTCTCTTCTTTGCCAGATAAGTACTGATAAATTTACCTGGTATTCTTAGATGTTTAAAAACCTAAAACAGAATGTATAAGCACAGTATCAAGTGTTTGTAACTACTGATCAACTTAAGCTCTCATTCAGTCTGCTCTCCCCCACCTCCTCTCCCCTTCCTACCTGAAAAAGGAGATTAGGACGTCAGCGATGTTTCAAAGCCTCCCTGATTTGATGGCATGAAATCTTTCCTATTTCTCCAACGTTGAACTGATGTCTCTGCTGTGTTCTTTTTGAAAAGATCTGATACTACAATTGTTTACAACTATAAGGTACCTCACATCTTCTTAGAGATTATTGGTGACCACCTTCAATAATAAGCGTTAACATGAATTATTTTAACCATGTAATTTGTTTACATGATTTTAAAGCTCCAAAGTATCTATGTGAAGTTGATCATAATTTTGCTACTTTATAACACTATAATGTTTTATTTCTATCGCCACATGTACAGACACACACACATCACATATGTGTATATCATTTCAAAAGTCAGATTTTAAAAAAGAACAAATTGGCAGAAATGTCTCTACCCCCTAATATAATATGATGATATAAGGCTATGTATAATTCAAGTAGGCAAAGTTGTCAGACACTTTTCACCTTGTTGCTTTTTTATTACAAAGCTGCTGCAGGATTCATTTTACTCTAGAATAAAAATCCCATTATTCTCAAAATAAAATAATTTAATAGGAAAAAATTCTTCAGATATTTTAAACGCTTTTGTAAAGTCATGGTTTCTTAATCAAACTTGAAGCTTTCTAGAATCCAAAGGACTTTAATAGCCAATTTTTGCCCTTTCCCTCATTTACATACAAATTCTTTTCTCCTACTTAAATGCCATCAAGTTACCTTAAATTAGTGATGAGGTGGGAAAACAGAAAAAGCAGAATATCCTAGGAGATAGAATAATTATTGCTTTTGCAGTCCAGCACAGCCAATTATCTTTGGTGCTGTGATATTTAACAAGGGAATCTCAGAAGGGACACTCTGTCTACCTGTCTGCATGCACAGGAATGCTATGGCTATCTCAAGTAATTCACCTGTAATTCTCTCCTGCATAATTTTCTACCATTAGCATCACATCAGGATTATTACATTGGACCATGTGGCTCCACTTGATTAAATACGTAACATTTTGAGTTTGCTTATTTGTGTACTTGTTTTCATTATTCTTTGCTAGGAGGAAAGTTAAAAGAAATGTGGAGAGCTAGTGTGGCATAATGGGGGTCAGGAAACGTGAGTCTTGGTCTTAGGTGAACAACTACCACCATTCACTAGTTGTGGCACCTTGAGTGAATCAGGAATCTCTTTAAGCTCTCAACATCCCTCACCTCCTATGCCTTACCATGCTCCATGCTTCTCGGCAAACTTAACATATAGATTCCACTTTTTGACTCTAGTTATCAGTTATATTGCTTCACAAATATTTTAATAAATCTTCAAACAAAAATTAGAGACCATGCTTATTGTTTAAGATCACGAAAAACTATATAGTAAGATGAGAAATGCAATTCTATTAACAGGTGGAAAGGTTTCCTCATTGGAGGTAAATGTGCTCTGAGAATACTGGTTAGATTCCAAGAGATAACATTTTAGGTGAAACTGAGCTTTGTTAGATAGAGAGACAAATTTGCCAGATACTCTAGACAGGGAGAGGGTCAGGTAGAAAAGCGAAAAGAAAGAATGGAGTGTGGATCCAAGAAAAAAGAAAAGGAATGTGTCGGCAGTGTAACTTCTCTCTGAATCATAATCATAATAATTACTGAAATTATTAAAGCCTGGATGGGAGTGAATCTCTGTGGGAATACTGAAAGACTGGTCTTTGCCCCTGCACCAGAGATCAGCAAACTTTCTTCTAACAGGGCCAAATAACAAGTACTTCAAGCTTTGCGGGTCATATGGTCTGTGTCACAGCAACACAACAACTCTGCCCTTGTATCATGCCATAAACAATATGTGAATGAATAGGTATGGCTCGTATCTGTCCTAATAAAACTTTATTTTTGAACACTGACACTTGAATTGCATATAATTTCCATGTTTCACGAAATATTGTACTTCTCATTTTTTCAACCATATAAAAATGTAACATCCACTCTTAATTAAAGTGGGATTACAAAGATAGTCAGTAGGCCAGATTCAACCTGCAGGTCATGGTCATAGTTGGCCAACCCTTGCTCTAGACCAGAGTAAGAAGCAGAAGAAACAAAGCAGCCTTATCTAGGTAATGAGGACGTGATCCCAGACATTCAGCAATTGTAGGAAGAGTTCTAGACTATCACTGGCTAGGGAAGTAGGTTTGATTCATTGTAATCAGATCCCTAAAAAGTAGCCTGGGTCCCAAATGACATTTAGATTACAGGTTGAAAAGATCGGAAGTGTTGGCCAGATGTATTCATTGTAACTCTGCAAATACCTCAAAATAACTTTGACCAATATGAGGTGGGGGGGGGGGTGCGGAATAGGAAGGTAGAATTAGAATAAAGCTCAAGGGTGTCTCACTGAACACAAGTAGAAGATAGTATGAAGTAAACCACTAAATTTCCAAAAGAGACCATAGTCCTTTGAAGGTAAAATGACAAAAGCCTTGAGAGATTAATCAAATCTGAAAATCTAAAAAGGATTCCAGGAAGGAAGAACAGCTTGACTGATGGCGCAGAGGCAAGAATAAGTCACTGTGAATTACTGCAGAGAAATTAGGCTGTGCGAAAGGAAATACAGTTGTGGTCCACCCATCCCATCTCCTGCCCATGGAAAGCCAGTGCTTTGAACTCCTTCTCCAGCTTCAAGGCAGCACCACATCTGAGACCAGAATGTAGGAGCGTGCCCAGGAGCACGCAGCTTCTCCCAGGGAATCCTGACACATAAGACCCACCCAGGAACCAAGAGCCCAGGGAAGGGCTTGAGGTGTTATCAGCTGAGGTCATGAAACCCCAAAAGAAGGAGGGGGCCAGGCCTATGTCAAAGGCTGGTGTATGCACCCAAACAGGGAAACATGGAATCATTTGAATTGCATTGACTGGAATGAGTGACTTCCAGAAATAGGTAGATGCTTCTTTTTCTCTCACCTCATCCACCTCCAAGGAGAAAGAGAAGTTCTAAGAGTAGTCAAGGTAGAAAGGGCTCCAAGGACACAACTAGGGCACTGCAGAAGGGAGTGGATTATTTCAAAGTACAGAGAAAATAAAAGGAAGTTCTGAGTTAAGGCATCATTTGGCCTCTGGCCTTTCTATACCCTCTTAGGTGGCTTCTCCCTCTGGGAGCTGGTCTCCGTGTGGTGGAAACAAGGAGATCATCCCTGGGTTGCTCTTTGCAGGGGAGGAGCCCCCAGCCAGGAACACCTAGCAGGACTTTTCATGGGTTTATCTTTCCATGCCCTTCCTCATCTCCAGGTGACAGAATGTGCCATGTCAGGATCAGAGGCCCTAGTTCTCTCAGAAGCAGAGGCTTAGACAAGAGGCAAGAGGAACCATGCCAGCATTTGTGAGATTTCCTCATGAGGATGACAAAGGTGTGTAGCAAAAGTCTTTTATTAATTATTTTAAGCTTTTTTATTTGTTTTGAGAGACACAGAGACAGCGTGAGTAGGGGAGGGGCAGAGAAAGAGAGAGAGAGAGAGAGAGAGAGAGAGAGAGAGAGAGAGAGAATCCCAAGCAGGCTCCACACTGTCAGCACAGAGCCTGATGTGGGGCTTGAACTCAAAAAACCATGAGATCATGGCCTGACCCAAAACCGAGAGTCAGATGCTTAACCAAATGAGCCACCCAATCGACCCACCAAAGTCTTACCTGGTGGTAAAGAGGCTTCCTTTGCTGGAGTGTCCTCAAAGCATTTTCTCTCCTTCTGAGTCAAATCCCTTTCCATCAGAAACTAATTTGTTTCCATGCTGGGAGTCAGGTTGGCATTCTGTGCCTGAACCAGGAAGAGGGCCTGGGCAGGGGCAGGACACAGAGTGGCAGCAGGTCCAGGGGCCTGGCAGTGAAGGAGGGCACAGAATTCACTTGAGGGGAGGAAATACAGTGGAGAAATGGAGCTCACTCTGTTCAAAAGAGTTATTTTCCTTTTGAAAGACTCCATAGGTAATCTTGGTGCAGTACTTGAAGGTCTGGGAAGAAAGAAAAACTTCCTGGATTGGTCCTCAGAAAACAGTCCAAGTCTGTTTCTGTCATGTGCCTTAGGGAGAGACCTCTCCGGACACCTACCAGAATGAGCACAGCATCTGTGCTGACACCAATAAGGAAAAAATAACCAGGACCTTCAATCCACCTCCCTTAGATCATAAACTGATCATTAGTTGGAGAGAAGGAGCAGTTTTTGCCCACCTGGGATTATGCAATTAGAAACAGTCTGGAAGGTTTTATGTTTTCCTCCAAGGCAGCCACAGGGATGAAGAGCAGAGAAATGAGAAGGAGTGACAAGGGACAGCTCCCTGCTGAATCTGACATCTTCGTGCTCTGACACATTTAGAATGCATGGAGTTACTGGGCCTCATGGCATATGACTCCCAAGAGGAGGTTGCCTTCCTTGCTTACATAGGCATGGATCCTGTGGTGGTCAGAGCCCCCAGGGAATGTAACAACCCTGACTGGTATTCCTGAAGGAAAAAAAAAAAAAAATACTGGTGCAGCTTATGCTTCAGAAGAGAGACTATCAATGCTCAGATTTCCCTATTGTGTGACATTTGGCTTAGAACAGAAAAGAAAATGTGAAAGGAAAAGACATTGAGAGTCTTCTGCATCTTTGACTTGCTCACCAGGGGAACAAAGAATAGTTAATAGACGATCTCTAACTTTGGTCTGCCAGTTTGAATATACCATGTTATTCTCAGACTGAAATGATAGAAAACAAGCTTTACCAATGGTATCCTCCTGAACAGCTTTGAAAGTCGTTGGTTCAAGAGCTATATTAAGAAATAAGATGCTTCCTGAAACCAATGAAATGTAGTATTTGCTTCTGAAGATAGGCTGCATACAATCACTATTCAATGGCCACCTATTTTCTCCCCTACACTCAGCATGTATATAGTACATATATATTACACAAATATCCTCTATTGGACATAAATGCTGCAACACACATACACATCAACACACACATACAAAGACTCGGTTCCTTTGTTCAAGGAGTTTACAAGTGGTTGGTAATTACTATTACAATTATTCCTCACCACAGTATACCACATGCCATTTCCAAAGTTATTTTTATAGTCAAAGCTCTTAAAAGCTGATTTTAGAGATAAAAAATACTTTTTCAGGAAAAAAAAATCATTGGGAATTGCTAAAAACACAGAAAGATAATGTGCAAGTAACAGAATGGAGTCAAGAAGCAACAAAAATTCTTAAACCTTCCCTGCACCCCTTCTCATCACCACTATAAACCTTGAAATTAGTCACTTTGGGCTACATAACAATTAGGCTAAAACTGATGATTAAGTCAAACTTTTAATTATCAAACAAAAATTATAAATTAAAAAATCTTTCCTTAAATACTCTACTAATAAAGAACTGCTTCTATATGTAACCTAGTTTACTATCTTAAGCATGACTCTATTTTAGAAGGGCTACATGTTTTGTTGAAAACCAATCTTTTCCTAATATTACATAACTAAATATTTCTTTTTTCAATGTGTTGCTATAGCATTCAGCCAAACAATAAAATTAATTTAGTTGAAGGACCTGTGATAAACTCCAAGCCTTTGCAGAAGTGATTAATCATAATATGAAGAAAAACAAAGCTAGCTTTAGAAAGACTGAAAATAAGAAATCTAGAATACTCTTAACCATGTTGGAAATAGTTTCCAATCTTTTCTGCCTCCAACGTGCAAATGTATCTTCCAACGTAGGTAGAGAAAAATAACGGTCAAATATTTAAGGTTAACATTTTTTTTTCTTTGAAGCATTTGGTAGAGAACTGGAAAAAAAAATAAGAGCAGGGGAATGGTAAAAATGACACAACATTTCACTCAACATTTATTCAGTGTAATGTTCATGCCAATCACTGTGCGAGAGGCTGAGAACACATAAGTAAACAAAACTTGGACTTGCCTTCCCAAGGGGTGACCATTTGCTTATATTGGAGAAGACATTTCCTAGTAAGATGATCGTCTCCTCTATCTTTCATCTTGGCCACATCCCTAAATCCTACCTGCTAGTCAAAAATTAATTAGCAGGAAAATGACTTAATATTCCTTCAAACTCAATACTTCCAAACCTCAACAATTTTCTGTAACTCCACGTGTCCTGCACACCTCACCCATCATTGTTCCTGGTTCTACAAGCTAGAACACTCTGGGCTAGCTTCAGCTCTTCACCTTTTCTCTTACCTCTGTTATGTGTCATGCCAGCCTATTCGACCACAGAAATAGCTCTTCAGATCTTCTTCCCATCCATCTTATGCCCTCTTCCTAATTTAAGACCTTGTGATCTTGGCAGTGAACTAATGAAAAGGCACATCCAGTGCCTCTTCCAAGCTCCTCCCTCTCCCTTAAGTCCTTTGCACCAACACAAGGGCTATCTTCCAAAACACATGAAGATCTGATCATGTCTCACTGTCCTACTTGAAAACTTCAGCTGAGAAATATTACCAAGTTCTTTCAAGTGGCACTAAAGCCCCTAAATATGGCACAGCTTACCATTTAGAGGCCACTGCATGGTATGCATCCACACACCTCGTGCCATGCTAAACTATATCCTCTTCTTCCAAAAACAATCCAGATATTCATACTTGCAAACCTTTCTCCCACCGGTTCATGTGCAGAGAGTGCTCTCTTGCTTACCACCATATCCCCAGACTACACAGATTTGCAGTCTCTGGTTAGAAGCCAGAAAGAGAGTAGAGACTTGTGGAAAACTAGTCCTTGAGGCAAAAGCAGGTGGGTGGACATGATTTGGTCAGATACTGGCAAAGTTTAAGACCAAAATGAGAAATCTGAATATATAGGGACCTTGAAATCTGAAGGAGGAAAATCCAAGTACAAAGCTGGCAAAATTTAACAAGGAAAAAGGCATGCTTTGTCTACCGGGCATTTGATGTATCTGTAAAATGGTCATGAACAGTGATTCTTGACTTGATGCTTCTTTAGAGGACCCAGGACTCCACTACCGCGCTCTCCTGGGTTTTCTCGTGAACACAGACCTCTACAAGGCTAAAGACTGACAGAACGTAACATCGCAGCCCAATTCACATAGCAGCAGAGTATTAGGCAACATTGCTCCCATAATGAAGAACTATTTCTCTGAGGTTGACTAACAGGTGGGTTTCAAGAATTTTTGATAGCACTTATTTCATAGTGTTCTCTCTTTGGCATACTTCCTAGCTCTAAGATTTTTGTTTAATGAAAAAAAATTGCTGCCATGCAAAGGAGAGCTAAAAACAGCATATGCAATTTTATATAACCAGGCTTATCCTAGCATGTCAGGTCACCTTAATCCCTCAATGAATAAGCACTAGTTGAACTACTGAGATATTTCCATCCATTATAGTCTCATTTCTTGAATGTCCGAGGCATCTGTAACCAAGAGCCAATTACCACTGTAGTTCATTAATCATCAGTATTGCTTAATGCCAAGAACTGGAGGGAAGCTGCCTACATTGTTTTACTTAAGTTTCTCTACAAGAAATGCATAAATGAATAGCTGGTCCTACAAGAGTAGGCTAGTCTTGTGTAGGCTCTGGGTAAACTGCACATGAAGTCTCATAAGAAGTTTCTTACGGGGCTCTTGGGTGGCTCAACTGGTTATGCACCTGACTCTTGATTTTGGTTCAGGTCCTGATCCCAGGGTCATGAGATCAAGCCCCCTGTTGGGCTCTGTGCTGAGCATGGAGCCTGCCTGAGATTTTTTTTCTCTCCCTGTGACCCTCCCCAGATCGTGCTTGCTCTCTCTCTCTCTCTCTTTCTCTCTAAACAAAACAAAACAAAAAAGTTTCTTCCAACAAAATGTGGTGTTTCATGTAGTTTCTGTGTAGGTTTTAGCAATAAACCATAAATTCACATATCACATGTAATATTTTTATATTTTATAAAATGCCTATTGGACTATCAAAACCTATTCAAAGTTTTTACTGTATCTAGAGATCAGTTATAGGAGTATTGTTACAAATCTATGTTATCAAAAACTGCAGCCTATTATGTACCCAATGAGCTTAAATGTGAAGCCTAAGCCATATCAAGTATATTGTTTTTCCAAAATGAATACAACTTCCCATATGAAGAATGTTTGTACTTTTAAGAAAACTATTTGTAGTCAAATACATACAGAATTTAAACACTTTCATAGAGCCCTAGAAGACAGGTACCACTGCAAAGGGGATGCTATTTGTTCTAAATGGACCCCACAGATTAAGAAAAGTAATTTTAGGGGCGCCTGGGTGGCGCAGTCGGTTGAGCGTCCGACTTCAGCCAGGTCATGATCTCGCGGTCTGTGAGTTCGAGCCCCGCATCGGGCTCTGGGCTGATGGCTCAGAGCCTGGAGCCTGCTTCCGATTCTGTGTCTCCCTCTCTCTCTGCCCCTCCCCCGTTCATGCTCTGCCTCTCTCTGTCCCAAAAATAAATAAACGTTGAAAAAAAAAAAAAATTTAAAAAAAAAAAAAAAAAAAAGAAAACTAATTTTATCCATAAATGGGTAAAAATTCCACAGGATGGATTTTGGCTCCCTAATGAAAGCATGTCATGATAGTCAGATGCTCTAAGATAGAAAGCCATACCTTGGCAAAGAGAAAAATGTAGGACCAAGGAAATGTCGGGGACACTGAAGCTTGAGCACATGAAACCATAACTTCCCAGGGCAGAAAATAATGACTTTTAAGAAAACAGATACTTAACATTTTTAATTTAGGTGTTGTTCTGTAACTTAATTTTTTATGTGTTGTCATAGCCTCCACTATCCCAAATCTCCAACAAAGGCAGTTACACACAGAAATTCAGGGAGAGACAATCTGAACCATACCCACCAGGCCAGTAGGGAATAGAAAATGGGAAAGCGCAACACAGAATGGGAGTGGGCAATTCAGAGGAATAGCCATTCAGAGCCAAGAGAAATTAAAAAGAAATGTTAAGTTTCCCAGAACTCACAAGAGGTATTAGGTGCTAAACAGAAAATGGAAGATGGAAGCCAATTTTGCTTTCGATTTCAGAAGACAACATGAGCCCAGAATGTATCTGGGTTATTACCATTTATTTATCCAAATTGATTCAGCACCTACTATGTGCCAGCTACTAATCCAGGCTTTGGACATAAAGGTACAGTAGGCGGAGCAGAGAGAGTAGAGGCAAGTAGTAGGAGCTGAGGCTGAGAGCCAACAGGGCAGACTACAGGAGCTGGTAGGCTGTGATAAGGACTTCCATGATGAGGTGGTCTCTGAGCGAGATGGGAAGCCACTGGAGAGCTCTGAATGGAGGAGTAACTCAACCTGACTTACATCCTGTCCAAGGCATTTAAAACAGTCTAAATGGAACAAGGGAGGAAACAGAAGTCCAGCTTGAAGGCCAGTAGTTTGAAGGTCCTCCAGGTGAGAGACAGGGACAGGATAGATGTTCTCAGAGGAAGTGGTGAGAAATTTGGAGCATAGATATATTTTGAAGGTAAAGAGGACAGGATCAGCTGACAAATCGGACGTGGGGTGCAAGAGAAAGAAAATTCAGGGAAGATTCTAAGGTTTTCACGTTGAGCAGCTGCAAAATGAAATTCAATTCAGATTTCCAAATCAGAGACTTTTTCCCCTGCCTTTAAAGTCTAGGGAGGGACAGAACTGAAAATAGTCAAATGGCAACATTAGAACCCGCAAGGATGTTTCAGCCATGCTAACCCAGTCTCCTTCCCCATTCTCGTCCTGAAACATAAAAGAAAGGCAAAGTTTCTCCATTGTTAACCTGCTAAGAGTTAAAGCTCAACAGTCTTTAATAGTACATTGCAAATGATAGCACTTCATGACTATTTTCATTAAGTAAAACTAACATCTTATTTTGATTTTAAATAACTTTTGAGCAGATTTTCATTATTTGCAATTTTCTCACTTGGAGGAAAACTGCCTTAACTCATAACAGTCTGGAAAGCTTTAGAAGTTCCTTGGAAGAATATTATGGTAGCTCTAAAAATATGACCGTAAGTCTGACCCTGCATTAATGCTGGAGGAGAGAGAGAGAGGAAAAGGGAACAGAGCAAGTTAGAAACCAATTATTAGAGCTACTTTGAACTACGTAAGGTTACCCAAGACATACTAATCTCTGGGCCTGTTTTCCAATTTGTAGACTTAAAGTGAAAATGTATCACAGGATTGACATAAGGAAATGTCTTCTTTTACAAATAAAAGCATTTAATAAAAATATGTTGATATTCCCAATGTTTGGGTAAATTTGGTCAGAGGAAAAACAATTGTGACAGCTTGCAAGCCTCAATGTGACAAACATTAGCATTTGCTTCTTTTTTTTTTAAATATGACCACTTTTAGCCATGACTAAATCCAACAGCTCCAAGAGGGTTGCTCCCAGAATCATGTGGTGCTGTGCCCACCCTCCTTCGTGAGGATGAGTGGAGCCTCCCATGACAGCAGACTTCAGCCAGGCTGTCCCAGCTCCAGCCTCACCCCCACCCACTGGGGAAAGATAGGACCGATCGGCACTAAACCCAAACTATCGTAGCTCTTGCTGCTTTTATTATCTTAATTACCATATTATCTTAATTACCATATTCCTTTTGCCACTGTTGCACAAAATGCTCTATTTCCTTTCAGCAGCTCTTAAACTTTCTTGGCTTATAGACCTGTCAGGCAGTCTGGGGAAGTCTCCTGGGCCCTTCTCAAAATCACATTTTTTAATTCATTAACATAAAATGCACAAGATTACAAAAGAAACCAGTTACATTCGAACACAGTTGTATCCTTACTCCCCGTGGCAGTTCATGGACAAAGTAACAGTTCACAATGTTTTTTCTTTAGTAATCTTGGAAACCCATTTGTGGCTCGACCCCACAAACTGTGAGATCATGTCCTGAGCTGAAACCAAGAGTTGGACACTTAACCAACCGAGCCACCCAGGCGCCCCCAAATTACTTACATTTTAGCCCTCAGTTTTTATGTCAAAAACATGTTGACCAAAGTAAGATTGTTCATCAGAAGCTTAAAATAAATTAATAATTAACAGAGACCATGACAATTTGGGCCATTAAAAGGAAGTGATTAAATTGTCTGATGCCCCCCTAACAACCCAAACCATACACACTGCTGGTCTATACCTCTCATCCCAGCATCTCATACTCCACATGCCTAACACACTTACTGTGAGGTCAGTGTGAGCTACACTCATGCCTTCACAGAGGCCATCATCTGGGACTGCTTTTCCTAACCACACATTAATGCACACGTAGTAATATAATTCAGAGGAACAAAAGTACAGCCAGGGGAACAGGGGCTTCTGGAGCATCTTTACTATTAACCAGGACCTAGAACCTCCAAGGCTCCTACAGATTTGAATGTAGAGCAACGTGAAATAGGAGTTATGCAATAATTATTTATTGAATGACTAATGATGACTGTAGTCTTTACTTCATAAAATAGATTCATACATTTTACTTTTTTGTTGATTTCAAATTTTTACTTTCCACATTTTTACTTTCCACATTTATTTATTTTTGAAAGACAGAGCTTGAGTGGGGGAGGGGCAGAGAGAGAGGGAGACACAGAATCTGAAACTGGCTCCAGTCTCTGAGCTGTCAGCACAGAGCCCGACTCGGGGCTCAAACTCATAGACTATGAAATCATGACCTGAGCTGAAGTTGGACGCTTAAATTTTTATTTAAATTCTAGTTAGTTAACATATAGCACACTATTGGTTTCAGGAGTAGGATTTAGTGATTCATCTCTTACATATAATACATATACATACATATATGTATATATATACATATATATGTACATATACATATGTACATACATATAATACATATACATATAATCACAAGTGCCCTCCTTAATGCCCATTTAGCCCATCCCCCTCATCCCCTTGTCTCCATTGTGCCACCTATTGAACAAATTCAATCAACTGCTAGAGTTTCTGGTACTTAAAAACAATACTAATATATTACAAATATTTTGTATTATTATACAAAATTACACATATAATTTACATATATAATTTATATTTATATATTTATATATAATTTATACACATATAAAATATATTAATTGCCTGTGTTCCATTTCTCACTAATTTTTTTTTTAATTTTTTTTAACATTTATTAATTTTTGAGACAGAGAGAGACAGAGCATGAACAGGGGAGGGGCAGAGAGAGAGGGAGACACAGAATCCGAAGCAGGCTCCAGGCTCTGAGCCATCAGCCCAGAGCCCGACGCGGGGCTCGAACTCACGGACCGCGTGATCATGACCTGAGTTGAAGTCCGACGCTTAACCGACTGAGCCACCCAGGCGCCCCTCACTAATTTTTTTTAAAGAACATGATAGAAAGCCTCTGCAGCTTTTGAGACAATGACGAAGGAAAATCCACATTCCTGATTGATACACGGAGTCTAGTAAAACCCAAAAAGATTTCAGATTTCTAGGATTGGTATGTTCAGAAATTTTATATTTCCCTCAGCTTTGTGCTCTGTCAGATATAAACAGAACAAAAGAAAGATCTCTAGAGCAAACATGAAAATGCAGCAGAAATTAGGCTTCTGTATAGTGAATGTTACCTGCGTGATTAAAAGGGGAAACAAGAACTACCTTCTTTCATGTAAATTATAAAATTAAAAGATCAGTTGTTATCCATGGGTGATCCGGGGTGAATCTATCCTCCTACATCCATAATTATTAAAACCACCACTTAATGTACAACATGAGCCTAACCTAGAGTTAGCCAGAAATTGTGCGATTTTGTAGCTTTTTTTAAGATTCTAAAACCCCAGTTCTTGAGATGGTTTTGATGTGCCCTTTATTTAGAGGCAGAAAGATGACCTAAACTTCGGCTCTAAAATACTGACTGAGTTCCATACAGTTCCAGTGTATGGTTATATGCCTGTCTGCTTTGTTTTAAAATAAAACTGATTACCATCAGCTAAATTTGACTATTAGACCTTCTGTGAAAGGAAAAAAAAAAAAAATATATATATATATATATATATATATATATATATATATATAAAAGGTTTTTAAATTTCTCAATTTCTAAAAGAAAAAAAGGTATTATAGAATTACAGTTGGAATTAAGTTTGGGGATTATTTTCTATTAATTCAATGAAAAGAGTTTCCTAAATATCAGTTTAAGATCTACTGATCAATATCTATATTATACTGATTCATACATACATGTATACATGAATATACCGATTAATACCTATCATTAACAGTCAACTTCTTGAACTGGATACTTTGGGCTACAAATAATAGAAAATCTGATTCAGAGTAGTTGAAATACAGGCTATTTCTTGTTTAGTAATAAAAGGCTGGACAAGGCAGTCCCATAGTTGCTCCATGATGACACTATGGGATTGCATCCTCATTCTAGGTTTTTCTAGGCAACGAAAAATCCTCAGTCTAGGTTTTTCTTTGCATCCTCAGTCTAGGCAAAACTCAGTTTTGCCACAACCAGTTAGCTATGACAAAACAAATTCCAGAACAAATTCCAACACCAGAGAGAACGTTTCCTCTCACCCCTCTATCCTTTCCGGGTGGATAGTCTCCCCTTGAAGCCTCAGAAGTCTTCCCCTTACATGTCATCAGCCAGAACCGGATTTCATGCCGACAAACCAGTTGTGGTGATGGAAAACGAGATTGCCACAGTGGCATTAACATTCATGACTAATCCCCCAGCGCAGGCACACTGTTACCCAAATAACCTTAGGATCCTTTAGGCTAGGAAAGAGCAGGGAAACCCGGCAGTGTCTGCTACACACAATATGTGCCACATACTATACACCAATTTTTTAAATCTTTAAAATTTTTAAAAGGAAACCACAATGTGTATACTTATACTTCATAAATGAAGAAAGCAAGGCTTCAACAAATCCAATGATTTGACAGTCACACTGCTCATAAGCAAGCAAGTCTGAACTGAGGACTGAGGCTTTGGAGCCTCCTATGCAGTCACTGATGACAACCAAACCACAAATAAAACAATGGTCCATGTTCCTGTGGCTTGAAAGCCAGCAATGTTAGGCTCTGTTCACCAAAATATGATTAGCAACTTCAGACTGTTTCTTCGAAAAAGATGTTCATGTGTATCTTCAAGATATCCTCCAAATGCTAATACGTTTTGGTTCTTCCAAAGAAAAACTCTCTCTGAAGTTGAGGTGACAGGGACCATCAGTTCCAGATAAGAGAAAATACAACCCCATCTACACTCTCCATAAACTGGGGCCGTGCGCCTTGAGACCAGAACAGGTCATATGTCATAGGTGGCATCTTTTTGATGATTTGAGAGCCTCATAATTGTTTATTGACTCAAGCCCAGCTTCACTTCACTTCTGCTTTAGGAGAAACTATTTTTCTAAAATTTAGTGGTAAATGATTTTTGAATAATGAGAACTTGGAGGGAGGAAAGAGGAAGTTATATGAAGCGAGGCAAATAATTGAAGATGTTCATAATGCAAGTCATTTTTCTCCAGAAATAGTACCTGCTGAATTCCCTGTCTTTTTTTCCTGCGTGAGGAAAAAAATAACAAAAAACTTGCTGTGTGTGTGTTAAGATATTGATGCTTGGGTATCACGTGGCAGAGCAGCTGCTATTCATAAAATTAGGCAGTAGAAAAGCTCAATGTTCTCAACAAGATGCTAATTATTTACTCTTACTTGATATATTCTTCCATAAATTTCCTATTATTTGCCTTATGTTCTGTCTATGATCTCCCATCAAAGAAAAGCATATCACCATTTTTTGTGTTGTTAACATAATGTTTTTAGGGTAAATGTTTACTTTAGAAAGATGTTTAATCCCAAATGCTAATGAAAATATAAGAAAATTGATAAGTAAGTAGAAGTGAAAAAGACACCACAGGGCCATATTCCCAGCATCGCTTTGAACTTGCTAATTGTTGTTCAGTGGTAGCCCATAATGTCACATTCCCTTTTCCTTAAAATGGAACTTGTAAAAACTGTTTTAAGAAAACAGTTTATTTTGGTACTGGTGGCACAAGAAGTTACCAAAGGAGATGTGTTACCTATATTTTGTTTAAAACAGCCACACAAATGATCCGTCCCAGATGCCTTGACATCTACTTTTGCTGCAAAAATATAAAACAGCTCCAAGAAGCAGAGTTAGGAATATGATAAACTTCAGTTGTTCGTGGGAAATGAAAGAAAAGAGAAAATTAAGGGCACCTGGGTGGTTCAGTCAGGTGAGCACCTGACTCTTGATTTTGGCTCAGGTCATGATCCCAGGGTCATGGGATCAAGCCCCGCACCAGGCCCTTCACTGAGCATGGAGCCTGCTTAAGATTCTCTCTCTCTCCCTCTGCCTCTCTCCCCTGCTCATGCTCTGTCTCTCTCTGTAAAATAAATTTTCAAAAAATAAATGCTATTTTAAAAAGAACAAAGCAATCTAAAATTGTGCAAAATATAAATTCCATTTCTTGTAATTTCTGTGTTCCATGCTTTTTCTAAGATATGCCAAGAAAAACATTGTTGTGTTTAATGTAGTATCTAAGGAAATTTTTCAATTCTCCCCAGTATTTTTATTTGTGCCTATTAGCTTAGAAATGTATTTTTAAGTGCTTTACATTACACTGGTCATCCATCATAGGTATATATGGAAATAAAAATAAATACCACCGCTCTCAGCATTTTAAATATCCCTTTGAACACTGACTATGAGTACACAGCTCTTTTGGCCTATATAAATGCCTTATCTTTTAGAGTTTGACAGTTTATAAAGTGCTGTGTGCTCTGTACTATCTCATTTGTTCTCATGTAACCACCCAAACCTTGAAGTGAATGGGTGGGTAATAATTCCTATTCTACCGATGAAGGTGGGTTCCAAGATGAAGAGTAATGTCCCACAGGTTGTGGTGGAGCCTGGAATAAAACACGGGTCTTGGGGGGGAGCCTGGGTTGCTCAGTTGGCTAAGCATCAGACTTCAGCTCAAGTTATGGCCTCACAGTTCATGAGTTTGAGCCCTGTGTTGGGCTCTGTGCTGACAGCTCAGAGGCAGGAGGCTGCTTTTGAATTTTGTGTCTCCCTCTCTCTCTCTGCCCTCCCCCACTTTCACTCTCTCTCTCTCTCTCTCAAAAATAAACATTAAAAAAAAACACACACAGTCTTGGCATTACTGCCATTATACATGGTATAAGGTAAGAAAAATGGCTGGCAAATGCCTTAACAGAAATGCAAATAGAAAAATCTAATTGTTTCATTCTGGTTTGTTTACACAGCGCCCTATAAGCACTGCTCCAGACAAATGTTTTCTCCAGTAAATGCAAAACACTGATGCCAAAGTCTTCTTGAAATTGGTGTTCAGAGAACCTAAATATTAAAATAAATTCTTCCTTTTAATGGCATTCTTCCCTCTTGCTGATTTTTCTATCTTAAATTTTTTTTAATAACCTAACATCCTTATCAAAAACCTGTTGTTATTTTTTATGTCTAGAAATGCAGAATGGAAGAGTCCTGCAATGGCGTTAACTTGGCCATATTTGTAGATTTGCTGATCAAAAGCCTTTTATACGTTAGCTGGTTTAAATGTAAACCGGGCAGATTATTTGTGATGTGAAAACCATGATTTTTGCTTTATATAGTCACTTTTAGCCCTGAGAAATTTCTGTGCCTTTTCATAGTTTTAGCTGTATACTACCATTTGCAGATTTGTGCATATGTAGTCATATGTATTTTTAATTGGTCAAAAGTTGCCCTTGTTCACAGTGGTTGTTAACAAACCAGCTGGACTTTGTTTTAAAAGCAAACTAGTAGAAAACAGTTTGGCCTCAAAATAATAAGCATACAGTAACCATAGGACCCAACAATTCCACTTCTAGGTATGCACCTATGAAAAAGAAAAATGCACACTAAGACTTTGCTCTCAATGTTCACAGCAGCATTATTCATAATAGCCAACAAGTGTCAACAACCTAAATGGCCATCAACTGATGAATGGCTAAACGAATGTGGCATATCTACCCAATGGAATATTATTGAGCAATAAAAAAGTGTAAAGTTCTGATACATGCTACAACAGGATGAACCTTGAATCATCATCCCAAGTGAAAGAAGCCAGGCACAAAAGACCACATATTGTATTGACCTCATAGAATAGATAAATCCATAGAGACAGAGAGTAGAATAGTGGTTGTCTAAAGCTGGGAGGTGGTGTTGGTTGCAGGTGAACAGAGAACAAGTGCTAATGCAGACAGGTCTTCTTTTTGGAGAACAGGCATACTGCAGAGATACCATGGGTTTTGTTCTAGAACACTACAATAAAGTAAATATCACAATAAAGCAATTCAAGTGATTTTTTTTCATTTCCCAGTGCATATAAAAGTGATGTTTATAGTATATTGTAGTCTAAGTGTGCAAGTGCACTATGTCAAAAAAAAAATGTAAATACATTCATTGAAAAACATTTTATAGCTAAAAAAATGCTAACCAGCATCTGAGCTTTCAGCGAGTCACAATCTTTTCGCTGGTGGAGAGTCTTGCTTCAATGTGGATGGCTGCCGAAGGTCAAAATGGCTGCAAAAATTTCTTAAAATAAGACGTGGAGTTTGCCACACCAACTGACTCTTCATTTCATTTGAACACTAAGAGACAAGGGGCACCTGGGTGGCTCAATTGGTTAAGTGTCCGACTTCAGCCCAGGTCATGATCTCATGGTTTGTGGGTTCAAGCCGTGCATCAGGCTCTGCGCTGACAGCTTGCTCAGGTCCTGGAGCCGGCTTCGGATTCTGTGTTTCCTTCTGTCTCTGCCCTTCCCCCGCTCACTCTGTCTCTCTCTCTGTCTCTCAAAAGTAAATACATGTTAAAAAAATTTTTTTAATGTATTAAAAAAAAAGAGACCGTCTCTGTGCCCCTCCCCCACTCATTCTGTCTCTCAAAAATAAATACATGTTAAAAAAATTTTTTTAATGTATTAAAAAAAAAGAGACCATCTCTATGCCCCTCCCCCACTCACTCTGTCTCTCAAAAATAAATACATGTTAAAAAAATTTTTAATGTATTAAAAAAAAGAGACCATTATGGGGTTATTAATTGGCCTAATTTAAATAGTGTCATGTCTCAAGGAGTAAGAAGGCCTAAGGAGAGGGAGGGAGATAGAGGAACAATGGTCACTGGAGCAGTCAGAACCCACAGAACATTTATCAGTTAAGTTCGTGGTCTTAAATGGGTGTGGTTCATGGTGTCCCCAAATAACTATAATAGTCACATCAAAGATTCCTGATCACAAACCACCATAACAAATACAATAGTAATGAAAAAGTTTGAAATATTACATGAATTGCCAAAGCGTGACAGAGATAGGAAGAAAATGCTGTTGGAAAAATGGCACCAATAGACTTAATCAATGCAGGGACACGACAAACCTTTCATTTGCAAAAAACAGGATATTGGGGCACCTTGGTGGTTCAGTTGGATAAGTGTCTTACTCTTGGTTTCAGGTCAGGTCATTATCTCACAGTTCATGAGATTGAGCCCCAAGGAGGGCTCTGTGCTGACAGCATGGAGCCTGCCTAGGATTCTCTCTCTTCCTCTCTTTCTGCGCCTCCCCTCATGCTGTCTCTCTCAAAATAAATAAACATTTTAAAAAATATGACATCCAGGTGCCTGGGTGGTTCAGTCAGTTAAGCATCTGACTTCAGCTCAGGTCATGATCTCATGGCTCGTGAGTTCGAGCCCTGCGTCAGGCTCTGTGCTGACAGCTTAGAGCCTGGAGCCTGCTTCAGATTCTGTGTTCCCCTTTGTCTCTCGGCCCCCACTCGTGCTATGTCTGTCTGTTTCTGTCTCTCTCTCAAAAAATAAGTAAACACTAAAAAAATGTTTTCATTGGAACGATACAGAGAAGATTAGCATGGCCCCTGTGCAAGGATGACATGCAAATTCTTGAAGTGTTCCATATTAAAAAAGAAAAAAAATTTTTAATATGATATCTGCAAAGCTCAACAAAGTGCAGCACAATAACATGAGGTATGCCTATACTGAAGTCTTCTAAAATATGATGATGATTGCACAATTCTAAATACATTACACTAATAAATATATTAATATAACAAACTATCACAAACTGGGTGGCTTAAACAACACAAACATTTATTTCTCACTGTTCTGGATGCTAAAAATCCAAGGTCAAAGTGCTGGCAGATTCAGTGCCAGGTGAGAATACACTTTTTTTCTGTCCATCTTTTCTGTGTCCTCACACGGCAGAAGGGGTGAGGAAGCTCTCTGGGGTCTCTTATGTGAGGACACTAATCCCACTCATGAAGGCTCCACCCTCATGAATTAATCACCCCCAAGGGCCCCACCTCCAAAGACCATCACATTGGGGGTTAGGTTTAAGGGTATAAACTTGGGGCGGGGGGTGGGGGGAGACACAAAACTCTCAGTCTACAGCACCTAGTATAGGCACGTCAAGTTTTCTGATTTGATATTCAAGATAAACTAAGTCAAAATGTTGCAGGATTTTTTTTTACCTCAATACCTAGGATTCATCACCTCAGACGCTTTGAAGAATGAAGAGGTGGACACAAAATGAGCAGCAGGCAAAAGCTTATTAGAATATAAGATCAGAAAGGAAGAATATAGGAAAGCTCTCTTTACAGAGAGGGGAATTCGAAAGTGAATGCCTGAAGACTATAGGCAAGAGTCCTTGTTTTATAAGGTTCTGGTCAGCCCTCCCCCTTCCTTTCCCCCTTGTTCCTCAGGTTCTGCCTTTATTGGCTTGATAGCTCTAGGTGCTGGGTTGTGCATTCCCGATTGGCTCATTTTCATTGTATGAGAGGTGGTCTATGGCCATACTGAGGTCTTTTGTCAAATTCCTGAGGGAAACCTGAGGGGGAGTTTAGGTGGGATCTGTTACATTCTTAAGAGGAACCTTATGCCTACCGGGGTTTGCTGTCATCTGACACTCCCAGCATTGTTCCAAAATAGGTGTTTTTCCCCACCCAGGGATCTCAGGTCTTAATCTTTCCCTCTCTGCCTACTGAATCCTATCTTCTCCTATCATACTCCCCCCTCTGAACGTATGACTTCTAACTCCTGCTAGGAACCAGGATAATGATCTTAACTGCTTCCTGCTGAAAGCGGGGGAAGGGGAATGGCAGTCAGGACAGGTTCAAAGGTCAATCCAGAGGTCGATAAAATGGGAACATCTGGGCTAGCAGAATTTTTCTTGGATATCTTATTTCTCTGGCATATGCAACGGCTTCTACAAATGACATACAAAGAGTTTTAGACCAGCAAGCATTAATATTCCAAATGCAATGCTACCTAGGGAGAAGGCCACACCATTAGGAAGGGAAGATGCATTGTAGCCATCCAAAAAATCCCTACATGTCTGGTTATATATACTTATTAACTATAGTTTTTTTTTTTCTCCCTCTTCCATCCTTATTTGGAAGATAAGTATAACAACTCCATGATAAGTATTTCATTTTACCTCAAGGAAAGATTGATCTTCGATATCCAGATTACCGTAAATTTAGGCAATTGTTTTTCTGTCCTGCAGCTAGTAGCACTAGAGTCCCTAATTCAATCATAATATCCCTTCCTAGCAAGAGTGTGGATCTCTGGCATTATCAAAAAAGAATGTGAGAAATATCAAGTCTCCCCATACACACCCCAGTGGCTGAGGAAAAACGTGGTCATGGGTTTTCCAGTGACTCTAATCATCATGTTGTGTTTGGATGGTTGGCCTGGAGTGGAAAGGAGAACAGAAACGGTGACTCAGGTGTCAGGAAGGAAATCAACTGGTTTTCCTCCTATATCCAGAGTTACCAGAGGTGAGGCTCTGGGTTTCCCATAGATAGTTGTTTAGAAGAGCCACCGTAAAGAGCCCCAGGCCCTTTCAAGGATGTTGGTAATCTGAGCGCTCCCAGATTAAGGTCACTGAGGGCATTCCGATTTCTAGTGATTGTCTCCACAAAAGGGGCATGGCTTATGGGTTTCAACTTCAGTTGTCCCTTCTGAAGACATTGTCACTTCCAGTGCCCTGAATGGCCACATAAATGGCACTTGGTGTCAGGACCTCGGGAAGTCTGGTCTGAATAGTAGGTAAGGCTGTAACTAAGGTCTCAAATTTTTTCGAAAGCCTCCTTTCTTGTTCCTTACTCTCCTCTTGATCTCGGTTGTAATATACCCAATTGACAGTTTGTAAGAGCTCCTTGAGGGTCCCTTCCAGGCCAACAGCCAGCATTGTTCCAAAATATGTGTTTTTCCCCACACAGAGACCTCAGGTCCTATCCTTTCCCTCTCTGCCTATTTTATCCTATCTTTTCCTATCATAAAAAGACCTGGGCTCACCTGGGCAATCACTTAATCTCTCTGCCGTTGCTTCCCCTTTTTATGAAAAGTAAGGTTTCACTAGTGACTTAAGATGACTCTAACTCCACAAACCAGCATTATGTTGATCTTTATTTTCATAAAGGCATACTAAGAAAAATGTTTTGTAATAGAGACAGACCAAGATACCACACCTTGTGCTGCTCCAGCTGCCTTTCCTCGGGAGTCCCAGACATGGTGAGAAAGGGTATGCTATTGCTGGGGCAGCCTTCCAGCTAAGGGAAGTCTGAGCGTGTAAATCATATGGCTGTAATGAAGCCAAGATGTATGTGCACCAACTGGCTTGCAAGACATTTAAAACTTCACTTTTTAAAAATCCACTCTAATATATGTCTGATGCTTTTTACTCTAATGTCATCAGACTTTATAGAATCTGTAGACTTATGGAATTTGAATTGGAAATATTTTGTCCTGTTTTACCTTTATGTGTTCCCCCAGACTATGGAGTCTATAGTGGTTTTTGATATTTGCAATATAAAACTCATTGTTAAGTAGGTAAACTAGTATATCATTTTAGATGCCGGAGGCTCATTCTATTTAAAAAGTGAAGGGGCAATAAATCCCTTGGCTGTGCAACAATGTGGCTTTAGCTTTTTATCAATTAGCAGTTCTCTTAGTTCTGTTCTACCCAGCCATCCCTACTCTCCCCTCCCCAAAGCAAAAAGAAGTCTAGAAACTCAACAGATAGGATTTGTTACATGGACTAGCTCCCTAACCACCAACACCACCACCTTAACACACACACACACACACACACACACACACACACACACACAAACTGAGAAATAGTACATGTGTAGCAATCCTAAAGATATTCAGATGTATCAATGATACTAATATTTGTTAATGTTCATAGCAGGCATTTATCCTAATACATAGGAGTCCCCACTCCACAGATGGAAGAGTTAGATAAGATAATGATATGCATACGTTCTCCAATCCTCTCAAAGGAATAAACTCATTTACTCTTGAGAGAGGATAATGGGACTGACTGGAAAAGAATCTACCTTTCAATGTTCTGAAGTTCTATCACATGTCTCTCCAGGTGCCTATAACGTGAAACACAAAGCATACACAGAGAACCCTTGAGATATTGTCCTGGAGTGCACACCTCACCTAAGAAGAAAAAAACAGGCTATTAAGGCTCAAATCCCAAGGATGCACCCACTCATATAATGTGTCATATATATATATATATATATATATATACACACACACACACACACACACACACACACACACACATAAAAGAAAGAAAGGAAAAAAGAAAAAGAAAAACAGAGTAACATAGCAATTCCAAGACCATGGCTTGATTTTCATCCCATCTACTAAGCATGCTCTAACTCATTGCTACAAGAGGTCATATCTTAAAGTGGCAAAGTGATGACTGAGGGTTTTCTATATTTAAAACTTCATTGTCAGGAAGATGCACAGGTGTACCTGCTGTAAATCATGGAACAAGACTGAAAATGAACGTGGCACACCCTTTCTGCCACACACAATAAAGCTCCCTTTCCTCAAGCTGCAGGAATCATTGTTTGCAAAGCACTTCAAGGCAAGCCAGGGAAGCATGTTTGGAAAACAAAGGACTTTTTAATTGCTGCTGACATGAATGAACTCTCTGAAACAACAGCTGTGTCTTGAGATTACATTACAAGGCATGTGAGCAGGATACAAAGCATCCTCATAAAAAGACAAAGCCCGAGAAGCCTTTTATTGTTTTCTAAAAAAAATTCCCAAGCCTGGGATGCCTAATTTCAATTCCTACAGGATGCAGCAATCATATGTTTACAGAACAAAATTGAGAAATAACCTTTATATTTACTGTGGCTGATAAAAAAACAAAATCCTGGTAGATAGTTTGGGTAGGAGAAGGAAGTCAGTTGTCAGTTAAAATACTGTCCCAGGAGATTATTTCCTTTCTGTCTTTCTAGTCACAGAATGTCGGCTGCTGAGTATAAATTATGGACAAAAGAACTCATTTGGAGAAATATTGACCCAGTCATACTTCATAGGTTTATTACTACCCTGAGAGAAATGATCCTTGTGAAATTAGAACTGCTGAACTACAACCAAGAGTCTTTCAGAGACAAACCTCAAGGGGAATGGAAGAGAAGGTTAAGGGTGGGGGGAGAGGGAAATCAAGGATGCTTAAACAAGAAAGAAAGGGGCCAAGGAGATAGGGATTTAGTGAACACACCAATGGACCTGACATCGAGCTAATGATTATAATGCTATTTCTATAATTCCACTCATCAAGCAGCTTTATTTCAGACATTCAAGTCTTCAGAGTGTTTCCATCAAAACTGCATACGCAACGCAGTGAGAGTACATTTTCCCATAACCTTTATTAGATTCTCAGAAGGCTCCAGAAACTGAAAAAGTGAAGACTGTGCTATATGAAGGATGAAAGAATGCCGCAAAGCCTTTGATTCTCCTTCCATAGACAAGTGGATTATATCTTCCCTCTCCTTGTATCTACACTGGACCTTGGCTGCTTTCACCAATAGGGAGCATGAGGGATGATGTGACTCTGGTTTCAGGCTCAGCCTGCAGGAAGACAACCAGCTTCTACAAGGGTGTTCTGGAATCCCAAGCTGCTATCCTGAAACCACTGGATGTAAGCAGGCCAGGCCACATGCAAAAGGTTCTGGAGGCTGAGATACTATATGAAAAAAGAGGCAAGGAGCACCAAGGCACCAGATATGTGAATGGAAAAGCCATCTTTGAGCTGGATGCTATAACTGTCAAACTGCTCAGAAATGAATCATCCATCCTGGGCCTTCCAGAAGTCCTGATTTCCCAGAAAAAGGAGATTTCTTACCTAACCAATAATGTCGAAAGTTTCCTTTGTGTTTCTGGACCTGACAGGTGTCTATAGTCTACTCTTTCTTTTATGGGTTCTTCAGAAATTCTTCCACTTCTGTACTCCCCTTGATGTGGATCATGCACCCTCCTCTGTTCATGTTTCTGTAACCCCCTACAAATCTAGGAGTCCATCTCCAGCTCCTTCTGTGGGGCTCCCATCTCCCCGCAGGCATCTCAAATAAGATCTAGGACAACTTCAAGCTTCACTTCTCATGAAATGAAATAGAGATAAAGCATTAAATAGAGATGGAGATGGTAGAGATAGAGAGATTTTCAAACCCATATTGCAACCATTTTCTCCCCATAACTGAATTTCTTCTTTTACCTGACCGTGATGATTTAGATACCAAATTAGATAATAATACAGAGCAATTCCATTCCAAAATGTGCACATTTATGCTCATCTAACCCAACTGCCCGCACTTTTTCTTTCTCACTGCAGATAAAACATCCTAAAATGTTTCAGGATGTTTTATCTGCAACTAACAGTTAGTGTTGTCAAAGGTTATCTGATAACATTTTATAATCTGTAGTAGATGGTATGGAGCTGATGTCAATTCAAAATCACTCTTCTAAATTGGCTATCAATGGCCCATCAATTACGGTCTTGATGTTTTCCATTCTTTCAATGTAGTGCATTGTTTCACTGATATGAAGGTAAAATGAAAGACATCTGCTAATCTCACCTTTCCTGGACCCAGTGCCTTATTACCAGCTTTCTAGAGAATGTTCAAGGAAAAAAAAAAAAAAAAAAAAAAAAAAAAACAAAAACAACCCTTTCCACTCCTTGATGAGAGCCCCTAGGGGGAACAGATATCAAAAACTCTAACTCATGCTTTGTTTTTTAAATTGTAGAAATAAAAATAAAAATGATGTTAATTTGCAGTAATTTGATGTTTCTCTTCTCAGTATCAAAGGTGGCAATTTATTTTCATCACCTGAAACATGACACCAGTATTATCAGTTTGGAATTTCTTGCTTGCTGTTCTTATTTTTCACAGAACTTCTAACCCAACCTGTGAAGTTCCCCAAAGGAAAGCACTCATTGTTATTTAATTTCTTCTTCAAACTTTGTGTTACTCTTCACAAAGAAACCTATAACTGGAATTTAAATGAAAACTTGGAAGAAAAAAAAAGAAACTTGTAAGAAACTTCCTCAATGTGAATTAACTATCTTTGTCAAAATGCTTAGCATTTGAGGTTTTCGTATCTCGTTCCTTAATATGATTTGATATTTTCACACTGCTACCTTAATTTTTAAAAATATAGGGATGGAAGAAAATATTATTTTGATGAAAGAAAATATTTTTCCTGTATATCTGAGTCAAAAGGTGCTGATCTTCAAAATATTTCTTCCCAACTCAACCAACCAAACTTCTATTTATTTTATTTTCAATATAATGTGGCAATCGAAGCATCCAAATATATTGAAATAGTTTGGTAAAATATAATACCACAACATGATGGAATACATATTTAAATTCTCTGTAGAAATCTGGAAAATTTTGATGTTTTGTTAAATTAAAAAACAGAACAAAGGGGTGCCTGGGTAGCTCAGTTGTTAAACATCCAACTCTTGATCTCACCTCAGGTCATGATCTCACGGTTCAGGAGTTCAAGCCCCAAGTGGGGCTCTGTGCTGACAGCATGGACCGTGCTTGGAATTCTCTCTCTCCCTCTCTTTCTGTCCTTCCCCCGTGCTTGCTCACTCTCTCTCAAAACAAATAAACTTTGGGGAAAAAACAGAATACAAAATAGTATATCAAAATCATGAAAACAGTATACACATGAGGAAAATTTTAAGGTAATACAGAAAAATAAAAAAACAATTGTGTCAAATGATTTTTCATAAGGGAGCCAAGACAATTCAATAGGGAAAGAATAATCTTTTCCACAAAAAGAGACAACTTTTTTGAGGCAACTGAATATCCACATGTCAGTAAATGAAAATGGATTCCTATATCATCATACACAAACATTAACTCAAATGGATCACAACTGTAAAAGTAAGAGCCAAATCTATTAAACTCTTAAGATAAAGCATAGGAGTAAGTCTTTGTGATCTTGACTTACACATAATTTCTTGGCTTCTTAGGCAAAGCACAGTGGCAAGAGAAACATATAAATCAATCAGACTTCATCAAAATTTAAAACTTTTTTTTTAGAGAGAGAAAGAGAGAGAGAGAGCATGATCAAGGGATAAGGGAAGAGGGAGGGAGAGAATCTTGGGTGGATTAGGATGGCAGCATGGAGCCTGATGCAGGGCTCAATCCCATGACCCCAGGATCATAACCTAAGCTGAAATCAAGAGTTGGACACTGAACCAACTGAGCAACCCAGGTACCTCTGAATTTAAAACTTTTATAAACAACCTAACCTTACACCTAAAGGAGCTAGAAAAAGAAGCAAATAAAACCCAAATCTAGAAGGGGGGAAATAATAAAGATCAGAACAGAAATAAACAAAATAGAAATTAAAAAAAAAAATAGATCAATGAAACCAGGAGCTGGTTCTGTGAAAACATCAACAAAATTGATAAACCTTTAGCCAGACTCACCAAAAAAAAAAAGACTCAAATAAATAAAATCAGAAATGAAAGAGGAGAAATAACAAACAACAACACAGAAATACAAAGAATTATAAGAGAATATTATGAAAAATTATATGCCAACAAATTGGATAACCTAGAAGAAAAGGAGAAATTTCTAGAAACAGATAACCTTCCAAAATTGAATCAGGAAGAAATGAAAAATTTGAACACACCAGTTATCAGTAATGAAATGGAATCACTAATCAAAAACCTTCCAACAAATAAAAGTCCAGGACTAGATGGCTTCACAGGTGAATTTCACCAAACGTTTAGAGAAGAGTTAATACAGATTCTTCTCAAACTAATCCAAAAAATATAAGAAGAAAGAAAACTTCCTAATTCATTCTATGAGGACTCCATTACTCTGATGGCAAAGCCAGATAAAGACACTACAAAAAAAAGAGAACTACGGGCCCATATCTCTGATTAAATTAATGCAAAAATCCCCAACGAAATAGCAAACCAAATCCAACAGTACATTAAAAAAATCATTCACCACAATCAAGTGTGATTTATTCCTGGGACACAAGTAGTTCAATATTCACAAGTCAACAAATGTGATATATCACATCAATAAGAGAAAGGATAAGAACCATATGATCTTTTCAATGGATACATAAAAAGCATTTGACCAAGTACAACATCCATTCATGATAAAAAAAAAAAAGCACTCAACAAAGTAGGTTTAGAGGGAATATACCTCTTCATAATAAAGGTCATACGTGAAAAATTCCCAGCTAACATCATACTCAATGGTGAAAAGCTGAGAACTTTTCCTCTATGATAAGAAAAATGACAAGGATGTCTACTCTCACCACTGTTAGTTAACATAATACTGGAAGTCCTTCCACAGCAATAAGACAACAAAAAGGAACAAAAGGCATTCATATTGATAAAGAAGAAGTAAAACTGTCACTATTTGCATATTACATGATAATATATATAGAAAACCCCAAAGGCTCCAAAAAAATTACTAGAACTGATTCATAAATTCAGTAAGGTCACAGGATGCAAAATCAACATGCAGAAATCCATTGCATTTCTATATATTAATAATGAAGCAACAAGAAAGAGAAATTAAGAGAGAAATCCCATTTACAATTTCCCCCCAAATAATAAAATGCCTAGGAATAAACTTAACTGAGAAGGTGGAAGAACTGTACTCTGAAAACTATAAAACACTGATGAAAAAAACTGAAGATGACACAAGCAAATGGAAAGATATTCTATGATTATGGACAGAAAATCAAATATTGTTAAAAATGTCCATACTACACAAGGCAATCTACAGATTCAAGGCAATCCCTAACAAAATACCAGTAGCATTTTTAACAGAACTAGAATAAATAATCCTAAAATTTGTATGAAACCAAAAAAGACCCTGAATAGCCTAAACAATCTTGAAAAATAAGAACAAATCATATCACAATCCCAGATTTCAATTTATACGATAAAGTTGTGGTTATAGTAATCAAAATAGTATGGCATGGCACAAAAATAGATCAATAGAACAGGATAAAGAACCCAGAAACAAACCCATATTTATATGACCAATTAATCTCTAACAGAAGAGGCAAGGATATGCAGTGGGAAAAAGATAGTCTCTTCCACAAATGCTGTTGGGAAAACTAGACAGCAACATGCAAAAGTATAAACATAAAGTTAAACTCAAAATGGATAAAGACCTAAAGGCTAAAACCAGAAAACTCATAGAAGAGAGTGCAGGCAGTAATATCTCTGACATTGGCCACAGCAACATTTTTCTAGATATGTCTCCTGAGGCAAGGGAAATAAAAGCAAATATAAACTACTGGGACTACATCAAAATAGCTTCTGCACAGTGAAGGAAATAGTCAACAAAACTAAAAGGCAACCTACTGAATGAAAGAAGATATTTACAAATGACATATTTGATAAAGGGTAGTATCCAAATTATATAAAGAATTGATACAACTCAATACCCCAAAAACAAATAATCCAGGTAAAAAATGGGCAGAAGACATGAACAGACATCTCTTCAAAGACACACAGATGGCCAACAGACATATGAAAAGATGTTCAATATCACTCATCATCAGGGAAATCCAAATCAAAACTATGAGATATCACCTCACACCTGTCAAAATGGCTGAAATCAAAAATAAGTGTTGGTGAGGATGTGGAGAAAAAGGAACTCTACCTCATGCATTGTTGGTGGGAATGCAAAACAGTGCAGCCACTGTAGAAAACAGTATGGAGTTTCCCCAGAAAATTAAAAATAGAACTACCTTATGATCCAATAATTGCTGTACTGGGTATTTGCTCAAAGAATATGAAAACACTAAATCAAAGGGATACAAGCACCCCTATGTTTATTGCAGCATTATTTACAATAGCTGAAGTATGAAAGCAGCCCAAGTACCGATCTAAAGATGAATATAGAAGGAATATTTTATATATATATACATATATATAAGTATATATATGTATATATATATATGGAATATTATTCAGCCATAGAAAGAATGAAATCTTGCCACTTGCAACAATATGGATGGATCTAGAGAGTATAATGCTAAGTGAAATAAGTCAAAGAAAGATAGATACTATATGATCTCACTAATATATGGAATTTAAGAAACAAGACAAATGAACAAGAGAAAAAAAAGAGAGAGAGAAAAGCCAAGAAATAGATGCAGGGCTCGAAGTCATGAACCGTAAGATCACGACCCGGACCAAAACCAAGAGTTGGATGCTTAACCAACTGAGACACGCAGGCACCCCTAGACTCTTAACTATAGAGAACAAACTGATGGTTACCAGAGGTGAGGTGGGTGAGAGGGGGGAGATAGGTAATCAGGATTAAGAGTAAATTTATCATATTGATCACTGAGTAATCTACAGAATTGTTGAATCACTACATTGTAACCTGAAACTGTGTGTTAACTATACTGAAATTAAAATTAAAAACTTCAAAAATAATAACATAAAAAATAGAAAGTTAATAAAATTTGTTTAAAATTTAAAACTTTTTGTGCTACAAACAATACAACCAAGAAAGTTAAAAGACAACCCACAGAATGAGAGAAAATATTTGCAAAACCTGTCTTACAAGGGACTTATGTCCAAAAAATAGAAAGAACACTTACACCTCAATAGCAAACAGAAAACCTAATTTAAAAATGGGCAAAAGCTCTGAACAGAGCTTTTGAAAATGGCCAGTAGGCATTAAAAAAAAAAAAAAAAGCTAAACAGCACTAGTCATTAGGGAAATGCTAATGAAAACAATGCTAATGAAAACCCATTAGAATGGCTATAGTCCAAAAGATAAAAAACAACAAGCATACATGAAGATTACAGAAATTGGAGCCCTGATACATTGCTGCTGAATTGTAAGATGGTGCAGCTACTTTGGAAAACAATTTGACAGTTTCTCCATGTGTTAAATACACAGTTTCCCTAGGAAACAGTGATTCCACCACTACACATATACCCAAGAGAAATGAAAACATTCCGCCACACAAAAAATTAGACCTGAGTGTTCACAACTGCATTGTTCATAACAGCTAAAAAGTGAAAACAACCACTTTGTGGCAAGGGAGCCAAGATGGTGAACAGCATGGAAGTTTTTTGTGTATTTCGTGTCCATGAAATACAGCCAGACCAACACTAAACCATCCTGCACACCTAGAAAACTAATCTGAGGATTAACATGACAATCTGCATGACCTGAACCATAGAATTCAGCAGGTACACAGCGCGGAGAGGTGAACTTGGGGAGAGAGAAGCCATGGAGACAGGGAGGTGCTTTTGCATGTGGAGAGAGGACGGAGACAGTGGGGAGAATATGGGAAAAGCACCCCTCCCCAAAAGCAGCTGGAGAGAAAGTGGAAAATTAGAAAAAGCCACAGGGACTGAACTAAAAAGGGAGAAAGGAGAGGGTTTAAATTCCATTAAGACTGTAAACAGGGGGGGGCGCCTGGGTGGCGCAGTCGGTTAAGCGTCCGACTTCAGCCAGGTCACGATCTCGCGGTCTGTGAGTTCGAGCCCCGCGTCAGGCTCTGGGCTGATGGCTCAGAGCCTGGAGCCTGTTTCCGATTCTGTGTCTCCCTCTCTCTCTGCCCCTCCCCCCGTTCATGCTCTGTCTCTCTCTGTCCCAAAAATAAATAAACGTTGAAAAAAAAACAAAAAAGACTGTAAACAGGGGGAGCGCAGTCTGAAACTCTGCAGCTCGATACCTGGCGGTGCTCTGGTGGGAATGGAGAATCCCCAGGAGCAGAGCGGGGTCCTGGAGGTTCTCAGGCCACACGGGGAGAAGCAGTTCCACTGCTGGAAGGACATTTGGTACAGGCTTGGAGGCAACCTGGGCTGAGCAGACCCCAAAGAACGGCTACATTCACTGGTGCTAGAAAAAGGTCATTAAGGGTGAAGCCTGGCCCACATGTGTGTTGTGATTTTCCATAATCCCTGAAACACTGCTGCTACACTATCTCACAAACTTTTTCTGGGGAGGGCTGGCACCTGGCCACAGCCTCTAGGCTTTGGCAGCAGTGTGGTCCCACGAACATTCCTGGGTGCAGCCAGCATTCAGCCATTGCTCAGTGAGACCCTCCGCAGAGGGGCAGAAAAGGTCAAAGCCTCAGTCCCTCAGAAGTAAGGGGCTGGGGAAAACAGCCACATCTGAGACAAAACTTGAGAGAGAGGTACTACCTGGGACTTGGTCACAGACAGTGTAAAACCAGGGAGTGGACAAAAGCTGAATACAAAGGATGGGTGCACAATTGCTGGTCAGGGAGAACAGAGATCCAATACTAGAGACTGGATAGCTGGGTGACACCATTTTCACTGCTCCCATGCATACGCATATGCACCTATAAGTGCCACAACAATCCACCCCAGTAGGCTAGCAGTGCCATCTAGTGGAGAAGAGAACCATTACACTAAGCCCCGCCCAACTGGGCCAACCTCGTTCTTCAAGAACACAAGTCTCACTGCCTGCTTAGTATATGGACTATAATGCGTTTCATAGTTGGACTTCTAGGGGAAAATAAAGTAATTTCAGTTGTATTTCAGTCTGTTAGCAGGTTCACCTATTCAATTTTCTTTCTTTTTTCTTTTTTTCTCTTTTTCATTTCTTTTCTTTTTCTTGAAGGAGAAAAATTCATTTTTATTTTCAGTTTTTGTTAAAACTATTTTTCTTTAATTTTTTTTACTATATTTTTTACTTTTGTGTACATTTTTCAAATTCTATTTTATTTCTATCATTTTATTTTAGTCTACTTCAGTGTATTCATTTTTTCAAATTTTCAAAAGATTTCCTTTTTTTCCATTTCTCTTGTTTCTTTTGTTTGTCTTGAATAAAGAAAAAGAAAATTTTCATTTTTATTTTTAATTTATGTTAAACATATTTTTTGTTAATTTTTTCTATTATATATTTTTTAATTTTTTTAAATATTTATTTATTTTTGAAAGAGAGAGAGACAGAGCTCGGGAGGGGGAGGGCCAGAGAGAGAGGGAGACATAGAATCTGAAGCAGACTTCAGGCTCCAAGCTGTCAGCACAGAGCTCGATGCAGGGCTCGAACTCACAAACCACGAGATCATAACCTGAGCCGTAGTCGGACACTTAACTGAGCCACCCAGGTGCCCCTCTACTATATTTTTAATTTGTGTAAATTTTTTTCAAATTCTAGTTTACTTCCATCATTTCAGTTTAGTCTACTTCAGTGTATTCATTTTTTTTCAAATTTTCAAATGATTTCATTTTGTTTTCTTCTTTCCCCTTTTTCCTCTAATCTTTCAAGCCACTTTCAACACCCAGACCAAACACCTAGGATCTAGCATCATTTATTCAATTTGTGTGTGTGTTTTTAATTTTTTAATTTTAATATTTTTTTAATTTTAATTTTTCTGACTCATTAATTCCTTTTCTCCTGTCAAAATGATGAAACAAAAAATTCATCCCAAAAGAAATAGCAAGAAGAAACGACAGCCAGGGACTTAACCAACATGAATACAAGCAAGATGTCTGAACCAGAATTTAGAATCATGATAATAAGAATACTAGCTGGAGTCGAAAATAGATTAGAATCCCATTCTTCAGAGATAAGAGAAGTAAAAACTAGTCAGGATGAAATAAAAAATGCTATATAACTGAGCTGCAATCACGGATGGATGCAGCAAAAGCAAGGATGGATGAGGCAGAGCAAAGAATCAGCAATATAGAGGACAAACTTATGGAGAATAATGAAGCAGAACAAAAGAGGGAGATTAAGGCAAAAAAGCACGATTTAAGAATTACAGAAATCAGTGACTCATTAAAAAGGAACAACATCAGAATCATAGGGGTCCCAGAAGAGGAAGAGAGAGAAATAGCGGTAGAAGGGTTTTGTGAGCAAATCATAGCAGAAAACTCTCGTAACCTGGGGAAAGACACAGACATCAAAATCCAGGAACCAGAGAGGACTCCAGATTCAACAAAAACCTAACATCAACAAGGAATACCATGGTCAAATTCACAAAATACTCAGGCAAGGAGAGAATCAGGAAAGCAGCAAGGGGGAAAAAAAGTCCTTAATCTACAAGGGAAGACAGATCAGGTTTGTAGCAGACCTATCCACAGAAACTGGCAGGACAGAAAGGAGTGGCAGAATATATCCAAGGTGCTGAATCAGAAAAATATGCAGCCAAGAATTCTTTATCCACAAGGCTGGATATGCTTCAAATTAGAAGGAGAGATAAAAAGTTTCCCAGACAAACAAAAATTAAAGGAGTTTGTGACCACTAAACCAGAGAAAGAAAAGATGAAAAAAAAACAAAAACAAATAAATAAAGACCAAAAGCAACAAACACTAGAAAGGACCAGAGAACACCACCAGAAACTTCAACGCTATAAGCAACATAATGGCAAATAAATTCCTATCTTTCAGTACTCACTCTAAATGTCAATGGACTAAATGCTCCAATCAAAAGACATAGGGTAAAAGAATGGATGAGAAAACAAGATCCAACTATATGCTGTTTACAAGAGACCCACTTTAGATGTAAAGACACCTTCAGATTGAAAATAAGGGGATGGAGAACCATCTATCATGCTAATGGCCAACAAAAGAAAGCTGGAGTAGCCACACTTAAATCAGACAATCTAGACTTTAAAATAAAGACTGTATCAAGAGATGCAGAAGGGCATTATATCATAATCAAGGGGGTCTATCCACCTGGAAGACCTAACAATTGTAAACATTTATGCGCCAAATGTGGAGCACCCAAATATATAAATCAATTAATCACAAACATAAAGAAACTCATTGATAGTAATACCATAATAGTAGGAGACTTCAACACCCCACTCACAGTAATGGACAGATCATCTAATCAAAAAATCAACAAGGAAACAATGGCTTTGAATGACACACTGGACCAGATATACTTAACAGATACACTTAACAGATATATTCAGAACATTTCATTCTAAAGCAGCAGAATATACATTCCTCTCCACTGCACATGGAACGTTCTCCAGAACAGACCACATACTGGGACACAAATCAGCCCTCAGCAAGTGCAAAAAGATTGAGATCATACCATGCATATTTTCAGACCACAATGCTATGAAACTCGAAATCAACCACAAGAATAAATTTGGAAAGGTAACAAATACCTGGAGACTAAAGTCCATCCTACTAAAGAATGAATGGGCTAACCAAGAAGTTAAACAGGAAATTAAAAATCACCTGGAAGCCAATGAAAATAACACCACAACCCAAAACTTCTGGGATGCAGCAAAGGGGTCATAGGAGAACAGTATATAGCAATTCAGGCCTTCTTAAAGAAGGAAGAGAGATCTCAGATACACAACCTAATCTTACACCTTAAAGAGCTAGTAAAGGGACATCAAATAAAACCCAAAACAGCAGAATACAAGAAATAATAAGATTAGAGCAGAAATTAATGCTATCAAAACCAAAAAAAAAAAAAAACACAGTAGAATAGATCAATGAAACCAGAAGCTGGTTCTTTGGAAGGATTAATAAAATTGATAGACCACTAGCCAGTTTGATCAAAAAGAAAAAGGAAAGGACCCAAATAAATAAAATCAAGAATGAAAGAGGAGAGATCACAACCAACACAGAAGAAATAAAAACAATAATAAGAGAATATTGTGAGCAATTATATGCCAATAAAATGGGCAATCTGGAAGAAATGGACAAATTCCTAGAAACATATACACTACCAAAACTGAAACAGGAAGAAATAGAAAATTTGAACACACCCATAACCAATGAAGAAATCGAATTAGTAATCAAAAATCTGCCAAAAAACAAGAGTCCAGGGCCAAATGGCTTTCCAGGGGAATTCTACCAAACATTTAAGGAAGAGTGAACACCTATTCTCTTGAAGCTGTTCCAAAAAATAGAAATGGAAGTAAAACTTCCAAACTCTTTCTATGAAGCCAGCATTACTTTGATTCCAAAACCAGAGACCCCACTAAAAAGGAAAACTATAGACCAATTTCCCTGATGAACATGGATGTGAAAATCCTCAACAAGATATTAGCCAACCAGCTCCAACATTACATTAAAAAAATTATTCACCACAACCAAGTGGGATTTATGCCTAGGATGCAGGGTTGGTTCAATATCTGCAAAATAATCTATGTGATTCATCACATCAATAAAAGAAAGGACAAGAACCATATGATCCTCTCAATAGATGCAGAGAAAGCATTTGACAAAATACAGTATTCTTTCTTGATAAAACCCTCAAGAAAGTAGGGATAGAAGGATCATACCTCGAGATCAGAAAAGCCATATATGAACGACCCAACCCTAATATCCTCAATGGGGAAAAACTGAGAGCTTTCCCCCTAAGGTCAGGAACAAGACAGGGATGTCCACTCCCACCACTGTTATTCAACATGGTATTGGAAGTCTTAGCCTCTGCAATCAGGCAACACAAAGAAATAAAAGGCATCCAAATTTGCCAGCAGGAGATCAAACTTTCACTCTTCGAAGATGACATGATACTCTACGTGGAAAACCCAAAAGATTCTACCAAAAACTTCTAGAACTGATTCATGAATTCAGCAAAGTTGCAGGATATAAAATCAACACACAGATATAGGTTGCATTCATATACACCAACAATGAAGTGATAGAAAGAGAAATCAAGGAATCGATCCCATTTACAATTGCACCAAAAACCATAAAATACCTAGGAATAAATCTAACCAAAGAGGTGAAAAATCTATATACTTAAAACTATAGAAAACTTATGAAAGAAACTGAAGAAGAAACAAAAAAATGGAAAAAGAATCCATGCTCCTGGATAGGAAGAACAAATATTGTTAAAATGTCGTTGCTACCCAAAACAATCTACATACTCAATGCAATCCCTAATGAAAATAACACCAGCATTCTTCACAGAGCTAGAACAGACAATCCTAAAATTTTTATGGAACCAGGAAAACCCCGAATAGCCAAAGCAATCTTGAAAAAGAAAACCAAAGCACGAGCCATCACAATCTTGGACTTCAAGTTATACTTCAAAACTGTAGTCATCAAGACAATATGGTACTGGCACAAGAACAGATGCTCAGATCAATGGAACAGAATAGAGAACCCAGAAATGGACCCACAAACATATGGCCAACTAATCTTTGACAAAGCAGGAAAGAATATCCAATGGAATAAAGACAGTCTCGTCAGCAAGTGGTGCTGGAAAAACTGGACAGCGACATGCAGAAGAATGAACCTGGACCATTTTCTTACACCATATACAAAAATAAACTCAAAATGGATGAAAGACCTAAATGTAAGACAGAAAGCCATCAAAATCCTCGAGGAGAAAGCAGGCAAAAACCTCTTTGATCTTGGCCGCAGAAACTTCTTCCTCAACACATCTCCGGAGGCTGGGAAACAAAAGCAAAAATGAACTACTGGGATCTCATCAAAATAAAAAGCTTCTGCACAGCGAAGGAAACAATCAGCAAAACTAAAAGGCAACCGACAGAATGGGAGAAGATATTTGCAAATGACATATCAGATAAAGGATTAGTATCCTGAATCTGTAAGAACTTATCAAAATCAACCCCCAAAACAAATAATCCAGTGAGGAAATGGGCAAAAGACATGAATAGACGATTCTTCAAAGAAGACATCCAGATGGCTAACCGACACATGAAAAAATGCTCAACATCACTCATCATCAGGGAAATACAAATCAACACCACCATGAGATACCACCTTACACCCGTCAGAATGGCTAACATTAACAACTCAGGCAACAACCGATGTTGGTGAGAATGTGGAGAAAGAGGATCTCTTTTGCATTGTTGGTGGGAATGCAAGCTGGTGCAGCCACTCTGGAAAACAGTATGGAGGTTTCTCAAAAAACTAAAAATGGAAGTACCCTATGACCCAGCAATTGCACTACTAGGTATTTATCCACGGGATACAGGTGTGCTATTTCGAAGGGACACATGCACCCCCATGTTTATAGCAGCACTATCAACAATAGCCAAAGTATGGAAAAGCCCAAAATGTCCATCGATGGATGAATAGATAAAGAAAATGTGGTGTGTGTGTGTGTATATATATATATATATATACACAATTTGTGTGTGTGTGTATATATATATATATATATATATATATATATACACAATTGAGTATTACTCAGCAATCAAAAGAATGAAATCTTGCCATTTGCAACTACGTGGATGGAACTGGAGGGTATTATGCTAAGCGAAATTAATGAGTCAGAGAAAGACAAAAATCATATGACTTCACTCAAATGAGTACTTTAAGAGACAAAACAGATGAACATAAGGGGAGGGAAAAATAATATAAAAAACAGTGAGGGGGACAAAGCATAAGAGACTCATAAATATGGAGAACAAACAGGGTTATTGGAAGGGGGTGAGGGAGGGAGGATGGGCTAAATGGGTAAGGGGCATTAAGGAATCTACTCATGAAATCATTGTTGCACTAGATGATACCTAATTTGGATGTAAATTTTTAAAAATGTGAAAACAACCCAAATTCCCATCACCTGATGATGGGTAAATAAAATACAATGCATCCATGTAACGAAATATTATTCAGCAATAAGAAGGAATGAAATAATTGATACATGCTACAACGTGATAAATCTTTAAATCGTTTTGTTAAATGAAGGAAGCCAGTCATAAAAGACCACATAGTGTATGTTCCATTTACATGTAGTATTTAGAGTATGCAAATCTATAGAGACAGGCAGTAGATTAGCAGTTGTCAAGGGCTGGGGGCTTTGGGAGAAATTGGGAGTGACTGCTAGTGGTCAGAAGATTCCTTCTGGAGTTAAATAAAATGCTCTAAAATTTAGATTGTGATGAAAGTTGACTAATGTGATATAGTATGATATGTACTGTGAATACTAAGATGCTGTGCTGTGAAAATATTAAAAACCCTTGAAATTTACAATTTAAATGTATGTACTATATATCAATAAAACTTTTTTTTAAAAAAATGATGAATACTTGCTGTTGAATGCTCTTTACAATTTGTGGAATCATATATTTCAAATACATAATTATTTGTGGAAATAAAAGCACACTGGTCACTAACACACTAGAATTCTATTGATTTTTTAATCGTATCATGATAACAAGGAAATTTCCTAACAATTTAAATTCATGAAAACAAGTATAAAAGAGAAACCTAAGCCAGGTTTTGAAAATAAATGTGTCAAATTAAAGGAAATTTGAAGACAATAAAAATATGGGCTCAGAAAATTGGTCACTTAAAAATCCTTCTCAGTTAGACAGTTTAATTCATGCAAAATTAGAATGGACTCATGAAAAGTGACAGCTGAAGAAAATGTAATGGCATTAAAGTGGCTGCATCAGAACATTCCATTTCTAAAGCTACATAGCACAAATCTGCTTTTGTCTTCGTGACTCCAAGCATTGTTTCCTTGCTTCCCTTCAGTCTTTCCTTCTTCAGTTTAAATATCCCCCATAATCATTTTTGATAGGCAATAATTTTCTGGTGATTCAATATTCTGATTCCCCATCTCTGTTTTATCAATAACACTAGAAGACACAGCGTCCAGATGTGGTCTGACCAGCACAGAATACAATGAGACTATCTCCTCTTTCCATCTAAATTAGCAAGTTGGCAAATATGTGATATGCATGTCACCATTCTCCTGTCTCACATCTATGACTATAACATTCCTTCTACAGGAAGCCTTCTAACAAGATATTGCTGGCAAAAAAAAAGCAACTAACTATTTATTGTTCATTTGTATTCAGGTATTTTATTAACAGTTCAGCTGGCCAGGGTATAGGGCTGGGTTCAATCCCAGGCATGAGACCCAGGGAAACAGAGACGCTCTGGCCACCAGAAACCTGTTCAGACTGGGTCCCTCTCTTGAGTGACAGTGTTGGTGGTGACACCTCACATGTTATTACTCTTAAGCTCAGATGCATAACACAGTAATTAACTAGAGAGCAGAAAGAGAGCCCCTAACATCCCTTCTGAGTGACCGCTCATAAGCAGAAGAAGTGACTGTGACCATAGAAGGGACTGGATGGGCACTGTGGGCAGGTAGGATGCATTGATCCAGACAGGGAATACCAGATGTTGAGAAAAAAAAATCATAACACTTCTAAAGGAAATGATCTATATTGAACTAAGGCCACTGGCAATTTCATGTATGACCTTAATTAGCTCTGAACATGCTATTTAGATGATTGGTCATAAACACATCTGTTTCACTGTATTGAAATAAGCCACTGGAAAAACATGGTCACATGATATAGTCTGGATTTAATACCTAGACAATAACTTTACTTGATTCCTTCAGCCAGTAGTTGAGTTGCAGTCTATCACTGTTAACCTATTGGAGCATTGGTCATTTTCTTTGTTTTTCCCTTTATCTCTATTGGATCTTGGTTATATACCTGACTATCCTTCCTTACATCATTTTCTTTGTTACATCGTGGCATGCTGCAGAGCCAGAAAGCTCTGCATAGAAGCAAAATTAATAGAATATCAGATCCTGAGTATTCCCAAAGCCTAGCAACTGACTGAAGAAGGAGATCAGGATCAAAGATAGGAAGGGAATTTCACCATGCCAAGCCTGGGGAGCCATATCCTGTCTTAATAGAAATGTCCATGGGCCAGAGGTACACAAGCAGAGGCCATGTTCCCATTATCAACTAATAGAATAGGACCTTAGAGGTCAAATATTTTAATGCCTACATTTTAAAGATGAGAAACTAAAGTCCAGGGAGATGTCAATGCTAGTTGCATAGCTAGTTAGTGACAGAGTTAGTACTACAATGTGCTTTTTACTTAACACATAGTTATGGCATGAACTGTGTCTCCCCAAAAAAGACATGTTGAAGTTTCAACCTGCTGGTACCTCAGAATATGACCTTATTTGGCAATAGGGTGATTACAGATAGAATTGGTTGAGGTTATACTAGAATAGGGTGGGTCCCTAACCAGTTTAGTGTCCTTATAAGAAGACAGTCACGTGAAGACACAGGGATACAAAGGAAGAATGCCACGGGAAGATGGAGACAGAGACTGAAGTTACTCAGCTGCAAGCTAAGGAATGTCAAAGAATGCTGGCAAACACCAGAAACTTTTTCCAGAAGCTAGAAAGAGGCAAGAAAAGACTCTCTTGTGGGTTGCAGAGGGAGTAAGGTCCTGCCAACACTTTGATTTCAGATTCTAGCCTCCAGAACTGTGACACAATAAATTTCTGTTATTTTAGGCCACTCAGTTTGTGATACTTTGGTACCCCATCCCTGAGAAACTAATCCACACATTCTCAGAAAAATGTTTATTCCCACCACATCGCTCAAACTGAGCCCTGGGGATGATCAAGAGATTTACCATGGGGCTGCTTCTGAGTAGAATGATCTTGTCTTTACGATCACAGAAAGTGCAGAAATACTACTCCATATCCCCAATTATTGTCACCATAACCTCACACTCACTTTCAGACACCAAAGTTCACAAGCCTACAAGTGCAAAAGGCATTTTTTTCTTTTTCCTTTGTGCTACATTTTAAGTCACATCAGGACCAGAAGAATAGGAATCACTGTAGCACTTGATTTAAAGGACAAGAAAAGATAGCACTTGATTTAAAATATTCTTGAAATATTTTAAACATCTCCCTTATTAGTCCATGATATTGTGTCATCAGACAGAAAGTCCTTTAAATTAAGTACTGAGCGCTCCAGAGCCTTCCCAAATACAGATCAACCTGGGAAAGCCTATACACATTATCCCTGCATGAATGAGTCCATCTGAATGCACACACAGGGCAGCTCCAAAGAAGGGGCAGCATGGTGTGGTGGGAATAGCATAAGCCTCAGAGTTCTAGAAATTCCAAGTGGAAGAATGGTTCTTCTGCATGTGCCCCTGGGAAAGCCATTTTACTTCTCTGAGTTTAATTATCCATAAAGATGTTAATGCCCACCTTGCTGGCTTCATGTAATGAATATAAAGTTAAAGCATACAGTTCAATTGGATATACAATTAGTGAATATAATTTTGTGGATGTTTTCATTATTCTTTGATTAAATCCCAGTCCTGAACAAAGATCCTGGTGGAAAATCTAATTATGTCATCTCAATTCTTCTCCATCCTATACTGGAAGCATGAAACGAAAACTAGGTGCCCCCATTTGACTCTGGGTTTATCTGTCTTACTAGAGTGTACATTCAGAAAGCCATTGAAATAGGGACCAATGCCTACCTAAGTCCCTGTCACTAGTAGGCAGTAAAAAAATTTTGTTGTAAGCAGAATTTATCCTCCGTGATCAGTTTTCCTCAGGATTTGCAATCATCTAAAGTGGGCAAGTTAAAGATGCTTTCTCCTAACACTGATCACTTTTGCCATTGAGGAGCACCAGTACAAACTTCATCTACGTTTACCTGGACTCAATCCTAAAATAAGTTAGGTTATACTAGAGCTTTACAAAACCAGTGATGCATCAATGATACTTTGCTTTAATCATATTTTAAAATAAGACAAAGTCCTTTGGATACAGAAGACTAAGAACAGAATATTCACACTTTCTGGATATGCATTCTCTTTCACAGAAGAGAATGGTCTCAGTTTCTCAACTGGCCTCAGTTTTTAAATCTGAAATCTTCAAAGGGGATGCAATCCACAAAAAAAAATGTGATACTTGGCAACATGGATGGGATCAAATTTTAACTCATGCGTTTTCCCTTGATTCTCTATAGATTCATCATACCCCTTTCCTTCTTGCCTCAATATACAGCCTTAAGATGTGTATCCTTCTCCATATTCAACCTACTGTATCTCAGGTCTGTCCAATTCCTGAGTTTAATGCTCTGAACACCATTATCTGAGGACTATGACAAACAAACAAACAAAAATCTTGCTGTGAAAACATTAGAGCATTCTTAATGCAGCTTTCAACAAGAGCAGTTTTAAAAATGCTGTGTCTTGACTGCCATCTAGAGAAAACTAGAGATACTGAAATTAACCAAGCTAATCTAGTATCTTGATGGGTTTACTTTTCTCTAACCCTGTGGCAAAAAACCGTAAGGAAAACCATCTTAAATAAGAAACAGAAAATATTTAAATGTTGTATTATGAGTTGGGATGGTACCATTAATCTCTTTTTTACAAAACAATATGCAGCAATTGTATTATTTCTAAGGAGAAATGATACTATTAGTGATAGCAATCTGCTTGCCTTTGAATTTATTTTATGGATTCCTCGTGAAAATATACATCAAGGTAATGTAATTATTATATCTGCATAATTGTAATGCTGTAATTAAAACTGGGTGCTTGCTCTCATTAAATTCTCCAGATTGTTTGTGGTTTATTTCCTGCTGGCATGAGTTTTCACCTTAAAACAGATTTTAGAACGTTTCTATGCTCTTCTTGTCATTATAATACTAATATTACCAGACAAGAAATTTCTCCAGTTTTGTAAAAAGTTTTTTAGCAATTGTATTGTGAAGTATCAATAAAACTTAAAGGCACAGAGAATTTAGAAATGATTTTTCTCTGAAAACCACCCCAAAGTGTCCCCTGTTTATATGCAGCAAATACATGGTTTTGTGCAGGCTTCTACCACTAGAAATTTAAAAGCATTGGTGGTGTTCATTGCCTTTTACATCACCGTGGGAATTATCTATTACTCAGATGCCAAGAAGTCAAAACTTGAGCTTATTGAAATTCCCAACCATCTTCAACAGGGTTTTTATTCGCTGCACTTTGCAAATAATGGTGATGAGAGTGTTAAATTCAGGAAATTGGAAAAGTGAAATATAGCAGGATGAATTATAGTGAATGATGCACATCTTCAAGCTGTACATTGAGATAAGAAAGGGACATGAAGACTTCACAGAGTATTAATTTAAAAACCACAGACTAAATTCTGACCCCATCCCTTGTTGCCAGATATCACACTTTTTGTGTCTTGCATCTTCTTTAAAGATTTCAGATTTCAATACTAAGTTGAGCTTCTGTGAAAGAGAATGTATATTTGGAAGTCTATGGATGAGAATTTGGGGCAAGACAAAATCCAAAAAGTATGAATATTCCACTCCTATTTTTCTATATCCAAAGGACTTTGACTTATTTTAAAATATGATTAAGGCGGGGCACCTGGGTGGCTCTGTTGGATGAGCATCCGACTTTGGCTCCAGTCCTGATCTCACGGTTTGTGAATTCAAGCCCCGCGTTGGGCTCTGTGCTGACAGCTCAGAGCCTGGATCCTGCTTCGGATTCTGTGTCTCCCTCTCTCTCTGCCTCTCTCCCGTTCATGCTCTGTCTCTCTCTTTCTCAAAATTAAATAAACGTTAAATATATATATAGACATAGAGATAGATATAGATGTATAGACATATATAGATATAGATATAGATATAGATATAGATATAGATATAGATATAGATATAGATATAGATATATGATTAAAGTAAAGGATCATTAATGCAACATGGGTTTTGGAAAGCTCTACTGCAACACAACTTACTTCAGTACTGAGTCCAAGCAAATATAAATGAAGGTTGGGTGCTCCCAACAGGGGTCAGCATACTTTTTCTTGAAGGTTCAGGTAGTAAAATTTTTTTACTTTCCCAACCATAAGGTCTTACTAATCAATTACCATTGTAGCATGAGAGTAGCCAGAGAGAATATGTCAACAAATGGGTATAGCTATGTCCCAACAAAACTCCACCTACAAATACAGGCAGTTGTGGTTGGCCAACCACTGTGTTGAGACAAAAACCTTTAATTTGCCCAATGTAAAATGACTGTCAGATTGTGCAGCCTAGGAATTATCTGTGACTGAAGTGCACAAGGACTCAAAACTTAATGTAGGCAACCAAGCACAGCTCATACCAACTCCAACCTACTGCAAATTAGTCTCGGTTCGGTTCGTTTTTTTCATGCATCTGGTACATCTTCTAACTGTACCAAACTTAAAATACTCTCAGGGAAAATAATTTTTTCTTGGATAGTGAAGAATTCAACACACAAACTCACACACACATGCATGCGCGCGCACACACACACACACACACACACACACACTCACACACAAATACTCTTCTCAGATTAGTAATAGAAGCAGAAAGTGAAAGACAAGTAAATTTAGAGTAGACAAACACTTATATATATTAATGTGTATCTCCAGGCCTGTTTTAGGTCACTATTATTATCTCTCTACATTGAGCTCTATATTGAGCTATGAGACGCGTTTTCATTTCAAACTTAGCTTCTATCTCACCATCGGTCTTCTCCCATGAGTCATGCCTATAAAAAGGCAACCACTTGTCTTTGCACTTGTAAGAGCTGTTGATATTAGATGGAACACATCTGAAGAGTCAGGCTGTAGAGAAAATAGAAATCAAGCACAGTCTGAAAAGTTCTGCTTCAATCAAGTGTAGATAATTTTTCTGGGTTTTTTGGTCTGTTTTACTGTTTCAAGGATGGTAAGGGAAAGTCTGATCTCCAATTTGATAAATTACCAGCTTCACCCAATAGATTAGCAGCTTCACTTCCTGCTTCATGAAGTCATACTACTATGAACTCCCATAGTCAATTACTTCCATGGTACTTTTTTCTTCCTATTAATGGCCAGAGTACAGAGACAGAGCACAAACTCTAAGGAGGACAGACCTGAATTCAAATCCTCGCTGTGGTGTATACTGGCCTTGTGACCATGGGACTGCTCTGAGAGTCAGTTTTCTCTCTCTAAAATAAAGGTAATACTAATAGTCCATACTAATAAAGGTAACATGTATATTGCAATATTGTCATTAAGATTAAATAAGAACACTTGTGAGGGATCTTGCACATTGCTCAATCAATGTTGGTTTATCTCTTCTCCCCCTCCCCACCCAGTCCCTTCTCTAGGACATAGATTGCTGAAGTCTGGGACTGATTTATACATCCTGCCTCCTTACATGCCTGCTGCTAAATTGGACACACAGTAGGTGCTTTATAAATGTTTCTTGAATAGCTGTGGGTTCTCATATTTTGCTTTATTATTGAATATCTTACCATTTTAAACTGCTATAAAGATAAGCCAAAAAAGGGGCACCTGAGAGCCTCAGTCCGTTGGGCATCCAACCCTTAATTTCAGTTCATATTATGATCCCAGAGTTGTGGGATCAAACCCCATGTTGGGCTTCATGCTGACAATGGAGCCTGCTTACAATCTCTCTCCCCTCTCCCTCTCTCTCTCTCTATCTCTCTCTCTCTCTCTGCCCATCTCCCCTTCTCTCTCTCTTTTTCTCTAAAATAAAATTTAAGATAGAACTGGAGAGTGTTATGCTAAGTGAAATAAGCCATACAGAGAAAGACAGATACCATATGTTTTCATTCTTATGTGGATCCTGAGAAACTTAACAGAAGACCATTGGGGAGGGGAAGGAAAAAAAAAAAAGAGGTTAGAGAGGGAGGGATCCAAACCATAGGAGACTTTTAAAATCTGAGAACAAACTGAGGGTTGATGGGGGGTGGGAGGGAGAGGAGGGTTGGTGATGGGCATTGAGGAGGGCACCTGTTGGGATGAACATTGGTTCAATGGAAACCAAAGTGATGATAAATTTCATATTAAAAAAATAATAAAATAAAATAAAATTTTAAAAGCTGTAAAAAGATAAGCCAAAAAGTATTCTCTGAGTCATGAAAAGAAACAAATTTTGTAAATTCAATAACAAAATAACCCACTCATAATATTGGTATATTATACAAAAAGTAGACATTCAAATATCTGCTGAAAAATGATGATACATAATTATGTGGACTACATTAAGGAGATACAGTCATGACATTTTTTTCTGTTATTGAGAGAGATGATTTGACCCACAATATTATCAAAGCTGTGGAATAACAAGGTGCTTTCTCATAAGGTTTTATTACCTATTGTTAACTTCTGTAATTCTCATCATGACTCACTGGTCAAATTTATACACCACTTAACTGCTCAGGGAAGAATCTTTATGTTTATCCTTCATGTCAAAACTGGCCTCACATACATTTATTTACTTACTTATTTATGGTCATACATAGTACTACAGGTTGAAAAGTTTATGAAAATGTCATTCGGGGAATCATCAAGATTATATGTGACAAATTTGGAGTCATCCAGGCAAAGGAGTTTTGAACAGAGAGGAAATTAAAGAATCATCTGTGGGGGATACAAGTGGAAAGAGAATAGAACCCAGCAGTTATTTAAAGACAAAGGAAAAGGAAATAGAGCCAGAGTATTGAGAATGCTTAAAAAAACCACTAGCTGTGGGGCACATGAACAGAGGAGCTAAGATGTCAATAAAAATAAAATGGGATTTGCGAAATACCAACAGAGTATATAAAAGGAAACCAATTAAATAGAATATTCTCCTTTGCTTTTCTGTATCTATCCTGGCTCTAAGGGATAGGAGCTACCAATTTGTTTCCTTCTCTTTGCTTTTCTAGCTCTATAAGACATAAAAAAAAAACTAGTTATGCTGAATCAGTTAAATTTTTATTAGTCACTTTTAAAACTTGAATTTTTCTCATGAAGCATAACTGCTGTCTATTCTGGCTATCATAGCATATAGGATTTTCTAGAATATCAGCATTACAATAAAGCAAATTGTCACACAAGTGTTGTGAATGTTAATAGACTTACAGAATTTTTATAGCCCATGATGTACAATATCCCTGATAAGTTATCTGTCTGGCCATAAAACTCAAAAGCTGTTTGCAAGAGTGATTTTACTTATCAATAATTAAATATCCTTCAATCAGTTTGTTTAAATTTATTTATTTATTTTGATAGAGAGAGAGAGAAAGAGAGACAGACAGAGAGAGAGAGAGAGAGAGAGAGAGAGAGAGAGAATGGCAAGCAGGCTCCACACTTGGAGCCCATATCATAGAACCCAACCAGGGCTCGTTCTCACAAATCATGAGATCATGACTTGAGTGGAAACCAAGAATCAGACATGTAACTGACTGAGCCACCCAGATGCTCCTCAGTCAATCAGTTTTTAAAGATCAGTATGCTCTTAGGAATATTTGCCTACAGAGAAACAAACAAACAAACATAATCTCCATCATAGCATGGCAAAAATTCTAACTATTCACAACTCTTCCTACCTATCTATAAGTCATTGAATGGATTATATCTGAACAACTGTGAAATTCTGTCCTCTCCATCATTTTAAAACTGACCATACACTGTTTTTTTGAATGAATCCTTCTAGGCTTAGACTAGATATGTAAAAGAAAGAGAGGGCCCAGGAAAGAGGAAATTATAGCTTCATCCACCAACAACTTTGCCTAGGTATAGTGGTTTTTCCAGAGTAGTAAAATTCCATATATGCCAAAGATAGCCATTCAATATTTATTAATGGCACTAGATTCTTCAGAACAACTCTGATGTGTGTCCTCAGCAGTTTTCATCTAAAATGATAAGAGCTGACACTTATGGAGTGTGTACAACGTGTCAGGCTCTGTTTTAATACTTTGCCTGTAATTAAGTCTGCCAATATTCACAATAACCTCATTAAATATGTTACTAATTTCCTCATTTTACAGATGTAGTAACATAGATAGAATGGTTAAGTAGCTTACCCAGGGGCACACCACTGGTAACAGGGCCAGATTTTAACCCAGACAGTCTGACTCCAGAGTTCACACTTTTAACACCATGCTCCCAGGAAGACTACTAGGGGTATGCAATACTTTAGGTTTTTAGAAAGCAGTTTAGTATAAGCTACTCATTACTCTTTAAAAAAACAAGATTAAAGAAGCCTCCTAAAGAATAGCATATTAGTTAGATGGAATGTCTTTCTAATATGATCCCCAAAAGAAAGAACTGCAAATAAGTGGGAAGAGGCAAGGCCTTCACCATTAACAGCCCAATAACACATACACAATATTTTCTAAAGCCTGTATTTTACCCTAGAGAAATATAATCAAACTTCTGTCTTTAAGTTAATCCATGATTCAGCATAATAGAAAATGTACCACAACTCAGTGTCCTGAAAACACATGAAATAAATTATAAACACAAAAAGAGGAAAACTCGGGGTGCCTGGTGACATAGTTAAGCATCTGACTCTTGAATTCAGCTCAGGTTATGATCTCACAATTTGTGAGTTTGAGCCCTGTATCCAGCGCTGTGCTGAGAGCACAGAGCCTGCTTAGGATTCTCTCTGCCCCTTCCCTGCTTTCTCTCTCTCTCTCTCTCTCTCTCTCTCTCTCTCTCTCTCTCTCTCTCAAAAAATAAATAAATAAACCTTTAAAAAAAAAGAGGAGAACTCTGCCAACTTCTTAAGCAATACAAGAAACACTTTAACTGAGTGAATTATAACTAAAGACCTTAACTCAAATTGTTTAATCAGCAACTGTAATTTTTTTTAAATAAAGAATCATTGACATAAAAGAAAATGATCTGCTCTTTTCAGCGAAGCATTTAATCAATGTTACATAAAAATTTTATCAACGAGTTCACCAAGGGTTTAAAGAAAGAACTCAGGCAGGATAATGGAATTTATTTCCAAATCTAGTCATTTTGGAAGAACTACATCTTACCTATATGTTCTTTCTTCATGTATGCACTCTTTTTGTAACAGGTAATATCTTTTTATAAAATAATTGCAAGTGATTTTCCAACAATAATGATCTTGAATCATCTTGAAGCTCTAAATTATGGTTTTAGTCTTGTTCACAGACATCTTCCAAGTGAATAAGTCTACAATTAGTACACAAGACAGCCCCACAGGGACCAGGAAGGAAGAACAACTGCCCCACAGAAACCAAATAACTCCATGATGGCCCTGATATGAGTTTGCTATCAGATCAAACTCAATAGTAGTATAAAGAAAATCAATCCTTTGAGCACAAAACTCAACTGGGTTCCTTCTGCCTGCAGAATGAAGTCAAACTACTTAGGCCAGTCTTCATAGAACACTAGGATTCCGCTTCCACTTTTAATTCCCATCCCTCTCTTCTTGTTGCCCTTCACACCAATCAAAGGAAACCATAATTTTCTACCCTCATCCTGCTTTTCCTTACTTCCTGACTTTCTTTTAATGCTTTGCCTTCCATTTCAAATATTCTCCCTCAAATCTCTCTTCGAAACTCAACTCCAATACAATTTCTTATCTACACACGTTTCTTTCAGCTGTTTGTATATGTGACGGTTAATTTTATGTGTCAACTTGGCTAGGCCCTGGTACCCAATGTTGGGTTCACACATCAGTCCAGATGTTACTGTGATGGTATTTTTCAGTTGAGTCTAAGCTCTTGTCAGTAGACTTTGAGAGGCACCTGAGTGGCTCAGTCGGTTAAGCATCTGACTCTTGATCTCAGCTCAGGTTTTGATCTCAGTGTTGTGACTTCAAGCCCCACGTTGGGGTCTGTGCTAGATGTGACACCTACTTAGAAAGAAAAAGAAAGGAAGAGAAAAGAAAAGAAAAAAGAGAAGAGAAGAGAAGAGAAGAGAAGAGAAGAGAAGAGAAAAAAGAAATCAGTAGACTTTGAGTAAAGAAGATTACCCACCATAATAATGTAGGTTGGCCTCATCCATCAGTTGAGGTCTTATAAGACTGAGGCCTTCCAACTCAAGAGTACAACATCAAGTGTCCCCAGGTCTCCAGCTTGCTGACCTACCCTGCAGATTTCAGACTTGCCAGTCCATGTAGTTTTGTGAGCCAATTCTGTAAATCTCCCTCTATTGATAGATTATGTGTATACACCAAAAGAAATAGACCATAAACACTATATATATATATATATATATACACTATATATACACTATACACACACTATACATACACTATACACACACACACACACACACACACATATCCTATTGGTTCTGTTTCTATGGAGAATTCTAATTAATACAGTATAATATCTGATTTCCCTACTAGAATGTAAGCCCCTAAAAAATAATCATCTTTCCATTCCTCAAGGAACAATGCTTTAAAAATACTGTGTTTAATAAATATTATTTTAATATTAAATGTTTGGTCAATAAATGAATAAATATTTGGTCAATTCCACCTGTGAAATAACTCAGTTTAATTTTTTATTCTCTCTTTCCTTTGGCAGTACTGTAGTTCACACACTTATCTTCTTTATCTACACTATTTGAGTTTCTACATAGATGTCTCTGCTTCCAGACTCTTCTAATTCCTGCCCAATGTGAAAGTATCCTTCACATTGCTACTTAGCTCTCTCTCCAAATCACACACACACACACACACACACACACACACACACACACACACATTCAGTGTCTTGCAATAAAACACATAATGGCTTTCAATTACCTGGAACCTCTTTACAGCTCTCATAAATACTTATTTTGCCTTCATGGCTAGTATTGTCTTACTAATGTCTCTCATCAAAATGTTCTTAATAGATTTCTAGTTAAAAACAAGTTTTCTGTGTATTTATCTTATAACTAGCAAAGGTAACTGAAGAGAAGTGATTTAAAAGTTCTAAGTTATTGGAGCACCTGGGTGGCTCAGCTGGTTAAGCGTCTGACTTCGGCTCAGGTCACGATCTCACGGTTCATGAATTTGACCCCCACGTCAGGCTCTGTGCTGATAGCTCAGAGCCTGGAGCCCACTTCGGATTATGTGTCTCCCTCTCTCTCTGCCCTTGCCCCACTAACACTCTGTCTCTCTCTGTCTCTGAAAAATAAACATTTTAAAAAAAGTTTTAAGCTTTTTCCACTTTACAAGAGGTGGCTTATATTATATTATATTATATTATATTATATTATATTACATTACACTACATTACATTACATTATTACACAGTTCCAAGAGGCATAGGTATTTGGGCTGCATGCTTTACCATCTTGGGACCTCTGTCTGCCTGTCAGCAACTTAATTATCTTTAAAGTCCAGAGGTTACCTCCTCTGTGAAAGATTCCTTTCCATCCTCGTTCAGGTAGGTACTCCTCCATCTCTCATACATATTTTCCATGTATTTGGGGGAATGTTTGTCTATCTCACTAGAATGCAAGTTCCCCCCAGACTTTATTCTTATCTCATCTCTCTTGTATACTCAAACATCTAGCTTATTGCCTAGATAATCCCCTACCCTCTCCCTAAAGGATGTTTTATGTTTTTATAGGCCTGCAGGAATGTGTGAAAGTCAGTAGCAATGCATAAATTGGTGGCTTTTCGTTGGAAATTCTTTCTCAAAACCAGAAACAAAAATTAGGCAACATGAAGAAGCATCTGTTGCTGTGCACTGATGAACAAATGCTTCTCTTCTTTTTCATCTGAGCATGTTGACATGGTATAGACCCAGCTGGTAATTCTGAAATTATAACCTCTGGGTTTCTCGTGTTTCTTCCTGCAGAAATTCTGAATGTTGCCCATTTTGCATCTACGAAGTCTATCTGCTATTTGTCCTATACAAAGTTCAAAGTGTCATCCAGCCAGTAGCCATGAATTTTCCAGGTTAAATAGTAAATATCACCATTTGTTAAAAGTGCTACTATTGAATTCTGTTGTAAATGTCTAACTTTTAAGATGGCTGAGCACAAACAAAGCCAAGAACAAAGCTGAAATATTTTGATAAATGTCAAGTTGCCATTATAATGCTGTTCATAGACTTTAAGGTACAGTCGATGTCATCGTTCTCACCAAAGAAGCAATTGCTTCCCCTCGATACCTTGACAGATCTGCATGAGTCCATAGATTATCACTGCCCTTAGAACTCTTTATCATGTTTTAAATCTGTTGAAGTATGAAAAAATCAAGTGTGCTTCACAAAACAGGATCATAAAAATGAACTTGGCTAGAGCTGTCTTTGATGGAAGATTCTGAATCATGCCCTAGACAAATCAAAAAGGAGACTGGGAAGTCGGCTGAGACATCTGTACAAAAATGCTAAATACAGCAGCCGTGCGTTAAGTGCAAGAAGACGTGACTGCTCAGTTAAGGGCAGACAAAACCCTGACACAAAATAGAGCCAAACTTTTGAGAAAACTGTTTTACAATAATGTCTGTAACAATTTAGCCCACAGTTGAGCACATATACAGCCTGTGTGGATATTATATACATTAAAGGTAAATAATTAAATGCTTTTAAAATTCCATTTACAAAAAGATCCCTCTTAACTATCTTCTATTCTACCCACATACTTAAATACCTGAGGATTAATTTTCTTTTGTAAACAATACTGACAACCTATGCTACATTAATGCCCCTCCCCTGCATCCTCGACTTTTCCTTTCACCCACAACTGCTTACCGATTCCATCTATTCACAAAATTGTATGTGTCACTAGACATTGTCATAACTAATGTTTTAATAAATGTTATGTAAACTGATGAAATGAAAATGTAAGAATAATGGGGTTGTTCTCTCAATTTTTCTAAAGCCAAGAAAAATCAATGGAATCACTAAAAAAAAAAATGCTATTATTTGATGGCTGGTTGAGACCATTGCAGCATTAAAAAAAAAATGAAATTCAGAGGCTACATTGCTTCAAAGAAAGAACGAAAGAAAGAAAGAAAGAAAGAAAGAAAGAAAGAAAGAAAGAAAGCCAAACAAAACATGCAGTGCTTGCCAACCTGCAGAGAGTGGGGTTATGCCTCGGCAACTCCCTTTGTGCCCTCACAGTCAAGGTCCTGTAATGCTAGAGTATTAAATCTGCTCCAATGCCCTATCTTTTCTGTCATATTCTAGGCTTGTTGAGCTGTTCGTGACTAATACTAATGAGAGACATGCCCTTTCAATTGTTACCTCAAAAAAATGCGAAAGTTGCTCTGATGTGCTCTCTAGCCTGGCCTAATTTCCCATCAAAGAAATAGAACTCCAGCTACTTGACTGACTTTTCATATTGACTCTCGAGAAATCAGAGATGCTTCATGCGTCTGCAACACTCAAGGAAATAAAATAGCTCACACTTGGTCATATTTGATGTCTGGATTCACAGCCCTTTCATTTTTAATGTAATTCGTTACTTGGCTTTCTATTTTATTTCCTCCGGTCTTCACTCAGAGACCAGGATTTCTATCTTTTTAACCTCAAAAATTTACCAATTATGACAATGCCAAATATATCAAAGTGTATAATTAATGACAACTTCATCTATTAGTGTGGTGTGTGTGTGTGTGTGTGTGTGTGTGTGTGTGTGTGTGATATGTTTTGGTTTGGTTCAAATCTGAATTTTGGTGGGGGCTGTTTTGACAACTTTGGAATTTATTTGTGGGGTTTTTCAATGAAATGATCTCTATATAATTATGCTTATGAGAAAAGAAAAAACACCACAGATTCATTATCACAGATTCTGTTAATTCTGAAATGAAAAAAAAAATTTGCTATCCTTATATTTGGGAAAAAGTGACCAAATGTAAGGTGAGTATACATGACAAAAGTGAACTTGGCCTTTACTCCATCCCCTGAAGTGCACAGAGGAATACTAAAAATGCTAATAACCTGTCACTGCTAATCCGGCAAAGCAGCTACAGAAAGAATTGTGCTAAACAATGTAAAAGGTCCAGCTTTCTGTGTTGCCTGTCACATAAAGAACAGAAGATAGCCAGCAATATGGAAATGGGGATAAGAACGTGAAAAGAAGCTGAAGTTCAACCAAATGGGCACTGACAAAACCATGGTGATCAAACCATTGAGGGCATATTTAAGACTGAGATGACTTATCTATTCTTTGATTAAACCATGTTTATGGATTACTCTGTTACTGTATAGAAACTACAAGTGAGCCAAACTCTCTGCCTTCAAGGAGTTCACGGTCTATGAGGGAGAAAGAGGCACAAACCCAATCCCAGGAGCAGAGGGCTATAATATAATAGAGAGGTACATTCAGGCTTGGACATGAGTGCAAGTTCAATTGTTCTCCCAACCTGTGAGGAATGTTTTTTCATATTTTCTTTTTGGAGATAAGTGAGGGCTATGGACTGAATTGTGCCTCCCCCCCAGATTCCTAAGTTGAAACCCTAATCCCCAGTGTGATAGTATTTGGAAACAGGGCCTTTGGAAGGTAATTAGGGTTGGATGAGGTCATGAAGGTGGGCCCTTATGATGAGATTAGTGCCCTTGTGAGAAGGGACACCAGAGAGTTCTCTCTCCCCCACCCCCTTCACCACCTTAAGAGGACAAAACAAGAAGGCAGCTATCTATAAGGCAGGAAGAAAGCTCTCACCAGAACCAGCCATCCCGGTACTTTGATTTTGCACTTGGAGCCACCAGAACTGTGAGAAAACGAATTTCCATTGTTTAAGCCACCCAGTCACGGTGTTTTGCTATGGCAGCAGAGCTGGACAAGACAGAGAGCATTCTTTAAAAATTAGAAAGAAAAATATTGGAAGGAGCTACAAATGAATATTCTGATGAGTGAACAGAAATCTAATTATCAACCTAGTATGCAAGTGAAGAAAGGAGAAAGAACTTCAGACTCCCTAAGAGAAAGCATGTCATGTCCTTAGATACTAAGACAGTTCAGGGAGAGAAGGACTTCATATTAGTTGGCTACTTCCCACCAATAAGCACGAGCCTGGAGGCTCTGTGGTCGCAGCACACACTGGAGAACTAGAACTAGAACTAGAACACTGGAGAAAATCAAAAGGTATGCTATCTTCCGAGAGGAAGGGTGTAAGAACCAGTCTTGTCATAGCCAGAACCACCATGATGTGCTCTCCAGGAAGACAGCCTCCAGACTCATGCAGGCACAACCTCCCCAACCCTGGCCACAGCTCATCAGACTCACTGGCCACTGCCAACCCCCACCTACGAATATGGAGATGAAGGAAATATGGGAAACTAGCTTCTCTAGACACTTTGAAAGCTCAGAGTAGGACAGAAACTCCTAAGCACAAATAGTGGTTTTATCACTTCTGTCACTTGATGACCATGACTACAGGGAAAAAGAAACATGGCAGGAACGGAGCAATGGTCTACATATGTGACATGAAAGGAAAAGTATTTGGCTTCCTGGACTTTGGTCTTTATAATAATACGTGTTCCTGCTAAAAGATTAGGTACCACGAGGGGCGCCTGGGTGGCTCAGTCGGTTGAGCGTCCGACTTTGGCTCAGGTCATGATCTCACAGTCTGTGAGTTTAAGCCCCGCTTCAGGCTCTGGGCTGACAGCTCAGAGCCTGGAGCCTGCTTCAGATTCTGTGTCTCCCTTTCTCTCTGCCACCCCCCCCACACACTCTGCTCTGTCTCTCTCTGTCAAAAATAAATAAACATTAAAAATTTTTTTAAAAAAAGACTAGGTACCACTTACATAAATCGAAAGAGTGTATTTGTCCAAATACTCTATGACCTAATCAAAGATTTTAATGTGAGAGGGAGGAAACAATGACTGGGAAGCTATAATAGAACAATATTGAAGTTATCAAGCATGTGATGCAAAGAAGTATCAAAATGCAAATATAACCTAGTATATCTCACATGAAAACTAATTAAGACAACATGTTGTCTCATATTTGCCCTACACAGAACAACTACAAAGCAAACAGATTTCTCCTAATGTTAGAATGTACAATCACCCCCAGGAAGACCAATTCAGAACTCAAACTCCCCAGAAGAGAGTTCTGAGAGGCAGGTCTATAATCACAAATCTGGTAGATGTCCCATGCCACCTAAATCATGTGAGTCACCAATAAGTACAACTAGGGACGGTTAAAAACAGAATGATAAATTCAGTGCAATTAAATTCCACTTCAGTTAAAGAACCTGGATGTTTTCTCCATGGAAATGGTAGCAGGGTACAGGAAAAACACTCTGCCAGAAACTCCAAATGTAATATAATCTTAAGTATTTGAATCTTGTGATAAAAGCTGCCTCTTAAAGCTCACTATTTGCTAAGTATGCATTCAAAATATGAAGACAAATGTAATTCTAAGATTAAATAAGTTTGGTGTGATTAAACATAATAATAATACCATATCTGGGGAACCCAATTTAAAGAGAGGACTATAAACCATTTCATTATAACTTAAAATTGTTCATCATTGTTTTCATAACTCATCACTTTAAATGTAATGTGCAAGTACTGTACATGAGGATGATTTTTGTGGTTAAATTTAAAGGCATTTTATGGGGCTCCTGGCTCACCCAATCTGTAGAGCATGTGACTCTTGATCTCCAGGTTGTGAGTTTGAGCTCCTCACTAGGCATGAAGATGACTTAAAAAAAAATTAAGGCATTTTAAGTAACACCAAAAAGATGCTAACTTTAAGTAGTAAAATATTAAGAAAGGAAAAATTAAAGTGTGACATGGTGACATGTCTATTCCAGGTAAGTAATGGAGGGAAAAAAATCTGAAAATTATGGTATCACTAGAAGTCTGCCAGATAAAAGTAGAAGACCCCATTGTTCACCTGCAAAATGACTCAATCTCAAATACATCCATGCAAACAAGTGGGAAGAATGTTATGTAATTCACTTAATCTCAGTAACTTTATGATTTAGATACAATTATTATCAGCATTTTGCAGATGAGGAAATCAATAATCAGAGAGGGGAACCCTTATGCCAACAATTACCAAAAAAAGAAAAAAAGAAAGAATGAAGGAAGGAGAAAGAAGAGAAGAGAATTGAAGAGAATTGAAGAGAATTGAAGAGAAGAGAAGAGAAGAGAAGAGAAGAGAAGAGAAGAGAAGAGAAGAGAAGACAAAAGAAGATAAGGGAAGAGAAGAAACCCATGGAGCAGCCAGGGTTTGTATCCAGACAATTCAGCTCCAGAGTCTGCACTCCTAACTATTCTACTAAGCTGGAAAGAAATATAGGGCCTAGTAAGTAACAAAATGAGACCACAAGAGCTATGTCAGAAAACCCATAGTTCAAAGAAAAAAGGTGTCAAGAATAATGCCAGGAATCGATACAGTTTTCCCTTTTCAGAGAAATTACTACAGCCTATACTATACCCATGCATGGCATACACAGATTACTTACTGAGTATAGAAACATAAAGTAGCAGAACCTGTGATTAATTGCCATGGCTTGAGAAGGATATTCAAAACCATAAATGCTGATTCCAAAATGTGGAGGGTTTTCAAATAACAGTCCTCAAGAATGTGTGCTACTTCAGATTTGTACATATCTACTCTGACATCAACAGAAACTACATAGCAAGACAATTCCCCAGTCTGAACCTGCTGCTGAAGAGCAACTCCAGTAGGCACTACATTACTGAAAGGCTAAATGTAGAATTGGAGAAGTTCAGGAGCCTAATTCTTTGTTTTCCCAAGTTCAAGGGGAAGAGTAAGCATTCATTGCCTGAGAGTCATGGTTGTACACGTGTATTTTATTGCTAGCCTACTTAATTTCATCTACCTTCCTGTATCATCATCTTTTGTAAATTCCCTATGGGCTGCAACACTCTCCTACTAACATTCATTTAGATCCTTACCTTTGGGAATTTGCTTATAGCACCCCTCATCTAAACTACTTCCTACTTACATTTGTTTATCCAGTTCTGACCCAGCCCTCAAATATAGTTCCAAATTCTATCCTATCTTTTTTTTTATTTAACTTTTTTATTTTTTAAAATTTACATCCAAATTAGTATATAGTGAAGCAATGATTTCAGTAGATTCCTTAATGCCCCTTACCCATTTAGCCCATCCCCCCTCCCACAACCCCTCCAGCAACCCTCAGTTTGTTCTCCATATTTATGAGTCTCTTTTGTTTTGTCCCCCTCTCTGTTTTTATATTATTTTTGTTTCCCTTCCCTTATGTTCATCTGTTTTATCTCTTAAAGTCCTCATATGCGTGAAGTCATATGATTTTTGTCTTTCTCTGACTGACTAATTTCACTTCATAATACCCTCTAGTTCCATCCACGTAGTTGCAAATGGCAAGATCTAATTCTTTTTGATTGCTCCATTGTGTGTGTGTGTGTGTGTATATATATATATATATATATATATATATATATATATACCACATTTTCTTTATCCATTCATCCATCGATGGACGTGTGGGCTCTTTCCATACTTTGGCTATTGTTGATAGTGCTGCTATAAACATGGGGATGCATGTGTCCCTTCGAAACAGCACACCTGTATCCCTTGGATAAATGCCTAGTAGTGAAACTGCTGGATCGTAGGGTAGTTTTATTTTTAGTTTTTTGAGAAACCTCCATACTGTTTTCCAGAGTGGCTGCACCAGCTTGCATTCCCACCAACAATGCAAAAGAGATCCTCTTTCTCTGCATCCTCGCCAACATCTGCTGTTGCCTGAGTTGTTCATGTTAGCCATTCGGACAGGTGTAAGGTGATATCTCATTGTGGTTTTGATTTGTATTTCCCTGATGATGAGTGATGTTGAGCATTTGTTCATGTGTCGGTTGGCCATCTGGATGTCTTCTTTGGAGAAGTGTCTATTCATGTCTTTTGCCCATTTCTTCACTGGACTATTTGTTTTTTGGGTGTTGAGTTTGATAAGTTCTTTGTAGATTTTGGATACTAACCCTTTATCTGATATGTCATTTGCAAGTATCTTTTCCCATTCTGTCGGTTGCCTTTTAGTTTTGCTGATTGTTTCCTTCGCTGTGCAGAAGCTTTTTATTTTGATGAGGTCCCAGTAGTTCATTTTTGCTTTTGTTTCTCTTGCCTCCAGAGATGTGTTGAGTAAGAAGTTGCTGCGGCCAAAATCAAAGAGGTTTTTGCCTGCTTTCTCCTCGAGGATTTTGATGGCTTCCTGTCTTACATTGAGGTCTTTCATCCACTTTGAGTTTATTTTTGTGTATGGTGTAAGAAAATGGTCCAAGTTCATTCTTTTGCATGTTGCTGTCCAGTTTTCCCAGCACCACTTGCTGAAGAGACTGTCTTTATTCCATTGGATATTCTTTCCTGCTTTGTCAAACATTAGTTGCCCATACATTTGTGGGTATCTTAAAGTCTTCTATGATGATTCTGAAAATGATTTCTCCTTCCTATGGATTTAATCAAATTAGTAGTCAATCACATGTGAATCTATAGTTCACATTTGACCCTTAATTAGGTACCTCATAGGGCAGTTGTAAAAATTAAATTTGACAGTGAAATAATTAATGTGAAGTGTTCAGGACAGTTTGTGGCATATAGTAAGTATTCAGTGTTAGCTATTATGTTTATTTCTGATTCTTTTCATTTTATATTATTTAGGCTATTACTAAACTATGATTTTTATTTAATTTCATTATATGTATACTTTGTCTTTCCAATAAGGATAAAAGCAGTATTAACTCTAGACTTTCCCAAAATTTCCAAAACTCCTAACATTGTACTGAACAAAGAATGTATTGCCAGGAAATATTTAGATGGTTAAAAACAGGACACTAAACTTGTTAACAAATACTACCTTTTTATGCTCTGCAATTTCTGAACCATGTTCAGGTAGTAAAACAGGTGGGACTATTCTTATCAAAAGATTTATAGTACAAAATAGTTGTTAAAATCTCTGTCAAGGCAATAAACTGCCATTCCAACGAATAACTAGGTGGTCTTGACCTTAAGATCTCATGTGAGCTATAAATTCTTGGGAGAAGGTGGTTTATAGTCAACCATCAATCTGCAGACATGTTTCCATATAAATTTCAGAAGGCTAGTGCTGGCTCACAAATTTCCTTGTCAGATGTAGTCCATAAGATTCTAAAACCCTAAGGAGGCAGACACATCGACAATGTATACGTTTGTGTTTTAGAAATATCATTTTGGAAGCAGCTTAGAGAAAATGAATTGTTTGTGGAGAGGTGGAAAACAAGGAAAGCCTTGGAGGCTCCTATAGGAGGCCAGATGAGATGCTCTGAAGACTTGATCTTAAACAATGCAAGTGAGAACCCAGATGTCTGAAACATACTCTCTCTTACACCTTTCCAAATACTGCTTTCTCTGCACTCAAGTCCCCCTACTGTATAAAGCATTCCAGAATCTGGATTCTGTGAATGTCGTGAATTCTACCATGGCTGAGGTCACATGTTCACTATCACAGATCTCTTATTTTTTCTCACACCTTACAAATTAATTTATCATCCTTAGGGTTCATTGATATTACTCAAAGCACAATCCAGCACTCTGAGAATTGCTATTTGATCTTTTCTCTCTACATTTTCATCCCAGATTTCTTTTCACTTACTCTTTCCTGGAAGGTAAGATGGAATTAATGAGTAAATAAAAATGCAAGGATAATATTCTACTCTGCTAGTTATCAAACAATTTAGGGTATAATTATTTAGGTGTTCAGCAAAAAAATAATTCTTTTCCAATGACAACCAATGCTTCCAAAGGTAAAGTAAAACTGGTAAACTCATATCTTCTGAAGACAGTGCAGTTTGGAAAACAAGTCATAAAAAGCTATAAGGAACCCCATCCCTTTGACCTTGTAATCTCACCTGTAGAAAATTATCCTCAAGAGGTAATCAAAATGGAGGAAACTCTTTGCTCACAGAATGTGCTCATTGCAACATTATTTAAAATAGGCAAAAATTGGGAGCAGTTTTAATGATTGGTTAATTACCTATTGTATGATAACATAGCACCTTGTGTTTTTCCTTTCTTAGCAACTAATTTGTCTCTAACAATACCTAGTAAATTTTTCTAAGTAAATGGAATCAAGACAAAGGAAAAATAAAGTAAAAGCAGAAGTGAAGTTAGCATACAAAATGGGTGTGAACCCAATTACCCAAGGGTAATTGCTATTGCTGAAAATGACACTGTACAAAGATATGATAATAGTAAGTGGTAGAACCCAGAGATGCCCCCAGATAGTCTGCTCCAGAGACTGAATGTTTACCACTTCCTTCTACTGCCTCCCCATTGTTTGCCCCTCAAATTTTTCACCATTTAAAAATACGATAGCTCAATGAGATTCTGAATGCCAGACAGAAATCCCCATTTACTGTCGTAGAAGGACTAACTTTAAAACTTTTCTTGGGGCGGCTCAGTCAGTTAAGCATCCGACTTCAGCTCAGGTCATGATCTCACAGTTTGTGAGTCTGAGCCCTGTGTCTGGCTCTGTGCTGACAGCTTATACCCTGGAGCCTGCATTGGATTCTGTGTCTCCCTATCTCTCTGCCCCTCCCCCACTTGCTCTCTCTCTTTTTCTCTCTCTCTCTCTCAATAAATAAACATCTAAAAAAAAATTTAACTTTTCTAGAAAGTAATATTTATCAAGAAACTTATTGTTCAAGGGGTGCCTGGGTGGCTCAGTTGGTTAAGCATCCAACTTCGGCTCAGGTGATGATCTCGCGGTCCGTGAGTTCGAGCCCTGCGTCGGGCTCTGTGCTGACTGCTCAGAGCCTGGAGCCTGTTTCAGATTCTGTGTCTCCCTCTCTCTCTGACCCTCCCCCGTTCATGCTCTGTCTCTGTCTCAAAAATAAATAAAAATGTTAAAAAAATTTTTTTAAAGAAACTTATTGTTCAAGAAGTTATCATTCACTTCTAAAAATCTACTATCTAAAAAAAATATGACATGATGAGGAATTATGGTGAGTTTCTTAGGTGTCGTATGATAGAGCTGCTATAATTTTAAGAGATTCCTTATCTTTTAGATGTACATATTGACATGTTAATAATGTCTGGAGTTTGCTTCAAAACAATCTGGGGCATAGAGTTTTGTAGATAAAATAGCTTTGTCTGTGAGTTTTTAATTGTTGAAACTAGATGATGATTAGATATTCATTTTACTAGTCTTCCTTCTTTTATATATATTTGACATTTTGCAAGATAAAATGATGAAAATTCATCAAAGATACACATTAAGATCTGTGTGCAAGGATGAGCATTACAGGGAAATCATCACATAAATTGCAGTATATCTTTATGCTCAAGTTTATGTAGCCATTAGGAATTCTTACTTTCAATGGTTAATTAATGACTTAACAAAAATGTTCATAATACAACATTAACTGAGGAAAGATTTGTATAAATATGAAAACCCTGTATAATATGGACTGGGGGAGGAGGACCTTTTTCAGAGTTAGAAAGAAACATATCAAAATATCAACAATGGTCATCTCTATATAGTCATAGGCTATATTTGTTTGCTCTCTCAAAAATTGTTCTGTATTTTCCAATATTTCTACCATGACAGTGAATCAACTTTTATATTCAGCAAAAAGTCAATGTCATTATGGGATCTACAGAGCAAAAGAAACCTGACTGTGAGGGAGTAGAAGAGTCTCAGGAGACTATATTTTGGTGTCCTTACCATTAGAGCCCTAACATCGTAAAGCCTGAGGCACTGTCCCATTATCCACCTGACTGACTGGCCTGGCACTTACACACCTGCTGGCATCCTGGAAGTGGGGGCTCCTGGACCCAAACGAGACCTGCCTCACCAAATGTCCTCAATCCACGTGCTCTGCATATTGGACCAATATGAACAGTGGAATAATTATAAAAAGAAGTAAAGTCATGAAAGTCATGAAGTCAAGAAAAATGGAGGTATACTACACATTATGTACAGACATAAATGGTACTGTTTCTAGGCATCAAATAAAATAGAAAAATTATTCGAAATGCATTAAAAAAGGACAAATTGGGGAGAAGACTTAGTAAATGTCAAAGGAAGATGTGACTCTTCCATTAGTTTCAAAATTCTTGAGGTGAATGAAAGTGAAAATGCAACACTTATAGGATGCAGGGAAAGCAGTTCTAAGTGGAAGGTTTACAATGACAAACGCCTACATTAAGAAAATAAATATCTCAAATAAACAACCTAATTTTACAATTCAAGGAGGTAGAAAAAGAAGAAGAAACTGAGCCAAAAGTTAGCAGAAGGAAGGAAATAAATATCAGACCACAAATAAATGAAATAAAGAACAGAAAAATAAAAGATCAATGAAACTAAGAGCTGGTTTCTTTAAAAGATAAAGATACAATTAGCAAACCTTTCGCTGGACTCACCAAGAAAAACAAAAAGAGACAGTGCTCAAATAATAAAATAAGAAATGAAAGGGAGACATTACAACTGATATCGTGGAAATACAAAAAATCATAATAAACTACTATGAACAATTATGCACCAATAATTGGCCAAACTAAAAGAAATGGATAAATTCCTATAAACATATAAACTACCAAGACTGAATCATGAAGAAATAGAAAATATGAACAGACAAATAACAAGTAAGGAGATTGACTAAGTAATCAAAAACCTCCGAATAAAGAAAAGCCCAGGGCCAGACGGTTTCTCTGGTGAATTCGACCAAATATCTAAAGACTAAATACCAATCATTTCTCAAGCTCTTCCAAAAAACTGAGAACAGAACATACTCAAAATCATTTTATGAGATCATCATTATCTTGATACAAAACCAGTTAAGGACACTTACAAATAAAACTATAGGCCAATATCCCTGATTAATATAGATGGCAAAAATTCTCAACAAAATAAAAAACTGAATTAAATAACACATACAAAGATCATACACATTGATCAAGTGGTATTTATACCTGGATTGCAAGGATAGTTCAACATCCACAAATCAATAAATGTGATACATTAATATAAAGAAAAATAAAAATCATATTATCATATACATATATGCAAAAAGCATTTGACAAAATTCAACATCTTTTCATGATAAAACTTTTGAAGAAATTGGATACAGAAGAAATGTATCTCTGCATAATATAGGCCATATATGATAAGCCCTTGGCTAACTTCATACTCAACGGTGAAAGGTTCAAAGTTTTTTTTTCTAGGATCAGGAACAATAAAAGTGAGCCCATTCTCGCTACTCCTATTCAACACAGTACTGGAATTCCCAGCCAGAGCAATCAGGCAAGAGAAAGAAGTAAAAGGCATCCAAGTCAGAAACAAGTGAAATTGTCTTTTTTTGCAGATGATATGAAAACTCTAAAGACTGCCCTTCAAAACTCTTAGGTCTAATAAATGAATTCAAGAAATCTGCATGATACAAAATCAAAGTACATAAATCAATGGCATTACTATATACTAGCAATGAAATATCTGACAAAGAAATAAAAATCCCATTGACAATAACACCAAGACAATAAAATACTTAGGAAGAAATTTAAAGGAGGTGAAAGGTCTTTACACTAAAAAATATAAGACTTGGCTGAAAGAAATTGAAGAAGACACAAATAAATGGAAAGATATCTCATGTTTGTGGATTAGAGGAGTTAATATTATTAAAGAGTCCATACTAACCAAACCCATCTATAGATTCAATATAATCTCTATCAAAAATCCAATGGCATTTTTCACAGAAATATAAAAAAAGTCCTAAAATTTGTACGGAACCACAAAAGATACCAAATAGCCAAAGCAATCTTGAGAAAAAGAGCAAAACTAGAGGCATCAGACTTCCTGATTTCAAACTATGCCAAAGAGCTATAGTAATAAAAATAGTATGGTATTAGTATGAAGAAAGACACATAGATCAATGGAACAGAATTGAGAGCCCAGAAATAAACTCCCACATATAGAAGTCAGCGAATATTTGACAAGGGAGCCAAGAATATCCAATGAGGCAAAAATAATCTCTTCAATAAATGGTGCTGAGGAAACTGGATGATCACACGCAGAGGAATGAAGCTAGACCCCTACCTTACACCACTTACAAAAATTAACTCAAATGGATTAAAAATTTAAATGCAATAAACATTGGGGTACAAGTGACCCTATGCATCAGCACTCCTGCATCCCTTGGGTAAATTCCTAGCAGTGCCAATGTTTATAGCAGTACTTTCAACAATAGCCAAATTATGGAAAGAGCCTAAATGTCCATCAACTGATGAATGGATAAAGAAATTGTGGTTTATATACACAATGGAATACTATGTGGCAATGAGAAAGAATGAAATATGGCCTTTTGTAGCAATGTGGATGGAACTGGAGAGTGTTATGCTAAGTGAAATAAGTCACACAGAGAAAGGCAAATACCATATGTTTTCACTCTTATGTGGATCCTGAGAAACTTAACAGAAGACCATCAAGGAGGGGAAGGAGAAAAAAAAAAGTTAGAGAGGGAGAGAGCCAAACCATAAGAGACTCTTAAAAACTGAGAATAAACTGAGGGTTGATTGGGGGTGGGAGGGAGGGGAGGGTTGGTGATGGACATTGAGGAGGGCACGTGTTGGGATGAGCACTGGGTGTTGTATGGAAACCAATTTGACAATAAATTTCATAATAAATAAATAAATAAAATTTAAATGTGAGACCTGAAACTAAAACTCCTAGAAGATAACAGGGCAACAGGATCTAGACCTTGATCTTGACAATAATTTTTTGGATATGACAACAAAAGCACAAGCCACAAAAGCAAAAATAAACAAGTAGGACTGAATCAACTAAAAACTTATGCACAGCAAAAGAAACAATCAACAAAAAAAAAAAGGCAACTAATGGAACAGAAGAGAACATTTACAGACCATCTGATAAAGGGTCGATATCCAAAATGTATACGGAACTCACAGAACTCAATTGTAAAAAAAAACAAAAAACAAAAAACAAGCTGATTAAAATGGGCAAAGGATCTGAAAAGACATTTTTCAAAAGAAGATACACAAATGACCAACAAGTACATGAAAACATGCAAAACATCACTCTTCATCAAGGAAATGTAAATCAAAACCACGAGATATCATTTCACATCTGTTACAATGGCTATTATCAAAAAGACAAAAGATAAGTATTGGTAAAGACGTGGAAAAAAAGAAACCTTGTGCACCGTTGGTGGAAATGTAAATGGCGCAGCCACTATGAAAACCAGTATGGAGGTTCTTCAAACAATTAAAAATAGGACTACTATATGATCCAGTAACCCCACTTCTGGGTATATGTCCAAAGGAAATTAAATTACTACCTTGAAGACATCTGAACTCCCATTTTCATTGCAACATTACTCACAATAACCAAAACATGGAAACAACCTAAGTGTCTGCTAACGGATAAATGGATAAAGATGTGGTTTGTATGCATACAATGGAATTATTCAGCCACAAAAAAGAAGGAAACTCTGCCATTCATGATAATATGGATAAATCTGAGGGCATATGCTGAGTGAAATAAGTAAGAGAGACAAATACTATATGATATCACTTATACGTGGAATCTAAAAACATTGAACTCACAGAAACAGAGATTAGATTTGTGGTTGCCAGGGGTGAGGTTGGGGAAAATGGGTTAAAGTAGTCAAAGGCACAGACTTCTAGTGACAAAACTAGTCCTCAGGATCTAAGAGTGACAATAGTTAACAACAGTGCACCATAAGGGCACCTGGGTGGCTCAGTCAGTTAAGTGTTTGACTCTTGATTTCTGCTCAGGCTCTGATCTCAAGGTCATGAGTTCAAGCATCGTGTTGGGCTCTGTGCTGGGTGTGAAGCCTACTTAAAAAAAAAAATCAAAGAAACAAAAGTGCACTGTATACTTTAAAGTTGCTAAAATAATAAATCTTTTAAGTTCTCACCACTTAAAGACAAAAGGCAACTATGTGAGGTGATGGATGTGTTAACTTCCTCCTGTGGCAATCATTTCACAATATACACATTTATCAAATCGCCATGTTGTACACCTTAAACTTACACAATGTTATATGTCAATTTTATCTCAAAAACTCTGGGAAATACATAATAAATAAATAGGTCTGTAATGCTGTGGGAGGGGGTGGTGGAAACAGTTTAGGTTGAAGGCTTAATAACTGACAAGAGAACAATGTGAATTTTGCCCTAGTTTAAAAATTCCCAGTCCAAAATCTTTGTCCTTCATCCTCATTTATATTCATAACAATATCAAACGGAAGCTCCTTGCCAAGTACTGGTGACTGGGCACATCTGATTGTCATGTTACTATAAAGGACATCATGTAGAAGTTGTTCATCCAGAACATCCAGCGTGCTTGCCGGGCATTAACTTTCAGACAGTCTGAATATTTTCTAAACGCTGGATTCAACCCTGGATTTAGAGTGGATAAAAAAGCCCTTGTCCCAAATGATTCTCTGGCCTTTGAACATGTGAACTCAGTCAAAAAAGATTTTTTTAAGTCTAATCTCAAAAGGGTAGCTTCAGTAAGAATATGAACTTACAGCACCTCTCTTGCTAGGTGTTAAAAAACTTCACGCTCTGTCTCTACCAAATTGAAACAGCTCCTCCTTATATTACAGTTCCTCAGCTCATTGGAATTTGTTCACATTATATCTGAACACCATTTAAAATCATTAGATCTGTATGTAAAAATCATTCTAATCTTTGTTGAATCCTCAGTTTATAATCTTATTTCTTTGGCCTCAGAATTTGTCAAGAAATCTATAATATCCATAGAAACTTTTCTCACTTACTTTACAAAAATTCTTGTTAAATAAATTCCAATCTTCAAAGAAAATTTCCATTCTCTTTATCCTCTTCAGAAGCTTCAGACATCCTATAATACACATTACAATATAACTGTGCACAATTCTGAAGAGTGAAGCTTTAATTCACCTGATAACTGCTGTCCACCAAAACTCTTATGTATCTGTGTATCAAATAGAGCACAAAAATATGTTGATTTTGCCAAAAGGCTTCAGGTTGAATGATCTCATTTTGTGGGTGATGTTTTCAAATACTGTCTTGAAGCCTTTCTACAGGAAGGAAAAGAGGACAAAAACAATTTTAATTATGGTTAAATTTTTAAGTAAAAATGAGAATCTCAGAATCTAAAATAAACATCCTTCTTTGTCACATGGTGTGAGTTACAGGGAAAAAAGAAATATCTGAATCAGTAAATTAGTCAGAAAATCTCAGAAACACACTTTGCTTCACAAAGCCCAGGACCTTTAGAAATCATATTAGCAAAATATTTATTGAGTGACTACTATGGTCACTCAATAAGACTCATAGACCAGACTAAGCTGGTCTATGCTTGGGACACATCAATAAACAAAGCATGCAGGGATCCCTGCCATCAATTAACTGACTTCCTATTGGATCTTTCTTTGGAGGCACAACCTCCCTAAATTTCCCAAAACCTGACTGCTTTCTCAGTCCATATGTGAGAATGTCGGTCCAACTTCTACACCCAGGCAAAGGAATCTTTATTCTTCTGACAATTGCATTATTGCCATTCTTCTTGCTGGCACACTGTGGTTCATACCCTTGATCCCAGTTCAATAGATGATGCTGACACTAAATTGGATTTTGATGCTAGTCAGCTGGGTTGATATTCATTTGGTTACCACACAGGCATCAAGTGGATCTTGAAGAGAAGATAACCCAACTCCCTCTGAATTAGAACAAGGCAGAGCAAGGCTCTCTATTGCCTGAATTTCCATAGTTGCCAATTCTCAGTCTACCCTAAGGGGTCAAATCCAGAAGCACTATGCTTAGGCACAATCCTTGTGTAGACCTTGAGATTCTAAACCCCTTCCCTTCTAAGAAATATGCATTCTCAAACATCAGGCAGGGGCTCCCCTTCCATCTGGGAAATACCAAGAATCTGATTATTCCTCTCTTCTTAGAAAATAAAAGTATCCTCTTCAGCCTCTAGAAGGCATTACACTATTCATTCATTCATTCATTCATTCATTCACATCCAATACTTTTTTACCACTACTCTGTCAGGTAATGTTCTTAACCCCAATTGCCTCTGGGAAGACCCTTTGTGGAGGAAGCAGCCTTTATACCTACAAAGCATAACAAGATGACTTTCTGACAGTTCTCTCCCTAGAATAAAAGGAAAAAAATAATAATAAATGGGACCTATAGCTGGGCATCCTATTACATATATGAGTGTATTATAAATAACAAGGGTGTCTAAAATTTTTAAATATCCAGGTGATAATGAAAACAGTGACCATGGAAATAATTATCAATCCCTTTATAAAAATATATTATGAAAATTATTTTAGGAAGAAAACATACCTGAATTCTGAAATTACCCAGCACTACAGGTGTTTGGTTATTATTGTTTTGTTTTGTTTTTTCAAAAGCTCATGTAAATTATTTCTATCAACATGAAAAAATAAACAAATAACAACAAAATTATTTGATCCATACTCATTTTTAAAGAAAACTTTCTGCTTAGGACAAGTCACTGACCTGGAAGGTTAGAAAAATCCAATCCAGGCTTAGCTCCTGAATATACTTGACCATGATTCTTGTGGCCTCTGAGTTCAGGACACTCTCTTCTGTGAACCTCCTTCCTCCTGGCTTTAATAGTGCTGCCCGTCACAAGGACTTCTGCATCATACTATCTGTCTCCCTGTGGCTTCAAACCACTGGTACCAAATATTATATTTTTGAGTCATATAATTCCTCTTCTCTGTGTAACAAGCCCTGAAATATGTGAAGTTTTGAATCCCCAATTTTCCTCTTGCAACTGTGTTCAATTATTCTCCTACAACTGTTCTCAAATGGCGTCTTTTCCAGTCCCTTCGTAAAAATAAGTCAATACCAGAGCACCTGGGTGGTTCAGTTGGTTGAGTGTCCAACTTCGGCTCAGGTCATGATCTCCCAGCTTGTGAGTTCAAGCCCGGCATCTGAGCCGTCAGCACAGAGCCTGGAGCCTGCTTCAGATTCTGTGTTTCCCTCTCTCTCTGTCCTTCACCTGGTCACACTCTCTCTCTTTCTCTCAAAAATAAACATTAAAAAACTAATAAGTCACTATCTTTTGAACATACTTCATTTGTCTATAGGATACCAATACTCTTAATAAAGACACCAATACTCTTTTTATCTGGAATTTACACTTTAAGAATGTTCTTTAAGGAAATAATAATCTGGAATCTGAGTAAATATTTATCTATCTTATGTTCATCACAGCATTATTTACAGTATTTAAAAATAATAGTATGGTCAGTATACCTATCTGATTAAACTTACATGTTAAAGAAATAACTTAAGAGTATTTGAATGTTCACTGCATGTTGCCAAGTGGGAGAAAAAGAGATTACCAAAATACGTATAATAAAATCATTTGTGTGTATCTATGTGTGCATAAACTCGGAAGAATATATAACCCATGTTAACAATGGTTCTAATTCATGAGATTATAGATGATTTTTACTTGATGTATTTTTTTTGTACTTTCCAGATTTTCAATAGTGAAAATACACTACTCTGTAATGGAAACAAATAATGTTATATTTTTTTAACGTATTGCCCAAAGCTGAAAGCAAATCCAAAGGTGTGCCCCAATCAACTCACAGCCAGTGGAATACTGCCATCACCTAATCCACTTGCACTAATACTGCATATATATTGATGACTTTGCAGCCACATTAAACAATTGATTCATTTTGAGAATATTCTTCTTTATAGCCTCTAAAATATTTCACAAATATTACCATTAAATCTCTCACCTTGTTCTTGAACATTAGCTGTTTTGTTTTAATTCCTAAAATTTTTATTTTTTTATTCTTAAAATAAGTGACTCCCATTATTGCCATCTTGTGCCCCCCATTAGTCCCACGGACCCTCCACCATGCCCAAAATGGCACATTCAGCAGAGGCTCCCCCTAGGACATTCCCAGAAACTGATGAAGAGGTGGACCTGGATCTGAGCAAGGTGATCACCAAGATGTTCAGAAATCAGGACACCAGAGTGGAGGCTGCTGAAGACGTGTGAGACAAAACTTTCTATATCACACAGAGTGTGCAGAAATTAATGATAATTAAGTGGAACCTCTCATCATGATCAATAATGCAAAATTTGCATTGTCATCCACAGGGATATTCCCATATGCCCAATAAGAATATTTTTAAGTGAGACATGCTCCAATTTCTGCAAAACTTGTAACCAATACAATTTCAGTAACAAAGCAGATATGCACCTCTCAGTTACAGAGATTTTTAAAAAATAGTCATGTAGATTGTTTATGTGCAGAACTTATAGTCTGCGGTGGATTCAAGAAAATACAACAGAGTAGAAGAACTCTATCATTGCTTTCCCTCATGAAGGCAGTTCCAAAAGTGTTACCTAATTGCAGACAAACAGACTTAATGCTGAATTTACTTTGATTCACAAAGAGAGAAAGAAAGCCAATGGGATGGATAGGGTGGTTTGGTTTAATGTTAAAAAGTGTGTGACTATCCTCATGAATGACAAGCCTGGCACTGTAGCCAATATACCACATTTTAGACAGCTACTCTTGGCTGAAACCATGAAAGTTTAAGATATTCTTACTCATGGACTCTTCTCTGACCAGCTATTTCTAGAACAAATAAAGCTGACTTTGAGGCTGTCATTGTCAAAACTACAGTTCCCGGAGAGGACAAGATGAAACTTGTCCTCCAAATTTTAGGCTGTTGCATTTTAATGATCTTGATGAGACAACCTAGACCACACAAAGGTGAATCTGTGACTTACCTATTTAGCTGTGTCCCACTGTAAAATATTGTGTTTTGAACCATCGTACTAATATTATAACATAATTACATGTCTTTTAACAGTATAATTATACATGTTTATAAACATGTGTTCTGAACTACTCTATCCTGGAATATTTTTGCTTGTTCTTGTTTTGATATGCTTCTAATGTTAAGACTCTACGATACTAAAGCAAAAAAATTATACAGTTCTTGGTATTTATCCATTTCAAACTTCTTTACTGTTTGGTTCATCTCTCTGCCCATGTTAAGACCTCTTTCATCGGATTCCATCATTTAGTTTCTTTATTAACCTTCTTAACTCTCGTCACTCACAAATTTAATGAGTGTGTCCTTCATATCTTTATCCAAATCCCTAATGAATGTATCAAACAGAATATGGGCCAGGATAAAGCCATGAAACTTACCATCAGAAAGCTGTCATCAGATAAACACCTTCTGGCTGAAGGTGTTCAACCAGAAACTCATCAAGCTAGCGGTATTATGATTTAGTCCACAATTTTCCCTCTGTGTGATATCATATGATATCAACAAAAGACTTTACAGAGGACATTTGACTTTTTCAAAATATTAAAGTGAACTTTTGTTTCACACTTATACCAATGAGGTCAAAAATTTATTAAACCAGGGGTGCGGCGCCTGGCTGCCTTGGTCAGTGGAGCATGTGACTCTTGATCTCAGAGTCATGAGTTTGAGCCCCACGTTGAGCATGGAGCCTACTTAAAATAAAATAAAATGGAAGTTGATATCAGAAAATATTTTTTTTAATTTATTAAACCAGGGTAAGCCCAACCTGAAGAGTAAAGAGACATACTCAGGGCTCCTGTGTGGCTCAGTTGGTTAAGCGTCTGACTTTTGGTTTCATCTCAGGTCACGATCTCGGGGTTCATGAGTTTGAGCCCCGCATCAGGCTCTGCACTGACAGTGCGAAGCCTGCTTGGGATTCTCTCTCTCTCCCTTTCTCTGCCCCTCCCACTCTCTCTCTCTCTCAGAATAAATAAATAACTTTAAAAAATAAAAGAGAACTACTCGAACTTGGTTACAGTTATTATCTCAAGTAGAAAAATGTATCACCCAATGCATTCACTTCCTGACTTGACATTTCACCATAGATCCATGGTATTTCTTCTGCCCCATAAATAGGAATCAGAGAGACCAAGTTTAATTCATCTCTATTTATTCCACAATGCCTAGCACACAGTTTTATTCATAATACTGTGGAGTCTACTCCATGCCTTTCTAAGGTCAGGATGCTCTTGCCAAAACAGAAGTTTCTGTCACCACTTATCCCCCTAGAAACCCAGCGGTCACTTGAGTTTACTATTTCCCATGGCATTGCAGAGAGAAACATATAAACAGAGCAGCTAAAATATGTGTTATTCTCAAGGCATGGGGCATAACACTGATTCCCCACTCAACAGATGATGAGGTAACTGGCTAAAAAGATCTCTAGGTTTAGGCAGGGAGATATTGCTACTAATACGCCGTCGATATTTTAGCTGTTGATATTAGCTGTAGTTGACTTTGAATGAAACACAATAATGCCTCCATTTAATAACAATAATGACCCCTTACCTTAGACCACTGGTCCAGGGCTGCACAGCTTGGACATGTGACTGGTATATCCATCCAGGAAACTGATCACCAGCTATCAGACTGCTCCTGGGGATGGATTCAGGCAGCCCCTAGCCTTTTGCTTATTTTTCTTGTGCTTCAGTGCTCTCTTCCTGCTACACCTAAATTCTCATTATCCCTCCCACACAAAAGTCCCAATCTGCCCCTTTTTTTCTGACAGTAGAACTCAATGTGTCCCCTCTCCCTGAAGTATTAGGAACACAGAACGTATTTATCCTTTTGTAAGTTAGAAAATGCATATTTTTTAAAAAATGTCCAGCTCACACTCTCTGGTGGATAAAGAGATCCTTTACTATGTCTTGGGTAATTTCCATTTTCCCCAAAGATTCTTCTAAATGCATCAGGAACAAAGATGAGGAAAAACATAAGATGAGCCTGTGCTACACACAAAATGCAAACTCAAGAAACGTTCTTTCAGTGCATGAATCAATGACTCAGTACAGGTTATATAAGATATTTTGAATGTAGTGATTTCAGAGAACTATGGATGGAAGTTTAGGCATGCTACACTGCAAGACACTTCTTAGAAAAGAAAAGCGAAGATTTTAGGACCTACAAAACAGTGAGATGGACAGATTCAGGAATTCTCTCCCTCAATAGACCAGGGAGTTGAGGCAGGGGAAGGAGGCTTAAGCAGAGATCATAGATTAGCAGGAGACTGGCACAAATATCAAAGAAGTATGTTCAAGTGCAGAGGAAAGATTCAGAAGAGTTATAAATCATGTGCGAAGTCTAAGCCTGAAGAGCTAGCTGAATCCTACGGCTAAAAACAGGTGCAAGAGAGCCCCCTAGTGTTCCCACGCAAAAATGCAGCTCCACGTCCAGCTCCGCGTGCTTCTCCTGCCCGCATTGCAATGACGGGTGCTCTCCCAGCCTTGGTGAAACACACCTTTCGGTGGGCACCAAAGCAGATAGCGAGTTGTGGTATTTAGGCACTCAGAGATGTGTTTCACCCGTCCCATTTCGTAGCCCACCCGCTCTTTTTAGAAATAGAAAAACTGAATTCAAAAGAGAAAGCAACGTGCCAGAAAGAGTAAGCAAGGAGAGAAATCTGAAAAAACCGATGGGACCAGAACCCAGGACGACCTACCTCGCTCGCCCTGAGCTTTTTCTCTTTACTGAGCCACCTCCAGTACCTTAGTTGGCTTTTCAAACTGGTCCACGATAAATCAAGAAAAAAAAAAAAAAAAAACGATTAAAAGGCTCTGGTGTAGGCATACATACTGCTTTCTGAACAACTACTTGTATCTACCAATTATTGAATCTCTTGTATGTGCTATCCACTCTAAGGAAGATGTGAGAAATAGTACCTCAAATCCTTACTACCCTAAAATTCAGACATTATTACACATAAATTTTATGTAGAAAACTAAAACTCAGAGAGTGTGGGTCATTTACCCACACACATTTCTAAATTGCAAATTTAAACCCAGGTCTGTCTCCCAAAACTCAGATGGGTCCCATTAATGCCCTATCGCCTTTCCGGACCTATTTCAGTGTGAGAAAATTGGTGTAAAAGAAATATTTCACTGTGAACATTTCATTATCTCTTTATTAGAGTTGTGTTTCCCTCTCTGAGTAATTCTACTTATTTCTTATCCTCCAAATCAGTATATATCAAGTATCATTTCAACAAGTGTTATGATTTTATTAGCATTTCTTTTTATACTTATTTTCAAATAAAATAATATTTTCTCTCAAGTAAGGCCCCCTAGTTTTCCAAAGAGGTATTAATTTATTTATATCACCTAAACTCACAAAACCTTTTAGTGGCACAATCGGACCAAAAGTACATATTTACTCTGTACTTCTCTGCCCAATTCTTTCTATATATCATGACTGTTATGCGACTTTTTTGTCTAGTCTCTAATTTTTTACATAATGTGGTTCCACTTACCTATATAACCAAAGTGCCAGATACAGTGTAAAATAATTATTTATTTATTCCAGCAATATTTATGTATTACCCCAGATGTTCCAGGCACTAAGGAAAGCACCTAGTTTTGGAAACAAAAGGAAAGGAGAAAGAAAGAGTGGTTGTCCTCAAGGAGTTTACCAGTTCTGGGGGAGGGACAGACCCATATGCAATGTGATGGATATTGTGATAAATCTTCAACGGGTAATAAGAAGACGTAGTGAAATAAATCCAGGAAGGACACTCGTAATAAGTTTCAAAGGGGTAGGTGAACTTTGAGATAAATTATTCATGTATCCTTTGTTCCGGTAAGTCATCTTTCTGGGTCACCTCCCCACACATACTTCTTTTACACTTCCTTATGCAATCATCACCTCTCCCTTCCTCCTACTCACTCTGTTCCTACCCAGTCATATGCAACAAATTGCCTCAGTTATACTTCATAGTGTTTCAGATATTCCCTAGCAGTTCTGATCTCAATTTTTAACACCACACTATTTAAAGCGGACAGCTTCTGTAACTGCTGTAATATGGCATGGGTTTCAAAAACAAAAACAGAAACAAAAACAAACAAAAACAAACAAAACAGATTCTATTTAAACAGAATCAAATAAAGCCCAAAGGAAAATCCTCATCCATCTCAGAACAAGTCGCAAACAGAGTCACCCTGCAACGCAGGCAATGCTGACCACAGCAACTCGGTGCCCCCCCCCCCCCCCCCCCCCCCCCCCCCCCCCGGCACGTCACAAGTAAGATCCAGCCTCCCTGAGAAAGACTCCATATGCTTCTCTGAATAAAAACAGACACACATTAGACACTTTCTCTTCACAAAAACACAGCTGCATAGCAACCAGCCTGGAACAACCAGGGGGAAAAAAAGAACACCCAAATGCCCTGTCAGCCAAGTCCATCAAGTCAAACCTGGAAATAATGTAACGTGTTAATGAAGCTACTCCCACCAGCACCCACACATCCAACAACAACAGCCAAAACAAAACCTTAGAACCTGTCAAGTGAGCGTATTTTTCTATTGTTCAATAAATCCCACTGTCATCTAGATGCTAGCTGTTTACATGGACTAATGCCATGCTTACATAGCCAGTTTTAATTTCAATTATCGCCTATTTGCAAATGCACTGAAGAAATAAAATACAAATAGATCATCCTTTTGTTTTAAATTTTTCATAATAATAAAATTCACAAGATACATTTCTGTCCTCCTTCTCCTAGATGTCATTAAAGCAACTTTTTTTTTAAACATCTTGTTCCGGGTTTTAACATTCCCCCCACCCTGTTAGCTAAGCAAGCTGTTTCTCAGAGTTGAACATAAAACTTCAGTCAAACACTGTGAACTTAGGTGCCTAAGTTTGAGATATTGTAAAATAACAGCTTCTAAAATTATTAACTCAGAAGTTGGCCAACACTCTTCTAATTACCATATAGCATTTTCTTCTGCTTAAAAAAATCTGCATGCCTTATAAATATCTTTTACACACATAATTCTATTTTTTCCCAGCTTTATTGAGATAAAATTGACAGAGAACTGTATAAATTTAAGATATACAATGTGGTGATTTGATATTCATGCGTATTGCAAAATGATTACCACAATAAAGTTAGTTAACATATCCATTACCTTACCATTCTTTTTTTTTTTTTTTTTGTGGTGAGAACTTTAAAAATCTATTCTTTTATGGAGCACCTCAGTGGCTCAGTCATTAAACGTCCAACTCCTGATTTCTCACAGTTGTGAGATCAAGCCCCATGACAGTCTCTGGGCTGACAGCATGGAGCCTGTTTGGGGTTCTCTCTCTCCCTCTCTGCCTCTCCTCCACTTACACACACACACTCTGTCTCTCTCTCTCTCAAAATAAACAAACAAACTTTTAAAAAATCTATTGTCAGTATGCAATAGAGTATACAAATAACTAATAATTCTCAAGTATACAATACGGTATTGTTAACTACAGTCATTATGCTGTATATCCCCAGAACTTACTCATAACTAGAAGTTTATACATTTTGATCACCTTCAACATTTCCCCCAACTCCGCCCCTGGCAACCACCAATCTAATCTCTGTTTCTAGAAGTATAATGTTTTTAGATACCGCATGTGAGTGAAATAATTCAATATTTATCTTTATCTGACTTATTTCACTCAGCATATGCCCTCAGTTTTATCCGTATTGTCACAAATAGTAAGATTTCCTTCTTTTTGTGGCTGAATTCCCTTGTATGCAGCAAAGTACATCTCTCTCCATTAATCCAATAACAGGCACTTAGGATGTTTCCCTGTCTTGGATATTGTGGGTAATGCGGCAATGAACATGGGGCTGCAGATGTCTCTTCAAGATAGTGATTTCATGGGATACCTGGGTGGCTCAGTTGGTTGAGCATCCAACTTCGGCTAAGGTCACTATCTCACGGTTCATGGGTTCAAGCCCTGCATTGGGCTCTATGCTGACAGCATAGAGGACAGCAGGCCTGGAGCCTGCTTTGGATTCTGTGTCTCTCTCTCTCTCTGTGCCCCATCCCAGCTTGTGCACTTGCGCTCTCTCTCTCTCTCCCTCTATCTCAAAAATAAACATTTTTTAACAAAGTGATTACATTTCCTTCAGATATATACCCAGCGGTGGAATTATAGCCCTATCTCTAATGCTTGGGGAACTTCCATACTGTTTCTCACAGTGGCTGTACTATTTACTTCCCTACCAGTAGTGTGCAAGGATTCCTTTTCCTCCACATCCTTGCCAACACTTAGCTCTTGTCTTTTTGATAACAGCCATTCTAACAGGTGTGAGATGATATGTCACTGTGATTTTAACTTACTTTCCCTGATAACTAGGAATGCTGAGCATGTTTTCATGTACCTGTTGGCTATCTAAATGTCTTCTTTGGAAAACATATCTTTTCAGGTCCTTGGCACACTTTTCAATTGGCTTGTTTTTGGTTTTGGTTTTGGTTTTGGTTTGCTATTGAGTATGAATTCCTTATATATCCTTTTGGATATCAACCTCTTAGATACATGATTTATAAATATGCCCTCCCATTCCATAGGCTGCCTTTTCATCTTTTGATGGTTTCCTTTGTGTGCAGAAGCTTTTTAGTTGTGTAGTCCCACTTATTTTTGCTTTTGCTGTTTATTTTTGTTGTTATAACCCCCCAAAAAACTCATTGCCAAGAACCATATCAAGGAATTTTTCCCCTAAGTTTTCTTTTAGAATTTTTATAGTTTCAGGTCTTACATTTAAGTCTTTAATCCATTTGAGTTAATTTTGGTGAATAGTCTAAGACAAGAGTTCATTCTTCTGTGTATGATTATCTCATTTTCTTAACACCATTTATTGAGGAAACTATTCTTTCTCCCATTGAGTATTCTTAGCTCTTTTGTCAAATATTAGTTGACTATACATTCAGGGGTTTACTTCTAGGCTATTGATTCTGTTGCATCGGTCCATGTGTTTATTTCCATGCTAATACCATACTTGTTTGCTTATTAAAGCTCTGCAGTTTAGTTTGAAATCAGAAAGTATGATTCCTCAAGTTTTGTTCTTCTTTCTCAAGATTGCTTTGGCTAGTCAGAGCCTATTATGGTTCCATACGAATTTTAGAATTTTTCTCTATTAGAAAATGTATTGCGGGGGGGGGGCACCTGCATGGCTTAGTCGGTTAAGCATCCAACTTCGGCTCAGGTCATGATTTCATGATTTGTGAGTTCCAACCCCGCATCAGGCTCTGTGCTGACAGCTCAGAGCCTGGAGCCTGCTTCAGATTCTGTGTCTCCCTCTCTCTGCTACTCCCCCACTGACACTCTGCCTCTCTCTCAGAAATAAACATAAAAAAAATTTTTTAATGTCATTGGAATTTTGATGGGAATTATATTAAAGCTATAAATGGCTTTGGGTAGTATGGACATTTTAACAATATTAATTCTTCCAATCCCACGAACATAGGATATCTTTCCATTTATTTGTGACTTCTTCAGTTTCTTTCATCAGTTTTATAGTTTTTAATGTATCCATCTTTCACCTGCTTGGTTAAATTTATCCCTAAGTATTTTATTATTTGGGTGTTATGGTTAATGGTATTTTTTTACTTCTTTGTCAGATACTCACTGGTAGTATACGAGTGCATTTAATTTATGTACATTGATTTTTGTATCATGAAAATTTGCTGAATTTGTTTATCAGGAGTTTTGGGGGTGTAGTCTTTAGGATTTTCTACATGTAAGATTATGTCATCTGGAAACAGACAATTTTACTTCTTTCTCTGATTCGGATGCCTTTTCTTTCCTTTTATTGCTTGATTTCTCTGGGTAGAACTCTTAACAGTATGTTGAATAAAAGTGGCAAGAGTGGGCTCACTTGTCTTATTCCTGGTCTAACTGGAAAAGCTTTCAGCACTTCACTGTTGAGTGTGATGTTATCTGTGGACTTGTCATATACGGCCTCTATTATGTTGATCGTGTCATTTTAATTGTGTGTCACATTTACTTATTTGCATATGATGAGCCATCTTTGCATCTCAGTAATGAATCCTACTTAATCATTGTATATTATCTTTTTAATGTGCTATTGAACTTAATTTGCTAGTACTTTGTGGAGAATTTTTGCATCTATATTCCTTAGGATTGGCCTGTAGTTTTATTCTTTGTAATGTCCTTATTTGGCCTTGAATTACAGTAATGCTGACCTTATAAAATGAGTTTTGGAGTGTTCCCTCCTCTTCAGTATTTTGGAAGGATTTGGAAGAGAAGTTTTGGCATTAATTCTTCCTTAAATGTTTGGCAAAATTCACCAGGGAAACCATCTGGTTCTGGGCTTTTCCTTTCTTTTCTTTTTTCAATCTCCTTAGTCATTATTAGTCAGTTCAGATATTCTATTTCTTCATGATTCAGTCTTGCTAGGTTGTATGTTTTTAGAAATTTATCCATTTCTTTTGATTATCCAATTTGTTAGTAAATAATCACTTATAGAAGTCTCTTTTGATCCTTTGCATTTTGGTGATATCAGTTATACTGTTTCCTTTTGTATTTCTGATTTTTTTATGAGTCCGTGTCTTTTTTTCTTAGTTAGTCAAGTTAAAGGTTTGTCAGTTTTGCTCATCTTTCCAAAGAGCCAACTCTTAGTTTTGTTAAAATTTTCATTGGTTTTCTTATTCTCTAAATCATTTACCACTGCTCTAATCGTTATTATTTTCTTCCTTCTGCTAACTTTGGGCTTAACTTGTTCCTCTTTTTCTAGTTCTTGAAACTACAAGATTAGGTTGCTGATTTGAGACCTTTTTTCCCTTGAGATATGTATTTAGAGTTATAAACTTTCATCTTAGAACTGCTTTTGCTGTGGAGGAGCCAAGATGGCGGAACAGCATGGAAGTATTTTTCGTGTCTCATGTCCATGAAATACAGCCAGATCAACACTAAACCATCCTGCACACCTAGAAAAATTATCTGAGGATTAACACAACAATCTACACAATCTAAACAACAGAATTCATTAGAAAGAGAAAAAAATCTATTTTTTTTCAATTTTTGTTAAAAATATTTTTTAATTCTTTTCTACTATATTTTTTAATTTGTGTAAATTTTACGAAATTTTATTTTACTTCCATCATTTCATTTTAGTCTACATCAGTGTATTATTTTTTCCACTTTTCAAATTATTTCCTTTTTTTTCTTTATTTCCCCTTTTTCTCTAATCTATCAAGAGCCTTTCAACACCCAGACCAAAACATACCTAGGATCTAGCACCATTTACTCTATTTTGTGTGTGTGTGTGTGTTTGTTTTAAACTTTTTAATTTTAACATATTTTTTAATTTTAATTTTTTTCTTTTACTTTTAATTTTTTATTACCTCTTTAATTCCTTTTCTTCCTTCAAAATTATGAAACAAAGGAATTCACCCTAAAAGAAAGAGCAGGAGGAAATGACAGCCAGGGACTTAACCAACACGGATACAAGAAAGATGTCTGAACCAGAATTTAGAATCACGATAAGTAGTATATTAGCTGGAGTCAAATATAGATTAGAATCCCTTACTTTGGAGATAAAAGAAGCAAGAGTTAGTCAGGATAAAATAAAAAATGCTATAACTGGATGCAATCTCAAATGGATGCCACAGTGGCAAGGATGGATGAGCAAGAACAGAGAATCAGCAATATAAAGAACAAACCTATGGAGAATAATGAAGCAGAAAAAAAGAGGGAGATTAAAGCAAAAGAGCATGATTTAAGAATTACAGAAATCAGTGACTCATTAAAAAGGAATAACATCAGAATCATAGGGGTCCCAAAAGAGGAAGAGAGAGAAATAGGGGTAGAAGGGTTTTGTGAGCAAATCATAGCAGAAAACTTTCCTAACCTGGGGAAACACACAGACATCAAAATCCAGGAACCACAGAGGACTCCAGATTCAACAAAAACTGAACATCAACAAGGCATATCATGGTCAAATTCACAAAATACTCAGGCAAGGAGAGAATCAGGAAAGCACCAAGGGGGAAAAAAAGTCCCTAACATACAAGGGAAGACAGATCAGGTTTGAGGCAGACCTATCCACAGATTCTTGGCAGGTCAGAAAGGAGTGGCAGGATATATTCAAGGCGCATAATCAGAAGAATATGCAGCCAAGAATTCTTTATCCACAAGGCTGGATTGCTTCAAATTAGGAGAGATAAAAAGTTTCCCAGACAAACAAAAATTAAAGGAGTTTGTGACCACTAAACCAGAGAAAGATGAAAAAAAAACAAAAACAAATAAATAAAGACCAAAAGCAACAAACACTAGGAAGGACCAGAGAACACCACCAGAAACTTCAACGCTATAAGCAACATAATGGTGAATAAATTTATACCTTTCAGTACTCACTGTAAATGTCAATGGACTAAATGCTTCAATCAAAAGACACAGGGTAACAGAATGGATGAGAAAACAAGACCCATCTAAATGCTGTTTACAAGAGACCCACTTTAGATGTAAAGACACCTTCAGATTGAAAATAAGGGGATGGAGAACCATCTACCATGCTAATGGTCAACAAAAGAAAGCCAGAGTAGCCACACTTATATCAGACAATCTAGACTTTAAAATAAAGACTGTATCAAGAGATGCAGAAGGGCATTATATCATAATCAAGAGGTCTATCCACCAAGAAGACCTAAAAATTGTAAACATTTATGCACCAAATGTGGAGCACCCAAATATATAAATCAATTAATCACAAACGTAAAGAAACTCACTGATAGTAATACCATAATAGTAGGAGACTTCAACACCCCACTCACAGTAATGGACAGATCATCTAATCAAAAAATCAACAAGGAAACAATGGCTTTGAATGACACACTGGACCAGAAGGACTTAACAGATATATTCAGAACATTTCATCCTAAAGCAGCAGAATATACATTCCTCTCCACTGCACATGGAACGTTCTCCAGAATAGACCACATACTGGGACACAAATCAGCCCTCAGCAAGTGCAAAAAGATTGAGATCATACCGCGCATATTTTCAGACCACAACACTATGAAACTCGAAATGAACCACAAGAAAAAAATTGGAAAGATAACAAATACCTGGAGACTAAAGTCCATCCTACTAAAGAATGAATGGGCTAACCAAGAAGTTAAACAGGAAATTAAAAAGTATATGGAAGCCAATGAAAATGGTAACACCACAACCCAAAACCTATGGGATGCAGCAAAGGCAGTCATAAGAGGAAAGTATATAGCAATCCGGGCCTTTCTAAAGAAGGAAGAAAGATCTCAGATACACAATCTAACCTTATGCCTTAAAGAGCCAGGAAAAGAACAGCAAGTAAAACCCAAAACCAGCAGAAAACAGGAAATAATAAAGATCAGAGCAGAAATTAATGCTATCAAAACCAAAAAAAAAAAAAAAACAAAACAGTAGAACAATAAAACCAGAAGCTGGTTCTTTGAAAGAATTAACAAAATTGATAGACCACTAGCCAGTTTGATCAAAAAGAAAAAGGAAAGGACCCAAATAAATAAAATCAAAAATGAAAGAGGAGACATCACAACCAACACAACAGAAATAAAAACAATAATGAGAATATTATGAGCAATTATATGCCAATAAAATGGGCAATCTGGAAGAAATTGACAAATTCCTAGAAACATATACACTACCAAAACTGAAACAGGAAGAAATAGAAAATTTGAACACACCCATTACCAATGAAGAAATCAAATTAGTAATCAAAAATCTGCCAAAAAACAAGAGTCCAGGGCCAAATGGCTTTCCAGGGGAATTCTACCAAACATTTAAGGAAGAGTGAACACCGATTCTCTTGAAGCTGTTCCAAAAAATAGAAATGGAAGGAAAACTTCCAAACTCTTTCTATGAAGCCAGCATTACCTTGATTCCAAAACCAGAGACCCCACTAAAAAGGAAAACTATAGACCAATTTCCCTGATGAACATGGATGCAAAAATCCTCAACAAGATATTAGCCAACCAGCTCCAACAATACATTAAAAAATTATTCACCACAACCAAGTGGGATTTATACCTGGAATGCAAGTTTGGTTCAATATCTGCAAAACAATCAATGTGATTCATTACATCAATAAAAGAAAGTACAAGAACCATATGATCCTCTCAATAGATGCAGAGAAAGCATTTGACAAAATAAAACATTCTTTCTTGATAAAAACCCTCAAGAAAGTGGGGAAAGAAGGATCATACCTCGAGATCAGAAAAGCCATATATGAAAGACCCAATGCTAATATCATCTTCAATGGAGAAAAACTGAGAACTTTGCCCCTAAGGTCAGGAACAAGACAGGGATGTCCACTCTCACCACCGTTATTCAACATAGTATTGGAAGTCTTAGCCTCTGCAATCAGACAACACAAAGAAATAAAAGGCATCTAAATCAGCCAGGAGGAGGTCAAACTTTCACTCTTTGAAAATGACATGATATTCTACATGGAAAACCCAAAAGATTCCACCAAGAAACTGCTAGAATTGATTCATGAATTCAGCAAAGTTGCAGGATATAAAATCAATGCACAGAAGTCGGTTGCATTCCTATACACCAATAATGAAGCAACAGAAAGGGAAATCAAGGAATCAATCCCATTTACAATTGCACCAAAAACCATAAAATACCTAGGAATAAATCTAACCAAAGAAGTGAAAAATCTATACACTGAAAACTATAGAAAGCTTATGAAAGAAATTGAAGAAGACATAAAAAAATGGAAAAAGATTCCATGCTCCTGGATAAGAAGAACAAATGTTAAAATGTCAATGCTACCCAAAGCAATCTACATGTTCAATGCAATCCCTATCAAAGTAACACCAGCATTCTTCACAGAGCTAGAACAAACAATCCTAAAATTTGTATGGAACCAGAAAAGACCCCGAATAGCCAAAGCAATCTTGAAAAAGAAAACCAAAGCAGAAGGCATCACAATCCCAGACTTCAAGCTATACTACAAAGCTGTCATCATCAAGACAGTATGGTACTGGCACAAGAACAGACACTCAGATCGATGGAACAGAATAGAGAACCCAGAAATGGACCCACAAACATATGGCCAACTAATCTTTGACAAAGCAGGAAAGAATATCCAATGGAATAAAGACAGTCTCTTCAGCAAGTGGTTCTGGGAAAACTGAACAGTGTCATGCAGAAGAATGAACCTGGACCACTTTCTTACACCATTCACAAAAATAAACTCAAAATGGATGAAAGACCTAAATGTAAGACAGGAAACCATCAAAATCCTCGAGGAGAAAGCAGGCAAAAACCTCTTTGATCTTGGCCGCAACAACTTCTTACTCAACACGTCTCGGGAGGCAAGGGAAACAAAAGCAAAAATGAACTACTGGAACCTCATCATAATAAAAAGGTTCTGCACAGTGAAGGAAACAATCAGCAAAACTAAAAGGTAACTTACAGAATGGGAGGAGATATTTGCAAATACATAGATAAAAGGTTAGTATCTAAAATCTATAAAGAACTAACTTATCAACACCCAAAAAAAACAATCCAGTGAAGAAATGGGCAAAAGACATGAATAGACACTTCCCCAAGGAAGACATCCAGATGGCCAACCGGCACATGAAAAAATGCTCAACATCACTCATCATCATCAGGGAAATACAAATCAAACTCACAATGGGATACTACCTCACACCTGTCAGAATGGCTAACATTTACAACTCAGGCAACAACAGATGTTGCTGAGGATGCAGAGAAAGAGGATCTCTTTTTCACTGCTGGTGGGAATGCAAGCTGGTGCAGCCACTCTGGAAAACAGTATGGAGGTTCTTCAAATAATTAAAAATATAAGTACCCTATGATCCAGCAATTGAACTACTAGGCATTTATCCAAGGGATACAGGTATGCTGTTTTGAAGGGGCACATGCACCCCACTGTTTATAGCAGCACTATCAACAATAGCCAAAGTATGGAAAGAGCCCAAATGTCCATCAATGGATGAATGGATAAGAAGATGTGGTATATATATACAATGGAGTATTACTCGACAATCAAAAAGAATGATCTTGCCATTTGCAACTACGTGGATGGAACTGGAGGGTTCTATGCTAAGCGAAATTAGTCAGAGAAAGACAAATATCATATGACTTCACTCATATGAGGACTTTAAGACACAGAACAGATGGACATAAGGGAAGGGAAGCAAAAATAATACAAAAACAGGGAGGGGGACAAAACATAAGAGACTCAAATATGGAGAACATACAGAGGATTACTGGAGGGGTTGTAGGGGAGGGGATGGGCTAAATGGGTAACAGGCTTTAAGGAATCTGCTCCTGAAATCATTGTTGCACTATATGCTAACTAATTTGGATATAAATTAAAAAAATAAAAATAAATAAAAATAAAAAATAAACAAAAGAACTGTTTTTGCTGCATTTTGTGAGTTTTACTAATTCTGTTTCCAGTTTCATTTGTCTCAAGATTTTTTTTTAATTTTTTTGATATCTTCTTTGACTCATCAATTGTTCTATAGTATATTGATCACATATTATGAATTTCCATGTATTTTTAAATTTGCCAGTTCTCCTCCTGTTGTTGATTTCTAGTTTCATACCATTGTGGTCAGAAACAATACTTGATATAATTTCCCTCTTCCTGAATTTGTTACTTCTTTACCAGCTTAACATGAGGTCTATCCTAGAAAATGTTCCATGTGCACTTGAGAACAATGTGCATTCTGGTTGTATTGGATGGAAATATTCTGTATGTATCTGTTATGTCCATTTGGTCTTCAGTGTTTTCCATTTCTACGGTTTTCTTATTGAATCTCACTAGATGATCTATGCATTGTTAAGAATGGGTTATTAAAGTCCCCAACTCCTATTGTATTGCTGTTTTTTTCTCCTTTTTGTACTATTAGTATTTGCTTTATATATTTAGATGCTGTGCTCATTATATAATGACCTTCACTGTTTCTTGGGCCATTTTTAGCTTAAAGTCTATTTTGTCTGATATAAGTATGGTTACCCATGATCTCTTCTGTTTTCCATTTGCTTGAAATATCTTTCTCCATTCCTTCACTCTCAAACTATGTGTGTCCTTAAAAGTGAGTCTTTTGAGGTCAGCATATCATTGAATCCTTTTTTTTAATCCATTCCATGTCTCTTTATTGGAGAAAATAATCCATTTATATTTAAAGTAATTATTGTAAATAAGTAAGGACTTACTTAGTGCCATATAGCTCATTTTCTGTTTGTAGACACTTTGTTTCTTCTTTCCTCTCCTATCTTCCTTTGTGATTTGATGACTTCTTGTGGTGGTATGAATCCCTTATCATAATATTTTGTGTATGTACTGTAGGTTTTTCCTTTGTGGTACCATGAGGCTTACATAAATTATCTTTTAGTTATAATATGCTATTTTAGGCTGATAACAACTTAACTTCAATAGCAAAGAAAAATTTATACTTTACTTCTTTCCCACTCACATTTTAGGTTATTGATGTTACATTGCACATCTTTTTATATTGTGCATCCATAAAAAATTATTGTCATTATGGTTACTTTTAATACATTTGTTTTTAACATTTAAACTGGAGTTGTAAGTGAATTATGCACCATTACAATATTAGAAAATTGGACTTTGATTATATTTTCACTATTACCAGTGAGTTTTACAAATTCATACATTTTTTCTATGTTAATTAATTTCTTTTTATTTCCACCTGAAGAACACCCTTTAGCACTTCTTTTAAGATAGGCTTATCTGTGATGAATTTCCTCAGCTTTTGTTTGTTCAGGAAAGCCTTTATTTCTCCTTTTTTCTCTGAAGGACAGCTTTGTTGGGTATAGTAAGTTTCTGTCTTTACCAGAGCCCAAAGGCTATTTTTGTGCTTCTCCTGTGAACTCCAAACTGCACTGAAATTAAGTACTGAGATCTCCAATATATGTACTTTATCTGGCATATTTTGGTCACAAGGCAGGGCTGTCCATGCTAACTCAAGGAATTGTTCTGAGGTAGTTGCCATTTAAGGATAGCCATTTTTCAAGTTCCTATGTATGCGATCTCACAATTATTCCCAAATGAGGCATGAGCTGGCACCAAAGCCCAATTAGTCTGAATAGCAATTGGGATTTACTCTTACTTGTTAATGAGAAAAGGTTAAAGTGTCCATTATGAACTTTGGTAAGAATGCCTTGATACATTCCCATCCATCATCCCACCCAAGAAACCTAATGTTGATTGTAGAATCTGTGATTTTATCTGGGTTCATGACCGTTGGTTGCTCATCAAAGTTGGAAGCTGATCATTAATAGAGGTTTCATCTCTATCCACTCATCTATCTACTCAAAGCCCATCATCATATCAATATGTCATATTAAATAAGACTTGATGGTAGCCTCTCAGATTGATATTTTTGTAGAAGTTTATATATTGGGAATTTTTCATTTGCCTAGAGAAACAGTAAATAACATGATAAGAAAACTCCACCAGAGTGGTTAAGCCCATGATCTCTGAATCAGACTGTCTGGGTTCAAATTTTAGCTCTGCTACATACATTCATATGAGCTTCTATATCTCAATTTCCCAATTTATAAAATGAAGTTAATAATAGTACCTACCTCACATAGTTCAGCTTTGAACCTTAATTTTTAACCAACTGGATCTCAATATTTCCTCATGTAAAAACAAGTTCCTATCCTAAAAATAAAACTCCCAATTAAAAGGAGAAGAAGCATAGATACATGTTCACAAAAATGCATTTTACAGTTGCCAACTCCAAGAAACATTATTCTGATTCTTACCTTTTGGGTTTTAATCCATTTCTTGTGAAGTTACTTGTGTGACAGACTCATCTTGTTTACATTGCTTCTTCCTAAGATTGAAGATACAAAACCTAACTCACTGAATAAGTTGAAGCTTCTATTAATTCCAGTAATCCAATGAACCTAATTTACAATTTTATAATTTTTCTGACCCCAAACAGCCATACTATCTGAATTTTACTAAAGATGGTGATCACTGGCCATCTCACCCCAACTTTTTATTTTTAACTTGTTTGTAGTATCACAATGCTGCCACCATTTGGCCCATTCTTTTTTACTCCTTAGTAATAATCTAGTCACAAGGGGTGATGAGCATGGAAAAACAAATGTCATTGCCATTGAAAAGTCATGGGAACATGATTCTCTACCAAGTGCTCTGCACCTTCATTCAGTATTTCTCTGCTCAAGTAGTCTTTTATTGGGCCAGTCCCAGTTTCGGCTCCTTTTGTTTTGATTGAGCATTAATTCCGCTATTAAAAATTGCACCCTTTGTGGAATGTCTTTTCCTCCCTTGAGGGCCATGAATATAGACCTGTAATCAAGGTTTGGGACCAAAGCTACTCCAATCAGACTTATCCCAGGTCTTTGCATCTTTATGGAAGTGATATAAGAACAAAAATGTCAAAATTTATTTATTCCAGTGGTGGTTCCTGGACAAGACCATAAATAGTTTTGCCCCTGAAGCCAACCTGTCTCAGACTTATTCTTCAGCATTTCTGCATATACTTTTAAGAAATTTTTTTTGCTTTAAGCTAATATTAATCTCTGCACCTTGAAACAAAAGGATCCCACCTATTAGCATTTGTACCTGCTCATGGCCCCACAGTTAAAAATCAAAATCCCTTTTGATGATGTGGGTTTTTTTCCCCTATGGGTTCCCGAAAATGAAAGCAACCACCCCAATTATTCTCTGCTTATAAGAAACTTACTATTTTTCATTAAAAAGGCATTTTACGTGAAAGGTTTATGATAGACATCTGAAAACGTGCTGGTTATTTTCCATTTGCCTTTCCAGATCCACCCTCCCCTTGCTTCCCTACTCTCTCTGCCTGAGGCCACAGAGGCTCATCTGTTTGGAGTCATCAACAGGCTCCCTTGCACTGTTGTTTCCAGTTGGACTCAGTCAATGGAGAACCCCCAGGAAAAAAAAAATCAAGGAAAGAAGAGAGTGAGGTTGGTGTGTTAGTCCTTGGGCTCCCTCCCTGCAGATTGGCCCTGGGCTGGCTGCCTGGCTCCTCTACCCCATGTTGCAGCCCTGCCAGGCAGCCCTTTCCATACAACCCCTTTTCCTCACCTCTGTAGGCTTAGGAGTGGTGTAGCACCACAGTGCTGAATTATCTCAGTGGCTCCTCCACGTGAAACTATACCTCTATAAATACAGTTGATATCTCAGTGTTTCATCTACTTCCTGACAGAATCCCACCTATTACAGCAAACTGGCATTGTCTTTCACCCGTAAGAATATCCTCTTTTAGTCATTGCCACATAGTTGTCAATACCCTATGACCAGATTCAAGAAACAAAAAACAGAGGTTTGTGATCTGATGAAGTGATCCAGGCAATTGCCATAGTTTCCTCACTTAGCTCAGTTTTCTAATCTCTGCAGGACTGAAGCCCATGATAGGCGCTGGTCACTTTTTATCTAATTCATCCCAAATTTATGATAAAATTCTCTCTTTCTTGCTGCAAGGGATATAAAGATGAAATAGTAAAATCGGCTCTTATCATGACTTTAGGCGGCAGGGAAAATTTAGCATTGGCTACTGCTATTTGCAAAACTGAGTCATGCTAGATAGGAAGTTGACATTATGAACACAAAAACAGTTTGTGGAACAGTCCATTCCAGTTTTTTATCTAATGATCATATATTTCCCTGACATCTCTTTAGGCCATGAACCTGAGCAATTTCCCCTGTTACAAAAGTTGGGTGGATGTGTCAACTTAGTCATTAGGGCAGCTGCCCAGTTCTTGGGATGTGTCAAGCATCAGAAAAAGGATACACTGGTCATTTGCATTTAGTTGTAGGCATATGGTTTTACTCCCACATATATGCTCTCTCTCCCAGAAGTTATCAAAAATCAAAATAAGTGGACTTGCAGCCCAAACAGTAAAGATGCAATTTCTTTAGAGACTGAAGCAGACCATGGCTAGGCTTTCTATAGTACAAAGGTTTAATATCTGTTGCATGGTGAGGAATTGCCTTCTATGGTAATAAGATGAATCTTTTCGTAAGGGGTGATGTGGCCCTGCAGCAAAACTGTACCTCTGGGCTCCTCTGCATAGTCTACATCGACCTTTGATTTCTGAGGGCCTCACTTTATGTTATATATATCTGATATATATGCTTTATACTGTTGGCCCTTTTTATACTAAATCAAAATGAGAGACCCCTTGCACTGAGTAAATCATTTGTCTGGTTTTCAAATCTAGACCAGATTTTTTTTGGCCTGGCCTAACTCAGTAACTAAAGTGGACTGAGAATGAAGCCAACAGGTTCTCATATGAAAGAGACTTAGATTCTAATTCCAACTCTGTTATTTACAAGCTGTGTGTTTCAGGTCAAAGAATTTCACTTTACTAAGCCTTAGTTTTCTCATCTATGAGAGTATCTATATCATAAAATAACATGTATTTAAAGCACTGAGCACAGTGCCTTGCATATTACAAGCACACCATAAATATCAGCAATTATTATTACATTATAATGCCCAGCAACAACTGTAAGCCCAAAGATCAGGCCTAAAGGAGTCATTTTCACATTATAGATGCAGTGGATAATAAGAAGTACCTTGAAAAAAATCCTTTTATACTTTTAACCTGTCCCAGAATAAGAATCATAAGATCAATTTTATATAGATTCTACCACAAAATTCCCCAGCAAGGCAACAAAATTCATCTTATACACTAAAATTGAATATTTGTGCTGATTACATTGGACAAGTCAGATAATGGATTTCATTTAAAAAAAAAAAAGGGAAAAGCTAGAACCCAAATAAAAAGTCATCGACAGAGAATTTTACTTTACACAATAAAAAATTTAAACCTGTACTATCTGTAAAAGCATGGAAAGCTCGAGTAAAAGGGACTTAAATCTGTTTGTTAGACTTAGTCTCAGATGGGTAATTCATAATGTCACAGTTTGACCACACACTTAAAAAACAAAAACAAAAACAAACAAAAAAACAACTAACGGTGCCAACTGTATTTTCCAAAGATTACCTCAACTGTATTTCCCATCATACATGCTCTTTTATGATGTGGATTTGTGCTCCTCCATCGGGAAGTATTTATTTCTCCACCCTGTTGAATCTAAACGTGTCCTGTGACTGCTCAGATCAAGTGAAATTGGGAGAAGTCACTCTGTGCCAGTTTCATACGTAACCATTAACTGACCTGGCAGATGCTATGCCTACAAAACCTACGCCATATGGAATGGCCCTCCTTCCATGGCCCCAGTAGTTGCCTACAGTTGGCAACAACTGCCAGCCACATCAGAGAGCTACCCTGGATATCCAGCACTTCCAATGACTCCATCCCCAGTCTCCATAGACAACAACCCAAGAGATCAGTAAACCCAGGACTGTGTGAGAAAATCATACACGGCATTCAAAACCACTGCGATGTTGTTGTTGCTGTTGTTTAATGTTTATTTATTTTTGAAAGAGTACAAGGAGGGAGGGGCAGAGGATCTGAAGTGGGCTCTTTGCTGACAACAGAGAGCCCAATGTGGGGTCTGAACCCATGAACCACAAGATCATGACCTGAGCCGAAGTCGGAGGCTCAACTGACTGAGCCAACCAGGTGCCCCCACTGTGTTTTGAGTTTGTATACTAAACAGCAACAAATGACCAGAGCAATTAGCCACATTTGACTTAAATACCTGTTTTTATCCCTCTATCTGGCTCCATCTTCCTTTCTGATAAGCAATAAACACTTGGGATTCCTTTCCTAGATACTTGGTCCAAACCATAGCTATTTATTTAAAAGTCCCAATTATCTGAATATCTTTTAGTCAATAATGCTTTCTACATTAACTAACATATCACCAACTTGAAAAAATGTGATTTTATTAAAATTTTCCAACATCATTTGATTGAACAAACTAAGAAATCAACAACAGCAGACAAAACAACCTCTAGCTACATCAGTACAAGCAGAAACACAAGTAAATCAAACCAGAAGATTTATAGCAATTTTTTCTACGGCTAGAAATTCTTAAGAACTTTAGAAAAATCTCCGTGTGATAAGGTCTAGTCATAATAACATAAGCAAATATGATATCATTTTCTTAATGTATAATCCCTTAGGAGATATTTGAATAATATACTTCAAAGTAAGTACTACTTCACAGAAAGGCAAGTAAATGGTAGAATTTGTTTTTCTGTGAAAAGCAAAGATTCCTTTCAAATTTTCAATTCATATATTTAAATGCAAATGTAGGTATATAAATACATTCTAAAAGTCTTTTTTTAACTATTTGTGTATGCCAGAAATAAAGCCATAGCAATTATGTTATTATGAAGACTAAAAGCAAAAATTCACTGAAGAATGATCAGTTAAAATATAAAATTTAAAATATTATATGAGGTATTTTTAAATTATTTATATGTACATGGAAAAAAATGGGAATTGTAACTTTACACAATGCACATAAGAAAAAAATCAAAACACTGATTTTCAGAAATAGATTTTATAACTATATAAGAATTTTGCTAGGGACACCTGCATGGCTCAGTCAGTCAAGCGACTGACTCTTGATTTTGGTTCAGGTCATGATCTCAGGGTTGTGAGATTGAGCCTGATTAAGATTCTCTCCCTCTCTCTATGCTCCTCTCCCCTGCTGGTATGCACTCTCCCTCTCTCTCTAAAAGTAAAAAAAAAAAAAAAAAGGTTGAAATTAATAAAATAAATTAAAAAAAAAGAATTTTGCTAGAAACCTTGTTAACTCCATAGTTTTGATTATCATATGGGTTAATTCATGGCTCACCTTCATTGTTTTCATATGGTAACATCATGCTTCTCTCTTTCAATATCAGTAAGAAGCTACTAACATTATCCACTGGTATCTAAAAGAGAAGTGCAAATTAGAACTACAAGGAGATAGCCTTTTTCACACATTATATTGGTAAACTTCCATAAGTTTAGCAATGTACCTCGCTGGCAAAGCTGTGGGGAAAAAGCATGTTCATAACTTTGTTGGTAGTAATACAAACTAGCACCACCTCTGTGGAGGGAAATTTAGGAATGTCTAGCAGACTTACTTAGGCATTTGTCTTTGCACCAACAATTCTATTTCTAGTAATCTATCCCAGACATAAGTTAGCAAAAATATAAAATGATTTAAACATGAGGTTAATTGATATAGTATTTCTTGTATTAGCAAAAGAGTAAAAATAATCCAATTGTCTATCAACAGGAGAACTGGTTGAATAAACTATGAGACATCCATATAACTGAAGCCACAGAATGAATAAAAGCTACATATGTGGACACAGAAGAGTCTTTGTTACATATTTTAGTGTAAAAAAGCAAGATGCAGAAAAGCACATATAGGATAATGCCTTTTTAAAAATTAAGGCAAAAATGTGAATACAAATATAAAATATTTACAAAATTAACATAGAATCATAAACCACTTATAAACAATATAGGGGTGCTTGGGTGGATCAGTCAGTTAAGCATTGGACTCTTACTTTTGGGTCAGGTCATGATCCCAGGATCATGCAATCGAGCCCCACATCAGGCTCCATACTGAGCGTGGAGCCTGCTTAAGATTCTCTCTCTCCCTCTGTCTCTGCACTTCCCCCGACTTGCTCACATACTCTCTCTATATCCCTCTAAAATAAAATAAATAAAATAAAAGAAACAATTTAAACATTAACCTACAAAGAGAAAGAGAAAATAGGGAAGAGGAGATAGAGATAGATGTGAGATTTCTCTGACCATTCCATATTTATAGTTTTGACTTCAAAGTCATATAGAGGCTTTATATACTTAAAAAAAAAAAAACTTAAAGAGAATCCCTAAAATTTGAATACAGAAATGACTATACCTAATTAATATCAAGTTAGTGGCCTAATTTTTAGTATTTTGATTGTACAACTTCCTAGAATATTCTAAGGGCAAATAAAACTGCAAAGACATCTTAAACTACATTCAATAGCCTTCTTGGAACGATTTTATATCTAATAGGTTAAAGCAAATGAGTAATTATACTAATACTATTAGTATCCAAACTTGTCCATGTAAAAAGATAAGTTACAAGTATAAAATCAAAGAATTTAAGTAAAAGCCAGATAGTAGTAAATTAGACATAGAAATACCAATAGGAATTCATAACTATTTCCAAAATATGTATTTCCAATAACCAAATATCGTTGGTGATTTTTTAAATTCCTGATATGTACCTGTGTTATCTAAATTTCCTTCAAAAAGTATATATATTCAATAATAAACCATGAAGAATATTATTTGCTGAAAACAAAATTCCAATTCTGTACTCTGTACTCTGAACAAGCCTGGAAGCAATGACAACAGAGTGGCAACAAGCACAACAAGTTCCCAAATTCTAGTCTCTTAATACTATTTCTCTCAAAGAAATTACCCATTCCAGCTCTGGGTAAGGGATATTCAAGATGAGCATAGGCCCTCTATAGTATCAGAAAGCAACAGATGTTTTCAAAATAGGGCCATGTCAAAAGGTCACAGGAGATATCTGGAAAGACTTCCCACTGGGCAAATAAAGCAAAATGAGAACAACAAGAATGGTGACTACAATTTGATTAAAAGCATTATATATGTAAAGATTTTATTGGTTTCCTATTACTGCTGAGTAATGACAAATTACCATAAATTCTGTGACTTAAAACAACACAAATTTATTATCTTACAGGTTAATCCTAAAATCAAGATGTCAGCAATGTTATGTGCCTTCTGGTGGCTGTAAGGGATAATCCATTTCTTTGCCTTTTGCAGCTATGGGAAGCTGCCTGTGTTCTTTGGCTCATTTCCTTCCTCCATCTTTAAAGGCAGGACTGTGGTATCTCCATATTTCTCTGTCTCTGACCCCTGCTTCCACCATCACATCTCCCTCTCTGCCTCTAATACTTCAGCCTCCCTCCTATATGGATCATTGTGACTACACTGTGCTCATCCAGATAACCCAGAATAGTCTTCCCACCTTAAGATTCTTAATGTAGTCACATCGGCAAAATCCCCTTTGCCATATAAGGTTACATTGTCACAGGTTCTGGGGATTAGGACATGGACATCTTTATGGGGCTATTATTCTATCCACAATAATGATACTCAACACAAAGAGAAGGAGGAAAAACCCTCACTGAGACATCAACTCCTTCCTCTGAAAACTGACCATTAAAGGAAAAGAATAGGAGTGCCTGGGTGATTCAGCCAGTTAAGCGTCCAACTTCTGCTCAGGTCATGACCTCATGGTTCATGGGTTTGAACCCTGCATCGGGCTCTGTGCTGACAGCTCAAAGCCTGGAGCCTGCTTTGGATTCTGTGTCTCCCTCTCTCGCTGCCCCTCCCCTGCTCATGCTCTGTCTCTCTCTGCCTCAAAAATAAAAATAAACATTAAAAAATTACAAAATAAAAAATAAAGGGAAAGAATAAATTATCATTTTTGCAACTATTTCAGAGTAACCAAATATCTCTAGTTGATGAAGTAACTTCTTCATTACAGAATAATTCCATCTAATAAATGGAAAGAAATGATAGAATTAGAAAAATCACCATTTTGCAACCTCTAATGTAATCCTTATTTCAGACAATAGACAAAAATGGATGAAATCATTAGTTGGAAGATTGATGGGAATTTCACAGTGGTGAGAATACAGTTATCACCAGCTGAACCTATTGACTAGAGAGTCACTAAAATCAAGACAATTGGACATCATGTGCCTGATGCAAAGCCATGTGTGGTGTTAATACCAAAGAAATGGAAACCTAAGTGTAATCAAATGTTTAGAACTAATTGCCAGTCAGCAGGAAATATGAAAAAGAACAAATTAAACTACATTATAAATAAGAGATAAATTCAAAATGTGGGGTTTGCTGCAGTACAAACTGACTGACTTTTTTAAACAAGCCAGCAATGTGAAAAAGAAAGAAGAAAAGGAAAGGTAAGATGTTCCATCCAGAAGAGATATAACAGACAACAATCAAGGGCAATGTACAAAATCTGTTTCGATGGTATAAAAAGGCTGTCCTATAACTGGGGGATACGATAATTGGAAAAACTTGAATATAGACTGGGTATTAGATACTTTCAAGTAATAATAATTTTGAATGTGTGATAATTAATGGTCACAAGTCTAGCTAAAATAATATCTTGGTCCCTCTTTTTAGAGATGTGTAATAAAGAATGTAAGGGTGAAATGACATTGACTCTGTTTTCAAATACTTTAGCAAAAGAAAATAATAAAGTCAAACTATACAAATCAACCTGGGAAAGTTGTCCATGACATATTGTTAAATATAAAAAAAAATACAAGTTACTGGGGGAAGATTGTGGAGTAGGAGAATCCTAGGCTCACCTCATTCCATGGATACCCCTAGATAATACCCACATCAGTATGGGGAAAAAAAAAAAAAACAGAAAATGACCTAATGACTGGCAGCATAGTTTCTCTACAGTTAGTCATAGAGAAGATGCCACATCAAGAATGATAGGAGGGGTTGAGACATGGTCAGGAACCAAACTGACCCAAAAGACTGATCTCAGAAGGGAGGGACACTGATGATATGCAGAAGAAAGAGAAGCAGACCCAACACCAGGTACTCCAGGCATGGGGGACCTGCACTGGGAAGACAAATCCCCATAATATTTGTCTTTGAAAACTAGAAGAACTTAACCTTGCAAGTTTTCTTAAAATCTGTGGGGCTTAACACTAGGAACTTTAAAAATCACCAGGCTCGGCTCTGGTAAAGCCACAAGGCACTAAGAAACTGAGGCTATGCCCTTAAAGAATAGCATAACAAACAACCTCACCAAGATACAGCATAGAAGCAGCAGTTTGAGAGGCACCTGGGGTATACAGGAGGGATATTTATTTAATGGTCTCAGAGCACATGCAGGAGGGGCAGGAGTCTTTGCAGGACTTCTTCAAGAACAAAGGAGTTGGCTGGTGCCATTTCTCTCTCCTCGCTTCCAGCCTAGATACCCAGACACCCACAGGAACCAGCCCAAACACTTATCACTTAGCTTGCTAATAGCACACCCAACCCCATGTTCTCCCTGGCAGGAATCCATCCAAAGCCAGTGCCATAAGCATCTCATTGTGCAAGCAACCCCATCAGTGGCCAGCACCATTCTGAAGGGACTCCTACCCTGGAGAGAGGGGCAGATAACCACAAACACCAGTTTGACTACAGCCCCAGTAATGGGTTGAGGGAAGATATCCGATATGACTGCTGGCTCTGCTCACCAACAAAAACCTCACAGGGGGCAACACAAAAAGACAGCATAGTAGCTCAGGGTCACTGCAACCCCAACAGACAGACTGGGAGTAGACATCTTATCTAACTGCAAGCCCCACCAACCAACTAGAGCCTTTCAGAGGACAACACTGGGAGAGCACCCTGTACTTCAGTGCAATACAGTTCTGGCAAACAATCTGAGAACAGGCATCTGGTCTGACCTGACTCAAGCCCAAAGTGGCCCCAGACTGCCCACTTACCAGCACAGGGACCAAACCCTGTTCACAACAGGCAAATAAGGTCATAACAGATGACTGGACTGAAGGCAAAGATGGCTCAACCACAACAGTAGGGTGCATGCAACACTCTTAAAAGACATCCCTGAAGCACCTGGTTCTAGTGCACAGGGGTCACTGCACAGAAGGGCACTAGAGGATCTCTTCTTCATAAGGCCGCTACTTTAGAGATTAGGAGACACAACTGACTCTTCTAACACACAGAAACAAAAAAAACACAGAGAGTTAGACAAAATGAGGAAACAGAGGAATATGTAACAAATGAAAGAACAAGACAAAAATCACAACAAAATTGCTAAACAAAATGCAGATAAGTAGTATGTTAGAAAGAGAATTCAAAATAATGGTCATAAAGATGCTCCCTGGACTTGAGAAAAAAGTGTTGGATGTGAGTGAGACCCTTAACAAAGAAATAGAAAATATTAAAAAGAGCCAATGAGAGATGAAGAAACTAAAAATTGAAATTAAAAATACATCAGAAGGAATAAATAGAACACTAGAGGAAGCAGGCGAATGGATCTGAAAGAGTAATGGAAAGCAACCAAATGGAACAGGAAAAAGAAAAAAAAATAGAAAATGAGAATAGCATAAGGGAACTCAGCAACACAAGCAAGCATAATAACATTTGCTTTATAGGGATCCCAGAAGGAGAAGAGAGAGAAAAGGAGGCAGAAAATTTATTTAAAAAGTAATATCTGAAAATTTCCCAAATCTGAGGAAGGAAACAGAAATCCAGCTCTTGAAGGCACAGAGATCCCCCAACATTTCAACCCAACAAACTCCATATAAAGAGAAATAATTAAAGTGGCAAAAAGTAGTGATAAAAAGAGAATTTTAAAAGCAGAAAAAGAAAAGACAACAGTTATATACAAGGGAAACCCCATAAGGCTATCAGCTGATTTTTCAACAGAAACTTTGCAAGTCAGAAGGAAGTTGCATGATATATTTAAGGTTCTGGAAAAAGAAAATCTACAACTAGGAGTACTCTATTCAGCAAAGCTATCACTCAGAGTAGGAGAGATTGCATATCCCAGATGAACAAAAGTTAAAGGAATTCTAAACCAGACATAGAAGAAATGTTAAAGGGGATTCTTTTTTTTTTTTTAATGTTTACTTTTATTTTTGAGAGACAGAGTGCAAGGAGAGGAGGAGAAGAGAGAGAGGGAGACACAGAATCAGACGCAGGCTCCAAGCTCTGAGCTGTCAGCATGGAGCCTGATGCGGGGCATGAACCCATGAACCATGAGATCATGACCTGAGCCGAAGTTGGACGCTCAACTGACTGAGCCACCCAGGCGCCCCAAGGGGATTCTTTGAGTTGAAAGGAAAAACCATAATCCGGACCAAAAAAAATTAAGAAAGGAAAAAAATTCAGAGGTACATATAACCATAACAAAAAAAGTAGGTTAGAGGTGACTGGGTGGCTCCAACTCTTGATTTGGGCTCAGGTCATGATCTCACAGTTCATGAGATTGAGCCCGGCATCAGGCTTGGCACTGACAGCATGGAGCTTGCTTTGGATTCTCTCTCCTTCTCTCTCTGCCCCTCCCCCACTCACATGTGCACTCGCTGTCTCTCTTTAAAAATAAATAAATAAACTTAAAAAAAGACTTTCTCTAAAACATAGTAGTAGTAGATAAATCACTTACAAAACCAATACAGAGGTCAAAGTATAAAAGCAGTAAAATCAAGTATACCTATAAAAATCAGTCAAGCGAGTCACAAAACAAAAGGATGTAAAGTATAATGTCATATACCTAAAACATAAGGCGGGGGAGGGGAGTAAAAATTTAGGCCCTTAGAATGAATTCAAACTTAAGCGACCATCAACTTAACACAGACCATCAACTTAACATAAATATGCACAAGATTTAAAAAAATTTTTTTTAACGTTTTATTTATTTTTGAGACAGAGAGAGACAGAGCATGAACAGGGGAGGGGCAGAGAGAGAGGGAGACACAGAATCTGAAACAGGCTCCATGCTCTGAGCTGTCAGCACAGAGCCCGACGCGAGGCTCGAACTCAGGGACGGTGAGATCATGACCTGGGCCGAAGTCAGACGCTTAACCGACCGAGCCACACAGGCGCCCCTATATGCACAAGATTTTATATATAAGCCTAATGGTAACCACAAATCAAAAACCTGTAATAGAGATACCAAAAATAAAGAGAAAAGAATCTAAGCACATCACTAAAGAAAGTCATCAAAACACAAGATAAGAGAGCAAGAGAAGAAATGAACAGTGAACTACAAAAACAACTGTAAAACAAGCAACAAAATGGCAATAAGTACATCCCTATCAATTATTTTGAATGTAAAGGGACTAAATGTCCCAATGAGAAGACATGGGGTGACTGAATGAATAAAAAAAGCAAGACCCATCTATATATGCTAGCTACATGACATTCACTTCAGACCCAAAGACACATGCAGATTGAAAGTGAAGGGATGGAAAAGCACTTATCATGCAAAAGGAAGTGAAAAGAAAGCCGAGGTAATAATACCTACATCAGACAAAATAAACTTTAAAACAAAGACTGTAACAAGAGACAAAGAAGGATACTACATAATCATAAAGGGAACAATCCAACAAAATACAACAATTGTAATTATTTATGTACTCAAGATGGGAGCACCCAAATACGTAAAGCAATGATTAACCAAAGAATAGAAGAAATTAATAATAATACAATACTATTAGGGGACTTTAACACCCCACTTACATCAATGGTAGATCATCCAAACAAAATCAACAAGGAAACAGTGGCTTTGAATGACACATTAAACCAGATGGATCTACCATATATCCAAAACATTCCCTCCTAAAACATCAAAATATATATTCTTTTCAAGTGCACATGGAATATTCTCCAGATCACATGTTAGGCTACAAAACACGTCTCAACAAATTCAAAAAGGTTGAATCATAGCAAGCATCTTTTCTTTTTTTTTTTTTTTCAACTTTTATTTATTTTTGGGACAGAGAGAGACAGAGCATGAACAGGGGAGGGGCAGAGAGAGAGGGAGACACAGAATCGGAAACAGGCTCCAGGCTCTGAGCCATCAGCCCAGAGCCTGATGCGGGGCTCAAACTCACAGACCGTGAGATCGTGACCTGGCTGAAGTCGGACGCTCAACCGACTGCGCCACCCAGGCACCCCAGCAAGCATCTTTTCTGACCAGAATACTATGAAACTAGAATCAACCACAAGAAAAAATCTGGAAAGAGCATAAATACATGGAAGTTAAATAACATGATCCTAAACAATGAATGGTTCAACCAAGAAATCAAAGAGGAAATCAAAAAATACATGGAGAGAAATGAAAATGAAAACACAATGATCCAAAATCTTTGGGATGCAGCAAAAGCTGTTTTAAGAGGGTAGATTATAGGAACAATGGCATACCCTAACAAGCAAGAAAAATCTCAAAGAAACAATCTAACCTTACACCTATAGGATCTAGAAAAATAAAAACAAAGCCCAAAACAAGTAGAAAATAGGAAATAATAAAGATTAGAGCAGAAATAAATAAAATACAGACAAAAAAATAAAATAAAATAAAACAAATCAATGAAACCAGGAGCTGATTCTTTGAAAAGATAACAAAATTGATAAGCCTTTAGCAAGACTCACCAAAAAGAGAGAGGACTCGGGGCGCCTGGGTGGCTCAGTCGGTTAAGCGTCCGACTTCGGCTCAGGTCATGATCTCGCGGTTTGTGAGTTCAAGCTCCGCATTGAGCTCTGTGCTGACAGCTTGGAGCCTGGATCCTACTTCCAATTCTGTGTCTCCTTTCCTCTCTGCCCCTCCCCTGCTCATACTCCATCAATCTCTCTTTCTCTCTCAAAAATAAACATTTAAAAAAATTTAAAACAAACCTCTCTCGCCAAAGCATAAGAGACTGTTAAAAACTGAGAACAAACTGAGGGTTGATGGGGGGTGGGAGGGAGGACAGGGTGGGTGATGGGTATTGAGGAGGGCACCTTTTGGGATGAGCACTGGGTGTTGTATGGAAACCAATTTGTCAATAAATTTCATAAAAAAAAAATTTAAAAAAAAATAAAGTTCATGTAAGAATTAAAAAAAAATAAAATAAAATAAAATTCTCATTTAAAAAATAAATAAATAAAAATAAAACAAACCTCTCTCATATCATGGTTAGATTCTGTGGTAAATATGTTGAATAAGGGAAAAGGGTCTCTTTTAAAATTAACCATAATAAAATGCTTTATATATGTACTTTGCTCACCTTGTAGTTTTCACATTGTTCTATCATTATTTGTTGACTTATAGTACCCGTTGAATATACACATAAGTATGCTTACTCATCAGTAACAGGAACTTTGTGTTATTTGTCTTAGTAAACTCAGCCCAAGTTTGCACATGGTAAACATTTAGTAATTCTTTTTAATATAATGGATTTAGTCCCCTCAGTTTTCTGAGAAATCCTTGAGATAAATCTTTTTCTTTTCTTTTCTTTTTCTTTTATAAAGAGAGAGAGCAAGCAGGGAAGGGAGCAGAGGGAGAAGGAGAGAGAGAGAAAGAGAGGGAGAGACTCTTAAGCAGGCTCCATGCTCAGTGGGGAGCCCAACAAAGGGCTCAATTCCATGGCCCTGGAATCACAACCTGAATCAAAATCAAGAGTCAGACACTCAACTGACTGAGCCACCCAGGTGCCCTGAGATAAAACCTTTCTAAGTAGGATTTCTCAGAATATTCTGAGTTGTCCCTTTTATCATTAATATTGTTTATTATCATTAATATTTTTAATTTAATATTGCTGATGATAAGAATGAAAACAGCTGATAATTATTAAGCATTTATATATCAGATGCTGCAAAGCAATTTATATGCATTTAACACTGATAATAATCCTATGAGGAGCACCTGGGTGGCTCAGTTGGTTAAGCGTCCAACTTGGGCTCAGGTCATGATCTCATGGTCCAATGAGTTCCAGCCACACAACGGGCTCTGTGCTGACAGTTCAGAGCCTGGAGCCTGTTTTGGATTCTGGTCTCCCTCTCTCTGCCCCTCCCCCACTCATGTTCTCTCTCCCTCCCTCTCTTTCTCTCTCTCTCTCCCCCTCTCTCTCTCAAGAATAAATAAACATCAAAAAAAAAAAAAAAACTAACACTGATAAGAATCCTATGAGATGCGTAACATCTTAATGCAATTTACAATCTAGGCGACTTAGAAATAAAGAGGTTAAGTAATTTGCCCAAGGACACACAGAGTGTTAAGTGGTAAAGTCTAATAGTCCCTTGGCCATATTCACTGCACTATATTACCTCCCATCCTTTTAAAAAGGCTGCAGCCATAGGCTTCTATTTTGGATATAAATAAGTATGATCCTGTTGGACCCAAACCTCCTGAAGACAACAAATATAAGTTCTGCACAAAATGCAAAAGGGAAGGAAGGAAGGAAGGAAGGAAGGAAGGAAGGAAGGAAGGAAGGAAGGAAGGTCAGAGGAAAGGAGAGGAAAGGAAAGAAGAGAAATGGAAACAAAGAAAACCTGGAGTCTCCAGAGTAAACAAAAGCCTGCAGAATCGGGAGGGAATCTATACTTGCAATAAGAGATTCCTATTTTTACAACTTCCAGCACAAGAACAGGCCAAAATGAACACCTCATGGGGCAGCTAGCTCCAGGGAGAAAACTGCAGTCTCTCTGGTCTAAAGAACAAAAGGACAGAGTTCAGAGCAACCACAGGCACTGAAAAGTGAAGGGCAAAATCCCAGAAAAGAGAGCTTAGAGACGGCGTCCCAAATTCTGTGTATAAGTCTGTGTATTCTCTGCCCAAGTCCCTGACTGATCCTTGAACCACGCAGCATGCACGTACAGAAAATACCTCAGAGCAGCCCAGCTAAAGATAAAAGAGCTGAACTGAGTTTTTAACTGCTGCCCAAGAGATAGAAATTATACTCTGATGTGAACCAATTTAATTGCCTGCTGAAACAAAAAAACCTCAACGCTTTTAGAGGACTATACCAGAATTCAGAGTCTTTACAGCATAACAGTCACATGCCAAGATAAATTTGAAAGTATTCAGTTTATTAAGGACCAGACAAATGTGACTTCATCTCAGGAAAAAAGATGAAGGAAATTAACTCTGAGATGACCCAGACATTTCAGTTAGCAGACAAGGATTTGAGAGCAACTATTGTAACAATGATAAACCAACCACTAATGCTTTCCTTGGCCTTAGAATGTTCCAGGAAAACATGTTTACAATGATGAAAAATATAGTTGATTTCAACAGAAAAATAGAAACTTTTTAAGGGACCAAATGGAAATTATAAAACTGAAAAACACAGTATCTGAAATTAAAAAGGCAGCTTTGCAGGTACAACTTTCTTCCTCGGAAGAGTTCTTTCTCTTTTTATATAAAATAATCTTTTGTTTAGTCTCTCCAATAACTAACCTTACCTATCTAACTACTCGGTTCCTCCTGTCTTGAGTGTTCAGGGCCTGATTCTAGCATTTATGACTCGTATAATCTCTATGACTTGATTCCTGACTTAATTTTATGCCACTACCCTAATTAATACTTTTGTCTAATTTGACCTAACCGTGCATCACATCTGCAGTAGTTTTAAAACATGCCCATGGGGCACCTGACTGGCTCAGTTGGTAGATCACGTGACTCTTGATCTCGGGGTTGTAAATTCGAGCCCCATGTCGGGTGTAGAGATTATTTAAAAGTAAAATCTTTTTTAAAAAGTCCAAATTTCATGACATTCCTTCCTCCAAAATGTGGACCTTGATTCCCCTCCCCTCGAGAGTGGACTGAACTTAACCATTTCTAATAAAAAGAATATGTCAAAAGTGGCAGTGCGATTTCCAAGATAAGGTCATAGAAGGCATTGAAGCCTCTTCCTTTCTTTCTTGGGTCATTCAACCTGAGGGAAGCCACATCATTAAGGCATTCAAACAACTCTATGGAGAGGTACACATGGAAAGCAACTCAGTTCTACCAATAGCCAGCAAGAGGTCTTCTGCCAATAGTCATGTGTTATGGGTTAAATTGTGTCCCTCTCCCCCAAAAGATAAGTTGGAGTCTTAACCCCCAGTACCTAAAAATCTGGCCTTATCTGTAGATAACTCTATAGAGTTTTTACAGAGGTAATCAAGTTACAACAAAGTCATTAAAGGTAGACTAAATCCAGTATGACTGGTGTCCTTATGAAAAAGGGAAATGTGGACACAGAGACATGCACACAGGGAGAATGCCAAGTGGAAATGAAATCAGAGATCAGGATGAAGCAGGTACAAGCCACAGAAGATCAAAGACTGCCAGCAAACCACCAAAACCTAGGAGAGAGGCATGGAATAGATTCTCCCTCGCAGCTGTCTGAAAGAACCACTCTGCCAACACTTTGATCTTGCACTTCTAGCCCCCAAGACCAGAGACAACACAATTCGGTTGCTCTAAATCACCCAGTTTGTGGCACTTTGTGGCACAGCAGCCCCAGGAAACTAACATATCATGTGAAAGAACCACCTTAGAAGCAGATTATCTAGTCCTAGGGACAAGCTTTCAGATTACTGCAGCTTTAACCATTGATCTTGACCTCCGCTTCCTGAGACAACCCTAGTCAGAACTGAGACAGCCAAGTTGCTACTGAATTCCTGACCCACAGAAATTATAAGATAACTATTTGACGTTTTAACTACTGTTATGGACTAAATTGTGTCCTCCACCCTATATTCATATGTTAAAGCCCTAACCCCAAAGTGACTGTATTTGGAGACAGAGCCTTTACAGAGGTAATTAAGGTTCAATGAGATTGTTAGGATGGCACCCTAATCCAATATGACTGTTGTCCTTGTAAGAAGAGGAAGAAATACAAGGGATGGCCACACACAAAGAAAAGGCCATGTGAAGACACAGTCAGAAGGCCACCATCTGCAAGCCATGGAGAGGGGCCTCAAGAGAAACCAAACCTGCTGACATCTTGACCCAGACTTCTTGCCTCCAGAACTAGAGAAAACAATTTTCTGTTGTTTAAGCCACTTGGTCTGTGGTATTTTGTTATGGCAGCCCCAGAAGAATAATGCAGCTGCTAAAATTTGGGGATAACTTGTCCCACAAGAATAGTTTACAAGATACTTTCCCACACCAGCCCCCTAAACACACACATTTTCCATCTCCATTCACCACCCAAAATGGTCCCAACAGTCTAGCCCCAAAGTACACAAATTAGAAATGTCAGCAGTATTTTTTTGAACAGATTTGATGTTCTGAAACTCCATTCTCTCACAGATTGTGTAAAAGGCCCTGTGATAAATCCATCAAGTGACAAGCAATTCTCACCTTTAAGTGAAAATAGTAAAGGATGACAATTAGCCTGTGCATGACCCTGCTCGATTTTAGACTACGACCATGACCAAGATCATAATAGAATTTTGAGAAGAAAAGAAGCTTATAATCCTAACCCAATGGAGAACTTCAGTCCATTGGAAATAACCACTATCTTCTCTCCGCTTCTCTTAGCAGCTTGGTCCTCTGCTGTGGATGTTGAATTATATGAAACTGTTAACCCCTCAACCAACAAACACTTGCTCTTCCAGACCAGTGACTTGTCTCCATTAGATTTTTTAATTTATTACAGTTCCTAGCACAGAGCAAGCACTCAATAAATGTTTACAGAATGACTGGATCCAGAACTGCCCCCCACCCCTTTAATTCTACTGGAGGCAGTCCTATGCCAAGACTGTAAAAAGGCAGCACTGAGCTGTGAACCTTGCTCATTCATCTTATCCCCTCAGGAGAACTCCTTCTGCTGCAGCTCCTGACAAATTCAAAGTCTGGTCTGTTTGATTTCTCTGGCAATTTTTAGCTTCTTATTGGCAGGTAACCTCTCTCGAATTTAACTCTTGCCTGTCCCTTTAGCATCACAGTGACCATTTTCTGCTTCACGTTTTCTGAACACAACCCTAAGGGCCAGTGCATTCCATTAGCCCTCCTCGTGGGCCAATTCTCAGCCTTCATACCTGGCCTAAATCTTTACCCCACTTATAATCAATCAGCACCCTTAACCATCCTACCTATTCAACTCCAGGGCTGAAAACCTGAATCTTATGACTTGATGGCTTTAAGTCTCTTTAGTTTGGGTTCCTGGAATTGTGTTCTACTGACTGGTAAGGGGGGAGGAGGGATTAGTTCTGCATTATTTTTAATGCGTATATAATAAATATTATAAGAGCCACAGACGTGTGCATGAATGTGGTTGCAAAAGCTAATCTTTTCAGTGTTTCCTTGGCCCCAAACTCCAAACTCCTTTCACCCTTTCCTACTATCAAAGGGAAGTTTACGTTTGTGTTAAGTGTCAGAGGTGACCACACTTATTGGAGGCAAAAAAGAAGCTGGAGTATCCAGTAATATCAATATTTTTAGTTATATTTCATAATTAACCCTGACCTATACCTTTAGATGTATTTAGAGGTTCTTGAGCTAATTTCTGGAAACATTCAGGGGAAACTCTTTTTAAAACACACCATCTCAAGGAAGATCCTTAATGCATTCATGAATGAACTAAGGACACAATTTGCCTTAAAAAGTTCCCAAGCAGTTTCTCCAGCCAAAAACATTTGGAGGCTGAGTACTTAAGTAAAAACACTGTAACTATTCATAATAACAGCTAATATTTGGGACGCATGGGTGGCTCAGTTGGTTAAACAGCGTGGTCTTGATTTTGGCTCTGGTCATGATCTCACCGTTCAGGAGATCAAGCCCCTCACAAGTCTCTGCTTTGACAGTGCATCCCCCAAAAAACACAGCTAACATTTATTGAGTGTTTTTACGATATGCAGGCTAATGTGCTCGTGTGCTTAATAGGGATGCTCGCATTTAATCCTGCCAACCGCCCCAAGACAAAACTTAAGCACAAAAGAGTAACTTGTCCAAAGATACCCAGCTGGTAAATCATCAAGTGGAATTTAAACCACTTTAAGTTTCTGAATCCAGAACTCCACTGCCTCTTGGGTTTCTAGCAGCTTTACTAATAACATTCCCTTCTGGTATTTAGCTGTTGGCATAAAGTATTTCACTGGGTTATCTCATCCTTTTGTTGCCAGGACCTGGATAAGGATAGAAGTGTCTCTTGGACCAATTTATTCACGTCTAGAAGAGAGCCCTTTGACAGTGTGTCAACACTTATCCAGGAAGTACTCAATGTTTACTGAATGAATGAAGCCAGTTTGGAATTTGTTAAAAATAAATGACTCTTTTATAGCCATTTAAGAATTTAAAAAAGAGGGGCAGTCTCAAAATCGTCTCTCATTAAGTGCTCACATGGAAAACTGTGCATTCCATTTTGGTGATTCGGGAAGGTGAAATCACAGAGATAACTGGGGGTGGAGCGGGGCAGTGGAAGGTGGGGAGGATTATTCTGTAAGAAAAGAGGACAGAGTGCTAGACCCAAAGAGATAAATCTAAATCCTAAATCTAAACTAAGTCCATAATGAATGGTCAGAAAATCCAAGGGGAGGGAAAGACACCAAACTTCAAGGAGACCCTCGAAATATGTTTCAACATTCCACCCTCACTCTCAAATGTTCACATCTGAAAGTTACGTTGGAAATTACCTGGGTCGCCTTGGTGACTTCCCGAGTTGGTGCCAATACTTATATAACAAAAGGTCAGTATGAAACGCAACAGCGTCCAGGGGCATGAAACGCGCCAGCTGCTCTGCCAGAGAAGGCCAGCCAGGTAACCACCAGCGCAGAAATGTGGGGTGCGTACCAGGCCCAACGCAGTTTAGGAAGCCCGCTGCAATGGATCAAAGCAGCCACCAGATGGTACTCCAGGCTTAGGATCGGGGTGGACTTCCGGCCCTCCCCACCTCCCCCTTCACCCCCAACCAGCCCCTCAGCAAGCTCCAAGGAGGGCGTCCAGGCCAACCCCGCCGCTGTCTTGCGGCGACTCCCAACTACGAGGTCAAGAGTCGGGCTCCCTTTGAATGGACTCAGGCACTGGCCCAGGGGTGCAAGTGCCTCGCGACAGGCGGTTACCCCGCCCGCCCCGCGCAGAGGGCGCTGACCCCAGGCGGGCCGGCGCGCGCGGCGGGCGGCCATAGGCTGCGGCGCTGGGCGGGAGGGGGCGAGGCAGGCCCGGGCGAGGTGGGACCTGCCCCGGCCCCCGCGGTGGGCGGCCAGAGCGCGTGGGGCCCGGGCCCGGGACAGGCAGCGGAGCCTGGATTGCGGTGCGCTGGGCCAGTCTGCCACCCGGCCCAGGCCCGTTAGGGACCCAGACGCTGAGCGCAGTCCCCAGCCGGGGAGTTTCAGCGGCGGGGGGACGACCCAGGTGGCGTTTCCGGAGTTGGGAGGCACTACCTGACGCGGCTATTTTGTTTTTCTAGTTTTCAGCTACCGAAGGTTGGATATCGGACATGAATTACTCACGGTTCCTCACGGCCACGAGCGCAGCGAGAAAGCCTTCTGCCATCCGAATCATGAGTGAGTGCTGGGCTGGCGCCTCTGCTCCGGGGCGGGGGTGGGCGTGCTGCAGAGCCACTAACGGTGGTGCCTAGGGTCCGCGCCAGTTGCACCCTTACATTAAACTGTGAAAGCCTCTGTGAGCCAGGCTCTGCGTGCAAACCTGAAGCAGGCACAGACTTTGTTTTCGGAGAACTCGTGCTGTAACGGAAGACACCGAATTGGTTATCTCTGCTCCAGTGTAGCAATAGAGAGAGGGGCACAGGCTGTTGTGGGACACGTCCGTGCAAGAGGGAGGGTGTGCTGTCTAGAAAGGCTCTTGCCGGCAACATGAGTAGATGTTGGTTTGGCACAATGTGCAGGTGTGTGCGGAGTTGGGAGGGTCTGGTAAATTGGAGAGAAAGGAGTGAGCCTCGAAGCTTGACAGTCCGGTAGGCGCTAAATGGAGGAGGGTTTTCTGTTCTCATGGCCCATTGCTTACCTTCCTGATCCCTCCGCCTTCTTAGTTGGACATCTCCAGTCTTTAGTTCCTCCACCAGTGAGGCCGGTCCAGAAGAAGTTATTTTATGTGCTTATTTTCGACTAGCATTCTATCACTAGAAATTGTTCAACTTTACAGTTTTATGGACTATAATGCAATACATCGAGCTATCTCTGTTTATGAAAATCTTCACTGAAAGTGTTTCTTCTTCTCTTCCAAATTTATCATAGCTGAGACATTGAGCAGGGCACCGAAATCGGTCATCTCCTTGGCTACTGGATCACCAAACCCCAACACCTTCCCTTTTAAGACTGCTGTTATCACCGTAGACAATGGAGAGCCCATCCAGTTTAATGAAGAGATGATGAAGAGAGCACTTCAGTATTCTCAGAGTGCTGGGTAGCTATCAATAGATAACATAATTTTGTTGGTTTACTTTCATGAGTAATATTCCAAGGCCCAGTGATAAAGTGGTGTGTCTTTTTTAACTGGATATTCAACAGGTAGGAAGGTTTGGGGTAGAGTTTCCAAAGAATAATTAAGAGTAACAGATGCATTGAATGCTTAACACCCCCTCCGTGACTGCTCCTTGACTTTAAATGATGGGGAGACTCAGAGAAGGCTTCTAAGAGGAAGTACCATTGGAGATGAAACTGAAAAAAAAAAAAAGAGAGAGAGAGGGGGGGAGCTAGAGGAAGAAACCAGTTGGGATAAAGGAGGAAAAGGACAATCCAGGAAGAAGCAATTTTAAGTCTGGGGGTAATTTTGTAATAATTAGATTCCCTTAATAGTTGCAGACACCTATGCAGATACTTAGCCCTCAATGCAGAGGTCTTTAATTTCTTAAAACAAAGTTGGAACATACACTTTATGATTTTTCTTAGCTGGTCTTCTTCCAGTGATAAAGAGTAATTTATATAGTGTCTACAAATTATACTTCATTAAATTTTCTTTGTTCTGTGATTTAAAAGGACACTTAAATATAGCACATTATGTAAACATGAATTATGTGTAATAGACACATAGGCTTTTCTTTCCATGATACAAAGAACTTGAGATTGAACTTCTAGGTAGCCTATGGAAAATTTCCTAGGATAACAAAGAATTGATGCAGTGAGTGCTCTAGTGTAAAAGAGACCAGGCTTTGGAATAAGAAAGATGGAGATTCATATCTTAGCTCATTTAATGTAAGCTGACTAACTTTATGTGAATTTCTTAATCTCAGTCTGTTGCCTTCTATAAATAGGGATATTAATATTAGCAAAAAGCATTTGAAGATTTTTAAATTGAATGTATAAAGTGCATAATATAAAGCTACCATCTAATTCTTATCTACTATTATTACAATTTTTAATACTATAAATTTGAAAATACATTTTATGCTGTAGAATCCCCGAGCTGTTGTCCTGGCTAAAACAGTTACAAGTAAAATTGCATAATCCTCCCACCATCAATTATCCAACCAACCAAGGAAAAATGGACTTATGTGTAACATCTGGCAGCCAAGACGGCCTTTGTAAGGTAAGACTGAAAGGAAAGGGAACCCCACATTAAGAATCATATTTATGTTCAGGGCACCTGGGTGGCTTCAGCTCAGTCATGATCTTGCAGTTTGTGGGTTCGAGCCCCACATCAGGCCCTGTGCTGACAGCTCAGAGCCTGGAGCCTGCTTCGGATTCTGTGTCTCCTTCTCTCTCTGCCCCTCGCCCACTCTCACTCTGTCTCTCTCTCTCAAAAATAAATATAATGTTTCTTTAATGTTAAGAAAAAAAAATTTTTTTAAAAGAAATATGTTCATAAATACACTCCTCTCTCCTAACCACAAGAGGATCATGTTTTATGAGTTACTGGTAGTCTATCTACCTAGAATTTTAAACATGGAATTTAAAGACATTCACTAACCTGGTTTTTCTTCAGTGTAGATCATGTGGTTAATAACCCATAGCCAGGAGTCATTAAAACAAGATTCCCATGAAGGGAATACTCAACTCCTACCAGAAGCTTAGTGAGCACTGCTTAATTCATTTGGCTCAAAGACTCAGGTTACATTTTGATTTATGTAGTTATGAAATTTCAATATGATTTTTAAATTCTTTAAAGGGGATATCCTGATAGTCCTGAAGTGAACTGTAAATATTTTGCATGGCTGCTTATATAATCATCTGTGTTCACAACTGCTTACATCTGGACTTCTTGGATATGTGCTTCCCTAGATCTCTATGTATGTCTGTCTCTGACTTATTTCTGGGTTAGTTCTCGTGTTCTCTCACTCTCTGTGTGTCTGTCTTTCTCAGTTATTCCATCTGCCTCTCTCCTGGGTTATAGGAAATCTATAACCACCATTGGGGGGTTTTCATAATAAAGAGACTGTACCTATGGTTCTCGATTTCATCTGTTTTATTTTTCTTTTCTTTTTCATGAATAATTAGTCCTAAAGATTCTCTACATTCAGTCTTCATATCTAGATTAAAAAGTGCTCTTACTTATCTTAAACCATAGTAGCTTTGTTTTTCTTCTTATGAAAATGTGAAAGCTGTAATCTAGTTAGCTTTAATGAATTTAAAAAAAAATTTTTTTTAACATTTATTTATTTTCAAGAGACAGCAAGGGGGTAGGGGCAGAGAGACAGGGAGACACAGAATCCAAAGCAGGCTCCAGGCTCTGATCTGTCAGCGCAGAGCCGGATGTGAGGCTCAAAACCACTAACTGTGGGATCATGACCTGAGCTGAAGATGGATGCCCAACCAACTGAGCCACCCAGGCGCCTCAGCTTTAATGAATTTTAATTAAATTATTATTACAGCATGATGTATTGAAGTAATAAGAATATAATTTTTCCTCCCTATTTTTTTATTTAATTGGGGGAAAAGGAAGATTAGCTACCGTTTGAGTGTTTGCTTGAAGAGAAACAATTGTGATTCCATAGACTAATATGAAAAAAGGTCTTTTCAGTTAAATTCTTAGGAAGGTATACTATGAACCTTTTTTTTCCCAGAAAGATGCTCAAGACAATTTCTTTATCTGTCACAATATCCATCATATCAAAGGAAGATAGCATAGATGGTCAAATACATCAATAACTCACTCATTTACACACACGTTATTATAGAGGCCTTAGTGGGAATCTGGTTTACTATTCCTTCCACTTTGTTCTCCAAGATAAATATCATTTTAGTCACCTGTGTCTCTGTTTGCATCTATTAAACAGTGCCACCAGATAATAAATAGCCCTTCTTTTCATTTAGGTTATTTGATATCCTCATGTCCCCTAATGGACATAGAAAATGTATATAATTAGGTTTTCATTTGACCTATTGACAGTGGACATGCCACCCAAGTAATTTGTTTAGTCCTAGGATGTCCTGTAAAGCTGAAACACTTGGAAACTTTCTGGAGGTGGATACTGTTTGTCATATAAGGCCAAAACCTCATAAGGAAAAAGGAAAGAGAATATCCTGGGCAAAATCAGGAAACAAAAGTCAAATTGTCTATCTCAGTTGATAATGGCCATACTGTTTGTCATGAGATATAGGTTTAAGATGAGGAAGGAGAGGCTTGAACCAAGGATTGTGACACACCACAAGGAAAGAAAAGATGATTCCACGAGTTATGTAAGATTTAGTCATAAAAGACCCCCTTTGATTTAGGCTAGAAGTATCTATTGTCTAGGTCATATTGTCTGCAAAATCTCCTAAAATTTGTCAAGCCTGTCTTACCTGACCTCTAAATATCCTTTAACATTGTTGATCTTCCCATCCTTTCTGAAACACTCTTCTCTGATTCTCTCAACACCTCACTGGCCCAATTGTCCTGCCTTCTTTGCAGTGTCTCCTTCTACATATCCATCATTTATTAGACTTCAAGGCTCAGTCCTCAAACCTCTTCTCCCCTCAGTCCATATACTTTCCCTGGGTACCTCCATTCACACCCTCGCACGTTCCTTCCAAATCCATGTTATCCATCTGTCCACTTGGAACTGTGACAGAATGTTTCAAAGGCATCTCAAACCAGAACATACTCATCACCTTGTCCCCCAAAGATGGACAACTTTGTGGTTCTGTTTATCAGTGAATAGCATCACTCCCTCCAGGAGTCAGTCTTCATGGTTCCCCTTCCTCATTCTTCTATAATCCATAATTGTGTTCTCTTGGCATGGATTTTCTAAATACCTCTTCAGTTTTCCTCTACAATTCCATCGTCACTGTTGGTCAGGCTATATCTGCATCTTTCTCCAGAACTACAGCAAAAACGTTCCAGAGAATCCCAAAATTTCCCAAACTTTCCACATGTGTTCTCACTCATCTTTTATTCTTTCATATTGTTGCCAGAAATATCTTCCCAATATGCATATCTGATAATGTCACTCCTCCTTCCAAACCTTTACCTAAAATTCTTACTGGCGTCGTGTGGCTTGAATGCCAACGTGGTATTTCTCTGCCTACTTCTATCAGATCTCACGCCACCTTCCTCTTTACATCCCACTTTAAGCCACAGAATTCTTTCAGTTTCTCAAAATGTACCTATTGTAATCCCCTATACCATCTCATCACTTCCTCAAGGAAGCCTTCTCTGAATGCCTGGAATTCCCGGATTGTCCAAGTCCTCTTTCAGTGAGCCCTTATAGCATTGTGCATCTATAGTTCATAGAACTCACCATTGTTTTTAAGTATACATTTATTTAGTTATTTGATTAGCATCTAGCTTTCCCATTGGACTAGTACCTCCATGAGGATAAGAACCTTGTTGCTCTGTTCATCATTTTGTCTCCATACCATACGCCGGGTTGGCTTAGAGTAAATATTTAGTATATTTTCAAAGAAGGAATAAAAGGAATAAATGAATTTTAGAGTCAAGCTAGTTATCCTACCCTAAAACAGAGGTTGGAAAACTATGCATAGCTTGAAAAACCAAATCTAGGCTTCATCTGACTTTATAAATAGAGTTTTGTTGAAACTCAGCCACACCTATTGGTTTACGTATTGTCTTTGGCTGCTTTCTCACTATAGAGGCAGAGATAAATAGTTGTAATGGAGATATTACGGCCCACAAAATATGTACCATCCTGCACTTTACAGAAAATTTGCCAACTCCTACTGTAGAATCCTAATGAGCTCAAAAAAAAAGGGGGCTCTAAGAATTGAAACAATACTATCCAACCTAACCTATGCTTCTTTTGTTAGGTGTTTGAAATGATCATTAATCCTGGAGATAATGTCCTCCTTAATGAACCTGTTTACTCAGGAACACTTCAAGCTGTGAGTACACATTTTTATAAAAGGCAACTCTCTTTCTTATAATACATAAGAAGAAAACATTGCACCTTTAGAATTATCTGTCCACTGAAAAATAAGATAGGAGAATCTTAAATGATATATGTAAAATATGTTAAGCGTACCCTCCACTTTATACATTTCTTTTTACAAAATCTAAATATGTAGATGCTAAAATTAGGTTGTGCAAAATCACGTCCAGCTTTCTTCATGTTTCACTTGAAACGCAACTTCATTTACAAAACCGTATCTTTCCATTACCATCTTTTATTACCGTATGCCTAAGTATAATCATGTTGTATGTCAATTTAATATAACAGTAAGCCAACATGGTATAATTAGGACTTTCCACTCTAGCATTAAATTAATGGGACTATAATATCCAGAATGAGGAAGCTGGTCATCTGGCTGTACTGTGCACTAATCAGAACACACCATTGAGAATTAGGTTTGTTTGGGGCACAATACTTTAGGATAGCCATGGATTGACTTCTGCATGTCCTTGGGTTAACAGAACTGGAATGAAAGGGTGGAAACAACAGGGAAGCTATTTCAACTCAATGTAATAACTTCCTAGCCATGAGCCTCACCTGGCTCCTGACTGCCTAGGGAGGTAAGGTACTTATTGCCCATCACTGAAGATGTTCAAAGTTACTCTGAACTGTCATTTAACACAAGTGTTAGAAAAGTAACTCTAGCTTAAAATAGGGAAATGAATGAGATGACCTTTATGCTCTGTTGATTCTAATATCATGGATTCTCTCTTTTTCGAGTTTAATACCGTCTTTAAAATTAACACATAAAACAATAATATAGTGTTAATGAAAGGCATATTTTCTCAAAACTTCTAAGTAGGGATAAAATTGATATTATAAAAAATGCTTTTCCTATGAACAACCTGAAAAGGAAATTAAGAAAATAATTCCATTTATAATAACAGCCAAAAGAATAAATATCTGAAATTAAATCTAACAAAGGGAGCAAAAGACTGGCACTTATAAACTATAAAACACTGTTGAAAGAAATTAAAGAAGATCCAAATAAATGGAAATACATCACCTATTCATCAATTGGAAGACTTAATACTGTTTAGATGTCAGTAATACCAAAGCAAACTATAGATTCAACATAGTCCCTATCAAATTCCAGTAGCCTTTTTTGCAGAAATAGAAAAGCCAATTCTTAAAATCATATGGGATTGGAAGGAACCCAAATGGCCAAAACAATCTTAAAAAAGAACAAAGTTGGACGATTCCCACTTCCTGATTTCAAAACCAACTTCAAAGCAACAGTAATCAAAATAGTGTGGTAATGGTATAGGGATAGACATATAGACCAATGGAATAGAATTGAGTCCAGAAATAAACCCACAAATCTATGGTCAATTTATTTCGGTAAGGGTACCAAACCATTCAATAGAGAAAGAATAGTCTCTTCAGCATATCATGCTGAGACAACTGGATTTCCACATGGAATAACAGAAATTGGACCCTGACCTCACACCTTATAAAAATTTAACTCAAAATGTATCAAAGACCTAAGTGGAAGAGCTAAAACTATAAAATCTTAGGAGAAAACATACAGGCAAATCTTCATGACCTTTGGTATGGCACTAAATTCTTAGATATGATACCAAAAACGTAGTCAAAAAGAACAAAAAATAGATAAATTGGACTTAATCAAAAATTAAAAACTTGTGGGGTACCTGGGTGGCTCAGTCAGTTAAGCATCCACCTTCGGCTCAGGTCACAATCTCATGGTTCATGGGTTCGAGCCCCACGTTGGGCTCTGCTGACAGCTCAGAGCCTGAAGCCTGCTTTGGATTTTGTGTCTCCCTGTCTCTCTGCTCCTCCCCTGCTTGTGCTCTGTCTCTCTCTCTCTCTCTCTCAAAAATAAACATTAAAAAAAATGTTTTTAATTAAAAGCTTTTGTGTATCAAAGGACACTATGAAGAAAGTGACAAGATAGCCTACAGAATGGGAGAAAATATTTGCAAATCATATATCTGATAAGGACTTAATATCCAGAATATATGAAGACCTCCTGCAACTCAACAACAAAAAAACAAATAACCTAATTTAAAAATGAACAAAGGACTTAAATAGACATCTCTCCAAAGAAGATATACAAGTAGCCAATAAGCACGTGAAAAGTTGCCCACCCTCATTAGTCATTAGAGAAATAGAAATCAAAAACATAGGGAGATACTACCTCACACCTACTAGGACCACTTTTTTTTAATGTAAAATAACAAGTATTGTTGAATATGTGGAGAGATTGGAACCCTTGTACATTGCTTGTGGAAATGTAAATTGGTACAGCCACTGTGGAAAAGTTTGTCAGTTTCTCAAAAAATTAAACGTGGAATTACCATGTGATTGATTAGTTCAAGTCCAAGTATGTACCCAAAAGAACTGAAAACTGGAGCTCAGATAATTGTACACAAATGTTCAGTGCAGCATTATCCATAATGGCGAAAAGGTAGAAGCAACTCAACTGTACATCAGCAAGTGAATGGATAAAGTGTGGCATATACATATGATAGAATATTAGTCAGCCATAAAAAGGAACAAAGTTTTAACACATTCTACAAAATGGATAAAACTTGAGAACATTATGCCAACTGAAAGAAGCCAGAGACAAAAGGACAAATATTGTATTACTCCACTTATATGTTTCTTATATCTAAAATAGGCAGATTTGCAGACACAGAAAGTTAGTGCTTAGCAGGGCCTGGGGATAGGGAGGAATGGAGAGTGACTGATTAATGAGTACAGAGTTTCTGTTTGGAATGATGAAAAAGTTGGGAAATCAATAGTGATGATGGATGTACACATTGTGAATGTGATTAATGCCATGAATTGCACACTTAAATATGGCAAAATTTTTGTTGCATACCTATTTACCACGATAAAAACTAAAGTAAAATAATTGCTTTTTCTTAATGACTGGATACTAATTAATAATTACTAAACTCCTTATATAATGCTCATGAATGTAAAACCAATGTCTATGTAAACACATGCACAAATGTTTTCACCTACCCAAGCAGAAACTGTGTGCCACACTGAGGAAATGTGCAAGTAAGCAATATGTATTTATTTCATGGCCCAATATTAATTTGTTTTATTCATGGTAGATGTGCTTTCTTAGACTAAGAATTTTTAGATTTGTCATAAATTTGTCTGGATTATTCCCACTTAGTACATAATTCCACATTTGACTGCTAAGAGTGTTTGCTTATCCTTTGGAAAACTTTATTTTCTGAGAACCTCAGTAAATTATTGTTATTTCCTAAGTTTCAATTTTTTTTTATATTCATCCAAGAATAAGACTCCACAAGATTTTTATAAAATTAGGTCTATAAGCAAGGCCGCTATTCGCCATCTCAGGCTTAGCAGTTGGTGAAATGTGAAATACTTGCATATACCCTGGTAAACTGCTGCCCTCCCTGTACCTCCTCATGCCCATCACTACCCTGGCTCCCCTGGCCCCTCCCCTAAGACCACCCTTAACTTCCCATCATACAGAATTAATGCAGGGGGCCTCCAGGACTCTATTCCAGTCAGATACTGTTTCTGATGTTCCCATGCTATATCACCTGTTAAATATTTTGAATATCACCTCTGCTAGTAATTATTTTAGGTATTAGCATAACAGATGCTTTCTGTTTAACTTGCTTTGTCAAAAAAAAAGCATTCATTAATAAACATCTACTTTATGAACCAGTTCTAACTATAATTATAAAGATAATTCAGTCAGAAGAGGCTAGGTTATGCTGCATAATGAATGACCCCAATCGCATTGGCTTATGGCTAGAGAGGTTTATTTCGCTTATATATTCCATGTCCACCGAAAGGCAGCCGCAGCTCTGTTCTATGTCATCTCCATCCAAAGCCCCAAGCTGACAGAAGCAGTCTCTATCTGGGACACTCCCAGTTTCAGAGCAAGGGGAAAAGAGAAATAAAGAACCACAAGCTGGGATTTTAAAGCTTCTGCTTGGAAGAAACATACATCACTTCTGCTCACAATTTATCAGCCAGAGCAAGACATAGGACTGGTCAATCCTGACACAGAAGAGCAAGGAAGTATACTCCTTCCTCTGGAAACTGGCAGGGGATATTGTCAAACAATAATGGAATCTACCCCAGGGCAACGATAAAATGAGAATATACAACATCAACCTTTGTAGCATAGAGCTGAGTGCAGGTTTATATGTTTAAGGGTCTAAATGGTAACATTCTTGGTTAGTATAAGAAGAACCATTGATGACACATTTTGTAATCATGTCTGAACTTGGGCTTTCCTTTTTTTGTGTGCTCAACAGCTAATGCCACTGGGCTGCAACATTATTAATGTTTCCAGTGATGAATATGGTATTATTCCAGGCTCCCTCAAAGAAGTACTTTCCAAATGGAACCCAGAAGACTCAAAAAACCCCAAGAGAAACACCCCCAAATTTCTTTACACTGTCCCAAACGGCAACAACCCTACTGGAAACTCATTAACAACTAACCGCAAGAAGGAAATCTATGAGGTATTTTAAAAGAAGGTGTATGTGGCCATGTTCTTGTTTATTTTCAACGTTTGAGAAGAGTACTGTGCAAGCTCTCTTATTAGCCTCTTGCTTACAAGGAAAATAGCTTTTAATAAAAGGAAGTCCTCTATGCCAAGGGCTCTAATAAATTTAAACACAAGAAATTACTCCATCCTTTGTTAACTATGAGATTTTTCTTTTCCTTTAATAGATTATTTTCATATAAAAGGAAATAGTATTTTTGACCCAATATTAAATTTTAGGAAGTTATTTAATATTTGACCACAAGTTTGATTTTTATATTTATATTTTCAACTTGTCAATTTTCTTTCCTACTCCTTATCATTTCAGGTTACAAAGAAATTCTTTAAAAATAAAAGGAATGCTCCTTTTGTAAAGTCTCTTTTAGGTACCTGACTATGATGCCTAAGCTTCCACTATAAACATTTTTTTAAAAAATCAAACACAGGGGTGCCTGGGTGGCTCAGTCAGTTAAGTGTCCAACTTCGGCTCAGGTCATGATCTCCTGGTTCATAGTTCAAGCCCCATGTCAGGCTCTGTACTGACAGCTCAGAGCCTGGAGCCTACTTCATTTCTGTGTCTCCCTCTCTCTCTGCCCCTTCCCTAATCTCTCTCTCTCAAAAATAAATAAACATTAAAAAAAAATTTTTTTTAGGGGTGTCTGGTGGTGGCTCAGTCGGTTAAGCGTCTGACTTCGGCTCAGGTCATAATCTCGCAGTTTGTGAGTTCAAGCCCCGCGTAGGGCTCTGTGCTAACAGCTCAGAGCCTGGAGCCTCCTTCAGATTCTGTGTCTCCTCCTCTCTCTGCCCCTCCCATGCTTATGCTCTGTCTCTCTCTGTCTCTCAATAATAAATAAATGTTAAAAAAAAATTTTTAATAAATAAAAATTTTAAAAAATTTTAAATATCACACACATACCTAGCTATACAAAAATCTTTGAAAAATAAGAGAAGTATGCCTTTTGTAAAGTCTCTTTTATGTACCTGACTGTGTTCCCTAGATTTTTAGCTACAAATAGCTTTTATTTATTTTTAATTTTTTTTAATGTTTATTTATTTTTGACAGAGAGAGAGAGACAGAGCATGAGTGGGGGATGGGCAGAGAGAGAGGAAGACAGAATCTGAAACAGCCTCCAGGCTCTGAGCTGTCAGCACAGAGCTGGACGCGGGGCTTGAACTCACAGACCACGAGATCATGACCCGAGCTGAAGTTGGATGCTCAACCGACTGAGCCACCCAGGTGTCCCAGCTAATAAGTTCCAAATAAGGGGTACCAGGGTGGCTCAGTTGGCTAAGTGTCTGACTTTGGCTCAGGTCATGATTTCACATTTCATGGGTTTGAGCCCCACATCAGGCTCTGTGCTAACAGCTCAGAGTCTTGAGCCTGTTTCGCATTCTGTGTGTCCCTCTCTCTCTGCTCCTCCCCAGCTCATGCTCTGTCTCTCTGTCTCAAAAATAAAAATAAATGTAAAAAAAAATGTTTTTAAATAAGTACCAAAGTCATATTAAACTGTATAGACTGTACAGTGGAATCATAAAGAAAGCTTTCAAACAGTTTCTTTCACTCATTTATATATATTTTTTTGAAGTATTGTCTTATTTTTCACGCATTCCACAGTTCTGTCCTGAGTTCTCTTCTTATTTACGTATTACTCCCAGATAGTCTCATCCAGTTGTATGGCTGTAAATTTCATTCTGTATCATAGAAACGCCTTTCCCCTGAACGCCAGACTTCTGTATCCAACTTCTCCATCCAATTTATGTTTCCAACATCCAACATAAGTGTCTAATAGGCATTTCCAACCTACCATGACCTAATAGAACTCTTGATTTAGTGCAGCCACACCCCAACCTCCAAGTCACACCCCTAACATTCTCCATCTCCATAAATAGTGCCACCATAAACAATCACCTTTTATTCTTCTCTTTCCCTTCTCTCCTCTCCCAACCCCCTACATCCAGTTCATCCTGTGGACTCCACCACCAAATGGATCCAAATCCACCTGTTTCTCTCTTCTCCCCTTAGTCCCACCATCTTCCCAGCCACCACCTTCCCTCACTGGTCTGCTAGTATGGTTTCCTCACTGGACCCCTGCTGCATTCCAGTTTTGATCCTCAATCAATTATTCTTCACACAGCAACCAGGCATATATGTCGTTCCCCTGCTGAAATATAAATGTAAAGCCAGTCTCATGGTCTTCCTGTTTACAGTCCTCTTGTGACTTCCCCTTGCAATTAAAATAAAATCCAAATTCCTTCACCTGCCTCCCAAAGCTATGTGACCTGGCAGTCTCTTCTCAGGCCTTGTCATTTATTATCACCTTCTTGCTGCAGCCCCCTGGCTTTCTTTCCATCCCTTAAACATGTCAAGGTTTTTTTTTTCTTTTTTTCCCCCCCACCCAAGGGCTTTTGGTCTCACTCATCCCTCAGCTTAGAATCTTCCTTGATATTTGCACAACTGGCTCCATCCTGTGATTCTGAGCTCTTGCGTAACCTTGTCAGGACAGGCTTCCCAATAATTCACTCTGAAATAGCTACCCTATCTCTCTCTCTTCCTCTCTCTTTCTCTCTCTCTCTCTGCCCCCACCCCCCACTCAATATCACCCTGCTTAATGTTCTCCCTAGCCCCTAAAACCTCTCATCTGTATTTCTTCTCTTCGTTATCCATGGTCTTATGTATATCATCTTTCCCAGAACTTGGAATATAAGTTCCATGTGAACGAGAGGCCTCAGTGCCTTGTTCATCCCTCTATCTTCATTATCTACAACAATAAGTACTCAGTAGTTTGTTGGATGGATGGATGGATGGATGGATGGATGGATGGATACAAAGAATTATGATTCCAGTCAGCTTAGACAGTTCTTAAGAATTAAATATATGACTTTTAACCTTTTTTAGCTTGCAAGAAAATATGATTTCCTCATAATAGAAGATGATCCTTACTATTTTCTCCAGTTCAACAAGGTAAGTGGTGATATGAATTTATTTCACAATTGGAAGGTAAGTTGTAAGTTATTACACTGATTTGATTTTAGCCTGGCTGCTCAGTCAGAGCTAATCTATCTTTATGTGGAAATTGAATAAAATTATTAGTAATTTGCTATCACTTCAATCTTAAATCTTTCAGTTTTATCACAGAATTGGTATCTCTCGTGTCTGGCATTACTGCTCTTTCCAGAAATAGACTTACCTTTAAAATAGTAGCTAGCTCTCTATACCACACATTTGGGCAAACAGTAAATCAGGGCTGATGGTCTTCTTGAACTCCAAATTCTAGTTCATAGCTTTTTAAACATCATACAAGGGATATGAGGTAGGTTTCATTTGGGATATGAACTAGTTTCTTGGCAGTGGTTGACTAGAATGATGTCTGCAAAGGATTGGGAAGCTGCACCCACACTGAAAGAGAAAGAGGGTCATGCCCAATTAGTGATGTCCATTATGGACATAGGAAAAGGCATTACTGGCAGCATGCCACATATTTTCCATCCCTGTCCTGAAGGCCGGGATTCTACCTGCAGAATAATGGGTTTTTAGATTCTTTTCCACTATATATGCATGCCACTTTTCATGATCATGCTCTCCTAATAGATAGCAGCAGTGGTACAGACTCCCAGTGCCTGATTCTTCAAAATCAAACACTATATTTGCTCTCATGTCTGCAGAGAACATATACTTGCATTCAATGCTCCCTTAAAATCTGCTGGAAAGAAACCAAAACTCTTGATTTTTCTATATAGCTTGCTGAAAACCACATCTACCTACCTATTCTTTACCCTCAACATGACCGGGCCCCTTTTCTTGTATGCATCTACATTGAAGTCAATGTTGCAGATTGACTAAATTTCTCATCTTGTTTTATCTCTCTAGCTGTTCTAAGGATCATTCTCTCTCTAGATAATCCTGACTGCTGCTGGCCCTCTTCATTTTGATCTAATCCAGACAAATTTTTCTTGAATCCTTCCTCAAAATCTGCTGATCCTGGATGTCAACCTTTGAGGCTAGCAGGGCCTATTTGAGGTGTCCCTAAATTCATAATAATAGCATCTTAAGCAAATGAATAAACCCTTCTGTGTGTTTCTGGCAGAAAAGCCATGAAGAAAGACAGGTACTAATAAAAGAACATGCATCTGTGTTTCTTATTCCATTTTAAAGGGTTGAGATTAAGGTAACAGAAAAGATGGCTGTGTTCCTATCCAAACCTATGCCCTGTCCATTCTCTACACAAAATAATTATACAGTCACTAACAGAGTTCTCAAGCTAACAATATATATTTTTTCCATTTCAAGTCCTGGGCACCAACATTTCTTTCCATGGACGTTGATGGGCGTGTCATCAGAGCTGACTCTTTTTCAAAAGTCCTCTCCTCTGGGTAAGCCCTTGTGTCTCAACTTATGGCCAGATCTAAAAAAGATAGACTGCACCTGACTGTCTTTTAGTCCAAATAATTCTCATTTGAGATACTTGTATTCCCCTTACCTTAAAGCATCAGTTTGATTATTAATATATGCCTTTTCTTTCTTTATTCATCTCCAGAAATCAAAGGTATGTGGGCATTAATCTAAAGTTGTAGTGGGACTGGTCAGGTTTTGGGTTTCACATATGAAAGAACACACTTCAAAATACTTGGTCAGATTTGCATTGTATCTTTAATGTAGTCTTAAATTTGTATTTTAAATAACAAGTAGTTAGTTTTATTAGAACGTTTTCGTGGTCTAGACCCATTTGTCCCCAGGTTACAACTGTCTTCCTAATGAAGGCAGTAAAGTGACATGTAATATTTGTTAATACAGGATTGGTTTTGCACCTTTTCTCTTTTTGTGCAGGTTGAGACTAGGGTTTATAACTGGTCCAAAACCCTTGATAGAGAGAGTTGTCTTACACACACAAGTTTCAACTCTGCACCCCAGCACTTTTACACAGGTAAGAACAATTTCAGAAATAGGTTTTTTTTTTAAACAATCAGAATAGAAAATAGATATTAGCAAGTAAGACTGAGTTAAGGTGGCAGGGAGTAAGTCACTGATACTGAATCTCTAGTTCCAATATGGACTGAATTAGAAGATCAGATACCACAGATGTTTACTCTAAAAGGCAAATCAGGAGTGCCTGGGTGTCTCAGTCAGTTTAGTGTCCAACTCTTGCTCTTGGCTCAGGTCATGATCTCATAGTTAGTGGGTTCAAGCCCCACATCGGGCTCTGCACTGACAGGGTGGAGCCTGCCTGGAATTCTCTCTGCCTCTACCCCACTCATGTACTATCTCTCTCTCTCAAAATAAATAAACTTTTAAAAAATGTTTTTAATAAATAAAAGGCAAATAAGAATTGAATTGACCTGGTGTTTGCAGTGTAGACCAAACTCCTTGCAGGTCATGGTGTCTTAGTCATCTTGTGTCCCTAGCATCTATCCCAGGAACGCCATAAAAACTTTGTTGAACTTGAAGAAAATGGAAGTGGCCTTACTGAAGTAATATAACTTTAGCTTCATTGTCTTGGAATCCATATTGAGCACAAGGATTCCAAACCTACTTAGGAACTTCTTGTTTGCCTTCATTGCACACGTGCTAACCTCCCCTAAAGACACTGGTTGTAATGCATTTTAGTTTAATAATAAATAAAGTAAAATGTATTTTGGAGAATGTATAAATTTCCTCACAAGCTTTGAGAAATTGTTGGATCCATCCCTAATGCAATCTTTAGAATCAGTACTTAATCTTAGGTAGAATTGCTACCTAAGAACTCAAAATGAATAGAACGGTATACCAAGACCAGGACACTTGTTTGATATTGTACATTCCATAAAGAACATATCCCCATTTTTATCAAGTTGCGGTTTTTTCCCATATTTTTTGTCCGTGTTATCTACAAAACTTCACTATCCATCTATGGCATTAAAGCTTTCATATTATATAGAAAAATCACTGAGAACCTTATATAACTATATATCTACTATATATTTTTTATATTTAGAGAAGCAATATAGTATGGTAATTAATGGCATGGATCTGGAGCTAGACTGTCTAACTTGAATCTAGGCTGTGTCTGTGACCAGCTGTGTGACCCCAGGAAAGTTCACCTAACCCTTGGGCCTTGGTTTCCTCACCAGTAAAGTAGAAATAATAGCCTAATTGGGGTATTATGAAGATTAAATTATCTACATATGTAAATATATTGTAATAGTTTCTGGCATATAGCAATATAAATATTTGTTATTGTCATTGTTATTAATTCACATTTATTATTTTCTTCTTTTTTAAGCTTTATTTATTTTTGAGGGAGAGACAGAGCATGAGTGGGGGAGGAGCAGAGAGAGGGAGATGCAGAATCTGAAGTAGGCTCCAGGCTCTGAGTTGTCAGCACAGAGCTCGACGTAGGGCTCGAACTCACAAACGAACTCATGAACCATAAGATCATGACCTGAGCCGAAGTCAGACGCTTAACCGACTGAGCCACCCAGGCGCCCCTAATTTACATTTATTTTAAATCACTATGTAAAGCTGGTTCAGCTTGTTATATTTTTTTGTGGTTTACAGGTAATCAAGAGTGATTTGCTTTGATGTCACTTTTTAGAGGGTGAACCATGACATTTGTTGTCTTATCTCTTTTAGCTTCTAGTATCACAGCTTCTACACCAATGGGGAGAAGAAGGTTTCCTGGCTCATGTAGAGAGGTATTGCAATTTAGGTTCCAAATTTTACATAGAAATGTAATTCTTTTTATTCATTTTCATTTTTGAATTATTCCAAAATAACGGGAGAAAAATGCAATGGTACAAAGCTTACCAGCAGACAGGTAAACAAACATGCTGTGTTCCCATTTCAAGTATTCAACGTTTTAAACAAGGTGGAAAACAAATTCCTATAGACTGGACTCCAGAGCCTTTGGGTTTCTTCAATCAAGCATGTATTTAACACATGCTTTTCGTTGTTTGTTTCTTCCAGGGTTACTGATTTCTATAGGAAGCAGAAGGATGCATTACTGGCAGCTGCAGACAAATGGTTAAGTGGTGAGTGGAACATATATCCTGTCCTGTGATAGACACTAGCACTTTTATGAGTGGGGAATAAACACCGCATAGTGACTGATAATAAGCCTGGGAGAAAAGAAACAAGAGTCCAGAAGTATTCTTGCCAAGAAATGGTGCCCTGTAAGTAGTCTCAAAAGTAACAATCTCCAAACCCTGGCACTGTTCTACCTATCTCTACATTACCTGTCCGCTGCAAAGAGCTTGTGTTTTAAAGGGAGAAAAAAAGGACCTTTTAGTCTAAAAACCCATCAGCAATAACTTAAAGCTAAATGATGCCAATACTCAAAAGGTTTTAGAGTTACTTCAAAATTTCCCGCAAACAGCTGAGGAATTGTCAAACAACAGTATACTCCTTTTCTAATCAGGCTGTATAAAAACAAAATAGTACATTCTAAGGCAGTTCTCTCATTACAGATTACTTGCATTCTAATCGTTAACCTCATTTATCTAATTGTCTATTGCTAATGTGATTGCAGGATGGGTTAGGTTTAATTTTCTACTAATGAATTACATGGTTTTAATTACATCATTAAAAAAGCCTTCAGTATGATTAACAGTAAACAAACAAAAAAAACAGGTCCTTATTTCTGTCATATCTTGTTTCTTGTAAGCTCTTGGCAAATACAGAATTGTCTTTTTGATAAGAGTACTATCCTACCATTTTGTATAATGGAGTTAAAGAAAAGGTTTGATTCAAAAGCGACTTTTAAAAAAAGATAATTAAAATCAAAATAATTATCCTTCCTTCTTGGTTTCTCTATCCTAATACTCAATGAAACTTAAAGCCTACAAATGCATGTGGTCTTGAATTTCAGGAACTTCTTTTCATAATTAATTACATTCTGATAAAAACTCTAATCCATTGGACTTCAAAACTGTTACATGAAAGATAGGATTTATTGAAGCACTGGAATAATGTAGGAGTTAAGGAATCTCCTAAATTTGAAAGAGCCACATTTAGCTTCTGTATGGTTCTAATTACGGGAAGTAGACATAGGCCATAGACTCTTCACACAACCCTAAGACTGACTACAATTAGAAATATATACTTATGTATATATCTCCCTCTCTACCTTCACCACCTCTCTTATTTGTGAAATAAACTCAGAACATCAATTGTCAGGAGTCATAAAATTCTATGTTTAAAAATGCTATCTCTGAAGGAACATTTTTAGAAATACTAGTTGACAGTTACTGCGATTGCATCATTAAGTAACAGATTTGACATCATCAAAACTGGCTTTAGCAGATATTTATTCTCTTCTTTGGTTTGTAGGTTTGGCAGAATGGCATGTTCCTACTGCTGGAATGTTTTTATGGCTTAAAATTAAGGGCATTTATGATGTAAAACAACTGATTGAAGAAAAAGCCATTAAGAAAGAGGTAAAAGGGGAAAAGAGTTGTACTTTTTCTTTAACATGACTTCTTACTTAAAATAAAAGTTGCCCTCCACTCCAACCCATAATATTTTAATATCAGATGTTACCTCCTATCTCTAGATCTCATGTCTCTAGTAATATTATTAAAATCATAATAGATTGTTGAGTCACATAATTATTCTTCTGGTCTACATTAATAATAATATGGTCATCCCAGCTACTGGTTAGTTTAGTAGCTAAGAGCAGAGGGGTTTTTTTTTCCTTATTAAGAAAGTAAAGTACACTCATGGCAGCAAACTTGGAAAATACATAAAAGAATAATGAAAATTTTTTAAATAGCCTACCCCAATTTTGTGACCATTTGTAATATATTTTCTTGAAGCGCTTGTCTAAATCTAGTATTTTGGCTGTGCAATTATTTTCCATTGTCAAAATTACACAGAAAAGTTTGTATCTTGTTATTTCCACTTAAAATCGGATTATGAGGACTTCTAGGTTTTTTGTTTTTTGGGTTTTTTTTTTCTCATTTTGTACTTAAACCTACTTAGTTATCATTCGGGGGCACTGATTAAGGTGAAAAATCTAAATATTTTCAAAATTTTTACCTAATAAGGTATCTTTTCTCCGTGAATTAATTCTTTTATCACATTTGCCAGTCTTTGTAAACACTAAGATCTGTTTCTAGGATCACTTTTGTCTTGAAGCAGGAAGTACAAGCAAACAGATTGTGTTAATGCTGGCACAGGACCACGCTAGTGCCTGAGACAGGAGGTGGTCTGGATGTTGAAAAACTCATGTCCAGAGATTAGACGTGGAAGCTGACTACCTGGACTTCAAGTCAGGCATCCTCTCTAACCATCTTACTTGAGGACAAGGCTCATCTTTATTCATTGTTCTAATCCTACTAATTCTACATACTAAGTACTTAACAAGTACTGACTTATTTCAAAGAAATACATTTTAGTATAATAAACCAGTTTTATGTCTCCTTTGCTTTTCTGCCAATGCCATTATCATCAAGAACATTTGATAAGTGGCTATTTATTTGTATGTATCTCTGAGCTGGGTGCTAAGGATGTAGACCTCAGACTTTCTTGTAGTTTTTTCAGTGTTCTCCATATATCCCATTTATCCTGTTGCATTTAACCTTTTCTTTTTCTAAATAATCTCTAACTTTACGATCTCAACCTTAGCCCAATCCTGGTCATCTTGTAAAGGGATTATTACTACTCCCACCTTCTCTTACAGCCCCTTGCTTGTAATACATCCCCAAACGTTTCCACTATATTGGGAGAAATGATGGTTTTCATTTTATTGTTACTCAGGACACAGAAACCCATCTTCTGCCTTCAAATCTCTTCCCCAAAATGGCCAAAACCATGTCACTCCCAACTCATCTTACTTTAGCAAACAGTGCCCAGATTTTTACCATGTAATAATCCTTTTGAATATCATGATTGTATTAGACAACATTCTCAAAGACTTAACGCAATCAAAGTTTATTTCTGACTCACATAAAACTTTTAAAGATGTGATCTGCAGGCAACTCTGTCCAAACAGTGAATCAGAGACTGTAGTTCCTTCCGTCTTGTTGCTCTTCAGTCTTCAACCCATGGATTACACAATGGCTACAAAATGGAAAGAGCATGATGGATCACACATGGAGAGATTTTTATGAGGAAGGCCTAGAAATGGCATGCATCCCTTCACATCCATTGGCCAAGATTTGGTCATATGGCCACATATAACTGGAAAGAAGCTGGGAACAGAATATATTTCTATACCCAGGAAACAGAGGAAATGGAGTTCACAGTCCGTGAGCCAACTGCCATGGTGCTCACATCAAGAATACCACTTGTTCCCACCACTCTGTCTTGACACACTTACATAACATTTTTTAGTCATTCACTTCATTAAATTTTTTACCTCCTTTTAGTTCTCTGGCCAGACCAATTTCTTCCCATCTCAAGGCCTTTACACTGTCTTCTCCCTAAAATACTCTTCCCCCACTTTTTGCTCGGCCAACAACTACTTATCTTTTAAGTTCCGGCTTAAAAGTTACTTCCAAATTTGATAACTTAAAAATGGTCTTTCATTGTTTGAATTTATATTACTTTTCTAGTTGGTTAAACATTTATTCATGTTTATTACCATTTCTATTTCTTTTATAAGCTGTACTTTGCCCATCAAAGCTCAAATTTTAGTGTTTTTCTTCTTAGTTTCTTTGTATTCTTTATATGGAGAAGAGGTAGCATTTGCCATATTTCTTATAAACATTTTTCCAGTTTGTGTGCTATTTTATTTATTATAGGACATACAGAATTTTTATATAAAATGATTTTTCTCATGATTTTCTTAAGTTTTTTTCAAATATAAAAAGTCTTTACCCACTCTGAGATTAGATCTACCTATATTTCCTTTAGGTTTTTTTTTTGTTTTAATGGTCATTCACTTGTTTTCCATAAACTCTCTTAGATATTAATGCTTCCTGGAAATATTTTCTACACTGATACCTCAGCACCTAGCCCTTACTTTAGAGTGTCCTTCTCTTCAGCTTCTCCAGAACAAATGGATATGGTGAGCACAATATTCTTTTCATAATAACACTAGATATCAATTCCACTTTTTTGGTGATTGTGTTCATTTTGTGAGTTATAACATTATTCAATGTCTTCTTGGGTTTCTCAACAACAGGTATCAGTTAAAAAGTCATGAATTACTATTAAAATACACACTTTAACAGTCATAAATAGACAAATTCATGAGACCAAGTTGTAAATTTCCTTGTCTTTGTGAATAGTTTTCAGACTTGCTGAACAGTGTGAGCAGATTATTAACATGTTATGAAGAAAATTTCTTTCCTTCCTTCATGGAATTAACATGAGTCAACAGTACAAATTCATGAAAGCCATCAGTCTCTTTCTCTGAAGAAAAATGTATCAGCAAGGGTCAAATACAATGATATTAAATTCATCACAAGTCTGGGTTTAGCCAAAATAACAAGAAGCAAAGAAACGAGTTCCTAAGGACTGTGTGTTTGGGAGTCCAAATAGAATTGCCCTGATTGAACAGTGCCCTTAACCTTGAGAGAAGAGTCTGTACTTGCCCTTGCAGATGTATTGGTTCTTGGTGTGTTCTTTATTTACTTGCTTTCTCATGTCGCTAAATATACTATTCAGAAGTTATGTCTGCTTTAACATATGAATAGAGTTAGACAATTGAAACAATATATAACATATGTTCAGGTGAGAGATCATATGAAAAAGTAATTAGTGTTGTGGAGAAAATGGAAAATAATGATCTTGAGGGCTATAAGAATACACAAAAATCCTGGAACTCTGACAAGCTTATATCCACATGTATTAGTGGACATTGCTGGCATCCTACCCTGATAAAGCTGATGTTAAATTTGACTTTCCATTGCTTCAGTTCAACCTAAGATACTCTTTGTGTGAACTTTTTAAATTATCACAGACTTTTCCTAAGTAGCAGCCTAATTTCATTAATTCTTATCTCTTTCCTATTTTAGGCCTTCCAGAGATTAGCCCAAATTATTAAAGAATCTTTATGAAGAAATCTTCATAGTACTCATGGATTTTTCAGATAAATTATTTTTATGATTTAGCAGGAAGAAATGATCGTTGGCATTAGACTTACAGGTTAGATTTCATTAAACGTGTCATATCTGTAGTAATTTAACTAGATGACTTTTAAAGTGCCCTTAAATTCATCAGATTGCCAAAATATATTTATAATCTACTTATACCTTTTGATAAATATTCAACCTGAAAATTATTTTTATCCTGGATTTTATTGTAAAGAACTCTAGCTGCTCTATGGTTTCTCATAAATTTTCCTTGAAACTTAACATTTTACAGTAAATTATTTTGAAAATGTAATAAAATAAATTCAAAATGGCATATAATGTGAACTCTTTCTATTTTTAGGAAAATTTAATGAAAGCTTGTTGCAAAAATTGTTAGGATTTGTCCATTGTAAATGATTTTCAGTAAGAGGACTAGAGACATTATGTTGTACCATAGATATCCCTTTAAAATAAAATTCTGAAACTAAGCACACCTAAAGGCATCAGACCTATTAATTCTAAATAAGGAAGAGAGATCAGGGGCTTAGAAAAATATGCTACAGTGTATTTTCATAATACTGCACAATTTACAAAAATACAGTCTTATCAGTTATGTAATTTAAATCTACACCCCTTTGAGGTACTTAGGATATACTTTTTAATGATTTTCTTTCTCACCTTTTCAGACCCTTATTTTTCCCATATGGCTATTGATGTAATATATGCTTATTAGAAATTTTTCAAACAATATAGTAAATATAAGTGATAAAAGCCACTTGCTGTCTTACCCCCCAGTGAAAACCGCTGTCAACATTTATCATCCATCCTTTGAGATGTTTTTCCATGCATGTGCATGTTATATGTAAAATAATAGGATCTCCTTATGACAGTGTATCATAAATACCCTGCATTTGCTTTCTATTGCTGTTTAACAAATTACCACAATGTTCCAAGATCTAGTAATTGTTAAGTTGTAAGTTCCTTTAAGGAATTAGGAAATCATTGTTATTTATGACATCCTTTGTGTATACAGGCATACCTCAGAGATATTGTGGGTTTGATTCCAGACCACCACAAATAAAGCAAATACTGTGATAAAGCGGGTCAAATTAATTGTTTGGTTTCCCAGTGCATATAAATGTTTACAGTATACTGTAGTCTATTAAGTGTGCTATAGCATTATGTCTAAAGAATAATGTGCATACCTTAATTTAAAAATACTTTATAGGGGTGCCTGGGTGGCTAAGTCGGTTGAGCATCCAACTCTTGATTTTAGCTCAGGTCATGATCCAAGGGTAGTGGGATAGAGTCCCACATCCCGCTCTACACTCAGCATGGAGTCTGCTCGGGATTCATTCTCTCTCCCTCTCCCTCTCCCTCTCCCTCTCCCTCTCCGTCCCCTTCTTCCCCTCTGCCCCTCCCTGTTATCCATTCTCTCTCTCTCTCTCTCTCTCTCTCTCTCTCAAAAATAAATAAATAAAAATTAAAAATACCTTCTTGCTAAAAAAAAATGCAAACTACCATCTGAGCTTTCAGCACTAGTAATCACTAATCACAGATATTAACAAATATAATAATAATGAAAAGTTTAAAATATTGCAAGAATCACCAACACATGACACAGAGGCACTAAGTGAGCAAATGCTGTTGGAAACATGGTGTCAATAGACTTGCTTGGCACATAATTGCCACAGCCTTCAATCTGTTAAAAAATGCATTATCTGTAAAGCATAATAAAGCAAAGCATAGTAAAATGAGGTATGTCTGTATAAACATATCCACCATAGTTATTAAATATTTTTTTGACATATGGATGAGATGTTACATCTTCCAACAACTAAAGTTCTTGAGCAAAAATCTCATCTCAAAACTCTTATTAGCTGACTCTAAGCCCATCTTTATTTAATATTTATTTATTTTGAGAGAGAGAGAGAGCATGAGCAGAAGGGCAGAGAGAGAGGGATACAAAATTCCAAATAGGGGCTATCCCAAGTAATAGGGCAGAGCCCAATACAGGGCTCCATCCCACAAACCATGAGATCATGACCTGAGCCTACATCAAGAGTTGGATGCTTAACTGAATGAGCCACCCAGGCACCCCTAAGCCCATCTCTTTTTAAGATAACCAGTGGTAGTTATTTAGGAAAGTCTGGAAAGACACAGGGCCTGGAGGAGGCCTGAGATGAACCTAACAATTCCACTACTGTAAGAAGAAAGAGGAAAGTATGAATTCAGTTTATAAAAGTAAAATAAGCCTTCTGCTTATTTAGTAGTTTCAAAAATAATGAAAATTTCTTAGCCAGCACTATATAATTTCTGGCTTGCATTCGTTTTTAAGTCACCAACAAAGAGTAGTTGATTTACATATTGATTTATAATCCCCAGCTTTCAATGAAGGGATTACCTCTAACCACAATCTATAGGAATCTGTTTCTTCCAAGAAAAACAGAGTGGGAGAAAAGTAGGGAAGGAGAGCACAGGAAATGATTAGGCTGCCCCTTATTACTCAGTGTTTATTTTCATCCAGGGAGATTACCTTCCCCTCATAGAGTAAAGCACTAGAGAACTTTCTGGAGCCACTGTCAATTTTTCCAGCCTCTTGGGAAAGCTGTTTGGCAGTGTATATCAAGAAACGGTAAAACGTTTATATCCTTTAACACAAGATATTAGATAGTGTGGACTGGCCCACTGGACAGAATTCTAATTTCCTTCTCGTGTCTTTGGGCGCAGTGGAAATGAAATACCACATTTCCAGATGCCCTGCAGCTACAGTCCATGTATGAGTGAAGTTCCATCATTCAGACGCCTGGATTCGGAACTGAGTTGAGAGGGGAGCAAGTCAAGAGGCAAGGCATCCATTTGCTAAGGCAATGTGATTTTACAGCAAGCAGCTTCTTGGTGTGGGGTTTTCTGATCCTGGCAGAAGAAATGAAATCCCAGGGCTAGAAACTGTCTCTGGAAACCCCATTTACTTTTACACGCATTCCAAACAATTTTGGAAACCACAGAATATGTGATAATAAACACTTCACTTAAGTTAGCTAGAGTAGTTTCTGTTATCTGCCACCGAATGCCAACCAGGCCAGCTGTGTCCGGGTCTCCAAGACCACCCTCAGGCTTGATGGTTCCCTAAAAGGACTCAGAAGACCCAGAGGCTAGTGTAGCCACAGCTGCCATTTATTGCAGCAAAAAGGATAGAGTAAAATCTCAAAGGGAAAAGGCACGTGGGACAAACACAATCTGGAGGAGACCAGGCACAAGCTTCCAAGAGTCCCCTCTTAGCAGAGTCGCATGGGATATGCTTAATTCCTCGGGCGATGATGTGTGACAGCAAGGGCAAAGTGTCGTCAACAGGGGAAGCTCACCTGAGAGCCTGGTTGTCAGTGGTTTTATCAGGGGTCAGTCACACACAGTGCCTGCAATGGTGGACCTCAGTTACTGAAGCTCCACAGCCACAGGGGGATCTTAGGTGTCCACCGTAAAGCACGTAGTAAAAACGATCTAGAAAAGCAGTTATAGCATGACTCGAGACCCCAGACATGAAAAACACTCATTAATGAGAATATTCCAAGAGCTCAGTCCCCACGAGCCAGCCAAGGGCCAGTCACAAACACAGCCCTCATTGGAGTGACCCAGATCTGCTGAGTTAACCCTTTACCACCCACTGGGAACTCCACTTATGGACATTCATAGTAAAGAATTACCCAAAATATGGAAGAAAGTAAAAAAACATGAAGACAGTAATTGTAATTTAAAACAGCAAAACATTGGAGGTAGGGGTTGAGGTTTTGGGACTGAAGTTCTCGCAGTAAGAAAATGGGTTATGTCAATTATGGTTCATCCACTTAAGTTTTAGGCAACTACTAAAACACCACTATGAAGCAGTATCATTCATTTTATGAAGCACTATGTTAAAATGATTATATATAATATGGAATGAAAAACCAGGGTATGAAAGCATACATATACTCTAATTACAACTATGTAAAAAAATAAGACATCCACCAAAAAAGCAAAAATTGGGTAATTTTTTATTTTCAAAATACTCTTTAACATGGCTCTTTACTTTTACAATAAAATAATTAATTAATTATTTTTTCGGGGCACCTGGGCGGCTCAATCAGTTAAGCATCTGATTTTGGCTCAGGTCATGATCTCATGGTCCATGAGTTCAAGCCCAACATTGGGCTCTGTGCTGACAGCTCAGAGCCTGGAGCCTGCTTCGGATTCTGTGTCTCACTTTCTGCCCCTCCCCCACTCATGCTCACTCGCTCTCTCTCAAAAAATAAAAAAAATAAAAAGTTTTCAAATAAAAATAAAAAAATAAGTTATTTTTTAAAACCTCAAGCAAATTAGTCACAGTTTTGTTTTTGTTTTTTTTATTTCAGTTGGATAAGTAGAGGTTCCTAGAGGCAATAGTGAAAAAATAGATCTAGGGACAGCAAGTGGGCAACTACCATGTAATGAAAAATCAAATTTAAAGTCATATCCATACAACCATAATCAATTTGGATCTGGTCAAATATTACATAGGTTTAATTTCCCAGTATTAATCCATGTAGTTTCTGTGTGGAAACCATGGTGTCACTACACATGGTCCACGATGAACAGAAGTAGCTGGAACATTTGGTCTTGGTGGTAATCAATATGGATATTGCATATTGGTTGGTCTAAAAGGGAGGTTGTCACTTGGCATGGTTTCCTTTTAAGTTTGAATGTTTGTCAACTTTAGCAATTTCCTCTCCCCCCATATAAGAAAGTCCTTAATGCTTTTCATATAATGTTTGTACAGCATGGTATAGCTTTAAATTCCTTTTCAAATGCTAATTAAATCTCTCGTGGGTAGAAATTATTAACTTATCAAAAGTAGGTTTAATTAAAATTTTTGGAGAACCTAAAGTCTTAATAAAAATAAATGAAATTTTAACTGGTGATGTGTATTTATTAAGGTTTTAAGTTACCTTAATTAAAAATCCACAACACCTTTCTCCAGAACCCAATGGTAACTACAAGAATGTCATTTTATGGGCAAAAGACATGAATAGACACTTTTCCAAAGAAGACATCCAGATGGCTAATAGACACATGAAAAAATGCTCAACATCACTCATCATCAGAGAAATACAAATCAAAACCACAATGAGATACCACCTCACACCAGTCAGAATGGCTAAAATCAACAACTCAGGCAACAACAGATGTGGACAAGGATGCAAAGAAAGAGAATCTCTTTTGCACTGCTGGTGGGAATGCAAACTGGTACAGCCACTCTGGAAAACAGTATGGAGGTTCCTCAAAAAGTCAAAAATAGGGGCGCCTGGGTGGCGCAGTCGGTTAAGCGTCCGACTTCAGCCAGGTCACGATCTCGCGGTCCGTGAGTTCGAGCCCCGTGTCAGGCTCTGGGCTGATGGCTCAGAGCCTGGAGGCTGTTTCCGATTCTGTGTCTCCCTCTCTCTCTGCCCCTCCCCTGTTCATGCTCTGTCTCTCTCTGTCCCAAAAATAAATAAACGTTGAAAAAAAAAAAACTTTAAAAAAAAAAGTCAAAAATAGAACTACCCTACGACCCAGCAATTGCACTACTAGGGATTTATCCAAAGGATACAGGTGTGCTGTTTCAAAGGGGCACATGCACCCCAATGTGTATAGCAGCGCCATTGACAATAGCCAAAGTATGGAAAGTGCTCAAATGTCCATCAACAGATGAATGGATAAAGAAGATGTGGTATATATATACAACAGAGTATTACTTGGCAATCAAAAAGAATGAAATCTTGCCATTTGCAACAATATGGATGGAACTAGAGGGTATTATGCTAAGCAAAATAAGTCAGAGAAAGACAAATATATGACTTCACTCATGTGGAATTTAACATAAAAAACAGATGAACATAAGGGAAGCAAAAAGAATATAAAAACGGAGAGAAACAAAACATAAGAGACTGTTAAATACAGAGAACAAACAGGGTTGCTGGAGGGGCTGTTGGTGGGGGGACGGGGTAAATGGTTAAGGGGCATTAAGGAAAACACTTGTTGGGATGAGCAGTGGGTATTATACATAGGGGATGAATCACTGGAATCTACTCCTGAAATTATTATTGCACTCTGTGCTAACTTCAATGTAAATTAAAAATAAATAAATAAATTTAAATAAGGAAAAGAAAATGTTATTTGTAAGATTAGTATGTTTGATTAGCATGACTTTACAGTGACCCTACTTTTATGCTTCAAGGATTAAAAATTTCATGTATTCATTCTGTTTACTCACTGAGCAAATATTTACTGAGTGCCTACTATCCCAGGCACTCAACATACAGCAGCAGTAAACAAAACAGAGCTTACAGTCAGGGCAAGGGTTCATGAGGGAAGATAGGTGACAAATAAATGTATTAATAAAGTATTTTACATAGTGTAAGTGCTTACAGGGTAAGAGGATAAATAATGATGGAACAGGGGTGCTATTTTTAATACAAGACTCAGTGAAGCCCCTAGAACAGGTGACATTGGAGCAGAAAGCAGACTGCAGTGAGGGAGTAGGCCATGCAGGTGAGCAGCACTCCATGCAGAGGGAATTTGAGAGGCAAAGGCCCTGAAAAGGGACCGCACTTGGTTTGTCTGAGGAACTACAAAGACTTCAAAGAGGATAAAGAGTAAACAAAGGTGGGGCGCCTGGATGGCTCAGTCAGTTAAAGATCTGACTCTGACTCGTAATCTTGGCTCAGGTCATGATCTCATGGTTCATGGGATGGAGCTCCATGCTGGGCTCCATGCTAACAGCGCAGAGCTTGCTTGAGATTCTCTCCCCCTCTCTCTCAGCTCCTCCCCAACTTGTGTGCACATATTCTCTTTCTCTCAAAATAAATAAACATTAAATAAAAAGAATAAACAAAGGTGTGTTAGACTGCTCGGCTGCCATAACAAAGTACTACAGACTGGGTGGCTTAAGAGAAATTTCTTGTCTCACAGTTCTAGAGGCTAGAAGTCAGAGCTCAGGTGTTAGCAGGGGTGGCTTCTTCTGAGGCTTCACTCCTAGGCTTGCAGATAGCCATCTTCTCCCCATGTCTTCACCTGGTCTTCCCTGTGTACACAGCTAAGTCCTAATTTCTTCTTCCTATACGGACATCAGTCACACCGGCCAAATTGGAGGATCTCATTTTAATGTAATTATCTCTATCTCCAAATACAGTCACATGCTGAGGGCCTGGGGGTTAGGACCTCAACATACGGATTTTAGGGGGACACAGTTCAGCCCATAACAAGAAGTGAGGGGTAAAAAGATAAAAAGTCAAAGAGATGGGAGGCTTAGGGGAGCAGACTAAGTAGGGCCTTGCAGGCCACACAAGAGTGTGAACTCTTCTGATGGAAATGGGGAGCCACTGGAGGGTTTTAACCAGGAGAACAGCATCAGCTGTTCTTGGATTTCAAAATCACTCTGACCCCAGCATGGACAATGGATTGGAATGGAGCAAGGGTAGAAGCAGGGAAACCATGTCATAGAGTGGAGACAAGACCTTCTCTTTTAATTAGGACAATCAAGAAAGGACTCCCTGATGGCATACCATTGAACGTGAGTGAATAAAATGAATAAAAAGTAAAGGGAAATTCCTGCTAGTACCTGAGGAAAGAGAGAAGCAAAACAATTTTTCAGTAGAAATTGAATATAAAGAAGCCATGTAATGAATTTAAGGTTGAAATAAGTATTACAGGATTCCTACTTTCACATGATTTAAATATGTTAACTTATTTATTACTCTTATTAGCTTGACTTGGCTAATTTGCTTTTCTTTCCTATTGCTGCCGTCAGATTTTTTTATTCCCATTTTATTTCATGTACTTTCTGCAAACTGTTTTGTGTCTTCTTTTATTTGGCATTTATAACTGAAATTGAAATTTTAAGTACTAACCTGAAATATAGTCATAATTTCAGTAGCACTTAGTATTTAAATAGCGAGATTATCCATATACTACAATCATGTACTCATTAGAGTCACTGAAAAAACAATCAAAATTAGAGCTCCAGGAGCTCTTAATAACTTTTTAAAGTTTATTTATTTTGGGAAAGAGAGCACGTGCACACATAAGTGGGAGGGGCAGAGAGAGAGAGGGAGAGAGAGAATCCCAAGCAGGCTCTGCACTGTCATGCGGGGTTTAATCTCATGAACTGTGACATCACGACCTGAGCCAAAACTAAGAGTCCAACACTTAACCAACTGAGCCACCCAGGAACCCCACTCTTAATAATTTTACATGTAAAGAAGAAACTAAATAAAGAGAAAATAAAAACGTTTCTTAATACGCTTCAGAAATATTGGAAACTGCTTTGCAAGTTTGGATTTTTTGATGCCCTCCATGCTGTGGCATTGCTACTCTCTGCCAACCTCAACTCACAAAGACTTGCCACAGGGTCTTCTTTTCCAAGGCTCCTTGACCCCCTTCTCAACCCCATCCTGGAAGGAAGCAACAAAATAATGGGGACCTGGAATTTCCTAGACACCTAAACTACTGCCCTTCCAGCAACATCGTACATGCAAAAATTCAAGAAAGCAGAGAAAGAAGGAAGGAAGGAAGGAAGGAAGGAAGGAAGGAAGGAAGGAAGGAAAGAAGGAAGGAAGGAAGGGAGGAAAGACGGAAGCAAGGAAGGGAGGGAGGCAGAAAGGGAGGGTGGATCTGCATATATTTTGACCTAGCAATTTTAGTTCTAAGAATTTACTGTATGGAAGTATTTTAAAGACCCTCATCACAGCATATATCACTGAAAGAATGAAACAGCCTAGAAGTCTAGCGATAACAACTTTCCTTCTAGAGCCCCCAGTTGGCTGTACTTCCTTCACTTGCTTAATTCCTTCTCATCCTACCAGGATTCCACTTTGAGGGAACCCTGTCCTGGCCCCCAGGATGAGAGAGAGTAGGGCATTCTGCTAGTGACTCAGCATCCTCTTTTCCTTTGTAGCTCTTACCATAATAGTTAAGTAATCACATGTACAGTTCTTAATGTTTGCCTGTCTCCTTCTCTTCTCAGATCATAATTTCTGTAAGGGCAGAAACGAGGCCCATTTTCTTCACAGCTGTACCCTCAGAGCAGATCACAGTGCCCAGAAGATAGCATGCCCTCAATAAATATGTGTTGGCCCTGGATCTACTTTAAATGGGTAAATTTTATGGTATGTGAATTACATCTCAATAAAGCTTTTTTAAAAAGATGTTGCCATTAATCTGTAAATTAATTAAACATTAAACTAATGAAAATTGTCAGACAGTGGCATACAATGTAGTTAGAAAAAAATATTTGAGCTGTATGTCTACTGACATGGAAAAATCTTCAAGAAATAGTATGCAAAAGAGTTTTATAAAACAGTTTACACGGGCGCCTGGGTGGCGCAGTCGGTTGAGCGTCCGACTTCAGCCAGGTCATGATCTCGCAGTCCGTGAGTTCGAGCCTCGCGTTGGGCTCTGGGCTGATGGCTCAGAGCCTGGAGCCTGTTTCCGATTCTGTGTCTCCCTCTCTCTCTGCCCCTCCCCCGTTCATGCTCTGTCTCTCTCTGTCCCAAAAATAAATAAACGTTGAAAAAAAAAATAAAAAATAAAACAGTTTACACAACAGGATCCCATTGGTTTGGTTGACAAAAGGATATACCCATATATTCAACTAATATTTATTGAATGCCCATATTTCCAGGCACCATTCTAAATGTTTGAGATTCCAGTGAATAAAGATCCTCGTTACTGTGGAGCTTATATTCTAGCATGGCAGATTGGCCATAGGTAATAAACATAATTAATAACATCTTACAGTATATTAGAAGGTAAAAAGGGCCATGTGGCGGGGGGCAGGGGGCATGGGGTTGGTAGGCGAGTATCTGGGAGTGCTGGACAGAGACATACTGCAGTTTTAAATGGGAGGTTAGCCTAATCCTTTGCAAAGGTGAATGAAGACTCAAGAGAGGGAGTTAGCCAAGCAGGTATCTGACAGAACAGCAAGCCCCCAAAGCATGTTTTGTTTTCTTCTGCTCAAGGAACAGGGTGGAGATCAGTGTGGCTGCAGCAAAGCAAACAAGAGGGAGTGCATTAGGAGAGGAGGCCCAGGTAACGATAGTCCCTTGTTACCATTGTAAGCACTTCAGTTTTCACTCCATAAGGGGCGGGGGTGGGGGGGTATTGCAAAATTGTGACCAGAGCGATGATTCCCGTTTGAGAGGATGGCTCTGGCTGCTGAACTGGGGAGTATGGGAGAAGCAAGGAGGATGTTTAGAGTCCAGCACAGTAATCCAGACAAGAAAGGATGGTGGCCCACACCCAGGAAAGGGCAGAATGGGTGGCTAAGAGATGTTCAGTGCCCAGATTTCTAAAGATAGAGCCAACAGGATTTCCTAATGGACTGAACGTGAGGTGTGAAGAGAGGAATCAAAAATCAAAGTTTGGGGTCTAAGCACCTGGGGGATGGAGTTGACAATAACAAAAATGAAGGCAGAGGATGAAGCTAGTTTGAAGAGAAAGAATTGGAATTGAGCTTTGGATGTATTATTTTTGAGACGTCTACCAGACATCTGTGGTATACTGTTTTCAAATTATCATAACTGGCACCCTCTGCTAAATTAGCTGCTGAGAAGAATCCAGGACTACATTGCCCAGAATCCCCTTCTCCATCAGTCAGCCAGTGAGAGGCCTGAACTTTGAGGCACTTGTTCTCTGGAAGTGGTTGCAGCCGCAGTGAGGTTCCAAGTGGCATCTGGTTGAGCATTCTGAAAAATGCCCACGTGGGGATAGTTCGTGGGTGCTTGTTATTCACAGTAGCTTCAGGACTTTACTGACTATAGCCTGAAAGATTTGGTGCAAGGATCCCAAAATGTGCCATGGCTTCCAGACATGTGCTTGCTGTAGGCTAAAACACACGTGACAATTTTTGACTGTCCTTTCTTCCAACCAATGGCCTTCTAACCATTGTTTAAACTTCCATTCATAGTCAGCATGCATAGTCTTCTGTTTCCTTCACTGATGAAACATGCAAATGGAGATGTGCGGTGGGCAGTTGGGAATGTCAGTCTGGAGTCTAAGGTGGGAGGTTGGGGCCGGAGATGAGATTTGGGGGTCAGCAGCTAATGACGGCATTTAAACCTTGAGCTTGAACAATCACCAAACACAGAGAGAGAAAAGTTCAAGAACTAAGCCTAAAGCAAACCAACCTGGACAGGCTGCAGGAAAGAAGAGGCAAAGTCTGCTGAGGAGGAACCAATGAGGCAGAAACATCCAGATCAGCCTGGCACCCCAGAAGCCAGAGGAGAAAGAGCCACAAGGAGGAGAGAATGGCCAACCATGCCAAGAGCTGCTGACTGGTCGATTAGCTGACAGCTGAGAACTGACCCACCAGGTCACATAAAGTGGATGTTTTTGGTAACCTGGACAAAAGCAGTTCTGTGGGGTAGAGGGGGATTTTTAAGCCTGATTGGAGGGGGTTTTAGAGAGAATGAAAGGAAAAGAATTGCACACAGCTGTGTTCACTGTAAAAAGCCCAGGGACTTACATGAAAATGCCAACAAGCAATATCTCTGGGTCATGTTATTACAGGTGAGGATTTTTATTGATTAGCTCAAATGAATATGCACTTCTTCTATAATTAGTAAAAATAAAATTATTATCAACAGCTCTCTCTAAATGCTTCAATTACCTATCTGCCCTGGCCAGAGGCTGACTCTGAGTTCCAGGGGGCTCCAGTCTAAGAAACAGAAAGTGTAGACAGATACAAGTTCCTGGGTGTCAGTCTCACGTCCCAGACACTGTGCCACCTTCTCTTTATCCCAAGAACACCAAATGATGCGCCTACTGTCTGCTGTTCCCAAACTTCAATTAGTTAGCATTTTCAAATTATATAGCACCCTGACAACTTCAAAATTCTTTTCAATTATTAAAATAAATGTTTATGGAACACTTCCCATATAGCAGGAATTTGCTAAATAAACATTGCATTTAAAAAGATGAATGTGGGGTGCCTGGGTGGCTCAGTCAGTTAAGGATCCGACTCTTGATTTTGGCTCAGGTCACGATCTCATGGTTTGTGAGTTTGAGCCCTGCACTGGGCTCTGTGCTGACAGTGTGGCCCCTACTTGGGATTCTCTGTTTGTTTCTCTCTCTCTCTCTCTCTCACTCTCTCTCTCTCTCTCTCTCTCTCTCTCTCGCATTTCCTCACTAGCACACGCACATGCTCTCTCTCTCTCTCAAAAATAAACAAACAAAACTTCAAGAAGATGAATGTGATTGTCAAGTACTTAATTTACACCCTGAACACCGTTTATTCAGGATAGCCAGAGACCCATCTAGCAGATATACCTGTCAATCCCACCGAGGAGAGAAGGCAAACATGAGAAACTTCAGGCACTTGAAGCCTGTAGGACCTAAAAAGGTAAAAAAGAAACCTTGAGAGATCTAAATGTGACATTTTATAAGGAGTGTTAACTTGTTATTGGGATTTAAACAGTTGAGAGATTTTTGTGAACTGCTTCTGAATGGGGGCTCTCTTCCTGATGTTCTGTATCCAGCACCTTCCCAGTAGTGCATATGGTTAGCACTTAATTAACATTTATTGAACTAATTACCTCACTTACTCTCTTTTACAGAAATAGTCATAATGATTATCCCCTTTTTCTAGCAAGTACAAAGTTAGGTTTAATGAGGGCAGACTAATTAACATACGAGGAAAGCTGGAGAATCTTCAAATGTTTGGAGGACCCATGGGGGCGTTTCTCTCCAGCCTCCAGATGATTTCTGTCATGTTAATAGTGATGGGCTCAATTTCTAGTCCCTGGGGTTGCAAAGTCCATCTGCCAGTGAAGGGGATCTTCAAAGTACAAAAGGAAAGAAAACAAGGATTTTAAAAAGTGGATTTGACAATATACTAAGGTGAGAAATAATGATGTTACATCTCGAAGAATCTTCTAACCATTGATAATAGACATACAGTAAAATCTTATAAGGTTAATGAATAATAATGAAGCTAACTGCTTTTTGTGCATTACCTAAATTAATGTTCAAAACAACTGGAAGCAGAATTATTAGCCTTATTTTACAAATGAGAAAACTGAGGTTTTGAATGGACTGAATGATGAATGACCTAAGGCTGGGCTCAGGGCTGCCCCGATGAATGAGGGAAAGCACCGGTGGGGTCCCAAAAGGGGACACAGAAGCATTACCAGTATGTTTGTGCCACAGTGATCAGAAAAAGAAGAGGCACAGGAGTGCGATTCTGTAGGAGGTTTAGCAGCATTTAGGGACCTCCTAGCTACAGATAGATTCTTGGTATATAATTGCTCAAGAGAAAGAAGCCAGAATCGAACTTACATTATATCAAAGACTCAGAAATACACAGCTTTAGATCTGTTATCAATGGTTATCAGGAGGGAAGAATAGGGACTCCTGGGGTGGCTCAGTTGGTTAAGCACCTGACTTCAGCTCGGTCGTGATCTCACAGTTCATAAGTTGGAGTCCCGCATCAGGCTCTGCGCTAACAGCTCAGAGCCTGGAGCCTGCTTGGGACTCTGTGTCTCCCTCCCTACCTTCCCCCTCTTGCACTCTCTCTCTCTCAAAAATAAACATCAAATTTTTTTTTAAAAGAGGGAAGAATACCAATCAAAATTGCACCAGCATTCTTCTCGAAACTAGAACAAGCAATCCTAAAATTCATATGGAACCACAAAAGGCCCCGAATAGCCAAAGGAATTTTGAAGAAGAAGACCAAAGCAGGAGGCATCACAATCCCAGACTTTAGCCTCTACTACAAAGCTGTCATCATCAAGACAGCATGGTATTGGCACAAAAACAGACACATAGACCAATGGAATAGAATAGAAACCCCAGAACTAGACCCACAAACGTATGGCCAACTCATCTTTGACAAAGCAGGAAAGAACATCCAATGGAAAAAAGACAGCCTCTTTAACAAATGGTGCTGGGAGAACTGGACAGCAACATGCAGAAGGTTGAAACTAGACCACTTTCTCACACCATTCACAAAAATAAACTCAAAATGGATAAAGGACCTAAATGTGAGACAGGAAACAATCAAAACCTTAGAGGAGAAAGCAGGAAAAGACCTCTCTGACCTCAGCTGTAGCAATCTCTTACTCGACACGTCCCCAAAGGCAAGGGAATTAAAAGCAAAAGTGAATTACTGGGATCTTATGAAGATAAAAAGCTTCTGCACAGCAAAGGAAACAACCAACAAAACTAAAAGGCAACCAACGGAATGGGAAAAGATATTCTCAAATGACATATCGGACAAAGGGCTAGTATCCAAAATCTATAAAGAGCTCACCAAACTCCACACCCGAAAAACAAATAACCCAGTGAAGAAATGGGCAGAAAACATGAATAGACACTTCTCTAAAGAAGACATCCGGATGGCCAACAGGCACATGAAAAGATGTTCAGCGTCGCTCCTTATCAGGGAAATACAAATCAAAACCACACTCAGGTATCACCTCACGCCAGTCAGAGTGGCCAAAATGAACAAATCAGGAGACTATAGATGCTGGAGAGGATGTGGAGAAACGGGAACCCTCTTGCACTGTTGGTGGGAATGCAAATTGGTGCAGCCGCTCTGGAAAGCAGTGTGGAGGTTCCTCAGAAAATTAAAAATAGACCTACCCTATGACCCAGCAATAGCACTGCTAGGAATTTATCCAAGGGATACAGGAGTACTGATGCATAGGGCCACTTGTACCCCAATGTTCATAGCAGCACTCTCAACAATAGCCAAATTATGGAAGAGCCTAAATGTCCATCAACTGATGAATGGATAAAGAAATTGTGGTTTATATACACAATGGAATATTACGTGGCAATGAGAAAAAATGAAATATGGCCTTTTGTAGCAACGTGGATGGAACTGGAGAGTGTGATGTTAAGTGAAATAAGCCATACAGAGAAAGACAGATACCATATGGTTTCACTTTTATGTGGATCCTGAGAAACTTCACAGGAACCCATGGGGGAGGGGAAGGAAAAAAAAAAAAAAGAGGTTAGAATGGGAGAGAGCCAAAGCATAAGAGACTGTTAAAAACTGAGAACAAATGGAGGGTTGATGGGGGGTGGGAGGGAGGAGAGGGTGGGTGATGGGTATTGAGGAGGGCACCTTTTGGGATGAGCACTGGGTGTTGTATGGAAACCAATTTGTCAATAAATTTCATAAAAAAAAAAAAAAGAGGGAAGAATAAACATGAAAGCCTTGGGGGGATGACAACTGTTATAATGTCAAGCTTCAATAATTTGTGACAACCTAGGAAATCTCAAAAGTGTGTATGCAGAATTGCTTCAAATTGTATTACATTCCCATGCTGTAATGAAAAATGTCAAATTTATGTGCAATGTAAAATGAAGTGATGAACCTTGACCAGCAGGTGGCAGGCTTACCTCATGATGTTTTTTAAACTTCGCAGAGGGATTACAGTAAACTTTTGATTCTAATATCATTACAAAAACTCATGTTTAGCAGGAATTAGGAGTACAATATTATTTGATTACACTGTGTCCTGGAACTTATGACTAAGGTTGACTAAATTTGTTCATTCAATTAACTGCAAGAAGACAAGATAATACAGGTAGGTATTAAGTGAATTCATCATCAAGACATTTCCATACACTAGACATAAAGTACAATGTCTAGACAATTCTAAATCATGGGGGGAATAATATATTTAAATATTGATTTCCTGAGAACCTGGGGGGTTCAGTCGGTTAAGCATCCGACTCTAGGTTTTGACTAAGCTCATGATCTCACAGTTAGAGTTCGAACCCCATATGGGGCTCTGCACTGACAGCATAGAGCCTGCTTGGGATTCCCTCTCCCTCTCTCTCTGCCCCTCCCCTGCTCTTTCTCTCTCTCTCAAAAAAATAAATAAATAAACTTTAAAAAACAAATAAATAGGGGCGCCTGGGTGGCTCAGTCGGTTGAGCCTCTGACTTTGGCTCAGGTCATGATCTCACGGTTTGTGGGTTTGGCCCTGCAATGGGCTCTGTGCTGACAGCTCAGAGCCTGGAGCCTGCTTCAGATTCTGTGTCTCCCTCTCTCTCTGTGCTCCTCCCTTGCTCACATTCTGTCTCTCTCTCAAAAATAAATAAAGATTTTTAAAAATTTTTTAAATAAATAAATAAAATAAAATGTTAAAATGAATTTTAAAAAAGAGTATATCTTTCTTCACCTTATTTACATTCAGATAACCTCGGGCTTCACTAACTAATGTAATAAGTTAACATGCATGACTTCCCCCAACAGTACGTTGGGCAGAAAGGAGGAAAAGAGAAGGTTCCTGCCTTCAAGGAACATATAACCATATAATAGAGACAAGAACAGTAGAATCTTATGTTCCTGGGAACCTTCTAAAATTCTGAAATACATGATTCCATATATATTCCCCTCAAAAGACCTACATTATCAAAGAGCAGGATGCCAGTTAGTTTGACTTTTGAGTAGGGAATGGTTAGCTAGGCACTCTCTAACTCAACTACTCATTACCACCTCACCCCACAGCCCGATCCCCACACATTCGCACATCTTCAAAACTCGGGTGATTAAAATTTGTATGTCAGAAAAGCTTCATGTGCCTAGGTATCAAAGTTCCTTTTACCAACAGAACCAGAAAATGTTCCATCTACAAATGCCAGGTCTAATAAACACATGGCACAATAAAAACATAAAGTGATATCGGGGCACCTGGGTGGCTCAGTCATGAGCCGGACTTCGGCTCAGGTCATGATCTTGCAGTTTGTGAGTTCAAGCCCTGCATCAGGCTCTGTGCTGACAGCTTGCTCAGAGCCTGGAGCCTGCTTTGGATTCTGTCTCCCTTTCTCTCTGCCCCTCCCCCACTCACACTCTGTCTCTGTCTCTCTCAAAAATAACTAAACAGTTTTTAAAAATTTAAAGAAAATGGGGCGCCTGGGTGACTCAGTCGGTTGGGCGGCCGACTTCGGCTCAGGTCATGATTTCGCGCTCCGTGAGATCGAGCCCCGTGTCGGGCTCTGTGCTGACAGTTCGGAGGCTGGAGCCTGTTTCGGATTCTGTGTCTCCCTCTCTCTGATCCTCCCCTGTTCATGCTCTGTCTCTCTCTGCCTCAAAAATAAATAAACGTTAAAAAAAAATTTAAAGAAGAAAACCATAAAGTGGTATATACATTTCAGATGCCAGTTAATAAAAATCAGGTTAGTGGTTCAGGTTACAAGTATAGAACTGGGCAGTGTGCTGGTGAGAATACTTAAGGAAGATTTCCTGAAGTCAATAAAGGTGAGCTAGAGCTGGGATGATGGCAGAGAGTCAAAGAAAGAGGAGGGCCATTTGGGCTGGGAGAGAGATATGAGAAATCATAAAGGAGCTTTAATTATTACAGAACGTTTAGAAGACACTTCATTTAATTTAATTTTTAAAATAATGTGCTCTTTACTACCCACTAATCTCATAAGAGGGTTGCATCTGATAATTAATCTTCTAGGATCCTACTGGTGCTAACCCTCTATAAGTTGATTATCTTCATGCCAATTGCACTATTATGGACTGAATTGTGTCTCCCCAAAATTCTTATGTTGAAGTCCTAACTTCAGATATCTCAGAATGTGACCTTACTTGGAAATTGGGTGGCTGCAGATGTAGTTGAGATGAGGCCACAATGGAGTAGGGTGGCCAGAATATGACTGGTGTCCTTATTAAAAGGAGACATTTGGACACAGACACACACCCCAAAAGAACGCCATGTGAAGACTGTAGTTAGGCTGCCACAAGCCAGTGAACTACCAGAAGCCAGGAGAGAAGCCTGGAATAGATCCCTCCCTGATGCCTTTAGAGAGAGAGCAGCCTGCTGACCCCTTGATCTTGGACTTCCCGCCTCCAGAACTATGACACAAGTTTCTGTTTAAGCCACTCAGTAGCTGGTCCTTTGTTATAGCAACCCCAGCAAACCAACCACACGCATCAACCAAAACCCACTACCTTAACTCAGCATCATATATGTACAAATGTATCCAGTGAAATCCAGTGAGCATTCAGATGTATCAGTCTATTAGAATTGCAGATCAGGGGACAAACTGTGTCATGCAGAGGCTGTATAAATCCAAAGACTCTGAGTAAATCTTCTTTTGCCAATTTGAAATGAAGTGTAGCTGCTGGTGGAGGCCAGTGAAAGAGCAAGAGAGGCCAGCTGAGGCTCCTGTCTGAGTTCTGCACCATGTGGAGGCGGGGCGGGGTGGGGGGGGGGCTGTGCCACTGCTCGATTAGTCCCCATCTTGTTTGGAACATCAGGCTCTAAGTAGTCACACTGCCCTCCTTGAGTTACTCTTCCTGTTCTTGCTCAAATGGTGCATCGGTTGGCAGATGGACTACCTTGTGTGGCAGAACTGGGCTTTCAACTCCGACTGCCAACCTGAAAAATGATCCAGAGTGCTCCTGACCCTGATGCCCGCATCTATACCTCTCCGGCTTTAGTGGCAGTACTGCGCTGATTCCGGAGGATAAAATATGTCCATATCTCTTTGCTTATTTGGTGGCTTATTTATTAACGTGTATCTCCATTTCTGAAAAGGACTTAAGGTGACTTAAAAACACCTGTCCAACATGTACATTACAAACTGTATGATCTGGGGGCTCCTGGGCGGCTCAGTTGGTTGAGTGTCTGACTTCAGCTCAGGTCATGACCTCACAGTTAGTGAATTCAAGCCCCACACTGGGCTCCACACTGTCAGCACCAAAGCTTTCAGGGCAGAGTCTGCTTCTGAACCCCTGTCCCCCTCTGTCTCGGACCCTCCCCCACTTGTGTTCTCTCTCCCTTACAAATAAAACATTAAAAAAAAAACTGTATGATCTCAAATGGACAGGGTAGCTACACATTCTATAAAGTCTGTTTTTATGGAATTGTCAGGTCTTCCCAGATACCGAGGGCAAATGCATGCCTGTCTGTGCTGTTAGAATGATGTGTGCTTTCAAACTCTAAGCTAAGTTTTATCTGCCATCATGTTACCTTTTACACATAGCAGATAATCAAAGGTAAAGTGTAAATGACAGAGAAAAGGGGGAGGGAGTTCCCATTTCTCATTCTTATCTGCTGATTACATTTCCCTATTAGAGGCTCAGTAACACAATAAACTCCTTATGCAAGAAAATTCACTTTGTGGAAAATGTTCTGTGTGTGTTTATAACTTATTCTCATATGTACTGTAAAGGTGACAGAGCTTCTAAAAATTAAAAGACACAGAAAAAAACTATGACAAGAGCCTAATACACAACAACAACAACAACAACAAAAACCCAGGAGAAATAAAAATAAATTGAGTGAATAATTTTTTCTAGAGACATAAGCATTCAAGCACTACCACTCCTTACAAATTCTGTACACAGAGCACTGCAATTCCAGAAAAGAGGCAAGGGTAGGAAATGACTGACAGCATTCAAAATTTGTAAGCAATTGACTTTTTAGAAAATATTTAAAGAAGGGGCACCAGGGTGGCTCAGTTGGTTGAGCATCAGACTTTGGCTCAGGTCAAATCTCTTGGTTTGTGGGTTCGAGCCCTGCATCTGTGCTGACAGCTCAGAGCCTGGAGCCTCGTTAGGATTCTGTCTCCCTCTCTCTCTGCCTCTCCCCTGCTCATGCTCTGTCTCTCTAACATCAAACAACATTGTTTTTAAGTTAAAGAAAAAAATCAGAATCCAAGAATTTCAGTGACAGCAAATGATCATAGACCTTTTCTGTAAGAGATGCTTTGAATTATCCTCAAGTATCACAAAACAACAAACAAACAAACAAAAACAGAACTGCATGAAACACAGCCGCCCTATCCTGAAAACCTCATGTAACTGCATCCTTACAAAAAAGAAAACTCCTCAGGCCCTCATGACAGCAGCACACTGCACTAATATGGCACTAATGTTGGCTGATGCTGAAATTATCACTCCTTTGTCCTGCTGTAAGCTGATTCTTGCATATAAGGAGATATGAGTCAGTGTAAGACTATTACCCTGAGGGATGATGTTAGGTTCTAGATAAATGTTTTCCGGAAACACACCATCTTAGTCAGTTCTGGCTACTCTAACAAAATACCATAGGCTAGGCAGCTTACACAATAGACATTGCCTACAGTTCTGGAGGCTAGAGTCTGAGATCAGGACATCAGAATGGTGGGGTTCTAGTAAGTGCTTTCTTCCCAGCTGTGGATGGTTGCTTCCTCACTGTGTCTTTCCATGGCAGAGAGAAAGACCTTCTTGTGTTTCTTCTTATAAAGGCACTAATCACAGCGAGAGGATCCTACCCTCATGACCTAACTACAACCCTACTCCTAACATCATCACAGTGGGGGAGAGGGTTTCAACATAGGGATTTTGAGAGAACTCAGTCCGTAGCACACACACATAGGATTTATGCAGTTTTGCCCATCTTTTGAGGTCCTCTCTCATGGAAATTACTCTTATGCGCACAGTACACAAACCAATGCGTTTTGAATCTGTACTTTGGGTTACGACGGTACAGCAAATGCACCTCCACAGTGACGGTGTGCTGTGCCCATGTGTGTATGGAGCTTCTCAGTGTACATTCAAATGCCATATACAGTTAGTTAGCACTTTTACACACAAGATCACAGGCACTCGAAGGAAGCACCACTATTCCCATTTTGTAAATGGAGAACAACTCAAGTGGTAGATACACCAATGGGAGGAGAGGAGCATCCACGGCAGTCTGGCCAGAGGATGCTGGCGGGATAAAGCAATATGTAGAAAACTCTTACTCCAGAGCAACTCAGCCTATGGAGGCCCAGCTACTCTGCTCCCATAGAATGCCAGGCCTGTTGGAACGGGGTTCATTATGTTCCACTCTGGGTTGGAAATATTAAGCGTGATTAAATGAGAAGAACACAAAGATTCGTGGAGCTCATGAAATCCACACTCTCCATCATTCAGGTTTTACTCAACAACATGGCAAGTATCAGTGCCCTGTGACCCCTGGAAAACCATGTTGTAGCCGAAAGCTCTCCGTAGTACTGTCAGAAATATATCTCGTTGCTAAGATAAGCCATTGCAGCCACTGATATTTCAAGCCTAAAATTAACTCAGCATTCCTGGCATCTAAACCATCAAGTTATTTCAGGATAACCCTTGGTTCAGTTTTGATCATCCAGTTTCCTTAAGCAGGTTACAGAGTCCTGCATGGCACTTAAATTAGTAAGGATATCATTAAAGGAAAGGCTAAGAAATGTATGGTGCACTCACACAAATGGAACAGAAATAAAACATTATTAATGACCGACCTCAGTCATTTAATCAACTTCAGACTGCCCACCAGGCTGCACATTTTTCTTTAAATGATGACAAGTTGTGCTGATCCATTATGCCTCATCAATCTGCCTTGTGACCATCTTAAAACATTGGACAGACTCCTCTAGAAACCAGTACAAGGTGAAATCAAATTCCAAACATAAATGATATCTTGGTTTCACTGGCATGCTGTAGTATGCTGTTATCTGAGAGCAGTAACCAACCAAACAGGCCTTCAACAAACAGTTCAAACTGGCTCAAAACCTCTCTGTGCCAACCTCGCTCCAACATGGCTTAAGCATGGAGCTGTGGCAACTCGCAAATTATTTCACTGAATCAAAGAATTGCCATGGACTTCACTTCACAAAACTCCTACTTATAGGACAAAAGGCACTGGAGCTTCTGACTTTAGCATCTGATCCTTATTAGATACAGAAAACATGACTCCTTATTATGTTTAATCCTCATAGCATTATGCATCTCTTAGACATTATAGTTACAGAGGTTTGATATTAAGACAGAATGGCATCAATCTTGTGGTCAAGCAGCAACCCTTACATGTATCCCCTCTAGACTCCATTCACCTGGGAATTTGCTGGGTATCTTCCAAACAGATGGATCTGACACCCAGATAGTTGTATAGAGACTTTCCTTTCATCCCTCCTTTTTGGAAATAGATTATATACTCAAACAGGTATGTTAAATATTATGGTCAATGTAAGAAATTTTCTAGATTAATTTTTACTATATACTAATTTCTGAACCTGGATGTACAAGAGAAGCCACATCCCCAAATGTCAACTTGCTTCTAACCAAATAATCATTCTTTATTTTTTTTTTAGGCAAACAACTATTCAAAATGAATTCATTGCCTTTTTCTCCATATACCTCTTTTCCTAATGGAGACTAGTTTATTTGAAAACTGTATAAGTCATTACTAAGTTCATATTTTATTCAACAGACATTTAGCAAGCACCTACTATGTGTAGAATAATACTGTGGATGCAGGCTGCAAGAACATGAGATGTGGCCTCTATCCTCAGGAGTTTTAATTAGTTTGGGTGCATAGGCAATGCATGTTAAATGTAGCTTGCACAATAAAACAGTTTTAATGTTGTACCAGATAAAAATGAAATCACTTAATTTGATGTTTAGGAAAATTCTTTGGACTGATTAAAAACATAAAATTCATTATATTTTTATTGTTGCTGATATGTATTCTTGCTGTAAGCCTGTCACTGAAAATTCATTCATCATGCTTAATGGTTTTATTAATCTTCCACTATAAATAACTCATGGGATAAGAGTCACTCTCCAATTTGTTTTATAGCTTACCAAAAAAAAAAAAGTCACCCTAGTTCTTTTGTAAATGAACTGTCACTATAAATTATGCAATCTTCCTGAACTGTAGACAAATCTGGCATATTTGTTTTATAATAAATTAAAATGCATGCATTAGACTTGATTTTTCCTCTTACCGCAATATTAGTTTCACTGATCCAAAATATTACATCTAATTCATTCTAAAACTCATGAATTATATGGCTAATTTATTGTGATGATATTAAGAGTAAATCATACTGAAACTGAAAAAACATTATTCAACTTACCATGTCATCATATGTGTGCTGGTGATCCACAGTCACCTTAATGTTTAGGATGATACACCTTGACAGTTAATGCAACAAATAGAAAATAATCTCACTCTAAAACTATCAATATGCATTTACAGATATTAAAGGTAATTATTCCATTAAAAAGTTGCATTCAGTTGATAAGAGCATAAAGTGAAGATATATATACCCCCTTCTCAAACCCCTGTTTCTAGGGCACTTAGGTGGCTCAGTTGGTTAAGCATCCAAGTCTTGGTTTCGGCTGAGGTCATGATCTCACCATCATGAGATCAAGCCCTGAGTCTGGCTCCTCGCTGGGCATGGACCCTGCTTGGGATTCTCTCTCTCTCCTGCTCTCTCTGCCTCTCTCCCACGCATACATGTGCACGTGTGTGTGCTCTCTCTCAAAATAAATAAATAAACTTAAAAAAAAATCCTGTTTTCTATCACTCCATGGCCCCACCTCTAGACCTTCCAAGGAACTCACAGCTCTAAACTACAAGTCCAGATCGAGCTGCAGCTCTGAGAGTCCTACTGGCATTTGAGGAGCTCTGAGGAAATCCCCAGGGGTGATCCACTGGATGCTAGATATCTTTAATAGGACTGAGTCAGGTGTAACAGTGCTTAGCACTAAAAACTAGCAGGGCATCATCCCATGCTTGGTAAAGCAGAGCTGATAAGAGGATGGTGGGGAGTCATATCAGCCCCAACACCAAGCTTCCACCTGGTATCACTATAACGGATTGGGAGATAGCGGGGAGGAGGATTAAAAGCAGTGGCAAATGACTTCTAACTACATTCTTTTATCATCCTCAACCCTGATGACAGAAGGTAAATGCAAGCAAAAATAAGACAGGGACCAGGAAAGAGCTGGAGCAGGAAGCAGGATACAACACTCCTGGTCCAGGGTAACCTTGAGCACCCAGAAGATCCCCAGGACCCTGTGCTTTTAGACTTCAGCCTCTTGGCCCCCTTAGCACTGCCTGAAGAAAGATCCACTTAGACTAAGGCCTTCTCCTACAGGAAATGAGACGCTGGTGGAGCCAGGGGTTGGGGAAAGCTGAGGACGTTGAGCAAGGGAAGCCTAAGAAGGGATCTGATAATACATCAGCCTCTCTGAAGCTGCCGATACTACTCTCTTAATATGGTTTCTTAACAATTTAAATGCATTTGTACGTAGATCTCAAATTTAAAAAGGTACATTTTTGTACTAAATGCAGGCATCAAAGAGTCAGTGACCCTTGAACTGGGTAACTTCTGCGTTCCTGATTTGCCTGTCATATCACATTTTGAATATTTTAGGTTAGTTAACAATTTACGGGAAACCTATGCCTGAGCCAGAATCTTATAAGAAATCAATGAGTTCAAACATTGAAGCATGTGATCTTTGGGAACCATCCTGGAAGTCGGGCAACAGGGATGCTGTTGGACAGCTGCAGCCTAGCTCCTCTCTGAGGAGTCTCTTGGATTCTTCCCTTATGGGCTTGGGCTCCTCATTTCCCCATTAGTCTTCTCATGACTCTTCCCACAATATTATGAAAGGCAGGCAAAGAACACTCTCAAGAAAAATAGTGTGACGGTAAATACAAGCAAAAATAAGAGACAGACAGAAATCCAAATTAAGACCTCTGTAAGCAAAACACCCTAGTCCCCAAAGTTCCTAGTACTAGGTCCGTAGTTGTAGTATGTAGGAACTTCAAAATGCCAGACCTCAAGCTATAGAATGAACTTACGGCAGGGAGAGGGAGTGTGACTTTCCCCTGGATGACTATTTTGGTGCTCTTTTTTAACACTAACACCTTCAGAAATCTCGTTCATTCTCTGGCTTTTCCGGTACCCTTAGGAGTGGGGGCCCAGGGCCAGGTAAATTACAGGCTGGTAAAGGGCTCATGGATGACAGGGAGCTGCTCTAGGTGAACTCATTATCTACCCTGTCTCTTATGAGCAATAAGCAATAGTAGACTTTTAATGTGATTAAATGTCATATTCACGTAACAGTAGAAGACTCCTAAAGACAGGCTGGGTATTCCCCCTTTCAAGCTTAGTCCATCTTCAATAATTAGTGCTATGGACCAAAGCACACACACAGAATTATAAATCACTGAAATCAATCACATCAAGACAGATCTGCAGAGTCCTTTTATACTCCACTCTATCTTCTCCCTGTCATTGTTAGGCAATGTCATTATGCTTATTAATGACACTTAGCTGTATCTCTGAGCCACCTCACCCTACATCTTACCTTCTACCCTTATGAGCACCAAATCGTAATTTCTGCTCAGTTTAAGAAAATCGGCCCATTTAGTTCATAAATATAGTCACAAAATTCCTCCAGTTTTATGGATGGTTAATTTCAAAATCATGCCACCTTTAAAATTCCTATGAAAGCAAAAATGAAGACTCCTTGAAACTAATAGCAGAAATGCTATTACATATAATTAATAGCAGGAATTATGATAGGGAACTCATAAACTATGATGCTGAAAAATCAGCCACTAACTGTTCCTTAGTAACTTTCTCCTTCAAAATGTTCATGCTTTCAGCCATATACTCATTCACAATTTATTAGCAGCCTTGCCTTTCTGCCAGCTGACCCAAATCAAAAAGAAACATGCTGGTGACATTCCTGAAACACATCATCAGAAAGAAAAGCAGAATCAATATCATACAGACTGAGAGGCTAAAATCTGAATGGCATTTCAGACCAGCCAAGCAACTGATGGTATTTGTATTTTAAAATGCCTGCCTCTTGTGGCGCCTGGGTGGCGCAGTCAGTTAAGCTTCCGACTTCAGCCAGGTCACGATCTCGTGGTCGGTGAGTTCGAGCCCCGCGTCAGGCTCTGGGCTGATGGCTCAGAGCCTGGAGCCTGTTTCCGATTCTGTGTCTCCCTCTCTCTCTGCCCCTCCCCCGTTCATGCTCTCTCTCTGTCCCAAAAATAAATAAACGTTGAAAAAAATTAAATAAAATGCCTGCTTCCAAGATACTCCAATGTGCAGTTCTAACACCAATATCCAGCATGCAACTCAACAAAATTTATTGGCATCTATTATATGGCAGAAACTATACTGGATTAGGTTGAAAAGACTTACTAAAGAGAAGTTTCAAAGCTCATATATGCCTGAAAAGCAGGTGGTCCAAATGGGAAACCTATTCCCTCAGCCAGATAACCAGTTATGTCATAACCCCAACACTATCCTTAAGAGGGAAAAAAAAAAAAAAACTATTCATAAGCACACTCATCCATGGTGGAGAATGAACCAAACACAGTGGTTCCATTAATTACACATAGAAGTTGTATTTACTATTTGAAAGAGGGAAGTCAGGGATCACATTGAAGGTTAGCACACTGAGCTGCATCCTTGTGATGGGAAAGAACAGTTTCAATCTGTTAGAAAACTTTATTCCAAGTGTTGGCTCAAACCACCATTGTAACATCATAAAAAGTAAATTTTAGGGCCCTCTCAGCCCTGAGCCATGGTGACAATTCACTTGTAGACGTCCAGAGCCTTCACGTTCCCCACTATGGAGCCTCTCAGGGAAAGGCCTGAGCTTTGGATGACAGCTCCTTGCTTTATGGAAACCTGGCCCAGCAGAGGGGAAGATCCCAAGAAAGGAAACCAGATCTCCATAGAATGAGGGGCTTCTTAGCTTTCCAGTGTCCTTCAAATCTTACCAAATGAAAACTAGCTCTTTCTACCTACTGCTGGGCTGGCATATTATTCCCCCCATTCTTGGTGCTGTAAGTCCCCTAAGCCCCCACAGAGAGCTAATACTTCCCTCTCCTCCACCTCATCCTCTGTCCTCTCTGCCCCAGCCACAGCTTGGGGCTTCTTCCCAGCCTTTGCCCTCACAGGAGTCGCTGCATCCACACAGAGACGTTTGGTGTCCCATTTAACCACAAGACAAAAAGAAAAAATATAGGATTTCCTTCCCTTCCCTCTGAACTCTAGTATATTTGCTACTCAAGAGAGAGATGCATGAAAATCACCAGAACAGAGATGGACAATTACTTTCAGAGTTTATTTTGGATCTCTCACTGCACAGACTTATCAGATTATTCCAGTTGGGGTCACAGTGATGCTCCAGAGGTTCACCTGGGCTTGAGAGCCCTTGGTGCCTGAGCAGCATTCTGAAGCTGGTACTGTGACCTCCCCGTCAAGTGTTGGGGACAAAGGATTGTCCTCGTAGGACTCCTGGAGAATATGTTGGCTTCCTTTGGATGTTTGCTTTCCCACTTGTCAGACAGTGATTTGTTCATTTGATAACTTGGGTCACCCAACACCAATCTCCTCCACCCTATCGTAGGAAAGTGAAGGTTTGGCCTTCCTTCCTTCCCAAGGAAAACGTAAGCTGGAAGAACAAAACTTCATGCTATGCACAAAACAGAACTTTTCCAGAATCCAAGAGAGAGGCACTTGTGAAGTCAAGTTTTTACAAAGGGGTCTCCCTAGGACTCACCCCATGGCCCCAGTCAGCCTTTCCTTTTCACACCTCTCTTACCAAGGAGTTCCCTCTTCTGAACTTCCTGTGCAAATATCCATCCACCTTTCAGAAAGCTCCTACACAGAGGTGGTGATTTCTAGATTCATCTCTTCTCTGGCCAATAATTCATTTCCTTAGATGGGAGTCATTGTCCACAAGGAAGCCCGGGGGGGGGGGGGGGGGGGAGGCTCGACTACAATGCCCATGAATGTCCCAGGCTGGCAAACTGTCCAGGAGGGCAGGGCTTCAGTGTTGTCTCACAGGGAGGTCCAGGAAGGGCGTGACCCTATAAGCTGGAGCTTCTGCTCCCTGTGAGTAGCAGGCACGCCATCTGCTGCCCTGATTTTTGCAGCTGGCTAACTGGTTAGACCACACACATGCACACACACCTCCAAAGGACCAACACAAATACTCAGTCTAAACCCACGACGAGGAAGAAAATATTTTTCTAATATTCATTCAGACTTCTCAGGAAGCTTCCCTCTCCTTGGCCAGCAAATCACAAGACTGTGGGGAGACATATTTGTTTTCTTTCATCCCTTCTGCTGGCCCCTCCCTAATTGCATCCTTTCAGACTCCCAGGAACAAGGAAAAAGCCTAATGTAGGTTCATAAACCTCTTATTGTCTCTTCCAGGAAGGGGACAAGTTCAGACTTTCTGCTGTCCCAGTCACCCTTTGTCAAAGAAGGCCGAATTGAGGGAAGAGGTGCTGGAGAATAATACCTACATGGTCCTCTGGCCTACATGGTCACCAAGTAAAACCCCTGTGGTTCAACACACAGAAAACCAAGAAGCTACTTTGCTACGTACTCTTCTATATTCTCCAGATTCTAAGTCAAGGCTATTTAATAAGCACAAATATGGACAACACTTTTTTAAATGGACCGATTCCCTTCCCACTCACATATATCTCTCCGCCAAAGAAAACCAATACTGGGGATACTTGAAGTTCTGGACTGACAGTTATTACATGATGTAGAACTACAGTTCTCAAATACAGTGTCTGGAATCCCCTTCAGGGCTTGCTAAAATTGCTGCCCCATAGACCATTCTATCCAGGAGGTCTGTAATGTGTTCCTCATCCCGTGGAGGGTTCTGAAGCCAGTGGTCAGTCCGCTCCATAAGTTAGCTGTAAGAGCTCTGGGAAGACAATGGGAACTGGTAGAACCATAAAAATTATGTTCATTCCTAAAGGGTTAATCTGCTTTCCAGAGGTGCCATACTTTCAACAGAAAAAAAATAAACAAAATCTATTCTAAGGACTAACTATATAATTAGAGGATTATAACAACCCCAGGGAAGGAAACACAATGATAGAGAACAATGGAATTTGTGGATTAATTAGCAATACAATGCTGAGCTTTCAGCAGTTACAGACTGACAATACAAGAAAATCAGATTGGCTCACAAAACGCTTCCTGATTTCCTAAGCCGGTAAAAAATTCACTGGGTTTAAGGTCAAATCTGAAATCTTGCTTATATTGCTCAAAAAAACATAACCATTCAGCAGGTTGTATGTGATGTGACTTTGTTCTGGTACTTTTTCTTTGCATTCCATTTACAATTTCAGGAAGAATTTTAAAAATTAATGAACTTTAAATATCGCAAGGGTACAAACGTCTATCATTCATTTGTTAAGTAAAATGTTACTAAAAACTGAACATAAGGATACAAAGATGGTTGAGACAAGCCCTTGCTGTCACATCGCCTACAATGTAGTGGAGAAGTTGAAAAAAAAATAATAAATCAAGGTTAGTATCAAAAATGAACACAAAGTATATGATACAGGTGAAGTATTCAGGATGAAGTCATCTTGTGGAGGTCACAGGGGAGTCAGCCTGAACTGGACCTTGAAGGCTTAACAGTTGCCAAGGGGTAAACAAGAGGAAAGAAGAAACAAAAGAACTAAAAGAACATGGAGGCAGGAATTCCCATAGCAAATAGGTTGCATCCACTAGGATATGGGATATGAGGAGACACTGGCTGGAGACTAATCTGGAGAGGGAAACAGGGGCCAGTTCATGCTTAAAACTTTATCCTGAAGGCACTATGAATCAATTTAAGATTTTTAGCAGATATGCTGAAATATAATTTGCATAAAAGGAAAAGTCTGAGGAGGCAAGAAGGCTAGATTGGAGGCAACACAGAGAGAGAGAACCATTTAGAAGGGATGACAGACCCGAGAAGGCAATGCAGGTGGAGGGTCTGTATTCAGAGATGTCTAAGGGCAGTGATTCACTGGATGACAGAGGAAAGGCAGATGGGTGAATCTAGGATAGCATTCATTTTTATGGGGCACACACCAGTAGCCAAGTTAGGACATTTAAGTAGAAGAATTACTACAGCTCATAAGTTCTGTTTTGAGACGTATTTGGCTCAAGTTTCCCGAGGGTCATAGCAATTAAGATTGGTAGATGACATATAAAGGTCTGAACGCAGGGAGATTTGGAGAGGAATATAATGTTAGGAGTAAAGATAATATTCAAAATATTAATAACCAGTAGAGACAAATAGTGAGGCATAGACACTGACCAATCAGAGCAGGTACCTGATGGACCAGAAACAATTGGACAATCTACCATGCTACCATGGTAGCAGCTACCATGGCCCTATGTGCATACACCAACTGAATACCACCTTGACACTGACAGTCATAGCACTGGATGAGCACCCTTAGGGAGAGCCGAAGAGAAGAGGGCATAGGACAGAAAACTTACAATGGAGTGGTCCAAAGGAAAAGAACCTGGAGAAAGAAGAGGAGAAGGAACAGTCAGAAAAGTATTAAAACCAAGAAAGGTTTGTGTCATGGAAGACTGGGGACCAGGAAGCTTCATTTGTTCCCCCATCTGAATAGCAGTATGGACTGTTAAAGAGATGTCGTACCCATCTTTTCCCCAGCCAGACTATTTGTGGTGTGGATGTCTATAGGGATCAACAGCAGTGCTCAGAAGGTACCAGCAACAATGGAGTCTCAAAGTTCAGAGATAAGGGGGACTCCAGCACAAGTTAGAGTCTAGGGGGAGACAGCGAGGTTCTTCCTAGGAGTGACCTTCCACCTAAAGACGGTGCCTCCCATCAGGCCAAAGCTGAACCAGAGCTGGATGAGAGGGAAAGGTTGAGATGAAGCCAACCCTTAGTGAGGATATTTCCCACTCTCAAACCAAACATCACCTGCCTATCTTTCTCCTCCTCAGATAGAAAACAGAAAACAGAAAAGTATCCCACTCACCCACCTGGGCTCACTGCAAGGCTCTCTCTGGGTTCTTGAGTTTATTCACCACAAGCCTGTAAAATCTCTTCCCTGTTATCCTTCTGCACTTCAGTGTTCTCTTCTGCAACAGAGGATTCAGAGCAAGTTTCCCACATTTGCCTCAAGCCTATCTAAGACAGCAAGAGAGTATTCTGCAGATTCTCTGAGAATTTGAAAAGAGGTGGACTGGAGAGTCAGAGGGAACAAAGAATTGTCCAAAGGGCGGGGGAGAGGGGGGAATATAATCCTGTGGAATTATTTGAAAGTGAGGACAAACATTTAATCTTTGATAAAACAAGTGAGAATTTAGGGTTCTACTACAAATGTAAAGAGTTCTTATTAAATACTTGAAAAAAGGTTTACACTTCTCTAAAGAAAGATGGGCTGAAAAGTTCTTAGAGCTAAAATATGTGATTATTGGAGATGCCATAAAGCTAATGTTAAAATATGATTTCTAATTTCAATCTTTTAGGGAAAAATCAGGCTTTGAGTCACTTATAAGCCAGATCCCACGTACCCTGCCCCCGCCTCCCAATTCAGCCTGGGTAGGGGAGACGTGTCCAGGTGTCAAGGCCACATCCCCTTCCCCCCCCCCCCACCCCCGCTTGCACCCGCCTCCTGACCTTCGAGGTCGTGACTAGCGAGCGCAGCTACATCAACCTTGGGCAACGAGATGCAGCCGCGTGCAGCATTCTGGCACTGTTCTGAGCATGCTCAGTCGAGTCCTGACCCACTTTGCAGGTCCGAGCTCCGGGCAGGGGGTCGGAGGTGCTACTTTGTTTCGTTCGCCAAGGACAGAGAGAAGAAGGAGGGAGATTGAGAGTTGCTTAAAGACGCCTCTCTCCTGTCAGCAGTCCCTGACCCGGCGGCGGAACATGCCCAGTCTGGCTACAAGAGCCACGGGGAACGTCAGTGTTGAAAATCCACCTCTCCTAGTTTTCGCAGCAGCCGAAGGAGAAGGGGCGGTACTGGAGTAAAAGAATCGAGGTGAGGCGTGGCCAAGGGGACGGGCCGAAAGGAGCCGGGGAGGAGGAGCCTGGCCCAGCCCCCAGAAATTGTCTCCCTCAAGTCTAAAAAGAAAACGAGGAGGGCGGGGGGCGCTGCCTACGTCGCAGGGTCGTGCCGCCGAAGTTCTGCAGGCGTTACTCACAAATAATTTTAGAATAACATACCTTCTTTAAAAAGCACCATATCGTTCATTAGAGAAAACATAGAAACCTACAAATAATCGAAAATGAGGAACATTTAAAATCCCTGGAACCCCACCTCTCAGAAGCCACCAGTGAACGTCCTGCTGTGTTTTCTTCCAGCTTCTTCAGTGTGGGATTTAGAACTGACAGCAGAGTCACCCGGGGAGACAAGCGAAGGTTTTAATTGCAAAGTGGCTTGACAGGTGGCCTTGGAGACACGGTAAGTTCAGGGGCTGGACGTTGGCTCTCTCCGGTATCCCAGGATGGGATCCTAGGAAACCTGTTCCCGGGTGTCCCTAAACAACAAGGCGACGCGACGCTCAGAAAAGTTGCGCTGGAAGCCCTGGGAGCGCCCTGCCCCCTGACAATTATCAGTCACGCTGCCCAAGCACCACAGCGTCGGAAATAAGTGCCCTCGGCTCCAGCAACACCCATGACGTGCTGGAGCGGGGCCCCGGGGCCGGCGGAGTCCCACCCCGGGAGGATGAGCAAACTGAATGAGGGACTCCGCGCCCCCAGCCCGCCCCACTCCTCTGCGGGCGTGTCCCGTGGCTCCCACAGGTTCGCCCGGCGCCGCCAGCTCCGCCCCGCGCCTGTGGCTGCAGCGAAAACCCGGCGGCGACACCTCGCCTGGCCCCGCGCCTCCGCGCCGCCTGGCGAGCCGCACTGGGCATGCTCGGCACCGGCCGGCTCCGGCTCCTGTAGGTGGGAAGCTCCGCACTCTCGGCCGCCCGCGGCGCAGCCCGCATCGCTGCCAGGCGCTGGCGGAGGCGGCTCGCCCGCAGTCGGTGCTGCCGGGCGTCGGGCGCGGGGCGCGGAGCGGCGACAGCTCGCAGGCTGGCCATGGCGAGAGGCGCACGGCGGCCACCTGAGTGGCGCGGCGGCGTCAGGTTAGCAGGGGCGCCGGGACAGCTTGGGGCGACTGGGCGCGGGTGGCAGGGAGCCCCGCACGGGGTGGGCGGCCGGGTCGCTGCGGACACTGGGGGCCGCGGAACTTTCGGGCGCTTAGGCTGGCGAAGCCCAAGGCGTAGGCTGCGCACTGGAGGCGCCGCGAGGTCCCAGAAGCTGGCTCCTGGGGGGTCGCAGGATGCTTCGAGATCCGTGCGGGGCGGGACCCCGGGGGCCGGTGGGTTGGGGACAGCCACCTCTTGGGCTTGTGCCATAATCTTCCTACGGTGAGGAGCGCGGTGTCTACAGTGTGCTGCCGAGGAGCCTCCCAAACCTCCGGGGCCACTGGAACGCCAAGCAGCGGCGGGGGCCTTCGCCAGACTCCAGATCGCTTGGGTCACCGTGCCTCAGTTTCCCCGGGACGGGGGTAGGGTGTACTGTCCCGTGGCCGGGAGGCCGGGAGTTTGGGTTCTGCGCCCAGAGCCGAGAGAGTGCCGCGTCCTGATGCTGCAGGAGTGCGGGAAGCTGTGGGTGCAGCAAGCCGCCGCCTCGCGACTGGAGCTCTCGGAGTTTGTCGCATTTGACTCCATAGCAAGTTGACATCGAATTGCTTCATGGCGTGGAATGGGGAAACGTGCTTCGTTGGTTTAAAAAAAAAAAAAGTAATTGCAAAGCCTATTTATTTTAAGCTCGACCATTAACTTGCCTTCGCCTCCAAAAACAACTTGAGCTTGCAAGTTGCAAGATTTATAAAGCAAGCCAGCAAAAAGGAAGAATGTTTGTAGGTCCATTATCTGCTCACGCTGTAGAAAATAATCTATTATGGTTGAATTGTCCTTGTTTTTAAGAATACTTGGTAGCAGAAAAGTTTGGTTACAGTGGCAGTCTTTATTTTGCGTTATCTTAGCTTATATTAAGAACTTGGAAATCTAGCGTTGGAGAAGCTCAGTGTTTTTTGTAAAGGTTTCTCACTTTTGCTTCTAGATGAAACACATTTTTTTTTTCAGTTGCTACTATGCTGAACATAGTAAGATTGTTCAGGATGAAATGAAAGATGGAAAAAGATTTATATTAGGAAAAGAGAACGTTAGAACGATGCGGTTCTACTGGCATTTTACAGAAAAATGCGGTTTGTAGATCCCACTGGAGTTTCTACTGTTGGTTCTTCCTAAAACAGTTGGTACCATTACCACTCTTTGGATTATTGGATTTAATAGGAGCAAGGTAAACAATTCTTGTTCTAGTGGGAACCAGTTCTACCTCTAAGGCTATATTCTCAAGCCTATTTCCATAAGTACCACTTAGTAGGTTCAGTTGTTTTATTAAGCTTATTATAAAATTTGTTTGCATTCTTGACAGACCTTAATATGCTTTGGAGGTGCATTGACTGTTCGTTGGTTTGTGAATAGCCTTTAATGTTTGTTTTGGCCTGAGATGGCTCCAGCTCTAATTCCAGATACTCTGAGTGATTTCCCCAGTGGGCTTTATGCTTTTGCCTATACATAAGCAAGATTTAAGAACAGGGAAGGCTTGAAATGTCCAGACAACAACAATAGGAATATGATTAGTATTTCTACCAATTTCCTCCATTTTAGCCAAAGAGTTTGGCTGGTGGTGTTCATTGCTCCTAAATGTACTTCTAAATACATTCATAGAAAAATTTAGAAGTTTGAAAGAAAACAGCGCAAATATTGAGAATTGTACTTCCCTTTTCTATAAAAATGCATCACATTTAAAGTCTGCCATGAAGTACTGAGTATATGTGCAACTTACCCAGTACACAGGTCGTGTTCTCTGGCTGCATTCCCCAATGGAAGTTGGTCATGTCTCCCCTTAGCCTTGGGCTCTTCTTGACCTAGAGGAAGCAGCAAGGTTTTAGTTTTCCTCTTGGTGAATGTAAGCTCTAATGCAGATCAGTAGGACTCTTCTGGATCCAAACATCTCATTTTTTCAAGGTTAGAAAAAACAATGAAATTTAACAAGAGGCACGTTGAAGCACTGCTTCTGGCTTCAGGGATTCCACCAGAGGATGGAGTCCCCTAAACTAAAATGAACACAGCTGACAGGAGTTAGGTTGAAGAGGGGTCTTATTAACGAAGAAAATGAAGGGTTTTACTAATGAAGAAAAAAATAGGAGGGTAGACTTTGTATTCCAGTCAGGAAACAGGTGATAATTGCTTCTTTTTTGTCCCTGTTGGGTTCTTCCAGCTAAACTGTTAGGCACGTCATTTTTCATTTTATTTCCATGTCTTCAGATTTCTATACTGTACTGTGTTGTTAGTGACATTGGAGATTCACAGCAAACTATTGGCCTTTAAAAATAGATATCCCTCTCCCCTCCTCCCCACCCCCCCCCCCCCCCCCCCCCCCCCCCCCCCCCCCCCCCCCCCCGTTGGTTCAGTCGGTTAGGCATCCGACTTCGGCTCAGGTCATGATCTCACCGTTTGTGGGTTCGAGCCCTGCATGGGGCTCAGTGCTAACAGCTCGGAGCCTGGGGCCTGCTTCGGATTCTGTGTCTCCCTCTCTCTCTGCTCCTCCCCATTCATGCTCTCTGTCTCTCAAAAAATAAATAAAACATTCAAAAAAATAGATATCCCCCCCATTCGTGTGACCATAATTTATTCAACCTCTCATTTGGCTTGCGATTTAAATAATTGAGGCTATTTCAACTTTGCTTAATTGGAGCTTTTGTTCTTCTTTTTTTTTTAATGCAAGAGCTTCCAGATACTGAAATACCAAATAAATATTGTGGCAAAGTTGCTTTTAACCTCCAACGTAGTACAGTCAGGTTTGTTAGACGAGTGTCATTTTTTTGGAATTCAGAAATCACTCGGATAGCATCACTTCCCTAACCTGACCAAGCACTGGGGGTGCAGCATGCCCTTTTCCAACCATGCCCAGGAAGACACTAAAAATTTAACATTTTGTGATCCATGTCAATTCACATTAAAGTTAGAAATATCCCTAGATGCAAATGGTTTAAGTTTGCTACAGTGCCTCCCTGGAATGGTTAAAGGATTAAGGGGTTTGGTTGATGATGTGATAAGACCCAGTTCAGAGCTGTCAGAACTAGTTTCTAAGCTGTACTCCAAACATACTTCTTGCCTCTGCCTCCACCCAAGGTCTTCACTCATTAAAATATAACATTCATTTTTCTTCCCCACAGCCTTTAATAGGTAGGCCCCGGGGGCTGCAGAAACAAATAAGACTTAGTGACTCAGAATCTAGTCAGAGACACATACTGGAGGACAAATAAACTCTAGTGTGAGGTAAGTGCTTCAGGAAGAGGTATTTGTACATGCGACTGAGGAGACCAGAGAAATGAGCCTCTTGGGTTGGAGGAAGAGAGGCCCCCATGAAAATAGTGACATTTCCACAGGAGCTTAAGGAATTCCTGAGGAATTTGGGTGGAAGTCTTCTAAGCAGACACATGAACTCTACAGGCAGAGGGAATACCAGTATGGTAATTAGAATAATGCCCCCCCCCCCAAGCTGTCCACTCTGGGACCTTGCAGATGTGATTAAGTTGAAGCTTTTGAGATGGAGAGATTATCTGGATTATTCGGGAGGCCCAGTGTAATCACAAGAGTCTGTATGGGTGGAAGAGGAAAGCAGAAGTCAGTGTCAGAGGGATGCCATGTGCAAAAGATTCAACTGGCCATTACTGGCTTTCAAGGTGCGAGGGAACCACAAATCAAGAATTCAGCCACCCTCTAAAAGCTGGCAAAGGCAAGGAAACAGATGCTGTTCTAAGGCTTCCAGAAGGAACCCAGCCCTGCCAACTCTCTGATTAGCCTAGTAGGATCCATCTTGAACTTTTAACCCACATAATTGAAAGGTAATACATTTGTATGTTACAGTCACCAAGTTTATTTATAACTTAGTGTCATAGAAAAGAAGAAGACTTGGTATGATGGAATAATGAACAGAGGCAGGAAAAGGAGAATGTAATGGTCCTTTCGTGGTGAAGTTGATGCCACGCAGGGGAGTTTGGATTTTATCCTGTTACATACAGATAAACAATGGGACACCAGCTAAGCATTTTTAAACAGGAACATGCAAGAACAGACTACCGCCAGATTTATCTTCTTAAAAAAGCAATGTATGGCTAAACCCCGAGTTTCATACAGCCATTTAACAAAGGTGTCTAGCCAGAGGTGGTCAGTGACAGATATCGGGAAGTAGCATGTTCTGTAATTCACTTCTCTGAATTGACCTACAATGGCATTTGTGTGTGTGTGTGTGTGTGTGTGTGTGTGTGTGTGTGTGTGTGTGTGAAATCATTAGCTTAAGAAACTTTCGTTCAGTCTGTAATGGAAGGTCCTAAAGGTAAAAAGCAGAAGGGCTAAGTCACATTTTAACTACTTTGTTTCCGCCCATTTTCCTCTTAGCAGACGGCTGCTCTGCTGGCTGTGTACCATGCAGACACCAACAGAGGACTAGGAAAGCTCAAGTCTAATGCAGTGAACTTGAGATGATGTACTGTCTCAAGTCACCTGGCCAGCTCTGACCAGTTGCTAGTAGCTTGTGGGGTGTTGTGGGCTTTTGCAGGCTTAGCGGGAAAATGGCCATGTTTGGCCATGTTTCGCAGTGTTTGCCATGGGCTCCATATTGGCCAGGGTATGGATGATAGTATGATCCTAGATGACCGAACTTCTGTATTAAAAATATAAGAAATTCAGTCATTCCTTCCAAGCATATTTATTTATTCACTCTCTCTTAAGTACAAGGGCTTAATTTCTGTCGTATAAAAACTTCTAGTCTGGTTCAGTTGACATCTCTATGTGTCTAGAAAACCTAAACTGAAGAAATCCACCTTAGTGTTACAAGAGTGGCTCTGAATTCAAACTAAACTATATGTTAGAAAAAAAATTGATAAGAGGGGGTGCCTGGGTGGCTCATTTGGTTTGGTGTCCGACTTCGGCTCAGGTCATGATCTCACAGTCTGGGGTTCGGGCCCCACGTCGGGCTCTGTGCTGACAGCTCAGAGCCTGGAACCTGCTTCAGATTTTGTGTCTTCCTCTCTCTCTCTCTCTCTCTCTCTCTCTCTCTCTCTGAGGGTTTGTCTTTCTTTTCTCCAAATTATAACCTTGGTCTTTTCGTCTTGTGGTTTTCTATGTTCTTTTTGGGTGACTTATTTTCCCTCGTGACTGTACCACTGGCCCATACACCAATATCTCCAAATCTGTATCTTCGGAAGTTTCTCTCATCCACTCTAATTAATTCATCAATCCATTCAACAAATACTGATGACCTGAGAGTTTATCTAATTTGGGGACAGATGTGCACAAAAATAATTGCAGAAAAAATATGAAGGTATGGGTAAAGGTCAGTGAAAACAGGGGTGTCCAGGGCTATCTGGGGTGAGTCCTGGAGGGATCTTGAACCAAGACTTGAAAACCAAGTTGGGGTTTGCCAGATGTGCAAGGATATGAAAGTATGGCCAGCTGGAGGCACAGAGGTGCTGTGGGGAATACAAGAAGCTCAGGAAAGGGGAGGGCCAGGGGAAACTCCAGAGGTGCAGTTAAAGAGTGGATAGGAGTCAGATCATGAAGGATCATGTATGTCCTTTCGAGGACATTAGTTTTATACTGCTGACAAACACATTGAATATGTTTTAAGTCAGATCTTTTATAGTCAGCTGATTTCAGCAACAACATAGAATGTGGATCGGAGGCAGGTGAGACTAAAGGCAGGTCAGTGAGGAAGGAGTCTGCTAGGGTGGTGCCTGTCAGAGATGATGAGCACATAAACCTGGGACAAACCAGGGATGTGATAGTCATGTGGGCAGGGAAGGAAAGGAGGCATCTGAAGCAGCTCCCACATGATTGCATTATCTGTGTCAAGTACCGCAGAAGTGTGGGAAGGCATACTGTCTCAAGGGTTCTCCTGCTGAGCACCAGACTTTGCAGGACCAGAGGGACTGACTGCCACTGCGTGTGTTTAACCAGAGAGACCTAAAGCCGCAGAGGAGCAGGAAAGCCCAAACAGCAGAGCTGTGTGTGAAGGAAGAAATCAGAATTTCTTTGCAGGGCACGTACTTTGTAAGGGAGGCATCAGAGAAAGAAGAAATTGATTCCCTGATGGTTCATCAGCTTCTGGGCAGAGGGATTTGGGGATGCTAATGAGACTGAAACCATGTTGACATGTTGACGTGGGGTAGACTTCCCTAATTCTGCATTGGAAGGCAACTGTCTTAGAGGCTGGGCTGAAGTTGACTCTGTAATCCGTGCAAAAGAGGAAGTTTGCTGAGCAGGTGTTTAAATTTAATTCAAGATCTTTCCCTTCCATTGAGGATTTGAGTTGGCTGATGGCACCAGGAAGAGTGGAAGGGAAAGCTAGGTGCGCCTTAAGGAAATAAATGGGTTGGAATAAAGTGCTCCAGAATTACCCATTGATGGGTCCCTTCTGGTTCAGGACTGGAGGGCCCAGACTGGGGATAATTCACATCATTCTCATCAGCTCATTAAAGCAGCCCCTCTCCTAGAGAAGATGGGGTGTTCTGTTCCAGGGTCTACACCTTTCTGTACCCTCTTGGAACTAGCAAGAGCTCTATAATATTTGTGAGAGTGGGAACCATCTGAAGTTGACCAGTTAATTCCTTTCTTCTCAGTGGCCAAGCTCCCCCGTAAAGAAGTAAGTAGATGTATAGGGACTGTGTTTTCTTAAAGATGCAAAACCCACTTTCCCTGGTCCTCAGCGTGGGGATGTATTTGCCTAAAGACTGCATTAGTGTTTGGCGCTCAGTTTCACCCAGGACTTCCTTCTGGGTCTTCACACCCCAGGATGGCCATGGGAGGGATCAAACATCTGGTAAACATGGAGCTTTCTTGCTTCTCAGCTGCTATTGTTAACTTCACTTAGTCGATTTCTGCCTCCCTACCAAAGCCAAGTGCTGGGCTGTACTGCTGCTACTAATCATGCCTGTACTTCTGTTCTTGCCCTCTCCCCACCCACCTTTTTGCCATGCCCGATATCAGTCCCAGGTCAGAGGGAAGTTTTTTTTTTTTCCTTCAAGGTTTGAACAACCCTAGATTACTTGCTTTTGTTAGACCTCCCAAAGATAACCTAGTTTTCTCCATCTTAAAACGCTTTTGAGGACCTTGAAGTTAATTGCCAGAAAACATTTGAGTATTACCAATACTTTACTGAGGGCAGAACATTACTCCTTGTGCAACTGAACCCTGGACCTATAGTGTATTTTTGCTTCCTTCCTGCCCTCCCAGGGCAGCTCATCCCTGTCTCCATACTCTGGCTGTCTCCTCTTCTTTCACTTGTGTTTAGATTTACTTTGTAAGTAATGGATCAACTGTCCCAGAGCCCTCATTATCATTTTTCCTAATCAGACCTAAAGGCCCCTTTTTAATATAATTTCTGGAGGAGCACCCTAATATCCGAGTTCTCGAGATGGGGATGCACATCAGATCCTCCATTGCATGAGCCTTGTGAAAACATACTATAGCATTGATTTTTGTTTTTAATTGGCATGCCATGTTTATTTCCATTGCTGTTTGTCTAAACTAAGCCATAACTCCTGCTGAGAAAACTGTCCTGTCTCCTTTTTTCATCCTGCAGGATTTGACCAACCCCAGGGAACATTCTGTGACCTTTCCAGCTGCCCCTCCTCTGAATTTCTGTGGTATTTACCCAGTTTAGTGCTTAATTATATATTGCTTTGTATGCAAGAATCACCAAGATTCTGAGCACCATTAGGGTAAAGAACTGGCCTTTAAGTAAATTTTTTTAAATCCCCACAGCAATTGGTACTAAACTGATAATAGTGGCCTCATAAATACTTTGAGTTCAGCTTATTGATATAACCGGCCCCTAATTTTTTATCACTTAGATGGATCTGACTGCAGAAGTGAGAAATCATTAAGGACATCTGGCAAGTGTGCTCAGGGCCTCTTTCCGTCAAAGCTGAGAGAATGGCAAAGCTTTCTTCAGAAGTCCCGTGTGGCAGTCAATGAATCCGTATTTTCAACTTTCTTCTGTTTTTTTTGTTCGGGGGCGGGGGGGGGGGGGTGGTTGGTTTGTGTGTTTGTTTAGTTAAGGTAATTTTCCATATTGTCACACTGAAAAACACTAAACTTTGAAGGAGAAAGATTGATCTTAGGATATGCACTAAACTCAACTAGAAGATTATTCAAATTCAACCAGATTTTGAAAGATATTGCTCTTACGTCCAGACTTTTTAAATAATAATTTTTAAAACAATTATCAATATTTTGAAAGTATTCATTTTGAACAACCATGATGACCGTTTGGGCACTTATGGCATTTAGACAGTTTGGCCAAGCTGTGGTATTCACTCCTGATAGATGCGCATGGGTTACCAGGGCCCTGGAGTGAGAGAAGATGAGGTCCTGTGAGGGGCTTCCACTCGTGGGCTCTGCCCTTGCACTGTCAGTATGGGGCTGCCCATGTCCTGGGGCTGTGGGAGACTCCGATGGGATACCTTCTGTGGGACTGTTTCATGAACCATGAATGCTAGATGAGCATAAGGGACATTGTTGCCGCGCTCTTAATAACAAATCAAATCGAGTTTGAATTACAGGATCTCTCCCGATCTGTTTTTCACTAAGATCCAATTCTTAGTGTCTATGAAACACACTTGGCATATGTGATTCAGAGAAATAATTCATTATGCAATTCCACTTTGTGTTAATAAGCTGGTAAAGGAGGAAGGAGGAAAAGCTTTTTTAACCACCTTCTTCAGTTATTGAGCATATTTTTTCAAATAGATGAAATTTTACTCTGCTGAAAGAAGAAACCCCCGGTAATCCAGTTCCTACACTGTGAATTTGAATGGACTTAATCAAACAAATGGAGAGATAAGAAGTGAGGGATGGTTTCGACATTTTGAGGTATAAATTAAGTAGGCGTTTGCTTTTCATCTCCACAATAAAAAGAATGTGTATTTCAGGCATAGAAAAAAGTCCCCAGAGGGGCACCAGGGTGGCTCAGTCGTTTAAGCCATGACTTCAGCTCAGGTCATGATCTCAGGGTTCATGGGTTCGAGCCCCACATAGGGCTCTGAGCTGTCAGCTGAGCCTGGAGCCTGCTTCAGATTCTGTGTCTCCCTCTGTCTCTGTCCCTCCTCTGTCCACACTCACTCTCTCTCTCTCTTTCTTTCTCAAAAATAAACATTAAAAAATTAAACAAAAAAAAAACCAGTCTCCAGATACATTACTCATGTCAGACAGTGACTCCAAGTCCTCTGACAGACCAGATTCCCTCAGCCTCTGCTCATAGGCTCTGTTTGGAGCAGCTCAGCCTCTCAGGGCTCTGTGTAAGGAAAGATGTGTTTCTGAAGACTGACCGACCTTTAGAGAAATATTGGTTTACATTTTAAAGTCAGTTTCATGGTGAGGAATAGACCTAGTTACCCACAATTTCTAAGAATGGGTAGAGGGGTGCCTGGCTGGCTCAGTTGGTTTAAGCATCTGACTCTTAAGTTTTGTTTTGTTTTGTTTTGTTTAATGTTTATTTATTCTTGAGAGAGAGAGAGCATGAGCGAGGGAAGGGCAGAGCAAGAGAGGGACACAGAATCTGAAGCAGGCCCTAGGCTCTGAGCTGTCAGCCCAGAGCCCAATGCGGGGCTAGAACTCACAGCCTGTGAGATCATGACCTGAGCTGAAGTCGGATGCTTAACCAACTGAGCCACCCAGGCGCCCCACGTCTGACTCTTGATAGTGACTCAGGTCATGATCTCATGGTTCATGAGTTTGAGTCCCACGGTGGGTTCTGTGCTGATGGCATGGAGCCTGCTTGGGATTCTCTCTCTCTCTCTCTCTCTCTCTCTCTCTCTCTCTCTCTCTGACCCTCCCCTGCTCGTGCTCTCTGTCTCTGTCAAAGTAAAATAAACTTAAAAAAAAAAAAAAAGAAATGGGTGGAATTTGCAGGAAATGCAGGGCAAATGTAGATGCCCAGTAAGTTAGTAATATGTCTAAATGAGAGGGCACATAACTAGTATAAATTAACTCAGCAGATCTCCAAGCCCTTGCCAAGAGCAAAGCATGTTTTCAGACACAGGGGTGCGACAGTGAACAATGTTAACCACAGAAGCCTGTCCAACCAGGAGCTCATATCTTAGTAGGAGCAGACACGTGCATACATACAGGGTAGTTAATTGTTTGAAGAAAAAGGTAGGGTAAAGGTGACAAGGAGTGATGGGGGTAGGGGCAGAGCACACTAATTTTTGTAAGATGACCAGGGAGGGCCTTGCTGATGAGGTGGCACTTGAGAAAGAAAATGTATGGAGTGCACGTTGCAGGCATCCTAGGGACTTGTTTCAGACAGAAGGAACAGTAAGGGCAAGGGTTCCGTATACCTGGCACGTTCCAAGATTAGCAGGGCCCCGTGTGGCTGGCAGGGAGTGAGAGAGGGGTGGAGAGGTCAGAAATGAAGATTGCAAGACTGCTAGGAGTCCAATATTGTAGAGGCTCTGGGAAGGCCTTCTCTGGCTATTACTTGAATGAAGAACCCTTGGAAATGTACATGGTAATAACTTAAAAAGTGTTTATGTTTCACTCTAATTTTTTTTGAAGCTTCCCCACGCACAGATTGTTAGTAGTCATTTAAAAAGTGGCGGTGGCAGGGTGGCGGGGGGGGGGGGGGGAATGAATGCCTGGTTTCTAGGGCAGTCAATATATATTTGAGCACAATCACATTTTGTTGTGGTGGAATTTTCATGATAAAGATTATATCCCCAAATTGCAAGAGCACATAGAAGACCTTTCTATAGTGAATTATCAAGTGAAATGAAGATTTCAAGGCCCTAGATGGGCACTCTGGTCTACCTCAACCAGCCCTCTCCAAGTGGTATAGCCCTACAGGAGTCTGAGCTGATTCTCAGCAGTGTGGGAAGGGTGTGGCTGGAAGACTCAAAGGCCCTGGGAGCTTGAGTCTGTTTCTTTTTCATTATATTGCTTAGGATGTGAGAAACACTCAAGAAGTCACATTCCCTACGGAGAACAAGTTACCGTGTGATATATGACACACAAGCTGGTATCTGAGCCGTCACCAAGTCACAAATGGCATGGCAATCACAATTCTTTGCCCTGATTGAATTCTCTGTGGTGGGATCTTCATCGAACACAAACATTCCTTGCTCTTTCCCTCTTGTCTCCACCGCTCATCATTCCATCTCTTGGCCAGCCCCAGTCCCACTCCCGGTTGTCATGGTCATAGACTGGTAGACAGGAAGGGACCTAAGAGGCAGGTCAGAAGCTCAGAGGGATCAGCTGACTTCCAGAGGTCATCTAATGGCAAATCTGAGGAAAGGAGTTCGTGGGTTTTAATCAGTCCTAAAGTGCTTAACTGGTGCGTGCTTCACACCTCACCCCAAAGTTTCCGTTCTCAACCTTAACCACAGGGCCCATCCCATTTCTTATCCTAGGAACCTAATTCCACCCCTTTGCTCAGTATGGGCAAAGTTATGATCTCAGTTCTCTGGCTACCAGGAGACCAATGGGAAGAGGCTATCACTTGGACACTGGATGTATTCCTATTAGACATCACTCTGTGTCTTAGTTGGGTCCTATTAATGCTATCCTTCACACTCATAGTAAGTGAAATAGCTTTATCATTGGCTGTCCAAGCACAACGTCATCAACCACACTTTGTAATATCATGTCTATGGAAAACTGCCCACAAGTGCATTACATTTGGCCAGGTGGGAAGCTGTCTCTGTACCGTCAAGTGGGAAACTGAGAAAGGTGCTTTCACTATCAAGGCCTTAAGAGTTTACAAAGTATACCAGAATCCACAAGAAAATGTAATTGTTTGCAATTGCCTCTAAGTGTATATCCTATTTAGGAAAGCTCGGTAAGAAGATTGCCTCCTGATTGATGCAACAGCGTGCTGTGCAGGCTGCCTGGGGACATGTGTCTGCTGCCTCTGTTCAGGTGGAGTGCTGGCCAGCCTGGATCTGCAGGCAGGCGGCGAGGGGTCAGCACCTTGATAAAGTATCTCCCTGGTACCATGGATCCCCTGGTCAGTTTGCCAGGCCAGAGAAGCGTTCGCACTCATCGATGTGTCCGGGCTACCAGATGCCCTGCCTGGCTTCTCTCTAGCTTAATATACTAATATATCAGGAAGTTCTGAGGAAATGGGCTTGAGATGAAATGAAAACAAGAATTGAAAGTTGGCAGAAATAGTGCTATAGATTAGCAGTGACATAAATTAATTGTTCTAGGAAGAAAATAGGAATCTCTGTATATACACACTCCAAGTGAGTAGGGAAAATATTTTGAAAGGATACATTTTTTTTAATTTTTTTTTTCAACGTTTATTTATTTTTGGGACAGAGAGAGACAGAGCATGAACGGGGGAGGGGCAGAGAGAGAGGGAGACACAGAATCGGAAACAGGCTCCAGGCTCTGAGCCATCAGCCCAGAGCCCGACGCGGGGCTCGAACTCCGGGACCGCGAGATCGTGACCTGGCTGAAGTCGGCCGCCTAACCGACTGTGCCACCCAGGCGCCCCATGAAAGGATACATTTTTTTAAAGGGAGAAGATACTGGGAAAAGTAGTGACAGGGACAGGAAGAAAAAGACAGAAACAGGTGCTTCTGAACCAGCTTTGGGCTTTATATGTGTATAAAATCTGATAATGAGTGTGTCAGAGGTTGAAAAAAACAATGCCAAGACAGTGCCTTAAACCTTTCATCGGTGTTGTAACGTGTTTTTGGTATTGGGCTGGTAGCACAAAGGCACCATCCACCAGTGCATCTGTCCTATTTGTACTCATCTCCCAGGTTGGGTTTATTCCCTGGACCATCAGATTTTGGAGGAAATACCTCTCTGATCAACTAAGGATTTGCATTCATTGGGCCCAAAACTGTTTTAGCCTATTCACTTAGAATGAGAATTTGAAGAAACTAAATATTCACTGAAGCATCAGTAAACTCTTCCAAAAGATATACTGTGATTAGAATAGCGCTCAATGCAGGTCTCGACCACTGGGACAAGTCAAGCAGTGCCTTTTTGGAACCAAGAGACTGTGAGGTCATTCAGGCCCATTCTGGGCATGAGCTTTTTATCCTGGTTCTGAGCCACTCAATCGTGTGACCCTGGGTAGTCGCTCATCCTTTCTGGGCCTCCCTCATCTTGCATAAAGGAAAACCTTTATAAAAAGACATCTAAGTTTTTCCAGCTCTAATATTCCAGTGATGTGAACAAATATGTATGATAGACCCGTTTCTATCTTGCCTAATCGTATCTGTGTAGGAAAACCTTTACTGTAGTTCTCTCCCTCGTCCTCTTTTTTTAAACATTATATGTCCGAGAACTTTATTTTATATCAGCCTTGCTTTTAATCAGAAAAACATACACGTAGGAAAATTGTGATGAAGATCCAAGAGTGGTTTCTTAACGTTGCACACCACCAAAAATAAAGCGTTACAAAGATGGCATCTCTCGGCATAGAGTTCATTTTCAGGTTTGGAAAACTGTGATTTAAAACAGATCAGTTTTTGAAAAGTATGTGCCTTTGGTGTATAGAAAAAATAACAAAGCATAAAATCCTGTAGAGGCCTTATCATTAGTGCAGTTGATAAGACAGGATTGAGACCTTTTTGTTCTAGCTCCTTCTGAATTGTTCCAGTGAGCTTAAAGAGCTCATCCGGTGGCCATTCACAGCGGTCCAGCAAGTCAGGGTATATATCTTGTTCTACTCAGTAGAACTACTCAGTAAGTAGCTGTAAATTATCCTAATGCCATGCAGTTAATAGACAAAGGGTGTGCCAAGAATGCCATGAAGCCTCTTGTCTCTTTTTCCTTCCAGGGGCCAGCTGCTTTCATGAGACAGCCTTACTTCTTCCCATGATATGCAGCCGTGTAGCTCTCAGTTTGTGACAGTTCGTAAATTTAAGTGTCACTGCTGTCACTTGCCTTCACAGACCTTCCATCAGCCAGGACTTGCAAGGCCAGGAGAGAGAGAAGGCAGGAGGAGAGGTTAGTGGAACAGGCAAGGGCCACCACGGGCTCCACTCAGCCACACGGCCAGCAGACAGGCCTTCATCCAAGTGTAAAAGCGACCGGGCATTGCAGCCCCAGGGAGTTGTTGGTTGAAATTCCTAACTCGTGTGTTCATGTGGATTCCACACACAGTGCCAGGCACTGGTTCTTAGCAAACGAAACACTCCTTTCTTCAGAGAGCTGTTGGTGTGACCATAGGCACTGTTACTCCACAGGGCTGGGGGTTACTTTCACCTGCTGTGTAGTCAGGCAGTCATTCAGTCCCGTACTTTCTAATTCCTGTACTTCCTTTGGATCTGCCCACGTCTTTCCTTCCCCACTGCTTTTAGTCCATGGCCCTATTCTTTCTGTCCTTCCTGGATATTATAGTAGGCCCCTAGCCACCTCTCCATCATCAGCCACACTCTGAGCAAAGTGATCTTTCTAAACACAGAACTGGCCATGTCACTTCCCCCTTCCAAAACCTGTGAGCGCACCCCATCCGTGGTATTACATACCGTTCCCTTCATTATTTGGACCAGCCGACCTTCCCCCTGCTGCATACCACCAAGTGGTACCTAATTCCTTGTATTTCCCCAGTTGTGTCAGGTTCTCTCCGTTCAGCATTTCCTTGAATATGCTTTTCCTCCTTTTTGGGTCAGCTTCTCTCCTTGGCCTACTTAGTGAATTCTTCTGTTATTAAACTAAAGGGCCACTTCTTATAGATTATTCTTCCTGGCCCTTCCAGACCACTTGGGTCTCCTCTCTTGTACCCCAGCAGATCTTTGACCTCTCTCCGATGGGGCAATTATCACATTGTCTTTAACTGTTGCCAATTTCTCTCTTCCCCCACTAGATTTGTGGATGACAGGGGGTAAGGACTGTGTCTTAACTTTGTATTCCTCATCCCTAGCAGTGTGCCTGGCACAGAAAAATTTCTCCATTAATGTGTATTGATTTGGATTGAACTGACCTGTCTGGGTGCTTCTAAAAGTAACCCAAAGACAGTGTTCTTACATACTTTCATGTAATGATCACATTTGCCACCTGAGTCAGGAATTATCTTTGTGTTATTAGAGGCATCAAGGATCTCTACACAAATAGATTTTAGACCATTCATAAGGAAGAAACAAAGACAGTATGAATCTTTTTGCAATATGACTGGATGGACATTGAGATAAAACGTAGTGGATTTAGCACTTAAATGATTTGATCCCGGACAGTAGTAATTGCTACAGGAACATTCTTTTTCTACAAATGGTTTGGACTTTCTGACTTTGGATTCTCATAGTCCATACTCAGACACCACCTTAACTACCTAAAAACTCAGTATATGTTGATCTTTAAAAAAGTTAGGGGAGTCCAAAATTGGGCCATAACCAAAATGGCCTCAGTTGGCTACCAGTTTTAAAAAGTTATTGTTTATGATGTAATGAGTATATTAGTGTCCCTCTTCATTTCACATGAAGTTGGGATTTCTTCTTGCTTCATGAGTAGAAACCTGTCAAGAGTGTGCTTTAAACTAAAAGGCACCCTTCGTGCCTATGGCCTCATTTGTGTACAAATGAAAAAAGTGATAACTCTCAGTAGATGTTGTTACAAAATCCAGTTATGTAACTATAAAATTACTCATCGTAGTTGATGAGGAAATGCCAGCGTGAACAGTGCCAAGAAAAAACAATAATGTATATTCATTTAGTCCAAAACACCCTTAAACAAGGGGCCCTTTTCCTCCCAACTCCAGAAATACATGGTCAATAGTCATGTTTTATTATAGGTGAAGAAACAAAAATAAGATCCAACAAAGCATTTTATTACACGTTTTTAAGATGAAGTACAATCGGGAAGTAGGGAAGAGGTTGAATTAAAAAAGGACATTAGATGTTTGCTAAATATTTTCTCTTTTGTTTTATTTATAGAACATAAGTGTTCTATGAAAGTTTTCCCAAAGGCCATGAGCAAACACATGAAGCTTAACAATTTGTCCATTGTAGCTTTTGTTAAACCCTGGTTTTGGACTCTGTGGCCTTTGTTCTTGTATTTTGAAGGACTGACTGTATTTTAAGCTGCTGGATTATAGTACTCGTGGTTTATTCTTTGGTGGCTAAAATGTCTCTCACAATGTTATAGTGTTATTAACTGAACTTTTCGCCATGCTGTCTGTAAAATCCAACAAGCTACACAGAGTACATTTGTAGAATATTTCTCCAGTGCCCAAAGTGACATGATGTCTTTATGTTCTTCTGGTAACACATTGTGAGTTTACTCTGAAACAGTTGCCATTGAATTTCAAGAAAGTGTGGCTTCATGCAGCACATGTGTGCACATTACTGTGGGCGCCCAGTATTAAGGATACTTTACAGAGCTATATGCCAGAGTTTCTGCCATGAAAGAGCTCTCCTTGCAATTGAAAAGAAGTTTCCTCAACACAGAACTAAAAAATGCAAGATCATATGCCAAGGAGGAGTGTTAAAAGTTTGGTACAAGCTGCAGGTGCAGTGGAAGATTAGAACTGGGAAGGCTGTGAGAGCCATGGAGGCTTGTAGGAAGGGGGAAGGTGGGATTTGGAATGCATGCTGGGCAGGCTGTCAACAAACATCTCCTCCAAGCCTCCTCACCCAGATCAGCCTTCTACCTCCTCTGCCTACCCACCCCTAAGCTCACTGCACCTGGAGAACATACTGAAATCAGCTGGATCTCTCTCCCTCGTAGAATTAAGTGGACATGGCCTATGGCTTATTGAGCTTTGTAGCACTCTCACACCCTACCCCCTGTCCCAGACCCCTAGCAGTGTGCCCAGCTATAAATACTCAAGTAAATACTTAAAAAATACTTTAAAAAAAAAAAAAAAGACCTGAAAGGGCATGGTATGAGATCTGGTGAATTCCTACTAAAACCTTTTAAATCATTAACGTTGATGAGTTAAACACTCTGTTTTCAAAAATAAATGTTCACAGAGAGTTTTAGAGCAAAAATGCACTGACACAAACAACCTACAAATTACACATTGTACTTTCTGTGCCTTGGTAACTTTTCAAAGTGGGAAAGGATGGGAGTGAGATGGGGGAGGGAGGAATGAGTTTGTTAACTGAAATCCCTGCAATAGAAGCAAGACCTCTGCCCCCCACCCTACCCCCACTCCATGCCTGCCAGGGTCTCTGAGGGAACTAGTTAAGCTCTGGAACAGTTACTGTGTTTCTAGCCCAAAGTGCCCACAGACATTATTAAAATATAGAAGAGGAGACTGTTCCATCCTGTTCATTCTTGCTGGCACAATGTGTGTGAAAGTAGAAAACCACAGCAGCCAGCCTTTGTTTGAAAACTGTTCTCAAGTTCTGTATTTACATTTTTTTTTATCTTTTTTTTTTTTTTTTTTTTTTTTTTGAGAGAGAGAGAGAGCAAGTGGGAGAGGGAGACACAGAACCCAAAGCAGGCTCCAGGCTCTGAGCTGTCAGCACAAGGCCTGACATGGGGCTCAAACTCACAAACTGTGAGATCATGACCCCAGTTGAAGTCGGAGGAGGCTTAACCCACTGAGCCACCCCGGCACCCCTCGGGTTCTGCATTTTAAACCTTAGTGTGATCCTCCACTTGTTGCCTTCTTCCTATTTGTGGGGGAAAAAAATGTTACAGTATATTTACTACACACACTTATTAGAAACTACTTCATACTTTGTCTTGCCTCTCATTCTCCCCTAAGCTATTTAGTCAGGCATCTGCTCTGGCGTAGACATCAGGGGGTCAGAGAAGAGTGACTCCAGACGCTGTCCTCAAGATGCTCAGTGCAGTGTCTGCCCAGAGGGACAGCTCATGTATTTTCAGACTCAAGTCCCTGCCAAAGGACCCAGTGCTGAAAATCATTTGTAATTGCTTCTGGTGGTGGGAGAGCACCCAATAATATATTAAACAAATCCAAGAACAAGGTATGCCCTTTAAATGCTATAACAAAAGTCAACTTGAGAAGCACAATTTCAGCAAAGGATGCTATTATATACAGTATCCTAATAATTATTGTTTATCAAGCTGAACATTATGTAAGTGCTTTATGTGCATTTGATCATGAATCTTTATAATTGTCCTGTACTTGGTGGGGTCTTGGCCAGAAACACGTAGCCAGTAAGAGTGTTTAGATCCCAGATCTTGAGCCAGTCTACCTACAACCTGAGGCCATGCTCTTAACCATTCTGTACTGAACAGATCAGCTTTACAACTTCCCTGTTAAAAGGAAACCACAAGTTTAGCCAAGAAAACATTTACAAAGTCATAACAGGGTGTGTGTCATGCTGGTGCAACCCATGCTATCTCCCTTAGACCACAATTCTTGCTGGTGGAAAAATGTGTTGGCCTTCCTGGGGCAGGAAGGCACTCAAGTCCACAGGGGAGTATGGAAGTCTCCAGCACTAAGAAAACTCTTTTGTCTTTCCCACTGAAGAAATATGTGGCCTGAAGCTGATTTATCACCCCTAATTTATTTACCTTTTCAGTTTTATTGTCTGCAGAATTGGAATAATTATTTCTGCCTTTAGAGAGAGATTCATGTATTCAGTAACATTGTCAGGGATAACTTCAGGCAGTGCAGATGTAAAGATAAATGAGGCAGACAGAAAGTTTAGTATGGTATTGGCACAAGGGTAGACATAAACAGTGGAGCAGAATAAAGAGTTTACAAGTAGATTCACTGATTTTGACAAGCAGGCAAGATAATCCACTGAAGACATGATAGTCTTTTTTAGAAAAAGAGCTGAAACAACTGGATATCCATACGGGGAAAAAATGAACCTCGGTCCTTACCTCATGCCATACAAACACTCAAAAAAAAAAAAAATACTGGAATGGATCAGTGTAAAAACTACCATTGGGAAAGGGCACAAGGGAACTTTTGGTGATGATGGAAACATTCTATATTTTGTTTATTGTGGGAGTCACCTGGGTATACAAATTTGTCAATACTCACTAAAATGTATACTAAAATAGGCACATTTTATTGTTTGTAAACTATACCACAGTAAAGCTGATTTTTTTTTTTTTTGAGAGAGAGAGAGGGCAAGCAGGGGAGGGGCAGAGAGACAGGGAGACACGGAATCCGAAGCAGGCTCCAGACTCTGAGCTAGCTGTCAGCACAGAGCCCGATGCAGGGTTCAAACTCACGAACCATGAGATCACGACATGAACGAAGTTGGACGCTTAACCATCTGAGCAACCCAGGTACCCCAAAGCTGATTTTTAAAAATAATATCCTGTCACTCCTTTGACAGTGAATGTTAGGTAAAATCTAAATTCCTTACTCGGTCCTACAAAGTCCTAGGTGATCTGGACCTGTCTACTCCTCTGACCCATCTTATAGTGTTCCATTTGCTTTTGTTGTTCTTTCTGGAATGTTCTTCTCTCAGATCTAGGTGCAGCTGATTCCTAAAGAGCTCCAGCTCTGGGGCCATCTCCTTGGTGAAGTTCCTACCTCCTCAGTGAAGTTCTCCTTGGTTGCCTAACTCAGCACTTGACTACATCATAGTGTGTTTTCCAAAGCATGCATCATTAGCTGAAATTCTTACTTACATGGTATTTATTTATTGTCTGCTTCTCCCCACGAGAATCTAATATCCGCATCACAGGAAAGATCTGTCTTGTGTACTCTTCTATCTCTAGGACCTAAATAATGTCTGCCTAATAGTTGGTGTTCAGTAATTATTAATAATATAATAAGGTAATAAAAAGAGTGAGGATTCTATCATGGAGACAGGGCAGAAACACAGAATGTTGCTAAGTAAAGTAACGGCACCATAGATTTTGTGTTGCAAAATGGTTATAGGATTGGATTGCGAACTGGGGAAGACTGAAGGCAGGCAGATTATATAGAAGACTACCACAACCATTTCTGGTAAGGAGAAGATAGGGAGGCTGAACTGAGGCTCACTCAGAGGAGACAAGGGATGGAACAATAAGAGCAATATTTAAGAGGTGGAATCAGCAACCTGTATTTATGTTCTGAGGGAAGGAGGGCAGTAGTCAAATTGAAGATTATATCCATGCACATCTGAGTTAATGGTGGTGCCCTGAACTGAAACAAGGGATGTGGGAGATGTAGCATAGTTAGCAGATGAGTTTGGTTTGGGAATGTTAGCTTTGAGCTACCTGCAAAACATCCTGGTAATGCTGTTCAGTGGACAGTTGGTAATACCAGTCAGAAATTCGGGAAGGAGTCAGAACTGAGGGCATGGATTTGAGAGTTATTAGGTTGTAGGTGGTAATAAAGGCATGGGAATGGAACTTTAGCAAGAGCTGAGGGTAAAAAGAAAGGAGGGCCAATGATGAAATTCTAGGGGTTGACTAACTTTTGAGGACTGGGAAGAAGAAAAATCAGTAACAAATAATGAGAGCAGTTGGGAGGAGCAGAATGTGGAACCCATGAGAAAGAACAATTAATAGTGGCAACTGCCACAGAGATCTGGCAAGAGAAAGACTGAAAACTTGGCAACTAGGAGTGACTGGTGACTTGAGCAAGAGCTGTTTGTTTCAGGCAAAATACAGAATGTAGTCATTTGAGGAGTAAATGGCGGGCATGGGGAAGGGACTTAGGATAGGATGCCGAGGATTCTTTCCAAAAGGTGGGAAAGTAGGAATTCCTGGCTGCACACCCTAGTAGGAGAAAGCTGTCTTTTAAGAATACAGCTGGACTAAAGCATTTGATTCAAAAGCTGAAAGTGTCTGTAGGCATTGTGTGCAAAGGATACTGAACTACCTGAGCACTGATACACAGATTGCCAAATGTCACCAAGGGCCTGGCTGGGGTTGGAGATGGTTCCTTTAGTTTGGCAATAATGGCATGGTTGTATGATTCTCTCCAGTGGTCTCCAGCCTCCTGGGTGTAGGAGCCAGGATGCCGAGTGACTGGCTTGATCACAGTTGTATCCTGGCAGGGTAGTTGTGGCAGAAGGACAAGAGGTGAGGATATTGGGGATTGTGGTCTACAGGATTGGACCTAGACTGAGACAAAGTAGAGCAGGCAGGTCGAGTGGGGAGGGGGTGGAGATAGAGACAGAGGGAAAATAGAAGGGCTAGAAAGTCCAGTGATATCTGAAGAATGGTAGGGTGCAGTTAGAGATGGTTGTGTAGAACTTCAGAATTACTTGGAATTTCAGAATTTAGAATTTGGAGAGATGAAAGATCCGGGGTGTGCTTATGTGATTAGTGGATGAAATGGAGGATAGAGACATAGGTGAAGGTTAGATCTTTGAACTTAAGAAGTGTAGCCCCATTCATACTGATGTTCCCCTACCTCTGGAAGACAGATGAAGATTGAAACCAGGGAATCCAGTGAGTAATCAGGAATTGGTAGATAACAGTTACACGGAGCAGAGAGAGCTGGATGTATGAAGCTCAAAGGAGCATGGGCATTGCATGAAAGGGGGAAGGCATATCCTGAAGGCCATAATGGTGAGTTAGGAGAATGCCAGACTGATTCTGGTGGAGCCCTTCCAAATCCTGGCAGCATCCAAGCTGTGACCACTGGAATAAACTGGAAGTCATGTGCACTGGAGGAGAAGAAGTTAAGGAAGGCCCCAGGGGAACAGTCGGGTCATCTGCAATAGCGATAGGTGATGGGGTGGAAAGGGACCTCATAATGCCTAATGAAAGAAGCCTGAATTGGTTTTGGAACTCTCGGAAGTAATGCAATATAAATTTAACATACAAAGTGTATATTTGTTCCCACTAAGAGCTATATATTTCAGTAGCAAAAATAACAAAATTATATTGTTATGATTTCTGTGAAAAATGTAATTTAATATTTGGAACAGCTTCTTAATCTGTGTTTAAAAATTATGTAGGTTTGTATTTTAGTTGGGTTTCTAGCATTTTATAAATAATATTTTTAAAGTATGAATGCTAATATTTATGTGTGTGGGTTTGTTTTCTTTTTTAAACAGGTTCTTAATCAAGAACCAACTCTATGGATCCAGGACAGGTTTATCCCATGGCCTGCTCTGAACAGCGTGTTGTCCAATAGAAGATTCCATTGGCAAACCGTCTCTGTTGCCTTATAGAGCAAGCAAAGAAGATGGATCGACTGAAGAACCATCTGCCTGTGTGCTTTCTACCTACTGTGCCCTTTTTAATCCTAGTATCCACTCTAGCGGCTGCTAAGAGTGTGACTAATAGCACTTTAAATGGCACTGACATTGTCTTGGGCTCTGTGCCTGTAATCATTGCCAGAACTGACCATATCATAGTCAAGGAAGGGAACAGTGCCTTGATTAATTGTAGTGTTTATGGTATCCCTGAGCCACAATTCAAGTGGTATAATTCCATTGGCAAGCTGCTGACAGAAGACGAGGAGAAAGGAGGAGGTAGGCTTTCAAGTTGTATCAAATATCATAAGATATAAACATGGACTTTGGAACCCTCACTCTGAATGTTAGTTGTTCCTATTCAAGTGATTTAAGGATCTCATTTTGTCTTCTTTCTCTAAGGCAAGAGGGAGAAATATATATTCTTAAGGATTCGAATCGCTAATTACTTCATAGTTTGCACTTTTTGACTTGGAAGACAGGGCAAACATAAGTCTTAAAACGCCTCTTGGAATTTTGTAACATAGTGCATACAAAATGTTATAGGGACGAATGTAAAATGGATTTTCCATAAGTATATGTTCCATTTATAAGGGAGTTTTATTTTGTGTCATGGAGCTGGGTCCAGTAAACAATATAGCAGGTGTTTATGGTTAAATGTCAGTTTAATTCATTGACTGTGGATTTAAAGACCACACTTCTTAAAACACGTCTCTGTGCAAGGTTCTCAGCCACGACTTGAGATCATTCTGTGTTTCTGAAGACCTGGCTGAAGTTTCTAGATTGTTGCAGCTGAGGCCAAGACGGAAGATTCAGTAGCAAGAAATAACATGTGGCAATAGGGGAATGCTTAGTTTTTAATGAGTGCGTTTCTGGCCAAAAAATGTGAATCACCTACATAAGCACTGAGCCTGCTTCAGGAAAGACTTCGGCCAGAGAGAGGATTGACTGGGTCATTGTGAATAACTACACTTCTTGTTTTAGCTGTGAGAAGTACTTGTCTGAAAACCCAAGCCTGAGCTAATTGACCTGAAGGAGTTAATGTACTTTCTAAAGCATTTACTGTGTGAAGTAGGGGTGGGGGAGTAAAAAGATCATTGTTCTGAAGTAGCAGCTTACTAGTTTCTGTCACCTTTCATTCATGTTGTACTTCCCATCCACAGCCCTTTAAGCAATGAATAATCCCCAGAGAGTTTCTGCTCCAAGAAAACCTACGTTTTTAATCTCTTTCCTTCATTTTATCTCACTCTGGAAAAGAATGGAAGCTAATACCTTATGTCTCCTTAGGAGCTGAGCAAATGGAGTTTTCTTGCCATTACATACTTGTGGCTCACCGCTGTGTCCCTCATGGTTAAGGCCACTAGCAGTCCAACTACCTGGGATCTGGGGTTTCATTGTAGCACTCTCACATTGCTTTGAATTAACCATTCAGAGATGTACAACATGACAAAGCTTCCTCCCTCCAGTGAAAATACCACATGTTACATGTATGTCTGTCTGTTTAATTTGGTAGAGTGGACCTCTATGCCCACCGCGTAAAATTTTGAGGCCATAGAATTTTTAAATTGGAAGGGACTTAGAGACAGTGTAATCCAAATCTCTTCTTCTACCCACATTTTCCCGAAGTCCCAGTTAGTTAATGGCTGTGACTAGAACCTTCACTAGTGACAGTGAGAAGAAGAGACACTACCACCCCCAGCCCACAGTTGGTTTCCATCCCTACCATTCCTTCCTCACAGACTCCAAGTCAAAAGCAAGTGATCCCACACTTGTGAAGGGGGCAGTAACCATGGTAACATATACACACTCAAGTCCCCGTACTCTATCAGATCCTTCTGCGAGCTGGGCCGCCGCGGGGAATAACAAGGGAACTGAATTGAGGGAACAAGGACTCCAGACCTGTTCACATCTACCTTTCACATGGACACTGAAGCACGGGTCATCACTGGTACCAAGGAGCTGGGGCACTAAACCCCTGAGTCCTAGAGAGGGAGACACTGTGGGAACCACAGTGCTGGGGCCTGAATTTCAGTTACCACATTTTGATTGCAGTCCTAAAGTAGGGCCTAGCTGCTTCAGAGAGATCACATGTTGCCTCAGTTGAAAAGGTCGTTCTAACTATTAATGCGGGCTTGGCAAGCACACTCTGTACCTGCCTTCTCGATCTGTGTCTTAGGAGGCTGGACTAGATGGAAGCCACATGGCTCGATTTCCTTTTGTTCTGTGGCACTCAGGTGGTCCATAGTAGCAGACTGCAGAAGCCCAGAACCCCAGAACCGGGGGAAGCCAGCAAAAGCCTTTGTGGCACAGAGAACTGCTCCATCAGAACCCAGCATTTGTATTGTGTTTGCAGCCAGCAGTCTTGCTGATAAATCAGTTAGCCGTTTTCAAATCTCATAAGGAAGATGCACTGCAGATTTTTAAAAAGAACTCATATGATACTAGTACTTGATGTTCCAGCTCAGCCTTTGTACTGCAGTGCATAATAATAGTGATTCCAGAATGTCAGGAACACAGGCAATACACAAAACACTGTACCTCACAACCAAGCAAGACATAAGAAATAGCAGAAATGACACTCCTCGTCATGAAATATTAGAACTTCAGTGCTCAAATGGCCTATCAGAGGACCCATAAGTCTTTAACTCTTTCTTTCTGATGGGGAAAATGCCCATATTATAACCATGGACAAAAATTTCAGTTGTCAGGCTAATAGTCTAGAAGTTTAAATGGAGCAGTGTTTCATTATAACTCAACAAAGAGGTGATTGAATGAATATAGTATGAAAAATGATGCTAATATCCCAGAACATTACCTAGATACAATAGACTACTGTTAAAACCAAACTAAAAAAACTAATGTAATTTTCATTAACAATCCCAACCATTGATTAAGCCCTCGTATACCAAGTTACAGATACCATTTCTGATCCTTACAGTAAGCATGACGGGTAGATATTATTAATCCTCATGTATACAGATGAGGGACCAAGTGAACAGAGAGGATATTACACGGCCAGAGTGTGGACAAGCTAGTATTTATTCTCCCTCTGTGTTCAACCAGCATCTGCTCACTCTTTGGGTCTTGCTAGGTGAAAAATGTTGAAGAGCATCCAACCCAGACTGAGCGAATGAGAGAAGCCTTCCTGGATGGAAAATGCATGGTAATCACCCACATCAGTTTCAGTGTCAGGATATGTGCTGTCACGTGTATATGTCACACACACACACAAAGCATCAAAATCACCTGGTGACTCGATCTAGGAGCACATCACCATTCATTGTGTGATTAGGAAGGACCAACTTCATTTCTCGTTTATGCTGACAAAGTGAGAGAGCTATTCATGCCAGCCCTGCCGGTCCTGGAAAGAGTGGGGCTACTGCCCGTCACTGGTGGGAGCGTCAACTGCTTCACTGCCCTTCCCTGCTGCTCATTCCTTCAAGTCCAGAGGATCGAGACAGGCTAATGTGTAATCTGTCTCTGGAGGAGGACTTTTCTTTTTCTGGCTGTTCACCAAAAGACATGTTTTGGGGGTAGTCCACCACCCATATTACAGAAATAGCTCAGAATTCCAATAACATGCATAACCACAAATGACCACAAAGTCCTTTTGCTTGAGGTGAGTAGAAATAAACAGTTGTCAGAAAGTATTATGAAAAAAGTGCCAGTTATTTCAGGTACTAATTATCCAGCGTATTTTTGCCATGGCTTCGTACTCTGACTTTAAGCCATTTAAATGCACATTAGCACCTTTGATGATAAATAACGAGCATTTCAGGAAAGTCAGCCAGCAGAAGCCTTGCCAAACACCTCTGCCTTGTTAGCGATTAAGTTTGAAATTCTTCTTCCAACTTAGGTTTGAGACTTCTGTGGATTGGTTCTCCACACCCTTACAGCGTTCTTCCACCAAAAATAACTAAAGACTGTCTTTTAAAGTAAAACATGCACAGAGTAAATGGAGCCAAAGTGCACAAAGTTCCCAATTGTCACCTCTGCTACTTTAGCGTTGTGGAATTCATTATTACAGGTTTTGGTTTGTTTGTTTGTTTTTGTTTTTAAAAGAAAGAGCACTCACATGTGCACACCAGTAGTGGAGGGGCAGAGAGAGAGGGAGAGAATCTCAAGCAGGCTCCACGCTCAGCTCGAAGCTCCATGGTTGGTGGGGCGGGGGGAGGGGAGGCACGATCTCATGACAGTGAGATCATGAACTGGGCTGAAATCAAGAGTTGGTCACTCATCCCCCTGAGCCACCCAGGAGCACCATAAGTTTTGCATTTATTTATTTATTTGCATTCATCTCCACTTTTCACATTTTTGGAATAGACTATAAAATGCCTGTTCACTACTTCTGCAAGGGACAACAGCCTGTGCCAGCCCTGTTTTCAGACTAGTTAGTATATGACCTCCTTACTTAATGCACGTCTAAGAAGGGTCAGTTCCCACAGTAAATATAAATCATCCTTTACCTCTGAGATCAGTGTGAAGTAGTGCATTAACTACCGAAAATATGCTGAATTCTTCTTTTAGTAGATTAAATATCTGAGATGAAAAATCAACTTACCAAAGGCATGAAATAAAATTAGTGTAATTAGGAATACATTACTGGAAATCCCACAATAGCCTTTCCTTGAGTAAGTGCCTTAACTCCTCTGAGCCACAGTTTTTGTAAGATAGAGAAAATCCTTTTTTATTAGCAGGTGGGGCTGAACGTCTTGAATAAACTATTGTTTATTAAACATTTTGCACAGTGACCTGGAACATGTCCAGCTGTCAGTAAATGGCAACTGCTGCTATTGTTATTGGTAATATCGCCCTATATTTTGGCAGCCATAGATTCCAAGTGCCTAAATCTCTATTTCATAATCTAGTGTGTTTTGAAAAGACAGGAAATAATTTCCTGGGTAATTTCTTATTCTCTATCTCAATCTCTCAACCTTAAAAACACTGAATTAATATAAAAAAATTTATAGCCCTTCAAAGTTATTTGAAATTTCAGGCTGCCTGGGCAGCTCAGTCAGTTAAGCATCTGACTCTTGATTTCGGGTCAGGTCATGATCTCACGGTTTTCAGGTTTGAGCCCCGTGTCAGCACAGAGCCTGCTTGGGATTTTTTTCTCTCCCTCTCTGTGTGCCCTTCCCCTGCTTGTGCTCATTCACTCGCTCTCAAAATAAATAAATAAACTTAAAAAAAAAAAGTTATTTGAAATTTCAAAACAATGTTGAGACTGCCGTGGTAGCAAGTTTGGAATCCTTTCCTTCATCAGAGGCTTCCCCTTGCCCCACCATCACTCCTGAGTACACAGGACCTGTTGATATCCAACATGCTTCTATCTCTGAATAAGCAGTGAGCGTATGTGGACATTACTAAATGTGTTATACACAAGATGAACTTTACATCTGCCTAACTCAGTGGTTCTTGGCGGGGGCCTGTGTTGCACCCAGAGGACATTTGGCAAAGTCTGGAGATAAATTTTTGGTTGTCATAACCTGGCGGAGGAGGGAAAGGAAGTGGGGGAAATTATGCTACTGGTATCTAGTAGGTAGAAGGAAGGAATGCTGTGACACATCCTTCAATGCACAAGATAAACCCCTACAAAGAATTACTCGGCACAAAATGTCAATGGTGTCAAAGCTCAGGGACCCTGATCTAACCCAAAGAAGCACTCCTCTGCTAACTAAAGAATCATTCCAAAGTAGATCATGAGGTCAGTTGTTTGAACCCATTATGTGTTCTTTCATAAAAGTAGTTTAAGTTATTATGGCTCATTTTCCAAATTGATCCATGTCAAGGGCCAACCTGATAACTAACCACCATTTATAGTTTTTCTTGGATGAGTTATGCTCCATTTGGGATATGAACTCAGAGTGCTATAGTCTTAGCTGTGAAAAGACCCTTCTGGATCCACCTCAGATAAGGATGACAGCTGAAATTCCCAAAATGGAAGTCATTTATGTGAACCCAGCGTAGGGTGCCCTTGTCTTGGAAAACCACCTGTAGCTGTTCTCAGAAAAGACTTGCTAGCCTGCGTGGAATTACTTGGCACTAAAAATTAAGATCACCAGATCCAGTTAGCTGGAGGGTCATATGTTTCCTTTGCCAGGAAGTGAAAAGACAGTAGGTAATCTTTTCAGATATTATTTATACCTTTAAGCAGAGCGTAACTCCAGGCTATGAACAGCATAGCCTTCCACCCCCACCTTCCTGAGCTGAAAGCTGAACTAAGCCTGTATTATCCCAGGCCACCTTTACTCCACATGATGTAGGAACTAGCTTGTTAGAGCTGGCCTGGTAGCCTCTGAAGAGGTCTCTTGGGAGGATTGGGGGAGTGGTGCATAAGAGCCCTTACGGCTTGCAGTGTTTGTAACCAGAGTCTGCAGTGGCTTCACGGAGCCGTCATCTGCTGCAGAAGCCTGTAACAGGTGCAGCCATGCAGTGCTAAATTTGTTTTCAATTATGTTTTGTAAAAAGGCATGGATCCTTTCTCTTCAGTGGTCTGTTTTTCACATATTGGAGGATAAGTACCACATTTATAGACACCTACACACACGTGCATCTAGTTCTTATTTGAAGACTCGATTCGATGCGATATTCAGGTGAATCTTGTACTTCATTTATGTTTACCTAAACATTTATTGGAACTCTTACCGCATGAATTTTTTAAATTTATTTTAACTTTTTAAAATGTTTGTTTATTTTTGAGAGAGAGAGAGCAGGGTAGGGGCAGAAAGAGAGGGAGACACAGAATCTGAAGCCTCCAGGCTCCAGGCTCTGAGCTGTCAGCACAGAAGTCGAACGCTTAACCGACATGAAAATTTTTAAAGTTGGCTTCAAGAAAATAATGTATTGGGGCACCTGGGTGGCTCAGTCTGTTAAGCGTTGACTCTTGATTTCAGCTCAGGTCATGATCTCGCGGTTCGTGGGTTCAAGTCCCATATTGGACCCTGCACTGAGCCTGCTTGGGATTCTCTCTGTCTCTGCCCCTCCCTCACTTACTCTCTCTCTCAAAAGAAATAAATAAACTTAAAAAAAAAAAAAAGAAAAGAACCTACTTGTTTTGGCCAGTTGAAATCTCCTCCTTAAAAACCATAGGTATGTAAAGCTCAAGAGCCTAAGTACCTCACTGGGATTGTGAACAGAGTTTTAAATTTTTTTTTTCAACGTTTATTTATTTTTGGGACAGAGAGAGACAGAGCATGAACGGGGGAGGGGTAGAGAGAGAGGGAGACACAGAATCGGAAACAGGCTCCAGGCTCTGAGCCATCAGCCCAGAGCCTGATGCGGGGCTCGAACTCACGGACGGCGAGATCGTGACCTGGCTGAAGTCGGACGCTTAACCGACTGTGCCACTCAGGCGCCCCTGTGAACAGAGTTTTAATCTTTTCATGCCACTCACTGGGGACATAGACAAACCATACATCAGCTTATTTACACATTCACAGAAAGGTATCTCCAAAGAAAAAAGAAATCCTTATCTTCGAATAAGTAATTTGGGGGAAATTCTAAGAGCTTCGTATTTGGGCATAATTTTAATTTCTAATGCTCCATGATCCTCAGGAAAAGCTGGAGAAATTTAGGATTGTAGTAGACATGGTGTTTGAAGGAAGCTGTAATTATAGTATCTTTGTAGGTTGTGTTCTCACTTTCCTTATGATTCTTTAGTTCCAGAATGTATCAATGCTGTTCGTTTCTATACAGCAGTAATGTGGTCAGAAGTCGTTTGCATGAGCCATAGTTCTGATCTAGTGCCATACACTGGCTACACACTGAGCCACAGTGACTCCCATCATATGACTGTAGCCATATGAGGCTGCTGATCTGCTTCTCTCATTACTGGACAGGGTCTACCTGACCCTGACACTGTCCTATTGACATGACATCGTAGTGTCTGGAGCAACTTGCTCTTCCATGTGTGTGTGCCCCACAGTGAGCACGGTGGTACCAGGTCAGCCACCTTCCTGGCTTGGGACCAAGGTTATGGCTTCTCCCAGAGAATGTTGGCAGGAGGGGAAAGTTCTGGAACCATGTCCCTGTAGAAAAACTATCCTGAAAAGGAGATTTTTCTCATTACTTTGATTTTCTTATATTCGTTAATATTTTTTCAGTCAATTTAGGCTTGTCTGATTTGAGAAATTTCAAGAAGTCTACAAGTAGGTCATAGACTACATTCATTTTGAATTTTGACAGATGCCTCCATATCAACCTTCCAAAGGTTTTACCAACCTGACTCCCCACTGCCACGTGTGTAAGCATCCCTTACCCTGTTCTCTCAGCAACATAATATATAATCAGTGTCTTCCCTCTTTTTCTGGTACTCTGAAAGGTTGCAAGTTATGTTTTGGGGGGCGGGTGAGCAGCTCAGTCAGATAAGCATCTGACTTTGGCTCAGGTCATGATCTCATGGTTCGTGAGTTCAAGCCCTGAGTCAGGCTCTATGCTGACAACACAGAGCCTGCTTGGGATTCTCTGTCTCCCTCCCTCTACTCCTCCCCTGCTCACACTGTCTCTCTCTCTCTCAAAAATAAACTCTTAAAAAAGTTATGCTTTTTATAGTTAGACACTATTCATATTTCTTTTTTCTGTGAATTATCCATTCGTATTCTTTCCCCATTTTTTCTTTTGAGTTATTTGTCTTGATTTATAGGAGTTTTTTTATGTTTTATACCTAGTAAGCATTTGTCTGTCAAATATTCATAATTTTCTCCCACTCTGTCATTTGCTTTTACTTTTACTTAGTATGACATATTTTATTGTGTAAAAATTTTAATTGTGGAGAAATCTAATCTATTATTGTTTTCCTTTATAGTTTCTGGGATTCTTGAAATGCCTAAAAAGACTTCTTATCCCTAGTTTGTAAAAATGTTTTTATATCCTCTATTAACTTTATGCTTTTTAAAAATATTTTTTAATGTTTATTTATTTTGAGAGAGCATATAAGCAGGGGAGGGGCAGAGAGAGAGAATCTCAAGCAGGAACTGTGAGATCATGACCTGAGCCAATATCAAGAGTCTGACACTTAACCAAGTGAGCCATCCAGGCACCCTAATTTTATACTTTTAATTTACATTTAGATCTTCAGAATACTTGGAATTTATTTTTATGTATCACATCAAATAGGAACATAACTTCATTTTCATTTTTCTTTTAAATGAATGGTCCGTTATCCCAGTATTCTTTCCCTGCTGATTTAAAATATCTTCCTTATTTTTAAAATTCCCATGCTTACCGGCATCTGCTTCTGGACTTTCGGATTTTCTTCACTGGTTTAGTCAGGGGTCAGAGAAGGTTTCTCAGGTAGCGAGGTGACAGCGAGGTGGTGTCTGAACTGGGCTAAGAAGGGGTGAGGCAAGGCTTGGAGGCGGGAGGGAGGAGAGCTTTCCAGGCAGAGAGGAAACCTGTGGGAAGGTCCTATGGCAGCTGTAAGAAATGAAATAAGGCCTGTTTGTCAGGGGGAAGTCCTGTAGGGTGAGGGGTTCCTGTTCTCCCACAGGATAAATACAAAGCTCTTGAACATTCTGGCCCTGCATTCCTCTCCGGCCCTGTCCCCACCCTAGCCCTTCTTGGTTTTGGACATAGTTTGTCAGCTGCAGCAGCACAGCCTGGGTTCCCTCTATTGCTCCTATGCCACCTGCACCACCCAGCCCGCCCTCATCCTGGCCCGGTTCCCCAAGCCTCTCCAAGAAGCTGGCGCTCCCACCCCACTGCCCTGGGCCGGCACTTTGCCAAGTGAGCCACGGTCCTTTGTTGCCGTCTGCGTCCCTCCTTGGGCCGGATGGTTTTCTCAGTCGGGGATCCTGTCTAACTCATCTTTGTATTCGTACAGTCGAGCGTGGAACCTGCTGCAAACGCAATTTACTCAATAATGTTTGTTGACTAAACGCTTGAACAAGATTAAAAAAAGATCACTGCCCTTCTAAAAATGTCAGCTTGTGTGTGTGTGTGTGTGTGTGTGTGCGCAGCATAAAATACACACTGCAGTACAGCTAAGAAATAACATCTGTTAGCTTTTCTCTTTGCAAAGGAGAGACTGTCACCACACTACTTCTGCTCCCACGTGGGAGGTTTTCATGTGCGATTCTTGTGCCTGGAGTTTCTCGGGGAGACTGTGACAGATTCCTGGGCAAACTCTAGCAGCCCTTCTCCTACTGCATGTGTCAGTATTTTAGGGTGAAGCCTTCAGGTGAGGGTCACCTTACAGGACCAGAGTGGATGACGGGAGGTGGAGGAAGGGCTTTCGAAGGGTTACAATCTGAGCAAGGCACAGGGCATGTATTAGTGAATAACTGTCAAGGGCATTAGGGAAATGTTTTAATCTTTGGTAATCTTTGGTAATATATTCAGAAAGTCACGGTTTAACATCCGCCTCTTTATTTCCTCCAGAATCGTTGCATGTAGATCTGACTCGGCATCAGCTGCCGACATTTTAGGTTTTTATCTGTGCTAAAGTGATGCGGCTTAGTGAAAATTCAGCACAACTTTGACATGCCCAGTTACCGTCTAAAATACACGAGAACAGCACTGTATACGCACTTCATGAAGAGCACTGATGGTTTCCTATGACAGTCATTGTGGGTGTTCTTGTTTTCTTAAGTAAAGTTAAAGCTAAAGCCAGGACCCTTCCAGAATGAGTCTCAGGGCAAGATATTTGTAGACTGAGGCGAATGGTAATGTGCAAGACAGAAAACGTTCTCAAGATGATCCCAGCTGGATGGGTTCTATATGGAAATTCTTCGTGAGCCTGGGTGCAGAGCTGATGTGGGAGGACCACAAAGTGCAATCTATGCCATCTTCGTTGTTTTCAGGGCTGCATCTGGTAGTAGAACACACAGAAATCTTTATTTTTCACTAACCAGCGGTCAAGCGGAGACTGAGAGGAAGTAGGTAGAGTCTTAGTATCAGCCTTTAAAAAAGAAGTGATACAGACTTACATCACCTTTGAGGTGATAACCTTAGCTCCTGTGACATTATAGTCTTTGGAAGGGGCGTGTGTGTGTGTGTGTGTGTGTGCACATACGTGTGTGTCTGTTGGCTACCAAAGACTTTCTTTGTGACCCATAACAGAATACAGTGATCACTAAAATTATTATTTAGGTGTGAAGAGAAGCTATTCATAATACCATCAGATACCTGCCTTCTTAGTTTAGTGGTCTTTTCTGCTCTTCTGCTACTCCCAGGTTCAGACTACTTTGGAGGTAATTCCTCCATAAAAGGAACGGCCATGGGAGGTTAGGAGTTGAACAATTTGACCCTTACCATTCCCCATATAAATAACCTCACCTCACCTTCTTCCATCCTGGTTCCTGTTATATTTTCCAACAAAAGAAAGAAGGTAAATTTGAGAAACTCCTACAAGTATAGTCTGTAATTTTCTGGAACCAAATACCTTCCATATCCATAATAAGTTTCCAGTCAACTCGAGTTTGCCTATGCCCGCTGTAGTCCACCTTTATGAAACATGCCCATGTTAAAAATATAAATTGATAATACATTGATTCCGTTGCCCCAGATTATTTCTACATTTGGACAAACCTGCAGCCGAAGTATCAAAACCACGTTCAGGGAATGAAGGGAGTGGAAGGCCTGCCCAATCTGAACGAGAGAAGATTTCACAGACTGGGTGCTTAGGTTTGTCGGTTGACTCACATTCACAAGAAACCAAAAATTCACTAGATTTTCCAAACCAGTGTTTTCTACTCTTGGGGAAAAGACACTGACCGAATTGTTAGAAAAGGGTTACTTGGGGACACTAGGAACCACTCTTCACAGATGTTCTTTCAGAAAGAGTAATAGGACAGCACCTACAAGAGGCATCCTGCTAGATCCAGCGTGCCTAGCAGGTAGGAGGGGCCACAGGTCCCCAGAAGGCACCTCACCGCTCCACCCTAGCTTCCTTAAGGATGTTCCTAGGAGTAGAAGATGCTGGAATGAAGAAGGCCCTCTCTTGCTTCAGTCCATAGTGCCCTGAGACTGTAGTCACTTACGTGTTCACAAGTTTAAAAGGGGGGGAGGAGGGGAACAAGTTGCTTGTTGCTTTTGGGAAATATCAGATTTTTAAATAGAATTAGAAGTCACTGCCAGAAGAAGAAACAAGTGAAAATACAATTCGATAATAGGTACTTAAAAGGAAAACTACATGTTGAACTGCTCCATCTCTCAGGAGAGGCTCCTCTAGTTGGCTTGTGGAGCCGGAGTGCTTTTATGGAGAAATATCTCCCTGTCTGCTTCTCAGAGCTCCCAAGAGAACTGTCCTGGACCCTTCCATCTCTATAGGACAGTATAGGGAGGTGGTAGGCTTTCAGAAAGCCTCAGACCCAGGACCTAGAAGCCAAACCTCTAATGACCTGTGGGTACAGAGGCAGACAAAGAATGAATCCCAATGAAAGAGTTTCCCCTGATTCAGAACTTCATCCCTGGGGCAACACTAGCTCCTTTTCAGGCCAGAGAAGGAAATAGAACTGCACTTATCAACATGCATTCTCCATTATGTGAGGCTTATTTTCGACTTGATGGGTCTATAATTTATTTGCAAGGCTAAAACATTAAATTGGTATTAATTCATACCCAGCCTCTGAATGTTCACATTGTTAGCTTGTAACTTTTAAGTACTATAAACAATTCATCATAAATTCTCAAAATTAATGACATGTTATGCTTGAATTAACTGAGGTCATACAAGGATAACTTCAACCTCAAATATGAGAAACCCAGGTAAACAATTATAATTTAATTGGCTTACTCCAGACTTTATGTTGATCCTAAAATACTTTATATTCTTAGAAGCATTAAACTCCCTCAATGAACATATATATTCAATAGCGTCATGCTCGTGGGCAGGTTAGAAAACCAGATGCTATGTTTAAGAAATTCTTTAATAAGAGCGCAGTATTTTCCAGATTGTTTATTTTTCCTACTTTTCACGAGGCTGTAGAATTACGTAGCATGGCTTGGGGGTTAAGAGTATAGCCTTTCGACCCTGAGTTCATCTGCTCTCCCACTTCTTCCAAACTGGTGACCTTGGGAAGGTGGGCTAATCTAACCGTGCCTTAGTCTCTTCATCCTGTGAAATGGAGCCGGTATGAGTACCAACCTCACAGAGTCGTTGTGGAGATGAAAAGCATTAACGCACATCACTGTGTCACTGGCTGCCACATAGTAATTGTTTACTGTCAGTATCAGTAGCAGGAGTAGCAGTGGCGGCAGTAGATGTTTTTAGTAATGTGAGAGTTTGTAGACACTTTAATATGACCTGTGTGTCCTCGGTTGAATTTTCCCCCCTTCCTTCCCACAGGAAAATGGCAGATGCATGACAGCGGCCTCCTGAACATCACCAAGGTGTCTTTTTCAGACCGAGGTAAATACACATGTGTTGCTTCTAACATTCATGGCACTGTGAACAACACGGTGACCCTGAGAGTCATCTTTACCTCTGGAGACATGGGCGTCTACTACATGGTCGTCTGCCTTGTGGCCTTCACCGTTGTCATGGTCCTCAATATCACCCGCCTGTGCATGATGAGCAGTCACCTGAAGAAGACCGAGAAAGCCATCAATGAGTTCTTTAGGACAGAAGGCGCAGAGAAGCTGCAAAAGGCATTTGAGATTGCCAAGCGGATCCCCATCATCACCTCAGCCAAAACTCTAGAGCTTGCCAAAGTCACCCAGTTCAAAACCATGGAGTTTGCACGCTATATCGAAGAGCTTGCCAGGAGTGTGCCTCTGCCTCCCCTCATTATGAACTGCAGGACCATCATGGAGGAAATCATGGAGGTGGTCGGGCTTGAGGAGCAGGGGCAGAATTTTGTGCGGCACACTCCAGAAGGCCAGGAGGCCTCAGACAGGGATGAGGTTTACACAATCCCAAACTCCCTGAAGAGAAGTGACTCCCCCACTGCTGACTCGGACGCCTCATCGCTGCACGAGCAGCCTCAGCAAATTGCCATCAAGGTGTCTGTGCACCCACAGTCCAAAAAAGATCACGTGGATGACCAAGACGGTGTGCAATTTGAGGTCAAAGATGAAGAGGAGACAGAACCGTCAGCCGACCATTCCCCGGAAACTGCAGAGCCTTCCACGGATGTAACATCCACAGAGCTAACGTCTGAAGAGTCAACGCCTATCGAGGTATTAGATAGAGTCCTGCCACCAGCTCACCTGGAAACTTCAGAGCCAGCAGTGGCACAGGACAGAAACACCTGCATTATTTATGAAAGCCATGTCTAATATCAACCATGAAAAGCTATGCATATCAAGAAAATCAGGGGCTGCTCCTTGTAGTGCAGATGTAGTACGCACTCGCCGCTAAGCCTTACCAGGAGACTCTCATCCCTTAGGTAGGAGTGACGCCATTTTAAAAGGGGAAACACCTGAGTGCAGTTTATGACATGACTGGAATTTCCCCCACAGTAAAGGATGTGAGAAACATCAGGGTGCAGAATTGGTCATACTGGACGGAAGGTGTCTGTCCATACGATACGAATTTTAGAGGCTCTTCTCTGCCAAATAACCTTAATGGGTGATGCCCTTTTGTCAAAGAGAATATTACTATAAGATATTCTGAGTTCAAGAGCCCTGTCCAATGCACACCGCATTGCTTTTCCTTTAAAAAAAATTATAGGTCTGCTACAATAGCAAATGCACGTACATGGGTTTGTTGCACTTTCTTCTCAGTTTTATTCCTTTCACTGTTCCTTTATAATGGAGTAGTTGTTGTTACATTAATACTAATTGCTCTTTCCGGTTTGGTCCCTTTGCCACTTTGTCCTTATTTTCCCCCTAGAATACTTACCTCAGAGGCTTTGGTATCAGTCACTGGTGCCAGGGCTGATACCTACAAGTCACCTGTAATGTTCCCGAGTAGTTACTAGGCTCATTATTTTTGTCACTACCCAGGCCTATGTTCATACATCACTTTTTTTGTTTCCAACAAAGCTGCTATTGTGAAACTGAGAAAAATTTTGCCCAGGAATAGCACTTTATTAGCCAAAAACAAATGTGTTTACCTGTCCGATTCTGAGAGCCTTTTGGTGGAGGGAAATTATAAAAGGTCGAATATACCTGTATTACCCATGAAACCTGCTCTCTGTGTGTAACATCATCTTACAAACAAAAACTGATTATCTGGAAAATGTATTGCTTCTGAAGACAGCAGCATATGATGAATCCCTGTAGGTTGTAGAATATTGACTTCCCAGAAGGGCTTGGAGGGCCATATGCCATCGAGTGACTCAAACACTTAATTCAGGGCAGCAAAATAAAGATCTGTGAAGTTGTGTAACCAGGTCCGCTTTGTGAACCACGTAGCTAACTTGTTGGTCTTGAAGGGGAGAGTGAAAGGTTGGAGTAATGACCTAGGGAACTGTGTCATCAAATTTCACGCCAAATTATTGAATTATTTTTTAGTCTCACAAGAAAGCAGTAATATGTGAGGCTGAATGATGTTATGGAAAGGAGAAAAAGTCAGTCTATGCAAAGGTCAACACCTTACCTGACTGTGCCAATAACTAGCTGCCTGGCTTTGGGCAGGTATGGGTCTCAGCTTCTTTATCTGTCAGAGGGGGCAGACTAGATAGGCTCTGAGCACCATTTAAATGGTCTCACTGTCTCACAGAACCACATCAATATCATCATGCTTGCTCTCTTTCCAGTTAACAGATTTTCACTTTCATCTCTGGGTTCAGCTAACATTTTTTATGCTGCCTTACTTACTCAAGGAGGATCAGTTTTAAATAATCATAGCATTTTAAGCAAGTTGTGGATCTCCTCTCCCAAAACATCATTAGGACCACTTCTATAGTTTAAATTTAACCATAGTGAGAATGAGTGGTATTTCATTGTCACTTAGAAGCAGGGGGAGTAACCTTAAAGTTGTTGTAGGGGTCATGGCCACATCAAGTGATGGGGTCGTGTTGTTGAAGGTTACATGGGCCACGTTGGTACTGAGGGAGCAGACCCAGATATTTAGTCCTCACTCTGTCACTATCTAGTAAGTGATCTCGAACAACTCCCTTCCCTTCTCTGGGGCTTAATCTTTTCCATCTGAAGAATATGGGGGTTGTGCTTGATGAGTCACAAGGTCCCTTCTAGCTCAGACATGTATTGTTTTACAGAGTTTGTAATCTCCCAAGATAGGTCCCTGCTGCAAGAGACAAACAACATTGCGAGCCAAAATGGGTACAGGAGATTGGATGCTTTTTGCTGTCCAAAATTTTACAACAAATGTATTTGGCTGTGCAGCTGAGGGCAGTGGGTTTGGCTTTAGGGGTAGCCTGACGGGCTTCTTTATTCATAGACAACCAGTGTGGAAGGCAATCTAACAAGACATGGAGTTTGGTTAGACAAACTTGTCCAGGAATGAACTGCTGGCATCTAGTTAGAAGGATCTGGGCGGGGGGGGGGGGGGGGGGGGGGGGGTCACATAAAGCAACTAGTAGTACAGCAGTCAAGAGAAAGCATGACTCCTATGTGGGCTCTCTGGATTAGGATTTTATGTATTTGGGTTGCAGAACACCTTTATCTCCAACTCTAAGAATATAAACATTTTCCACTTGCTATGGAGGTCAGCAAATTCTTACTACAGATCTCTATGCCCAAAACAACAACTGAAATTTAAGCTCATTTTGTGATATTGTGTGAACTTTTTTGCATTGTGTTCAGTTATTCCACCCAAACCCATGTGCAGATTTCCACATGGAAAGGCATCAGTTCTATCTAGACATTGATAAGAAATAAAAACTTTAAAATCAGCAGATTTTTAATGAAGCAGGAGCAGGAATTTATGACCAAAGAATGTTCCAGATTGGTCTTAGCTTCTTAAGACTGGGGAGATTATTATTATTATTATTATATAGATTTTTCCAAACTTTTCCCCTCTTAGGGCATCAAAAAGCTCTTGATAGAATCATAGCCAACCTAAAAGGAGGTTGGTTTACAATGGAGATTTCTCCTTCCAGAAATTCTACACTCTTCCTATCCATCCTACATCTTCTTCGTGAAATGAGAAAGGCTCTCTCCTTCTAGAATATAAAATGTAGAAGACCTTGTGACTTTCAGCTGATTTTTCAAAGATAAACTGCTCAGCTTCATAGAAATTCATAGACGTATGGCTGTATGTGTGTGTCCTTGTGTGCACGCATGAGCGTCAGGCTGTTTGGGGCAGTTTTAAAAGCTTAACGCTAAATCCCAAGCTACGTCCTTTGGGTCTTATGTAGTCATTCTCAACATCAGTCTCTAGTTTCTGAGTCATATCTCTAGCAACTTCTTTCCTTGAAATTCTGAAAATGATTCAGATACGTGTGCATATTTAATTCACTTAGATGATCTGTAAACTTGGATGGTATTTATTCTAAATGGAAAAAAACACAATTTTATACTGAAAATCTATGTAATTTATAATGGTTTTGTTTTATATATTATATTTTCATATCTTTAGGGCACATCTACTATTCTCATCTTTTTGTATATCATACTCAGCAAAAAGAAATACTAATACTTGACTAAAATCTCTAGGAACCAAATGTGATGTATAACGTATAGAAATTGCTCTAAAAATAGCTGAATGTTCTCACCCATCCCAAGCATTATGGTGCCATTACATCCAGAATGAGTTGTCTCAGATGTTTATGAGCATTCCTTTTTTCAAAACTAAGGCTAAAAGGTCTTGACATCCCACACAATGGATTCTGGAATCTCCTTCCTATCTTTATCTTTTTTATTGTTTGTTTCATTTTTAACTGTAGAAGTCTGTGTTGTTCAAGCTTGCCTTTGAAGGGCAAATGTGAGATAAGAAAGCAATTTGATGAAAAGACTGAATTGAACTCTGGCTATGTAAATTATTTAGTGGACTGCTGACATGTTTTAAGTCTAATGCTTAGATTGTTATTTATTGGTGATCTAGGGTCTGCTCAGCTCTTTAGCACACGAAGTAAACGTAAGGCACAAGAATATTTGCATGTTTTGAACAAGCACTCTCTCAGTGTAGTGCAGCCAACACAGATCTGCTTACCTGCAAAAACACCCATCCCAGCCATTGGAGAAACAGTTTAGGAGAGGCAAATCAGCCACCTTTTATTCGTAGATTGAAATCCAGTGTTGTTATCAGTGCTAACTCTTAAATGGCAGCCCCTGAGGTTCTGTTAACAGGGGATTTCCTGTCAGTGTTTCATTTGGTAAGAAAATGGAGCATTTAACTTATCTTTCAGATACTGTATTTTATATTCGGCACAGTTCAGCTACTGTTCTGTACCTATTTCACAGATCCTTTTGGCATTCCGTTAAGATTATAATCCCTGTTTCTATTCTTGCTTTTTAAACTAATTTACTGATACTCTTTAAACCTACCAAATCTCATTGTATGTTCACACACATCTTTTGAGCACCTGACATCTTCAAGACACTAGCCATTTTTACATTCACCTATTCATTTAAAAATCCCTCAGTAGATAACAAAATTCATTTTCCTAATGACTTTTTTAGGGTTTCTACAGTGATTAATCAGGTCTGGATTAAACAAATCAATGGTGGGGGATTGAAAATCAAAACAATTGTTTAATACATTTTCCAAAGGACTGAGTGTGTGTCTGTTATACAAGAAAATATCAGATGAGGGTGGTAATGATCTTTGAGATAGAGATATCATTTTGAAGGGGCTAATATTTAGAATACCACAATCAAAATTGAAGCTCTCAGAGAATGTAGAAAACAAATAGTTCTAAGAATATTCTGGCATAAATAGATTTTGTTTAACCAGTAATAAAAGCCTTCAGATGTAACTGTCAGACACCATAGAGCTGCTTACAGTGAGTTAGGGTCAAAGAAGATGTTTGCTTGCACTTATGTTTGGCTTGCTATATCTCTAGTTCTGGATGTCCTTTGTTAAAATTGGAAAATAAGATGAAAAACTTTATCTGGGCAGAAATGTCAAACTGGTGGATTTGTGAACTATAAATGTTCACTTTTTAAAAATAATTTAAAGATATAAACAAATGGCATTTAAGTTGATGTTATAGTAGCAAAACACCATGTGCTCCATCCTGTGTTTTGATCATTGCTTTAATAAAGGATTTGCGCAGGAGTGTGGATTTTGTGTCATGTCCCACCTGAAGGGCATGTGATTGTGGCATGTGATTTATTCTTTCCAATGATAGGAAATCCGTTACTCATTCTTTTTTTTTCTTTGTTTTTAACTTGTTTTATTTTTTTAAATTTACATCCAAATTAGTTAGCATATAGCGCAATAATGATTTCAGGAGTAGATTCCTTAGTGCCCCTTGCCCATTTAGCCCATCCCCCCTCCCACAACCCCTCTAGTAACCCTCAGTTTGTTCTCCATATTTGTGAGTCTCTTCTGTTTTTGTCCCCGTCCCTGTTTTTATATTATTTTTGTTTCCCTTCCCTTAGGTTCATCTGTTTTGTCTCTTAAAGTCCTCATATGAGTGAAGTCATATGATTTTTATCTTTCTCTAATTTCACTTAGCATAATACCCTCCAGTTCCATCCACGTCGTTGCAAATTGCAAGGTTTCATTCTTTTTGATTGCTGAGTAATACTCTATTATATATATACACCACATCTTCTATATACATTCATCCATTGATGGACATTTGGGCTTTTTCCATACTTTGGCTACTGTTGATAGTGCTGCTATAAACATGGGGGTGCATGTGTCCCTAAGAAACAGCACACCTGTGTCCCTTGGATAAATGCCTAGTAGTGCAATTGCTGGGTCGTAGGGTAGTTCTATTTTTAGTTTTTTGAGGAACCTCCATACTGTTTGCCAGAGTGGCTGCACCAGCTTGCATTCCCAACCAATTCTTTTCCCTACCTTTTGCATCCATGACGTATCTTGGGAGAAAAGGAAAAATCAAATAATTTTTTTTTTTAACGTCTATTCATTCTTGAGACAGAGACAGAGCATGAACGGGGGAGGGGTAGAGAGAGAGGGAGACACAGAATCGGAAGGAAGCAGGCTCCAGGCTCTGAGCCATCAGCCCAGAGCCCGACGCGGGGCTCGAACTCACGGACCGCAGGATCGTGACCTGAGTTGAAGTCGGACGCTTAACCGACCGAGCCACCCAGGTGCCCCGCAAATAATTTTTTTTTAACTACAAACTTTATCCAAATTCAGAAACCTTAACTCCATCCTAACAAACTTTATAGCAATGTATTTTTATCTGTTTCAGGAAATGATTTTTAACATGTTATATAAAGCATACTCTGGAGAATCAAAAAAAACCAGGAAACTCACATACCCAGAACATTCCACAGAAGGTATAAGTAATAGATCTGCGTAGACAATACCAAATCCAGGCCAAATTCAAAAAATGCTAAGTAGGTCCCTTTGACAATCAGCTTCAAAAACTGAATCCCTCTCAGATGAGATATGGGACACGTAAGCAAAACCAGATGGGACTACCAGATAGGAAAGCAAGACAAAAAGGGCAGAAACTAATTTACTGCAGACTAAAGAGACAAAATAACTGAGTTTTCCAATAAATTATACATGTAACTTAACATCCACAGGTTCTCCCAAGCAAAACAAAAAACAAAAAACCAGACTGAGTATTATGCTGGCATTAATGGAAAAATTAACAATCATATCATTATGAAAGAGAAAATAGGAAAGTTTCATGCTAACCAGGTAATTTTCACTGACGCCTATTTTCAGACCCAGAACAAATAGTTGCTAAATTTTTTTTTGCAGGTTTTGGAATGCCATGTTCTGCATGGGCCTTAATCAAAAGAGCTGTATACGGATTAATATTAATCTGCATGATTTTCAAAGAAGCCTACAGTCACAGAGTTGGAAAATCAATGTGAAGTTATCTAATTTACGTATCTTCTACAATGTGCCTACATGTAGTAGTTCAGCTCTGCTTGAAAATCTCTGACAAACGGGGAACTCGTTCCTCATAGCAGCATATTCCATTGTGGCTGGGTCTTAAGCACTGAGGCAAGAATTTTAAAAGTGCTACCACACTGGTCCTTGAGTTCCCTAAAGTCAAAAGTGTGAGTTAGTCCCGCCACAATAAAATTGTCTTTTTAGTGTCAACACAAAACTAAAATTGTAAATGTATTCATATAAAAGGATTGCAAAAATGCGGGATGCTCCTGATATGGCTAATTAACATGCCATGTGGCACACACCCTTTTGAGTGAATGGTTTCTGCCAGTGGGGGGGGTGTTAGAGGCAGAATTCAGGTGAATCAGGTGCTCGCCTTCCCAGCCCCTGAGATGTCCTAAGGCTACAGCTCACTGAATAAAGGGTGGTTCCGCAGAGAGAAAAAAAGCAAATCAACCAGCAGATGAATTGCCTCATTATATTAGTATACTTTTGAAAGACTATTAGAACAACTGAAAGAAGTGTATATATATGTTATTTTCAAAAAACAAATCTCTACCAGTGGGGTGGGTTTTCTGACAATTATTCATGTTTTAAGATTCATTATGGAATAGGAGTCCCAGTAAATTATGCACACACACACAAAAAAAATCACTCTAGCAAAATTAGAGGACTTTTTGTTCAATGCAGATGCTCTATAACATCTACTTCCTGAAGTTCTCCATGATTCCTATGAAGCTGATGTGTTAATAGAGACCCCTGAAGCGATTGGCACCTCTGGTTTTAGGTCTGATTGATTATTATGTCTACTGATGTCACACACTTCTTCCACCTTAGGCATATGGCAAGGTGAACAAAGTTCCCCAAAGCTTTAAGAAAAGTCCTTTTTTTTTTTAAACTAGGATTTTATTTATTTATTTTTAAGTTTATTTGAGAGATACAGAGACCGCGAGAGTGGGGGAGGGGCAGAGAGAGAGAAAAGAGAGAGAGAATCCCAAGCAGGCTCTGTGCTGTCAGCACAGAGCCAGATGCCAGTCTCGAACCCATGAAACTGTGAGATCATGACCTGAGCCGAAACCAAGAGTTGAACACTTAACCAACTGAGCCACCCACGTGCCCCAAGAAGATACCTAATTCTAACCATCAAGGTTTTTACACCAAAGGCAAAAATGACTGGACAAAGTGTGTCTGGACAAAGAGGTAGGACTCTCTGTCTTAGCTCTACAGAGGGTCCCTATTGTTGGGTGATGTTTCCCACACTCGTCCCTGTTGGCATTACCTCAGCTGTTCTGCCAGAGGACGAAGTTACTATGCTTGAAGTAAAATGCTGTATTACAGAACAAATAGAGTCCATGAAAAAAAAAGCATCTACCATGAAGTAGACACTTATCAGTTTAACATAAAAGAAGTAAATTTCAATGCCGGTTATGTTTGAAATTATTTTAAAACTGAAACATTACACAAATTATGACTTGGCATCATATTTGTAGAAATGTCTTCATCTGAAGAAGAGATTTGAAAGTGTTAACACCTTCAAAAATTGCAGAGGATTTAAATACATTCTATTTGTAGGAAATACGAAAAATGACAGCTGATGTGGAGCATCTGTGATCATTAATTTTTTTAATGTGCTGATTATAATGTTCCTAATTTTTTGGTCATCACAATAATTACTATGATTGATGATACTTCTGAAACCCTGCCAGATCTTGAAAAAAAAAGTTTAACCCCAAATTAAAAATATATATGTATTATTATTTTATCATGTTAACTATTCATTCCACAATGAGTTGTAGATGACTGAGTTAAATACACTTTACTGTCTGTGAGTCCTTTGAAATTGGAAATTGCTATGTTTCATACAAGCTCACTAACTCTGGATAATGAGACTACTTTATTAATCAGACAGTTTACTCCCAATCATTTGGAGTCAATGATAGATTTACAGTGTGATTAAAAAAGCAGAAAGCTGGATGATCTGTAAGTGCTTTTCTTAATCTGAAGCAAAAAAATGGAAGACATTCTGTTTATAACACAAGAATAAAACATTAATATGCTATGCTTCCAATAGACTGAATATTTGTGTCCATCCAAAATTCCTGTGTTGAAATCCTAATCCCCAATGTGATGGTTTTTGGAGGTGGGGCCTTTGGTAGGGGATTAGGTCATGAAGCATGACACTCTTATGAATGGCATTGGTGCCCTTATAAAAAAGACCCCATAGGAGCACCTGGGTGGCCTAGTCATTTGAGTGTCTGACTTTGGCTCGGGTCATGATCTCACGGTTTGTGAGTTCAAGCCCCACCATCAGGCTTGCTGGTGTCAGCACAGAGCCCACTTCAGATCATCTGTCCCTCTCTCTCTGCTCCGTCCCCACTTGTGCTCTCACAAAAAAAAAAAAAAAAAGCTCCACAGAACTCCCTCATCCCTTCTGCCATGGAAGGACACAGCAAGAGGACAGCTGTCTATGAACGAGAATGCAGACTCCCACCAGACACTGATCTTCCCCTCCCTTAATCTTGGACTTCCAGCCCCCAGAACATTAAGAACTAAATCTTTAGGGGTGCCTGGGTGGCTCAGGTTATGATCTCAGGGTTCGTGAGTTCAAGCCCCACATCAGGGTCTCTGCTGTCAATGCAGAGCCTACTTCAGATCCTCTGTCTCCCTCACTCTACTCCTTCTCCAGCCTCTCTCTGTTCTCAATAGAAATTTAAAAAATAAAAAATAAATTAAAAAAAAAGAACTAAATCTTTGTTGTTTAAGCCACCCAGTCTATGGTATTTTTGTCACAGCAGCCCAAGTGGACCAGGAAAGGATGAATAGTGTAAAACAATGTAAGAATACCTAAAACATGCAACTCGATTCTTCCAAGTCCTTACATATGGATTTGGACTGCCTTTTTAAACATTTTCCTTATAAGATTTTTTTCAACACTTCAATATAAAAATCAATGCAAATATAGAATTATGAACCTTCAGATTATTTTCCTTCTTTATTAAACATTTACATTCACCAGGATAGGAAAATCATAATATAGTCACACTTGTCCTCTTTATGTGAGATCTAAAGAGAATGGCTATGCCTTATGACATCAAATTTAGATTCAGTCCTTTGCCTAAACACAAAATTGTCTCCAATTGATAGCAAAACTGTCTGTATCCACTGAGTGGGGGCGTGGGGGCGATTGAACCTTGACTATTCTTTGTGAACATGTGTGTGTGCTTTTATGTTGCATGTATGGATTTTATCTTTCAAAATACTCTGAGTCTAGAACATGAAACACATTTTACTTAGACTTTATTTTGATATAAAATTGTAGATTCACTTACAGTTGTATGAAACAATACGGAGAGATCCCAGGTACCCTTTACCCAGTTCCCCTCAATGGTCACATTTCACAAAACTGTATAGCACACTGTCACAATAAGGGTAGCAACATTGATCTTCATCAGATTTCCCCAGGTTTACATGTACTCATTTGCATGTATGTATTTTGTGTATCTACCACCACAGCCAAGATACAGAGCAATGCCATTACCACAAGGATCACTCACGTTGCTTTCTTACAACCACATCTGCTCCTGTCCCACCCCAGAACACATTTTTTTTTTTAATCCGTAAACTCAGATAACTGAAACGTGTCTGGAACTAATTCTAATAAGAGTGTTTTTTCCATAGAACTATGTTCAAATCTGTCAGTTACTTCCTATCTGGTTTCCTGTCCCTCTTGAAAGGACACAATGAAGACAGAGAGATGGCTTCTGAAACATGAAGGAAAAGCACAGCCATATATTTGAAATTCTATAAAACACTTGAGAAGTACGGGATCTGAAGTACCAATAGGTCACAGTATCTTTGTGGGGGAGCTCTTGAACATCCCACTGGCACCCTAAACTATTCTTGCAACCAAAAGACACTGAACATAGAACAAGGGCATGGTTTTTCCATGTCTTTAAAATCTCAAGGGAAGCGGTGCCTGGGTGGCTCAGTCAGTTGAGCATCTGACTCTTGGTTTTGATTCAGGTCATGATCTCACCGTTTCAGGGGATTGAGCCCCACGACGGGCTCTTTGTTGGCAGCACAGAGCCTGCTTGGGCTTCTCTCTCTTTCCCTCTCTCTCTGTGCCTTCCCTGTTTGTGCTGTCTCTCTCTCAAAATAAATAAATAAACTTTAAAACAAGTCTCAAGGGAAGAAAAAGTAGTCCCTCCAGTATCTAAAATGTCTGGTGCTCATCACCACCCAAGAAATCCCCAAACTAAGGGAGGTAGAAGGAAAATCAAGAGTAAAGATTCAAACAACCTCTGTGATACTGGCAATATTGTCAGCCTTGTATCCTTCCCTCTTGGACAGGACAGGACTTAGAATTTAAATGCCGACCACCTAGGCCATAATATTGATTCTGATGTTATATTAAGCATCAAGGGCCATAGTAAAACCCTAATAATGCCAGTGACATCTCAAATATTGAGATTAAGACCATGGGCCATACTGTTGAGGGAGAAGATCCTCTGCCCACCCAACTCAAGGGAATGTGCCGGAGACAGACTCCGGAGCAGGGTCACTTGAGTCTTGAAAGGTCCTCACTCAAAGCCGCTGAAATGGCATCATGAAAAATTCATTCCTTCAGAGTACCATTTGTCTCTTATTACACAAATACCCTAGACCCTAGTAATCACCTTAAGCCTCTGTCAGGCATCGTGAATACAGAGTAGGAATTGGTTTAATCCTATGACTCTACCCAACAACCAGATGAAATCTGAGCACCGAAGGGGCAAGGAGTGTTGAAAGGGTAGAAGAAAAGAATGATGTTGTCTCCAAGGAGACTTCCAGAAGGGCATCCTCCCTGGATGGAGGGCCAGAGAAGCCAAAAAGCTGCATGCTGACATCTTAGAAGCATAAGAGGAGTTGAATAAGGGAAATATGAGAAAACTAAAAAAAAAAAAAAGAAAATTTATTTCACACTGTTACCCAAGATTAGCCATGCCCAGATCATCAGTGAATTTTTAAAATATGGAAAATAGTATATGCATTAGCTTACACAAATCAGTCATTAAAATCATAGAAAATTATATTCATCTAATTTCTATTCAAAAAAAAATCCCTTCAGTTTTAATCCTTGTTGTCTCCTCAATGACATGAGCTTCAGTGCTTAAAGCATTGAGTTCTAAGCTAATCATCAGTTTCCTGTTTTAAAAGAAAAAATTTTTAATGTTTACTTATTTTTGAGAAACAGAACATGAGCTGGGGAGGGGCAGAGAGAGAGGGAGACACAGAATCTGAGCAGGCTCCAGGCTCTGAGCTGTCAGCATGGAGCCTGATGTGGGGCTCAAACCCACAAACCATGAGATCATGATCTGAGATCATGACCTGAGCTGAACTTGGACATTTAACCAACTGAGCCACCCAGGTAGCCCAGCAGTATCCTGTTTTAAAAATCAACTTATTAAATCATTTCTAAAAAATTATTCCCAGTGGTAGTGGAGGGCAGGCTTTCAGTTGAGTAGCAACATTAAAGCATCTTTCAAATACTTGTTTATTTTGAGCATGATGTATTAATCAGGATGCTTTATTTCAATCAAAGTTCAAAAATGTTCTTTACAATTGCCATAGCAGTAACATTACTATTCTGTATTTTCCACTCAAACCTCAGGATTAAACACAAAATCTACATGCCATACTCTGACTATAATGCTCAATTTTATTCTGTTCTAAGTTTTGCTCTTTTTCTGTGCACATGCTGTATTATTAAAATAGTTAGATAAAGCAGGGTAAACCCTTATGACTTTTCTTTGGTTTCCCCTCCATAACAATACATACTCTTCCTCCATCTTACAGGCAGGTTAGCCTAATAGATGACACCATGTTCTAAAAAACAAAAAAAAAAAAGTGAAGTAATTTTCCCAAGACTATATAATAAATTCTTTAGCTACTAGACTGAATTCTATACAAACAGGACTCGCACCCATATTGCCACAGTGCTTCCTATAGAACCTTAAGGATTACTGATGTTTAGTAAATGTTAATTAAGTAAAAACTAATATGTCTTCTAGCTAATTAGGATTTATTGGGATCGGAATAACTATCTTCATTTATAGGGCCTCATGAAGGGCAAAAAGTGCATTTTGAAGAATCTCTTTGAACCTAAAACCTACTTGTACAGACTCCCCTGTTCTCAGGATGGTTTTTCTGGGTAGATTTCTTTTCTCATGAATAGAATATAACTTTAAATGTCTTCCCATTTTCTTCTCTCTCACACTTTAACCTCATATTTACAAGAGTTATTTAAAAGTCTTTTGTCCACTCTACTGGTGTCGTGGTGAGACAATTTTCCACAATTAAAATCTGCAGTGAGTTCAAGAGAAATGAATTGTGACATTGAAATTACTTCTATGTCGTTACATGTCATGTTCTCCACAAGAACTTTACAGTCACTGAAAGATGGAACAGAATAAAACCATGCCTTTTCTGCAGTGAAGATATTGGTGGGGACAGTCAATGCATCCCTGTTATAGGTTAATACATTAACCGTTCAGATCGCATTGGTTTTGTTCTAGGTTTCCTTCACCTCAAAAGAAACCAAAACTCTAGTGAAAAATAGGATTAGAGAATCCAGTTCCTGGAGCTTGCGCTACCCCCTCAGTAAATCTTCACCAAGGCAGACTAGCTCTGATGGAAATGTAACCCCAAACAGCTGCTGAGTTTCAATTTTCCTTTCCTACATGATCAGGTCCTTATCTTCCCTGATTTGCTCTCAAGGCACAAACAGGGTGACACCGCACATTGACCTCATTGTAGAAGCAGGAAAATGGGACTCGTTAAGTGAGGGAATTATTTCAAGATTGAGAGGGCGGAGGTTATAAACATAATCGGCACACCACACCAGCTTATACATATACTGACTGCAAAATAGTGAGCCTGCACATTCTGCTGCTGCTCGTGCACATTTCTCCTTACACAGCCAGTGCCTATGCTTGTGAAGGGCCACCGTTCACTCACACCATTCATGGGGAGATAGAGGCCTTCTGCAGCTTGCTGCTGCTTCATCTTCTCAGTCACCACTTCTTCCCCTACCTCCTCTTTCCTCAGAGAAACCCAATCTCCCCTTAGCTTTGCATGCCCCTTCATCTTGGTCTTCTTATGTGGCAAGTTGGACCAGTTACCCAGCTCTGGCCTCAGCCCCAGTGGGCAATGGACACTTTTGTTTTCCTCCTATTTGAAGTTAGCCAGCTGCTTCACAGGCCGTGTGGTGCTCAAATTTACGCAGGCAACTACTGAATATCCGAGAGATACTAGCATTTACTCATATTTACGCCTTAATTATCTCTGGCCCCTCCACCCATTCTTGGTCACCGTATGTATCCACTAAGACACAAAAATGCCCAAACATTAATTGCTTTCATTGCTATGAGTTAACTTTTCCTCTATATTTTACAAAGGCCTTTGAAAGATAAGCCTGCATATTTCCTTAATTCCACCTCTCTTTCCAAACTTCCTATTTGATTAGGCTTCATTTATCTCCACCGGCCTGACTTCCTCCTTAGTGTCCTCATCCCTGGACCTTACAAACTGATTCTCATTCTCTCCTTCTTGAGCCTACCCTCCACTGACCCACACCATGAACATTGTTACCAGCTTCAGAACATTATCACCATTGTTCATCCTTGTTCTCTGGGACACTCAGCAAACTTGTCTAAGAGGCCTTGAGTTATTAGGCCCTGAACCGCTTCCCTATGTGATAAACTGCTTATGTACCTGTGTACCCCACTTCCGCATCACACCTGCACCTGTGTTCATGTGGACACACACACATGTACATACAACCCAGCACCCTATTGGCGACCAGAGGCAAGCAAGGAAGACAAAACAGTGCCAACAGAGATCTGAGCCATTCTGGTCATTTTCAGAAAAAGTAACCATAGATAATCAAAAGGATAGGTCTTATAATGGCAGAACCACATCACAATACAACACACATGTGATCTTGCAGTAGTGGGACTGATAAATGCCACCATGAAAATCTACCTATCCCCTGTCACATCTTCCATGACACCCCATCCAGACAGAAACACACTCATAACCAAATCATCCAGTTCTTCGTCTTGGTGCTAATACTACCCTCCATCCTGAAGTTTAATAACATTCTAGAGGCAGTAGTGAAGGCTGAATTCAGGGCCAGATTCCAAACATTTCTGCTAGAGTCCATTTGCAGCCACTCTTCACGCTCCCCTGAATGGCCTAGATCCATAATCACTGCTGTGTGAATCTGAGAAAGTTCCAGGATCCCAGAGTGCTCCACTGACCTGGCATCTGGCAGGGTGGCTCAGCTATTGCCTTCTTATGTAACATCAGTCTGCCCAGTCTCACTGTAAATCCTCTTTTCTAGCATTTGCAGAGTCACAAGAGGCTGGACCCTAGGTATTATTTAATGACACAGTAGAAATCCTTTTGAACCCTCTTTGTAAATCACTTCTCTCTACTTATTTGCTGTGTTTCTCTGAGCTCCACTTGACCTCTTTATCACCACTTGATAAAGGAACCATTAGATCCAGCTATGGATTGAAGTTAGGCCCAGTTGGTGTGTACTGTTATGAGACTATTATACAAATAAAATCTTAATTGTTCTTGCTAAATACTCAGGAATTTAATTTCAGCAATTATCAAGTGCTTACTTTGTAATCTGTCCTTAAACTGAGTCAGAACAAATCCTACTGGCATTGGGTTACATTATCTTCTTACCCATTAAGCAATACATTCATGAAAATGAATAGGGTGCATTTACCATAGTTTTTCCGATCTAATAGCCTCTAGATCTACTTCTATTTTACACTGTGTATTAAATTTAAGCTAAAGCGCAGAAAAAAATTAAAGGTGAGAATGTGTAGAGAATAATCCTAAATATTTCTCAGAACCCCTCCCCCCGCCACGTATGGGTATGCATTGCATTGTTTTTCTGCAGACCAGCAGATTAGATTCCAGAAATTCAATAGAACCCCCTTGTGTTCATTGTTGACTAGGTAATTATGCATCTCATCATGATACCTACCAGTGAACTGCAGCACACTAACCTTGATAAGCAGAAAAGTCTGCCTAGGGAAGAACTAGGTATTTTTTAAATAAAAGTATCCTTCATACTGATATTGATGCATGAGGCTCTTGACTCCTTGAAAAGTGGTGTTTTCCAGTAAAACAAAACCATTCTTTTGTAAAATTCAAAAAATAATCTTCAGATGAAAGACCAAAAAGTACTTATAAATTTGGAGAATAATGCTGAAGCCTATGTGTTATTCAAACTGTCTTCCAGATTAAGAATATCTCTGAAATGGAAAACTAAGTTATCTATGTTGGTTGTAGTTAATATAATTCTGAATTTATTACCTCTTAAAGAATTCTCCCTCATGTCAGGGGCACCTGGGTGGCTCAGTAGGCTGAGTGTCTGGCTTCGGCTCAGGTCATGATCTCATGGTCCGTGGGTTCGAGTCCAATGTCAGGCTCTGTGCTGACAGCTGGGAGCCTGGGACCTGTTTCAGATTCTGTGTCTCCTTCTCTCTGCCCCTCCCTCGTTCTCTCTCTCTCTTTCTTTCTCTCTCTCAAAAATAAATAAACATTAAAAACATTTAAAAGAATTCTCCTTTGGGGCGCCTGGGTGGCACAGTCGGTTAAGCGTCCGACTTCAGCCAGGTCACGATCTCACGGTCCGTGGGTTCGAGCCCCGCGTCGGGCTCTGGGCTGATGGCTCAGAGCCTGGAGCCTGTTTCCGATTCTGTGTCTCCCTCTCTCTCCGCCCCTCCCCCGTTCATGCTCTGTCTCTCTCTGTCCCAAAAATAAATAAACGTTGAAAAAAAAATTTTTTTTTAAAAATAAAAGAATTCTCCTTCATATGATTCATGACCAACTGACTAAACCAAGCAATTTCCCTTTTTTCTAAAATTTTATTAAATTTTAATTGATCAGATGGTGATTAAGAACAAGATCGAACAGAAAGCCAGTTACTATTTAGTAATTCAGTACTATTTATTGGATATTTGTTACAATCAAGGCAATACTAGGCTCCAAGATGAACACAAAAATGAACAAGATCCAGTTCCATCCTCAAGAACTTCATCTTTTTAGAAAGCACGTACTATATGTAGTAAATAACTATGATAGATGGTTAAAGGTAATAAATGCCTTCATTAACAGAGAGATGAAATCCCAGTAAAATCCAGGGGATGATGAGCATAACAGTTTTGACTGGGAGAAATCAGGAGATCTTTGTACAGAAAAAGGTGATTTCAGATTCTCTGAAGGGTAGTTAGGATTTGAACAGATAAAGATAAGAAACTCAATGTGAGATGAGGGGTCAAAGCAATAAAGGGCAATAAAGGACCTTCTCTTGGTCTAGCACATGGAATCTTAAGAGGACAGTGGTGAGGAGGAAGGTGGAGAGGTCAGTTGGAGTCAACTCTTCGGACCGTGATGCCAGCAAATAGTGCTCAGGCTTTTTCCTGGGGCAATCTAGACACACTAAGGACAGAGTACGCATGACAGATCTCTGCTTTAGAAAGAAGAATGGAGAGAACATGGAGGCTTTCTGCAAAGCAGTTCAGAAGGCTTTTGGTGAACTAGGTTAGTGGCAGTGAAAGTAGAGCACACGGAAGGGATGTAATCTTATTTCTAAGATGGCATTATTGAGGGCTTGGCAACAGTTGTTTCTGGAGTAAGAGAGTAGGAGGAGCCAAAAATAAATTGGAGGTTTTAAGCCTGGATGACTAAGAGAATTATAGTGCCATTAGCAGGAATAGGGAGGAGAACATTAAGAAAATAGAACATTTGGAACAATTAAAATTATTAATGTGATTTAAAAAAATCCTTTTTAGCTCCTTAAAATTGACATATAAGAGCATATAAACATGTAATTTGACAGAAATGTTTTCCCTCAGTACATTTGGAATTATTAAATATCTTCTTGTCCTTAGACTAAAAGAGTAGGCAGTTAGTTAGACATGAGCCAGGGGCAAAGGCAGTGATAAATAGGTGACACATTAGAAGCCAGGAGATACAACATCCTCACTTTGTGGCTTCCAAGACCCCTCAACATCCCGGCCTTATGGCTTCCAAGACTCTGAGGCTAACAGACCAAGAGCCCCAGGTTCAGAGGATATGCTCTCCTCTTCCACCTCTGCCCCTGGGTAACCTGTAGACTCATTATAATACATTTGCATTGTGGTTTTAGCCCCCACTCCCGTGGGGGAAGGCTGCCATGACAGTTTCAGTACAAACCTTGTAGAGTCAAAAACTCCCTCTCCTGACCTGTGGGAGGAGTCCCCCAAAAGATTGGAAGCAGCCTCCATTAGAGACCATCCCTGTCCCTGACTCAAGACCCTGCTCACACAAAAAGAAGAGACCTCTGTGGCCTCAGGGCAGTTACCTCTAGGCTTGCCTGCTCTCCCTTCTTTAGAGTGTACGTCCTTAATAAACTGCTTTGTGCTTGCTACCTTCCTTCTTCTTGCCTTTATTTGAACATAAATCTTTTGTGGGGAACTCAAGAACTGAGGCCTCTATTCACCCAACACAGACTCTCCCACAGGTAACAGAACTCCTTCACATAGTACGACTTTAAGAGCCTGCTGTGATAGGAGAATATGCAGTGTCATTTTGTATATTGAAAATAAAATAACACTGAATTTTGTAGCACTCGAAGAACAGAAACAATAATCTGTCCTCTGTTGAAAATACAAACTTATCATATTTAATATCTTGACTTATTAAATACTAGAAAGTCTTATTGCTGTTCATTAGTCCCCAAAAGAGTGAAGAGAGGAGAATTATAAAGACATGTTGAGCAAACAACCAGAAGTGACATGGCTCAGTTAAGATGCTTTTGGCTGCCATAGGAGAAAGCCCAACTCCAAATGATTTAGCCAGCATTAGGATTTTTTTTTTTAATCTCAAATTACAAGAACTCTGGAGAGTGTCCCAGATTGATTAAATCATCAGCATAATTGAGTACTAAGATTTCTCCAGGCTTCAGCAGTACCATTTTCTCCATAGTCCTTTATCTGGGTTCCCTCATGGTACCCACATAGCAAAAGCAACTACAGACATGGTCTGTTCGTACTTGCTGTTTGGAAACAGGAAATAAGAAAGGGCCATTTCTTCAGATTCCTGTTAGTTTATTTGTTTTGTTTTAAGGAAGAAAATCTTCCTTATTAAGTGCACCCAGCAAACTTCCTCTCACACCTCACTGCCTAGGACTGAGTGAAATGCCCATCCCTAAATCAGGCTGTGGTTTATAACAACCATAATACATACCCTGTCTAGAGGGCCAATCTCCCCCTGAAATCCACAACTATGAAGAGGGGTGAAGAGGGGTGAGGAAAATCAGGGTTCTATTAAAAAGGAAGACAGACAGATGAATGGTAGTGGGTGACAACCAGTGGAATTTGTCATAATCCTAACAGCAGAAAAGAGAGAGAAAGAGGACAAGGGAGGGGAAAGAGAAAGAGAATAATCAACCTGAGAATGGATTCAGAGGGTGGATTTTTTTTTTTAACATATCAGTGAATTCAGAAATTGAGAACAATCTGCCCTTATTTTCTGTCACTCTTTCAGGGGACTTTCGTAGCCATAGAAACTAGAACTGATTGGAATAAAGTTCTTGGCCTCTCCAGCCACGGCCAACATTTGGAACGGAATTCAAAGTCACCAGAGAGCTAGCACTGATTCTTGGGAGAATGTGAGAGCAAACCCTCCTCACGCTGCCAAACTGGCACGGGATACTGCGGCCACTCTGCAAATGAACAGTACACAATAAACAAGCCAAGGGAAAGAGCTTCAAATTCTAAATGCCCTCTTGAGAGAAGAGAGAAGGCAGTTCCTGGGAACAGTGAACAAACACTGTCAGAAAAGTGGAATCATTGATTTCTATCATGAATGACTAATGATCATTATGGTGTGGTTTAGAATAGAAATACAAGTTCTGCAGCCCAAAGAACTACTGGTCCTATCTCCTGTGACATTCCATTTACACTCACTTGATAAAAGCATGCCGATGAATTAGACTGTCTTGGGTTTGTTTAAACGCGTCCATCTCAGATTCATGAAAGTATTTACCCATGAATCCAATTTTCATTTCCATTTGTTGTGCCTCTGAGAATTTTCTTACTTGATTAGGGATGGCTGATACATGTCAAAGGTTTGAGTTAGATAAATACTGCAAACACAGCTGAGCTCTTGGTATCTTCATGTCAATGCACATGGTACTTTTAGCATGTCAATTTGATAGATCTGTGCATTTGCCATCATGAGACAATATGAAAGCCTTGAAAAATTCATGCCTAAGTCTCTAAATCCAACTGACTGGACACCACTTATCCTTACCAGCAAGTTAATAGACAGCTTTGTATCAACTCAATGGTTCATATGCAAATGCTACTACAGCCAGGTGATCAAGGACACCCTGGCCTATTTGTTGGCCTTACTGTTCTCCATTCTCCTCTATTCATACATCACTATGAAGACTATATATCAATATGCCCAAATCAAAATATGATACCACAGAATAATGGTGATAATCATGATGACCATGATCATTCATTTAACAAGTGTTATCAAATGCCTAGTAGGCACATACTAGGCACTCTTCTGGGTGTTAGAAGTGCAGCAAGGCAAAGTCCCAGCTCTTAGAATATTTATTTACTTATTGCTAAGGCAAAAAATAATGTAGGGTAAAGAGAAAATGAAGTGCGGTAGGTGGGGACAGGTCCCTCATCCATATATAGTGGTCTTTATGTGAAGGTCTCAATAATAGGGTAATATTTGAGCAGAACCCTGAGGAAATTGAGAGAACAAGCCAAAGTGGATATCTGAACAAGAAATTTCTAGGCAGAGGGAAGAATGAGTACAAAATCCCTAGAGAGAAGAGTACTCAGTGTGCTCCAGGAACAGCATGGATCCAGTGTGAGCTAGTGATGGGGAGCGGCAAGAGGTAAGACAGGGAGGGAGAGGCAAAATCTCCCAGGCCTTTTTTCAGCAAAATTAACATCTGTGACTTTAATTTGAGATGGGCTACCACTGGAGGACTTTGATCACAGTAATGATATGATCTAGGGAGTCTGTAAGATGGGGACATTCAGTACCAACTTCAAGTCCAAGGACTGAAATGAAGCGATATAGTGTAATGACCCTAAAGTGTTGCCTCCAGTAGAGCACAGCACCTCCTCTCAGAGGCCTATTCCTTTGTACCAGCCTTCTGCGGCCCAGAGCCTGTGCTGTCAGCAGAGTCTGGCAGAAAGAAGCTCATTCTGCCTACTTCCCCTCTGGCTTTGGCCGTGCATGTCATGGTGGTCATTTGCCACTCTTTTAGGCACCTCAGTATCTACGCCCCTTCTTGTGTTTGAAGAATCCACCACCTCATGAGACAGAGGGTAGCTCTCACTCTAGAGGCTGAAATGCCAAATACTCTACCAGCTTCCTTTGCAGCTAGGACATGGCTCCACAAATAAGACACGCCATATTTAGAGGTCAGATAGGAAGGTAGTGGCCTGTGGAAGCATCCTTTCTTCCTCCAGGGCCAGCAATGGCAAAGGTTTTGTCATAATGCTTGTGCTGGCACAGGTGATTGTAGGGCTACAAAGTTGCCGGGTCTGTCTGTACCCCCAGTCACAGAGGCAGTGCATTGTTCTGGTTATCTTTTGCTGCACAAAAAAAACACTCCTTCACAACTACTTGACTATATGCACACTTTCAAATACACACTAAAGTATTGCTAACTGTAGACACAATGCTGTATATTACATCTACAGGACCTATTTATCTTGTAACTAGAAGTCTGTACCTTTTGTCCAACTTCACCCTTATATCTCCCACCTCTGGCACCCACCAGTCTGTTGGGTGTTTCTACAGATTTCTACACAATCTGTTCTGTTTCTACAGTTGTTGTGTTTTATAGATCGCAAATAAAAGTATCTCTGTCAGACTTATCCTCACTTAGCATCATGCCCTCAAGGTTCATCCATGTTGTCACAAATGGCAGGATTTCCTTCTTTATTGTGACTAAATAATATTCTGCATCTCACTTTCTTTTTCTTTCTTTCTTTCTTTTCTTTCTTTCTTTCTTTCTTTCTTTTGAAAGCTTTATCATTTTTTTGGTGTTTAAAACACCAATAATTTATTTTATCTTTCACAGTTCTAGAGACCAGAAGTCTGAAATCAACCACAAAACAGTCTAGCAGTTTCTACACTTACCACATGACCAAGCAATTCTACTCCTAAGTATGAACTCAGTAGAAATTCTACTAAGTAGAACTCACATAACAATTTGTATACAAATATTCAAAAATGCATACAAGCCAGTGTCCATTCTTTCACACTTCTGGAGGCCTGAAGTCTGAAGTGAATTTCACTGGGTCAAAATCAAGGTGTAAGCAGGGCCAGCCTCTTCTGGAAATTCTAGGGGAGAATCTGTTCCTTGTACCTTTCAGCCTCTGGTGGCTACTGGCATCCTTGGCATATGGTGCATCACTCCAATCTCCCTCTGTCAAATCTCCCTCTGCCTCTCCCTCTCTTTTTAAATTTTTATTTTAATCACCCAGTACTCATCACGACATGTGCACTCCTTAATCCCCTTCACCTATTTCACCCATCTCCCCCCACCCCACCTCTGATAACCATGTTTGTTCTCTATAGTTAAGAGTTTGTTTCTTGGTTTGCCTCTCTCCCTCTCTTTATTTTCCCCTTTGCTTGTTTGTTTTGTTTCTTAAATTCCACATATGAGTGAAATCATATGGTATTTGTCTTGCTCTTACTGACTTATTCACTTAGAATTATACTCTCTAGCTCCATCTATGTCATTGCAAATGGCAATATTTCATTCTTTTTATGGCTGAGTAATATTCTAGTGTGTGTGTGTGTGTGTGTGTGTGTGTGTACACACACATACATACTACCTCTTCTTTATCAATTCATCAATCAGTGGACACTTATTCTGCTTCAATACCTTGGCTATTGTAAATAGTGATGCTATAAACATAGGGTTGCATGTATCCCTTTGATTTAGTGTTTTTGTATTCTTTGGGTAAATACCCAGTAATACAATTGTTGGATCCTAGGGTAGTTCTGTTTTTAAATTTTGAGGAGCCTCCAAACTTTTCCACAGTGGTTGTACCAGTTTGCATTCCCACCAACAGTACACAAGTGTTCCTTTTTCTCCACATTCTCTCCAACACCTGTTGTTTCTTGTGTTGTTGATTTTAGCCATTCTGACAGGTGTAAAGTGATACCTCATTGTAATTTTGATTTGCATTTCCCTTATGGTATGTGATGATCAGCATCTTTTCATATGCTTGTTGGCCATCTATATGTCTTCTTTGGAGAAATGTCTATTTATGTCTTCTGCCCATTTTTTTTAAATTTTTTTTTTCAACGTTTATTTATTTTGGGGACAGAGAAAGACAGAGCATGAATGGGGGAGGGGCAGAGAGAGGGAGACACAGAATCGGAAACAGGCTCCAGGCTCTGAGCCATCAGCTCAGAGCCTGACGTGGGGCTCGAACTCACAGACCGCGAGATCGTGACCTGGCTGAAGTCGGACGCTTAACCGACTGCGCCACCCAGGCGCCCCTTCTGCCCATTTTTTTAAATGCTTATTTATTTTTGAGAGGGAGAGGGACAGAGCATGAGGAGGGGAGGGGCAGAGAGAGAGGGAGACACAGAATCCAAAGCAGGCCCTAGGCTCTGAGCAGTCAGCATAGAGCCCAACCCGGGGCTTGAACCCGTGAACCACAAGATCATGACCTGAGCTGAAGTTGGATGCTTAACCAGACTGAGCCACCCAGGAGCCCCTCTTCTGCCCATTTTTAATTGGATTATTCATTTTGGGGGTATTGAGTTTTATAAGATTTTTATGTATTTTTTTTTATTCTAACCCTTTATTGGATATGTTGTTTACAGATATCTTCTCCCATTCTGTAGGCTGCCTTTTAGTATTGTTGATTGTTTACTGTACAGAAGCTTTTTATTTTGATGTAGTTCCAATAGCTTATTTTTGGCTTTGTTTCCCTTACCTCAGGGAACCTATCTAGAAAAAAGCTGCGACAGCTGATATAAAAAAGTTACTACCTGGGGCACCTGAGTGGCTCAGTCGGTTAAACACCGACTCTTGGTTTTGGCTCAGGTGAGTTCGAGTTCTGCATCAGGCTCCATACTGATAGTGCAGAGAGTGCTTGAGATTCTCTCTCTCCCCCTCTCCCTCTGCCCCTACCCTGCTCATGCTCTCTAAATAAATAAATAATTTTTTTTAACATTTATTCAGTTTTGAGAGACAGAAAGAGGCAGAGTGCAAGCAGGGGAGGGGCAGAGACAGAGGTAGACACAGAATCCGAAGCAGGCTCCAGGCTCTGAGCTGTCAGCACAGAGCCAGACGAGGGCTCGAACTCACACACCACGAGATCATGACCTGAGCTGAAGTCAGACACTTAACCAACTGAGCCACCCAGGCACCCTTCAAAATAAATAAATGAACTTAAAAAAAAGGTTACTGCCTGTGCTCTTTTCTAGGATTTTTTTTTTTTTATTTAAAAAAATTTTTTTTTCAACGTTAATTTATTTTTGGGACAGAGAGAGACAGAGCATGAACGGGGGAGGGGCAGAGAGAGAGGGAGACACAGAATCGGAAACTGGCTCCAGGCTCTGAGCCATCAGCCCAGAGCCTGACGCGAGGCTCGAACTCCCGGACTGCGAGATCGTGACCTGGCTGAAGTCGGACGCTTAACCGACTGCGCCACCCAGGCGCCCCAAGGATTTTTATCCTCCAATACCATTTGTTGAAGAGACTGTCCTCCCATTGGATATTCTTGCCTCCTTTGTTGGAGATTAATTGGCCATATAGTCGTGGGTATATTTCTGGATTTTTTATTCTGTTCCATTGAACTGTGTGTATATTTTTGTGCCAGTATCATACTGTTTTAATTACTACATCTCTGTAATATAAATTCAAGTCCAGAATTCTGATACCTCTAGCTTTGCTTTGCTTTTTCAAGATCGCTTTGGCTATTTGGGGTCTTTTGTGGTTCCATACAAATGTTAGGATTGTTTGTTGTAGTTCTTTGAAAACTGTTGGTATTTTGATAGGGATTGCCTTAACTGTGTAGATTGCTTTGGGTAGTATAGACATTTTAACATATTTGTCTTCCAATTCATGAGCATGGAATGTCCTTCCATTTCTTTGTGTCATCTTCAATTTCTGTCACCAGTAGTTTACAGTTTTCAGAGTACAAGGCTTCCACCTTTTTGGTTAGCTTTATTCCCATGTATCTTACTATTTTGGTTACAATTCTAAATGGAATTGTTTTCTTAATTTCTCTTTCTGCTGCTTCATTATTGGTGTATAAAAATGCAACAGATTTCTGTACATTGATCTTGTATCCTGCAACTTTACTGAATTCATTTATCAGTTCTAG